>NW_028327180.1:48765059-49390059 GCF_987537825.1 Furipterus horrens | reverse complement strand
AAAAAAACAAGCAGCATGACAGAAAAAGCATACACCTTGGGTTCTATCCCTTTTTCTGCCACTCATAGTTAGCTCTGTAACCTTATGCAAGGGACTCCCTCCATGAGCCTCAGGCCATCATCTGTGGAGGAAGGAGCAGCATTTCCAAGATGTCATCCTCAGAGAGTCTGCATATTCACGCCAATGTTAGCATAGGTGTGCTTATATTCAAATGTAAGTAGGTGATTAGGAGAGAACACCTTCATCAGTGAAATAGTCAAAAACAAGTTTGAGACACACCGAGTGGAGCCATGTTGCTTAGGTTTCCTTACTGAACGAATTCCTGGAGCTTTCACAATGCTATGGGGGTGGGGGGCAGAGTCTAAAATGTCATGCTTTCCCTGTCTGTTTGACCTCTAAACCATTTTTTGGTTTGTTTGTTGGTTGGTTTTGTTTGTTTTTGTCACTGAGCATCTCTAAAAGCTTGTATTCCGAGGATCAAGCTTGAGAAAGCACTGAATTAAAGGCTCTCTGAGCATGGTGCACACTGACAACAAACTGGAAGGACCAGGGTGCCCACTGCCTGTTGTGGTGAACCGCCTCCTGCCCGGGGAAGCTAGGCAGCCTTCTAGAGAACACGGCAGACCCATGTGTGTTGGCACAGAAAATTTCCAACATGTCTGATTAAGTGAAAAAAGCAAGCTGCAGACTTAATAAAATGACCCCCTCTGTGTGCGTGTGCCTAAGTGCAAGCGGCTGGGGGGTGACGCGACGCGAGGCGGGAGTAAATGGGTGACTGCACAGCCACTGTCTCAGCACACATATTTACGGCAGACTCCTTGTGGGCTGGCACTGAGCATGGAGATCAAGGGCATTTTTACCTTTCAGTTTATACCACTAACGACTGTTGGAATATTTTTTTAACCAGGTCATGTATCATTTTTATAATTTAAAAAAGAAAATAAAAAGAGCCAGCCCTGCCTGGTGTGGCTCAGTGGATTGGGTGTCAGCCTGCAAACCGTAAGGTCACTGGTTCAATCCCTGAGTGGGACATATGCCTGGGTTTCGGGCCAGGTCCCTAGCTGGGGGCATGCGACAGGCAACCGACTGATATTTCTCTCATACAACAATGTTTCTCTCCCTCTTTCTCCCTCCCTTCCGCTCTCTCTAAAAATAAATAAATAAAATCTAAAAAAGAAAAGCTAATTTTTTTAAAGCTATTTAGAAAACTTTTTGGCTCAAGTTCTATAATTCTGTGGCGTCTTGTGCCCCACATGGAGACTAATTTAAGCCTGTCTTCCTGATGAGGAAGGGTCCAAGTTTTACACCCTGGTTCCTCAGGCATGCCCACTCTTGTGCATTTGCCAGCCTGGGCCTGCAGGTGGGGCTGGATGCACGAGCCCCTGGGGAGTTACTGGCCCTTTTCCTTGGAGTCCCATACTTAGGGGCTGCATCTGGGTCTCCAGGAGGCCAAAGAACCCAGCCACAGGGGCGAGAATAGAACTTAGGCAAACATTAATAGACAAACCACAATATAAGTACAGAATCCTAGAGTCCAAAAACACCCAAGCTGGGAACTTCATTCTACAGAGGAGAAATCTGAAACTCCAGGGAGTGACGTGGAAAACCACACCTCTCATCTCAGATCGGGGCCCCCTGATACTGAGTCCGGGACAATTTCCACCGTGCAACATTTCTTGCCAAAACACAGAGGATACTCCTCCTGACCTGCCCACATGGAGACAGAAGGACGTTCCCAGCTTCAAGAATAACCAAAGCTAGATGCAGTGGACTGAAGAAACAAACCCCAACCAGAAAAGGCAGAGCCAAAATGAAGGAAAGACAAATCTGTTTAGCTAATTTAGCTCAAATTGGAAATCTTGGGGAAAGGGTACCAAGGTAAAGAAACAGAAATAGCCACAATGTGTACCAACCAATAAAGAAACTGGTGAGGAAGATTTCACCAGTTACTTTTTGTGCCTCTTCTGCATGCCTCTGTGACATTAACTTGCCATCAAGTTATCCGTGTTGTGAACCTAATGGTAAGTGTACAGCACAGGAGTCACAGGTGGAGATCGAGCCTTTCCACCTGAGTTGTCCGAATGACAGAAAGTCTTCGTTCAGCGCCAGAACTGTATTATTTTCCAGTGTTCGTGGAAGTCTTTATAAAAAGCACTGCCTGCCTTCCTGCCTTATTAAACAGAATGTGCTGCACAACACTGAAACTTTTCCTCGTGTATTTTTTTTGTTTTTGCATTCAAAAACGGAGTACCTTTTCTGAGTTTTTACACAGGGAGGCCCTTGGACCTGCTGACATTTCCCATCCCCAACTGTGTTCTCCATGCAGGTTTACAAAACACCATTAGGTCTAAGGGATGATTCCACAGGCAGCAGCGGTTGCTTCTGGAAAGAGAAATAGGATCTGGGGAGGGAGATGTACGAAGACATAGAGAGTACTTTCTCTTTTAACTACATGGACGTCTGAATTACTCCATATCCTTTTTTTCTTTTCTTTTTTTTTTTTTTATAATTACAATAAGTTGTTTCTACAACAAATAAGTTTGTTATTTTTGTACCAAGCAAACACACAGAAGAATGGGCGAGCAAAAATGGAAAATAACACCCTGAACTTCATTCCCTCATTTGATAGGAGCCCAGGTGTATTTGGGGTTATAATTATTGCCTTTCTGCAGATGAGAAAACTGATTCCTAGAGAGACTTAACAGACCTGTCCAAGGCTACCCAAGGAGTGAGTGGCAGGACAAGAGGGTGAACTTGGCTGTTCTGGTTCCCAGACCCCACTCCCTCCACCTGGCAACATGGCCCCTGGCCTCATGTTGCCTATCTTGAGTGCCGAGCTCAGCGCGTTCTTCACAGAGAGTGAGTCAATGTGTTTATCTGTCTGTCTGTCTCTCTTTCTTTTTCTCGCTATCATTACATCTGCTCTTAGCAATCTCTGCTCCCTTCTGACTTGCTATTTCCACTGTATCATGAGCTGCAAAGTAAAACACCAACTCTCCATGCCATGGAAGAAGAGGAAATGAGGGTCTCTCTGATGAAGGCATGAGCCTCAGTCCATGTTCACCAGGATGACCCTGCTGCCCTGAAACCCCTTTCCTCATTTCTACCAGAGTCCCAAGTGATTGACATAAACTCTATGATATACGTAGAGTCTGTCCATCTGTAGCCAGAGTGCTAAAAACAAGCCTAGTTCAGAAGGTATTGCTTTTGTGATGATCTTAGCTGGTAGAAGAAAGTGAAGAAAGGGAGGCAGGAGGGAGGGAGGTGAGGTGATGAGATCTGAAGAAACTTTACTTTCAAGATTAAGCCTTAAGAGTAGATTGGCATTCATGAGAGGCACAGGCACGTGGCGTGGAATGGTGGCACTGAGGGTAGGGGGACTTTTGTGTTCTCTCCCTGTAACCTTCATCAGACCCCTAGGCTACCCCTACCCACCATACCATCCAAGTACAAACAATGTGCCTGTTATAAAACATAGTTTGTAAAGAAAACCTCTAGCTCCTTCTTCAACATGCAATCACACCTCGGCACTCGTTGGCTTCAGAACTCATCAAACCCTGTACTTGTTGCATTTTGACAAGAAAAAAAAATGTTTCAGCACTCAACTCATGCTCTGGACTCAACATGCTTTCTAGAACTTGTATGAGTTACGACGCTGCCCAGCAAGAGAAAATGCTTCATCCATTATCAATTGCTCAGTACTCATCGGTTTTGGCACTCGTCATGAGTTTCTAAACAAATTAATGATAGGTACCGAGGTACCACTGGATTGCCACCCCTAAGCCCCTCCTGCATAAAAGTTCTGGAATCACGAGTATTCGGGAAGTCTGCTGGTCAGGCCTGGCTTCCCAGACACACTTGGATAGGCTCCTCCCCAATGACAAGTCAAGACACCGTGACAGGTATTAAAAGGTCCCCAGAGGTTTCCCAATGCTGGAGAAAAGTCATTTCCTACCCTGCAGCCCAGGCCCCAGCCTTCTGAGCCCAGGCCCCCAGCGAGCAAGCACCAGAACCTACGGAAGTCCATCGGTCCCTTTTGTGGGCCCTGGGCTCCTACCTGACATCAGCACATGCACAAATTCCCACGTGTCCTACAACCCTGGGCCAGCACCTAAGAGAAAGAGGAGACAGAAGTCCCGGAGTTGATGTCTCCAGGCTGCCATGAGATAGTCACAAGGAGTGGGACCAATAGGAGAATGCCTGTGTGCTACTTGGTTAGACAAATAAAACAATCCATGAGGCTGGTAATAACCATCCCTGTGAAGAAATATGAGTGACACTAAAGCCATCATGCTAGGAAAAGGAATGATTGCTCACACACACACACCCACTGCCACTCTCCTCAATGGGCACAGGAGCCCCAGACTCACATGATGACTTACCCTGGGTTCCACTGGGCTGGTCAGAAAAATAATGGAACGGGCAGCGATGGATTTCCTTTGGTTCAGGCAGCTACACTGGCCCTTACCAGGCACCTACCGTATGATGGGCAGTGTGGCATGGCAGTGCCCAAGCCAAAGAGCTCAGAAATACCCAGGGAACAAAGATACACCCCAGGGCCCCGCTCAGACTTGCAGAACCAGAACCAGGTGTCTGTAATGGGCTTTAGGGCCCTAGGTGACTCAGTTGCTGCTTGTCCAGGGGCTGGCATTTAGGAACCACTGCAGTGGGGAATATAATAGGAATATTAGGTATAGTTTGTCCTGAAGGAATTTGCAAGCAAAGAGATAAGACTCACTCATAGGAGGCAGATTTAATTACTCCTTCACCTCATCTGTCTCTATTACAGCTTCTGTTTCCGTGGATTGAAAATAGTCATTAGTCTCTCTCCTTTACAAGCATTCTGTGAACTATTTGAAGGCAGGAGCTGTGTTTATTCATCTTGCACACACTTATTCACACTACCATTCCTTCACTTCAACAACCATTGAATCTCTAGGTTGAGGGCCCTGTGCTAGGTGCTGTCCTGGAACTTACATTCCAGAGGGGGTGCCGGTGGGGCACAGTGAAATCAACCACTGAGCAAGAACAATGCTACAAAGAAAATAAAACAGCACCATGGAGAAAAGATTAACCACGAGGCTAAGAGGCAACATTTAAAATAAGGTCAGGGAGGCATCTCTAAGTCACTGACATTTGTGCTAAACCCCAGAAGCAGATGATGGCAGAGTTAGTGGCATTAACATCTGGAAAGAGAACCCCAGGCAGAAACAGGAAGTGGCACCGCTCAGAGGCTGGAATGGGGAGAAAGAGAGAGAGAGAGAGAGAGAGAGAGAGAGAGAGAGAGAGAGAGAGAGAGAGAGAGAGAGAGAGAGAAAGAGAGAGAAATTGAAGCAGAGGCCCTAGGAGCCATAGTGAGGGGTGAAGAGGTTCTATTTTATTTTCTATTTGTATGTGACTCTAAGTGCAACAGAACATCAGTGGACTGTTTAACTGAGGTCATTAACCAGTAGGATCTGATTTCCTCCTTTAACACTCACTCCATTTCCTGGAGAACAGGCTATACTGGGCAAGAACGGAAGTGGGAAACTGGAGAGAAGACTGTTTTGGAAGCCCAGGCAGGAGATGGAGGAGTGGAAGAGTGGAGAAGTGGCCAGGAACGGCACACATTTTGGAAGTATCTATCCACCTACTTAATAGATTGGTTGTGAGAGAAAAACAAGTCAGGGTGACTCCTAGATTAATAAATGAGCCCAACACCTGGACATAATAATAAAGTCTCAATGATGATTATGGGACAAGAAAAAATGAAGCTAAAGCAACTCAACATCAGCATCTTGAATGTAACTACAGACCAACCCATTTGGTGCAGAGAGAAGAACTTTGGGCCGTCAGAAGAGATGCCAGTGTGCCTTCAAATGCTGTAGGAGGTATGACTTGGAATTGGCCTCTGATGATGGGTAGTATGAGACAGAGAAGTGAACACAAGGGGAGAGTCTAGACTAGAACATAAAAATAAACCTGTTTTTTTTTTCTTCTCAATTCTGTTATATTTCTAAAGAGTGTAGAGTGTCAGGAAAGCAGAGGCTAGAGTTACACTTGGTTGAATATAAACAGGTGCAAAATATGAAGGATCTGGAAAGCCAGGCAGTAGTTTAGATTCCGAAGGCCATGGAGATCCATCACAGACTCCTGTCTAGGGAAGCAGCATGCCAGCAGTGGGTGATTTATGTCCTGGATTTGGATGGTCTGGGGCTGGAGGCAGAGGACACCACGTGGTGAGACAGCAGATCGGATAGAATTATGGTCACCTCAGTGCTGGCTTCTCCAAACTGTCCTGTGTCCTAAGACAAACAAACAACAAAAACAATGTCCCATGCCTGGGCTCCCACGTGGGACAAATATAGCATGCCAGAGGGGACAGGAAGAGAAGGGGTAGGCAGTGAGAGATAGTGAGTCAGCCCCCAGACAATAAACAGCCCTTGAAGAGGACACAGGAGTTTTCAGCTGCCCATGGCTGGGTGCCCTAGACCAATCTCCTTCCAATTCCAAATTGAAGTCGAATTGTCGGTCTTTCCCAGGGCATCTGCAGCAGCCACACATGGGCCTTGTCATGGGGAGTATCCTCCTTGATGATCAGAGACTTAAAGACAAGCCACGTCCCAGCCACAGCCTCACAGACTGCAGGTGGTATGGCGACAGGCTCAGTATAGGGCAGAGGTGGCTGGAGGTGACTTCTTCTCCTTTGACTTTCAAGATGCTGCCAGAACATGGCCCATCACTAGGTGATGGGAGGAACAAAAACGGCAGTAGACTACAGAGCCCCATCTCCTGAATGGAGAGGAAAGGACAGAATGAGAGAGGCAGCAGCAGCCTCTGGTGGGAACTTGCCGTCTTACAGCCTGGAAGTTGGCTGACTTCTCCAGCCCAGGAAGTGGGGGAAGCAGGCCTGGCAGCCAGTAGCAGCACTGAAAAGCCGGGTTCTGCTAAAGAGGCTGGAATGGTTCTAAATGATAACCATCTGCTCAGAGGCCCAGCGGAGCCTGGCTGGTCAAAAATGATTCATGGTCAGGCTGCAGCCGGTTGCCTGGCTGGTCTGTGGAGCAGACAGTGCTCCCCGTGGTTAGACACAGCTGGCAGCTTCCACTTCCCGATTTGTTTCTCAAGTGTGGCAACTAGTACCAAGTATGCAGTCTCTTGACAATGAGCCAGGGACCTGACATGTCCATTCTCCCCCCATACTCTTGGCCTGCACAGTTCTGCCCCCACCCAACAATGCCACACGTGCATGTGCACACAGACACCCCATCAATCACTCAACAATTTATAGAGCATGTCATATGTGTCTGACGTGATGCTGGGACCCAGGGACACAAAGATGAATATGAGAGTGTCCCTGACCTCCAGGGGAAGACAGCTAGGTGCACAGATCCAACTCCTTACAATATGGTGGTGTCATCACAGAGAGAGGCTGGGGCAGTTAGAGAAGTTGATGGGTAGTTACCAAAGATGATGCATCTGTGCTGTATCTCGAAGAAAAGGAAGGACTCCCCCTACCCCAAAAAAATAGTGATGAAGACCTTTCCAGAAGAAGAAACAGCACATATGAGATACAACATCTTGAAAGAGTCAGGGAAAGGTCTGGTGATGAGCATGACCAGCAGCAACAGCAGAGAAGGCAGAAGTGGCCAGTCCGGTGGCGCAGATTCAAAAAGGCCTTTGCAGAATCAAGATACAATCAAGAGGGCATTAGAAACAAGTAGATGGTGACATCTGATGACTAAGGAAGGACCTGGGAATACCTAGTCATACCCATGCGGTCACACGTCCTCCCGCGACATTTTCAAGGGAATCTGCACACAGATGACATGATTGTTGGTTGTCAAGCCCTGTGCGACCCCAATTCAGGACTTTCCAGGAAGAGTCTGACTGGAACGTGTGCCTCAGGCTCAGAAACTGACGGGGGCCTTCTATTCTCTCTGGACCAAACACAAAGGCACGTCTGTGGAAAGAGAGACAGTAGGAGAGAAGGTAACTCTCTCATGGGGAGGCTTGTGCCAAAAGAGCTGTGGCCAGATCGCCCTCTGGAGGAAGGAGACAGAAGAGCAGGCAGCCTGGGTGCCAAGGAGTTCAGCAAGGTGACTAAGGAAATGGAACGTTATCATCTATCCCACATTATGGGTGACGCTCTGCTCCCCAGTTTTTCCCTGTGATCTGTCGGTGTGGCCTCTGAAAGAATCCTAGATACAACAAGGGCTCTTTCTTCAGCTCGGACACCTGGGGTACTTCTCGCTGGGTTGAGTGTGGTTCCTCCCACACCGCCAAATGTGAATTAATCCGACCCTCAGTCTTTCAGGTGTCTGACTGTTCCAAATTGCCGAAGGATGTATAAGATGCCCAACAATATGGCTACACCCAGCGCCCAACACAGCTTCAAGATACAGAAGACAGAGCTAAAGCATCAGCATTCCCCAAACAAAAACTAATCCCCAATTTGTTGCTAGCCCAAGATACAGCAGAGTGGTAAATAACTAGGCAAGGAGAAAAAAAGAGAATCCTAAACCAATGTGGGAGAAACTTGCTATTGAGCTGCCTTGTGTCACCCTATGCGAATCTTACAGAAACTCAAAGTGGTAATGGCTCCAAGGCAGATGGCAGAAGAAGCCATCCAGGGCCATGACCTTTAACTCAATGACCTGGCCCACTGGTGCTGGGAGGGTGGAGGTGGAGAGAAGGGCAAGTGGGACAGTGAGCATACATTGGTTTAGGAGACTAGCTATTCTCAAAAGCATCTGCAAAGGCCAATGAGAACACCATCCTCACGTTGTCTAGTCCTGGGACTTGGCCAAGCTTCACTTCCCAGCTGCTGACCAAACACCCTCTTCTATCAGCAGGTCTCCTGCTGCAGCAAGGTTTGACCCCTCCCCCAATAATGATATAACAAGTGAAATGCTTCTCCTCATGAAACAGTCCCTGCGCCCTCCAGCCCTTATCTGGGCCTTCTTGTAATTATTTATGTGCATAGCTTCTTCCTCCTCTTTGAGGACAGAACTGAGAACAATGAAAGTTGGGTTTTTTTTTTTTTTTTCCTTCTTTATACGGGAAAGAGAAACTCCAGAGAGTCCTCCCATGGAGTCCCGGGTCACGTTCATAGCTCACACTGTTCTCGATGTCACCCCTACCACCCCTGGGGATGAGACAGCTGGCAGAGCTGGCCCTACAAGCAGGAAAGCAGGAAGTAGCCCGGGGACAGCTCTGGGGGATGCCAGGGATTTCCCAATTGTGCTCCCAAACTCCCCACCTCCAATACCTGAAATTCTGCCATTAGTAATACATTCCTTTCAGTCTTTGAGGTTTCTCTCTTCCACAGCATCCTCTTGAATAAACTCTAAATACTCGTGGAAGGAGAACATTGTGAGCCCTGACAGAGCAAGAAATTCACTGGCCATCAGATGTAAGCCAAGGTTTACAGGACTGTGGGACAGGAAGGACCAGGCATTCAGGCAGGGACCTGAGAGCGTCAGCATCCGTGAGGGTAGGGCTTGTTTTTGCTTCATTTACCTCTGTAACCCCAGCACCCACTGCAGATCACAGAAGGTGTTGGATATAATAAATGAATGAGTAAGTAATGAGAAGTCCAGAAGACTCAAGTATTCTCCAAGGGAAGGTCAGAGGCCAGAAAAAAGTTCCTTGGAGGAAGGGTTGATTCCTTATTCTTCTTGTATGACCCCCATGATGTCTTGGACAGAAAAAGAAGTGCGCAGGAAGCTCATTCGAACGGACGCTATCCACAGTTTTGCTAGATGGCTCTGGGGCATGGCTGAAGAAGAGCCCACCCTGGCCGTCCCAAACTGAGTGTCGCCACCAGGGGGCAATGCAGACCAAAGACCATGGTTTTCTTATCCAAACCCCCGGTGGATGACTGACGGCAGGGGGCCCCCAAATGCCATTTTGGAACACTAAATACAGCATTCCCTCCCTGTACACGCATGAATATCAATACCTCATATATAAGCAGCTTTGTTTCTCAGACTTGTAACAGACACAATAGCTAAAATGCCACCCTGAAATCCACTCAGTAAGAACAGGGGCCTGTATTAGGGAAAAAGGAAGAAGAAAACTGCTAGCACTGGTTCGCTGTTAGGAATGTCCCCTACTATATTTCTCTAAGCACAGATATGATCCCTGAGGCACCTGAAGGATCCCACGATGATTCAGATTTAGTGGTTAATTAATGTGCAAGGAGTACTGCCTGACACCTATGATAAGCATGCAGAACCTTTCTTGGGAACAAGGCCAAGCACTAGACTATCATCCAGTGTTTGGAAACAAACTGGGTCAAGATCTTAGATGGTAGGCTGACCCCTCCATGTTATACTGTAAAAGGGAGCTGAGAGCAGGAAAGAGACATGCCCCTGGGTAAAGAAGTAAGCAAAAAGGGAATAGTTAGAGATGCAGGTACTGCCTCTGTTAGGCACACAGAATACTGCACTAGTTTAACCTCTTCCAGGCTATCATGACCAGCCATTTCTCACATGAGAAGGTACACTCAGAGGGGGATGACAACACTCTCTTCCCTGGGGCCGGGAACTGCACTACGCAATGGGGATACTGAGAACAGAGATGCAATACCTAAGATGAGCAGGACGGGTGGATACAGATATCAGTACGATTGAGAGTCTGCTCAGCCCTCTGTTGAGCCAAGGCCTTTGCTGCAGTGGACATTGCTGCCGTCTACCGCACAGCCAAGACCTGCCCCAAGGCAGCGCCTGTCAGGTCCTCTTTGCAGCTCCAGTGTTTAGACTAGTACCTCGTACTCCATAAGTGACTGGGTGACCAGGTGGATGAAGAGATGAATGATGGGTGGATGGACAGATGGATGGATGGATGAATCTGTAGTAGGCAGTTAGACAGACATGAGCAGAGCAAGGACAGTAGGCCAAGTGTGGGAGGTCACCCAAGGTGAAAAGCAACACACAATTGTAGGGTGGGACCTCACCCCCAGGGTGACCTTTCCTCCCCTGAAGTTGTTGCTAGTTATGTAGTAGATTCCTTTAAAGGAGGAACAAAGGGGCTAGAGAACAGCCTCAAAGGACTCCCATACAAGCCCTTGCACAACCACCCCCTTAAGCATTAAGCCCCAGAGATAATATCTAGGCCTCAGTTGTGTTTCAGCTCCAGGCCAGGAAAAGCAGCAAAGCCTGGCAGGGTGATGCTATGGCTGACATCAGGACCAGTTTCAATGACTAATGACCCTCTGCCCTGGCACCAACCAATTGGTGAAGACCATGGCCCTGAAAGGACACACCTGGAAAACTAATAAATACTTTTGAGATCCTTCCCTGAGACCTCCAGATAAAACTCCTTGAGAGGAAGAACCCATCGAGTGCTCTTTCTCCTGAGCATGCCAGTGCCTTTCCCAGCCTCTTCTTTCCCCAGGCGCTCCCTCTCTCTCTCTCTCTCTCTCTCTCTCTCTCTCTCTTTCCCCCTGGAGCATGCCTGCACCTTTCTCCCTCTCCTTCTCCCAGGGACGTTCACTCTGCCTTCCTTTTTCTTAAGCTCCAAGGACCCTTCCTCTGCCTCTGTAACTTGTTTCTGGAACCCACGCAGCCCAGCGGGCTCACTTCTTTCATGGCTCACTACTTGTACCTCTGTGACTTTCCAAATAAATGTTTGCTTGTATTTGAGTCTTGCCTCTGAATTCTTTCTTAACCAGAACTCCAGTACGGAGGTTGCTGAAAAGAGGTCCAATTGCTGGTAATATTCTGGTGCCGTGTCGCCACTAACAGATCGATGACTGAGTGCATGAACAAATGGATGGCTCCTGGAGACCATGGGCTGGAGAGGAGAAAGAAGTGAAGGGATATTCTGTGAGACAGTGGTAGGCCTTGTTCATAATTGTGTTTTTCTTATTTGATCTCCTTAGTATGTTGTAAATGCCTTGAAAGCAAGGACCTTTTCTTATGTTTCCTGCCACCTTCAGAGCCTCACACAGTGTCAGGTAACCTCCTGATGCTCAGTAATGAAATGCTATTTCCCACATTTGGCTTCGCTCTCTTTCCTAACCCTTCCACAGCTTTGGCGGGGTGGGGTAGGTTTCTACTTTTCATGCAAAGAGGAAGACCAAGCCACAAACACACAAAGTGTCGATCTTAGAGTTCCCAGCCCCTGGGGTGAATCAGTGAGAAAGCACAGGGCCTTTAGAAGAGGACCCAGAGGTCCCAGACCCGAGGAGTGAGGAGAACTTCCAGGTGTGTCTGGAGGAAATCCTCGGGCCTGGGTATGCTGTGAGCTAAAGGCACCCTCCAGTGGGATAAGCAGCCCCTCACCACCAAAGAGGAGGCTCTTGGGAGCTGAGGGTGTTGCTTTGGAGCTGGGAGGGGAGGAAGAGGTGGGAGTGAAAGCCCCCACCCCCAAGGTGGGGTCTTGGCGGAGCAGTGGGCACGTCTCCGCTTCCAGCCCAGGCGGCTCTGAGAATATCCCCCTCAGTCTATCTGCTGCGTGCCTCCCCCTCCAGCAGGGCTGAGAGAGGGGACACCCTGAGGGGTCCCACGCTGAGGACAGAGCCTGTAGGGAGACAAGAGTCAGACCCTGCGTGCTGGAAGTGCTGGATCTGCCCCAGTTCTGTAACCACCAGATGTGAATTCCTTCAAGGCCTCATCTCTGTGCCTCGGTTTCCTAATCCCTGAAATGGCGTCATCGAGAAGATCACGAATTACTGCCTGGAAGCACCTGACAGCGCCAGCACATAATACCTGCTCAGTAAATACATTCCCTTTCCTCCCCCTCTTCCTCCATCTCCTACATTGTTCCTTAGTTTCCCCATGAGTGAAATGGGAACAATAGGGCCTGTGCCAGCCCTGTCTTGGGGGTATTATGAGAACCAGATGAAATAATAGATGTAAAAACGCCACTATGTCTATAGGTAAAAATGCAAAAGCAAGGTTAAATTATCACGGAACGGAACAGGCCAGCTGACACAAGTCTTCCAAGGTAAAAATGTGTGAGAGGAAGTTCCTTTGGTCCCAGCCCACCCACCCTGCCCCCAGAGGTTCTCTGCTGGTGGTGCCCCCCTCCCCAACCTTCCCTGCCACCCCACCTGGTCAAACTTTCACCTTTTCCTCCAGGTGCTAGAAAGGCTGCTCCCACCTCCCCAGTTGATGGGCCTAGAGATAGGCAGCCGCCACATGTACTGAAATTCCAGCCACCAGTACAGACACGCTGCCGCGTGCCCTGTGACAGAAAGTGTGAACCCAGTAGCCCCTCCATGTCCTATAAATACTTCTACAGAAGAACTTGCCCAAATACGTCTCTTTTGTGGAGCCCCCAAGAAAGTCCACTTGGCAGAACTCAGTCCACCTGGAGTGGGGGTGGGGCACCAAAGGCCAGGTCTGTGTCTGAGTCAGAACCCCATATGACCTGGAATGCAACCTCACCACTCTAGGCCTTGATTCTCTTCATGTTAAAGGTGATGATTGTTTTGAGGCTTAAATAAGGAAACATAAATATAGAATATAGAAGAGAGTCTGGCCAAGAGTTGGCCCCAATAAATGTGAACTAAATAAAAGAATCAATGAATGACCCACCATCTCAGTGCAACAGGGTAAAGAGTGGGGGCGGGGGATCCCCTGAATTAGTCCCTATAGTCCTTGGTTGGGGGAAGGGGGAAGTGAATGATACAGTGTTTAAAGACTCTTTGCAAGTTAGTAACTGTGCCTTTCTTGAACAGAGAGGACTGCTACCCAGGGCAGGAGATGTGTCTGACTCTAAAAGCATACAGCGGCTTATGACGGGAGGTGGAGGCCCCTGTGTCACAGGGAACTCTTGCCCTGACTAAAGATGGCAGCAGAAAGAAGGTAAAGATACGGGGGAACTGGCAAAAGTAGCCCATTGTAGGAGGAGCCAGAGATGATGTCATGTAGGAAGTTCCGGGTCAGCATTTAAAATAAGGGTGGGCTGAAAGGTGGGGGGGCAGGTCCACCATGGGGTCTGGTGTATAAGGAGATGCCACGAAGTCTGGAGTAAGAAAGAGGGGGCCCACTGGGAAGCTGGCCTGGCAAAGATGGCAGCAGAGCTGATGGAGCTGCGGGAACTGCCTAACCAAGCACCAATTCATGGGGGATGCTTGGAGTCAAACAGTGAGTGGGGATGCTCTGAACTGTGAGTGACTTCTGCTTTTCTGAAAGATGGTACCTCTGACTGGCATATTCTGAAACTGGCCTGGCTTGGCAAAGGGGGGGTCAGGACTACGTGATTTGGGGTGTTTTAGAGGGAATGGGACTTAGTGGCAGAAATCTGCCATTATTCTGAATCTGTATAATCTTTAAATAAACAACCCCTTTCCTTCTTCACCAAACTCTTGCATTGGGAGTCACACTTCTTGACAGCAGGAAATCAAACCCCACAACTGTTCCAAAACAGCAGAGGTATGGTTCTGTAACAGCATGGCCAGTAAAGAGCCCAGCTTTGGGGCAAGCTGGAGGTGGCTTCAATAAGCTGCAGTTTTCAGCTGACTGAATCAGGCACACCTGTCAACCATCCATAGGGAAAAGAGGAAAAGGGAAATCCCAAAGCTCATTGCCAGAAACAATTTAAAAATAAAAAACCATGCCTCTGCTCAATACCCCTCTATGGCTCCCACTTATCCAGATCTGAATTCCTCAACCAACATCCAAGGCTCCCCAATGGCTTGCTCCAGTCTAACCTTCTACACTGATCTTGCCCTCTCATCACCCTGACCCTCACCTCTGCACCAGTCTGCTCATCAGCACCTGGATGGGCCTCATACACCTTCCCTTCCCCATATCACGTGTGCTTGGAAATGACCCCTCAAGTTCCTGCAGTCCCTCCTCACCCTCCCTCGGGGCCACAGGGCTCTTTCCCTTGCCTGAGCTCAGTGCTTGCTGCTTCTCATTTTGCCTCTTTTTAGTGTCACCTTTCAAATATCAAATAATACATTATAAGCTCCACAGGGACAAGAATGTATGTGTTTATATTTGTACTTATATATAAATATATATTTAAGAACATTGGTCTACCTATTCATATCTATGTCTATATTCATATCTATATCCAGATACAGGCAGATAATATATAGATGATAGAGACAGAGATCGAGATAGAATGGCCACAGGAACAGCCTCCCTGATCCTGTGTACCTGCCCCATTAAATGAGACTTTGCTCCATCCCTCAAAAAATGGAGTCTATGTCTCCTTTCCTTGAATCTTCGATGGACCTGTGACTGGCTTTGACAAGTAGACAGGACAACAGAATATGGACGCTGTAACCTGATGTGACTTCCTAGTCTGGCTCTCAAGCATAACAGCTTCCATGTTACCCTCTTAGTTAGAATTCTCCACCGGCTTCTGGAGAACAAGAGGCCATGTGGAGAGAGGCCTGAATGACAGCCAGCACAACTGCCAGGTGTTTGGATGAGGCCACCTTGGACAGCCAGACCCAGACAGGCCACCATGTGACAGCAGCCACTTTAGTGACCTCTGCAGAAAGCACCAAGCCTGGCACCATCTTGGAGTCTTCCATTTCTTGTCAGAATCTTTTTCCAGAGCTGAACTCAGTACAGACTTGAGAGGAAATAGAATAGTTGTTTATTTTCACCACCAAAGTTTTGGGGTAGTCTTGATATAAAGTAAAAGTAATAATGTAAGTGCATGTGTCTTTGAGTGTCTATGTGAATAACTGAATGCTATGTACACATCAGCATCAGAATAGAAATGAATAAATGAATGAATGGGTGAGTGCAAAGCCTTAATACACTCCACTTCTAGATTTTGCCTTTGAGATCTATTAATATTGTATAAAATTTGTTCAGTGGAATTGACTTTACTCTTCTCTCTTCTTTTCTCAGCAAAAGAAAAAGTAAGCAGGACTTCAAAGAAATTTACCTATTTCTTAGGAATGTCAAGGATGTAGAAAAAGGGCCCATCTCATTGGTTTTTCTTTGATGCACCAAAGGCTCCACGGTGGTATGGGGAGGTGACCTGAAAGCCGAACGATGGCTGCCTGAGGCCTCATTTTACCACTCTTTGGTTCTGTCCTTGAGCTTGGTCAGTTTCCTCTCTCTGGGCCTCAGTTCCCCTATGTGTAACTGGAAGCTTCAGTTAGGTAACATAAGGCCTCCCTCATCTCCAGCATTCCTGAGTCATTGGTGAGACTGTTTTAACTCTTTTTATTCACTCCAAGGCCTGTTCCTTTAAGGACTAGTTTACAGTGAGCAGTATGGTATCGATAGGGAATGTCTCTGTTTCTTTGGCATCAGAACATAAGACTTAGGAAAGGGAGTGAGGCCCCTAGATTACACTGTACAGCAGCAGGTGAGCTAGAGTTAGGGTATAGGCACAACAGCTGCATTTTGGACATCGGCCCGAGACACCTGGGTTACACTGGGTCTCAGGTCTGCTGTGTCTCATGTGCTCTGGCCAGCAGATATACCCGGAATTCACAGGAGGTGATATTTTGTAAGATGATTCTGAGTAGACATCAGAAATAGCTGTGGGAAAAGATGACTTTTTATCTTGATATAAGTCTGATGGGACATGTTCTCTGCCCTTCCTCTTTGGCCACCAATTTCTGATGATGATAATAGCAGCCTCTAAGGAAGGTCTATCATCCCAGCCACCTTACCCTGAAGACATCAGTCATCTCATTTTAAATTTGAAGAAATCAGAGTGATGAGCTCATTTACCCAATGTCACATAATCAGGAAGTGCAAAGCCAAACATAAACCCAAATTTATCTGGTTCCAAAGCTCACTATCTTCTTCACCATAGCGCACAGTCCCTGGTCTCTCCTGCTGGGGTCCTCTCCTAGTGCTAAGGCCAAGGAAGGGGAAGAATCATGCACAGAACACACGCAGGGCCCAGGGCCCAGGCTGTTAGGACAACCACGATGGCTGAGAGCAGGGCCATCTTGATATGGCTATTTGATATCCATCCACCTTGGATGGAACCTGGGCTAGATCCACTTCATCCCAAATTCTATCCCTCTGGAATATTGAGATATTGTATAATCCAGTGAACAACGGTTAAGCCATGGCTACGGAAGCTTGGAGACCTGTCAGGAGCCTCATAAGATGTGACTTCAGTCCCCCTTCCCCAACCAAAAGCAGTGAGAGAGTCACTGCATATTGGTCACATGTGCAAGGAAATACAGAACACGGTCCCCAACCCGAAGGAGCTTAACCTCTAGTCAACAAAAATGCACAAACATATAAATGCTGAGCTTTGTAGTAAACACTTACAGTCCACTAAGGAGAAAAGGAAGATTGTTAAGGACTAAAGGGCAAAGAGGAAGTTTCAAGGGACAAAAGGAGTCTAAGCTGAGCCTTGAAGAAGAAATAGTCTGGACCAGAGAAGAAAGAACAGCCCTCTGACCTGTGGGAACAGCACAAGCACAAGCCCGGATGGGAGGTGACAAGGCTGTTGTAGAGGACAGTGAGAAGGTGAACCTCTACAGGGCCTGGGGCCTTGGAGGGGAGACTGTGGGTGGCCCCAGCATGGGCTAAAGAGCCAGAGGTCAACAAAACGGAGACACCCAGCACCCAGGCCCCATCCACCCATCCATCTCACCTTCTAGAAGACTGAAGCCATGCCCCTCTACCCACACAAACCAACAGACAGACATGTGCATGTGAGCGTGCGCACACATGCACGCGCGCACACACTACTGTGGTTTGCCCCTGTCAGAAACCAGCCTGAGAGATTGTTGTGGATTCCAGAGGAGGGTGGAGGGCGGCTAAGATAGCAGATTGTTGACGCTCTAATTACATATCTTTGAGGTGGAAATTTAGTAAAACCACAGACTTGGAACAACATAAAAGTGCATAAAACAGCCTCATCCGTTCATTATGTAAAGGAATTGCTCATTTGTGGAGTTTGGATTACAGTAGAGAGCTTATAAAGCAAAAAGATGGTGCTTGATGGAATCCCGTAAGCACCAGCCCATTCTCATCAGGAAGAGCACACCTGTTGGATGGAGCTGAACGGATGTAGGTGGTGGGTCCCCCATCCACTGAGGGACAGCCCTGCAGTGCCACCTACCTCTGGGAAGGATGGGGAAGAGCAAGGGCCAAGAGAAGAGAGCCGAGAAAACAACCACCTAGAACAATTTGAGATCCTAGAGAGGGGGTTCCACTGAGGTGCTACTTATTGTAAGAAAAAATAAGGTAAATATTGTCATATTGGGGACAAAGGACTCAGAAAAGGGAGCTGGTGTGTAATTGTTATCTTGTGCACTAACAGCTCCATCAATTTGTGATTCAAGGATTCCCATAGAACCTGGATTCCCCAATTTTAAAAACCCTTGATTCTAACCCCACCTTAGTTTTTCTGCATTTTATAATATGCTTGTCTTTTCCTTTACGTTAAAATTGTTTTGGGGAATAATTAAGTCTGAAAAGAGCATGTCTCAAAGTATCGTCGTCGTCGTCGTCGGCAGCCGTCCATCTCGAGAGACGATGGCGTAGCTTCTTGAGAGTCTATCTGCACCGCCGAGAATGGCTGTGCAGTCCGATTCGGGAGTGACAATCCCTGCTGCACTTGGTACAGGTGAAGGCAGATGGCTGTTGTTGCTGCTGTTGACGCTGCTTCCGCCTCGATCTTTTCTGGACCGCCTCCTCGTTGCGCGCAGCCTCCACGCGTGACGTACCTTGCCTGACCGCGAGCCTCCAGGCTAGGCGGTCGTCTGCTTGAACTTCCCATGTGTTGAGATTGATGGAGCATTGTGTCATGTCCTTTTTGCAGATGTCTTTGAACCGCAGTTTTGGGCGCCCTGTCATCCTCTTGCCTTCTGCTAGCTCGCCATAGAGGAGGTCTTTGGGGATACGGCCTGCATCCATTCTTTTGACATGGCCGAGCCACCTGAGGCGCCTCTCGCTAAGAACTGCATGCAAACTGCTCATATTGGCTCGCTTCAGCACCTCGGTGTTGGGGACCTTATCCTGCCAGGCGACATGCAGGACGCGTCGCAGGCACCTCATGTGGAAGCTGTTGAGTTTCCTTTCGTGCCTTGCGTAGGTGGTCCACGTCTCGCTGCCATAGAGGAGAGTGCTGAGTACGCAGGCTTGGTAGATGCGCAGTCTGGTTTTCTCAGTGAGGCTGGAATTGTTCCACGCTCGCCGGTTCAGTCTGGCCATAACTGTGGCTGCCCTGGCGATTCTCCGGTTGACCTCCAAGTCGACTGACAGAGAGCTCGAGATGGTGGACCCGAGGTAAGTGAAGTCGTTGACAACCTCCAGGGTGTATCCGTCGATGGTGATGCATGGGGGAGTCCCCGTGCCTTGAGCCATAACATTCGTCTTCGTCAGGCTGATGGCTAGTCCGAACTCCTTGCATGCGTGGGAAAGGCAAGTGACTAGCTGCTGGAGTCCCTCTTCGGAGTGTGATGTCAAAGCTGCGTCGTCGGCGAAGAGCATCTCACGGATGAGCACCTCTTTGACTTTGGTCTTGGCTCGTAGACGGGCCAGGTTGTAGAGCTTGCCATCGGATCTGGTGTGAATGAAGACACCCTCGCTGCAGTCCTTAAAGGCGTATTGGAGGAGCATGGAGAAGAAGATTCCGAACAGCGTAGGCGCGAGGACGCAGCCCTGCTTTACTCCGCTGCTAACTGGGAAGGCCTGAGAGGTTGCGCTGTTGTAGGACACCGTGCTGTGCATGTTGTCGTGAAAGGACATGACCACAGCAAGCAGATGTGGTGGACAGCCAATCTTCCGTAGCAAGCTGAAGAGTCCGCTTCGACTGACCAGATCAAACGCCTTCGTGAGGTCGATAAAGGCGAGGTAGAGTGGTTTATGCTGCTCGTGACACTTCTCCTGCAGCTGGCGTAGGGAGAAGATCATGTCCACTGTTGAGCGGCCAGCTCTGAAGCCACACTGGGACTCTGGGTAGACGCGGGAAGCAAGGGTCTGCAGGTGGGCAAGAGCGACCCGGGCGAATACTTTGCCGACGACGCTGAGGAGAGAGATGCCCCGGTAGTTGTTGAAGTCGCTGCGGTCTCCTTTGTTCTTGTACATGGTGATAATGTTGGCGTCTCTCATATCCTGGGGGATGTAACCCTCCTTCCAGCAGAGACAGAGTAGATGGTGGAGCGGCTGTAGCAGGACTGGTTTCCCGCTCTTTAGGATTTCTGGAGGGATTCCGTCGCTTCCTGGTGCTTTCCCGCAAGCGAGGCGGTCGATGGCTTTGCCGACCTCTGCCGCAGTAGGTGGGGTGTCTAGCTCCTCCATGACTGGTAGGTCTGGGATGGCGTTAAGAGCAGTGTCTGTTACGGTGTTCTTCGTTGCGTACAGCTCTAGGTAGTGCTCGGTCCACCGCCGCATTTGCTGTTCCTGGTCAGTGATGACCTCACCTGTCTTGGACTTAAGGGGGGCGATCTTGGAGGGGATTGGGCCAAAGTATATTCTGTGGAATATTAGTTTACAAGGAAAAATGGTTGGTGGTTAAATTAAATAGGTACATTTGGGAAATTTCAAATTAAATTCATGCCTCATACCATCCCCCTTGGAATGTATAGTGAACATTAACATTAATGTGCTGAAGGCTATGAGAAGTCTTGCACTAAATAAATTTAAATTTGTTTAACTTTGTTTAACTTGGCATTTCTAAAATTGAAATAATCAGAAAATCTAGGGGGAAGATAAGGGGGCATTGTTTTTATTTACAATACATCAATTATCCTGAAGAAGAAGTGTTTTGTAAAAGAAGCTTGGCTGGTTTTTCAGTTCCTGTCATTGAATGTAAATTTCAGAACCGTTCAGTGATTTTTCAAGACCAACTGATTGCTCTTTTTGTTTTAGTGCAGCTGGTCAAGCTGTATCCTAACCCTCTTACATAGAGTTGTCTTATTTCTCATCAAGAAATTAAATTACCAGGTTTCCAGGTGGGACCAGGGGCTCCGGAACCACGGGTTCTCTGGGGCTTGAAAAGGCACGTCCTGGTCCCCAGAGAGGGAAAGGAAGCAGAGTGCTCCGATCAGGGACCCTCTGCCACACCTGGGAACCAAAGGGAAGACATAGCAGAGTGTCCTAAGTATGTTTAAAAATAATAGTGACACAGCATATAACCCCAAACTTTGTCAACAGGTAAGTGGAAAAAATAACCGGTGGTATGTCCATAGCATAGACTACTCTCCAGCAATCAGATGGGGTAAAGTGTGACGCACACAGCATGAATGGATCTCAGAATTATTACCTGACTAAAGACAAGTACATGCTATAGGATTTAGTCATATAAGACTCTAGGAAATGCAGACGAATCTGTAGTGACAGAAAGATCGGTGGTGGTCTGGAGATGAGAGGAGAGGAAGGGAGGGGTTGCCAAGGGGCCCCAGGAAATCAGGGGTGGGAGATAAAAATTTTTGGTGTCTTAATTTTATGAGTGTATATGTATGTCAAAACTCATTAAATGGCATGTTTACATATGTGTGGTTTATTGCCTATAAGTAATATCTCAAAAGAGCTATAAACATCAAAATAAAATAAATAAAAAATTTTTAAGTATTTTTTTTTAATTTTATAAAAAGTTGAACAATCTACTGCCTGGCTTGCCTCTGATTAATGTTTCTGATCATCAATGATTTTTAGATAATCAAAGTGTGACTAATAAATATTGTGAATGGCAGATAATCAAAAGAAGTGAATGAATAAGTTCAGGACATCAATGGCCTCCTTTTGTAGACATTGCCTCCTGTATCCCTTTATAGACCATGTAGACCACCAACCCTGCTGGTCCTTGATTTTTTTCTCAACAATGAATTAGGCCTTGAAAGAATTTCATCTGGTACCTAGAAACTGCAAAGACACAGAAGAAGGAGTCTTCTTTTCATTGGCTCCTCATTGGTGGCAATGTGTCCCCAGAGCTAGTGTGGTCCAGGGGACTGAGCTGGGCGTGACCTCACAGGTCAAGCCCTGGCTTGCCCTCTCTGGCTGTGTATCCTTTGTGTGGTCATTTCTTCTCTCCATGTCTCTGCAGAGTCAGACACTTCAGAGATGTAACAGATTTAAAGGATTAAGTCTTCAAAACCTTGGGGAAACTAGGGTCAGAAAAGGGTTTCATCAATTCTAAAATAAAAAGTGAGAAATTTCCTTCTTATTCTGACATTTTAGGATTTTTTGAATTTTTTTTCTGCACATGAGAATGGTGCTGTGAGTGCCCTAAACAGGCGGCTACAAGTTGAGGAAGAGGAGAGAAGAGAGGTGGATGGGGACAGGAAAGGGCATTGGCCACATCAAATGTCTTCATAGTTGAACAGACCTGGAAGGGCCTTGGACAAGCCATGAAACCTTGAGGGCTTCACAGCTCTGAGCCTCCTCTACAAACTAGTTATTGGTAATGACTACACAGTTGTTCTCAAAAGTAAATGAAAATTAAATTTTTAAAAATTCCCAGCACAATACCTAGCATAGCTTAAGAGCAAAATGTCCATTTCTTCCCCACCTTCTAGAGACAAATAGTCTTGTAAATATTTTGCTAAAAGGAGGCCTGTGTAAGTTCCCCAGCAACTATAGGTCCAAGGTTTCCCAAATCCTTAGAACTGACTCCATGGTAAAACCTAAGCCCCCACCCCCCCAAACCACGAGACTCTTAGGTCTCTACATTTGCTTAATAAATCTTAAGGCATTTTCCCCTGATGACCCATTGCCATGAGGAGTGACCCCACAATAGGATGGGGTCTCTCTCTCAGCCCGGCACTCTTTCCTTCCAGCCCACTCTCCAAGGCTCTGCAGGGCTGCTTTGGGCACACTGACGTCTGCTGCCACCACCACACTCCATTGCCAGCCTGGCTTTATTCCCCTCCACCCCCTCCTTGCTTTCTAAGGGACAGCCCAGCTCTACAGCACCTCTAGGGATTAGGATGGAGGTGTCACATGAGGAGACAGGGCTTTGCATGTTCTGATAAGTCAATACTACAAGAACCAAGTGACTGACTCTTCAGGCTGTGTATTCGTTTCCTGTGCCAACACAGAACCACACAGTGGGTGGCTTAAAATAAAAGGAACTTCCTCTCTCACAGCTCCGGAGGCCAGAGTCGGGACTCCAGGTGGGAGAGGGCCCTGCTGCCTCCGCAGGTCTGGGGAAGGGGCCTTCCTCACCAATGCTGCGCTCCAGTGTTACCGAATCCCTGGCAATCCCTGGCTGGAGACACGTCACTCTAATCTCTGCCTCACCATCACATGGCCGTCTCCCCATGCGCCTTTCTGCCCCCGAATCTCTGTGTTCTTTCTTCTTCTCATAAGGACACCAGTCATATTGGATTAAGGCTGACCCTAATCCAGTATGAACTCAACCTAATTACTGTACATCTGCAAAGACTCTATTTCCAATAAAATGAAATTCTGTGGTCTGGGTGGACATTAATTTTGGGAGGACACTATTCAACCCAATGCAGGGTCCTCAATGTTCCACCCACATCAAGAGAATGAACTGTAGAGACTAAAGTGACTTGGTCTAGATTGTATGGCCAGCTAATGACAGAGCTGAGACTGGAGTGCAGGCCTTTGCTTCATATCCAGGGTGACTTTCAAGGCACCAATATGTCTCCAAGGAGCACCAATTTGGCTCCAAGCTAAGGGTGAGAAAAAGGAATGATTTTGTTTCTGGAGGTTTCCTGGGCTAGGTGAGGCTTATCATATTAATGGCCACTAGGTACTGGGCTTTTGGTGCATGATCTCTAATATCTGTGACAATATTAATATACCCGGAGAGCTTACTATGGGCCAGTCACTATTCTTAGTGCTTAAACACGTATTAACTTATTTAGCCCCGCAAACAAGTAAGGTCTGTCTGAATCCCAAAGCCCATGACCTGTTGCAGCCCTGAGCTGCCCAAATGGGAACTGGGAGTGGAAATGGCACTTTAGATGACTCCCAACCTCCACCAAATGCCTATGAGTAATTTAAAGCTCCAGTGCAATTTGAAAATGTCCACCTAGGCTGGGAATTGGGTAACCACAAAGGACAGTTCTCTATCCAAAACCCAGCTGCTAGCCAATTAGCTGGGAACCTCCCCAAACCAAATCTTTGGATGTACCCACAGATTGAGACAAGGATGGCCAATTAAGCCCATTCCAGCTAACTGCTGTGGTTACCAGTCAGGAGAGCTGACAGATGTGCTGGTCAGGGTGCAGATGTGGGACAAATCTCTGAGACAAGGAGGGACAGAGGGGAGAAGAGCAGCTCAGGCCATCTGTGCAATCGGCTCCAACTTGAGGGACTGCTGGTTGGATCCCAGCGGCCCAGGCACCCCACTCATCACCTGCTGGGGAACAGTGTGCAGTCAGTACCGATCATCCAATGACGCCAATTAAAGCCAAGCAAAGGGTCAGTGGGACACACTGACTCTCAGAGAGGGAGTGCAGGGGAGAGGAAGGCCATTTCTTCCCGGGCCTGTGGGGACGGAAAGTGCTTGGGTATGTCAAGGGGATAAAAAAAGGAACTAGAGCTTCCTTTGCCGCCTGCCGCTCCCTTGGTAATGACAGTTCTTATTTGTGGAAAGGCAGATGTGAAGGACCCGGGCTCTGACAAGGATTTATTTTGAGGTCACACCCTGGGCTGCTGGACCAGGTTTTTAGAGGAGTCTGAACAGATTGCTACTTGTGTCTACTTGGCACAGTCAGAGAACAGAAGTGTTCCTCTCGTTTGTAAGGAGACTAAGGAAGCAGCAAAGCAAAGAGCCCCGACCAGGAGCCTTGAGACCCACTGACCCTGGACACTCTGCCTCTTGCTCTGTGACTTTGGATAAACCCCTTACCTTCCCTGTGTCTGAGATCCCTTGTTTCTCAAGTCAGGATGATGCTACATGTCTGTCCCTGTCTGTGGACTATTGTGAGACTCAGACAGGACAAGATCCACAGAAGCACTCTGAAAAGCACTCTTTCAGTAGTAGGGACAGAAAGTGCTAATGAGTAAGAGCCCAGAGGAGCCACTCAGCCACTAAACATCTATGGGAAACTGAGAGAGTCATCATAAAACTCTAATAGAGCCCTCAGCCTGGGGTCATGGGGTTGTTTTTTTTCAAATTTAACCGAAGTGATGGATGGACCTTTGCAAGACCCCAGAAAAATGCCCAAGGAAGCAGTAATGTTTGCCCATGACCTCAGAAGCTTCTGGCCTCTCTAGGTCTGTGTGTGGGCCTCCAGTGCATCTCTAGACCCCCAATGGAAAGTGCCTGTCCTAGGGGCAGGGGCCCAATAGCAGAAGCCCAGATCCCAGTGATACACCTCTAGAAAGCATGCCTTCGTGTTAGAGGGGGCCATGCCAGGCAGACTGAAGGTGAGGAAATACATTCTTCCTTACGTTTATCAGGATCATTATGGAAGTCCTACTGCACATGGTCTAAATGCCTTTCAAGCAGTACTGGAGGGCAACCTGCAGCCTTTCCTAACATCTTCTAAGCTCTAGCTTGTCCCTCTCAAGTTTGTCCTTCCATATGTTCCCACCTAAGTCCTGTCTTTCAGAAATTCAGCAGCATCTCTGGACACAGAGAGCCACCCCTACTGTTCAAAGGACAGTCATGGATTGATTTCCTTTTTATATCATTGCTGCCATTGCTGTGGGATTTGGGAAGTAAGACAAATATGTGAACTCAGGCTGAAGCCAGAAGCTCCTCATTTTTTTTTTTTTTTTACTTATGTAAGTCTCCACCAGCTCTACTGGGAAGACCAGATGGGAGGCACCGCCCTGCTTTGCTTTTGCAGTGTCACGTCAGGCCGTCCACCTCCCTGTCCCTCAGCAGGCCCTGAGTACCAGCGTCCACGCACAGTGTCATCCCAGCCATCCTGAGCTGGGGTGCAGCGGGGGCATGACAGCAGCTGCCAGATCTCAGTTGATTCACCTTGAGCAGGAATGTCTTGCCATCTCATCTCAGGGACCAGTCCCAGGCGTGAGTATGACCCCCGCAGCCCCCCACCCCCATGGCTCAGATGACTGGTGCACTCTCCTGGAAGACTGTGTGGTCTCTGCTTTCTGGGCAGGGTGAACATTCACTCTATGTCCAGGCGGGTGGACTTGCTCACCTATAGGCAGCACAGCCCTTGGTCAGCAAAGCAGGCTCCAGAGGTGCTCACGAGCTGTGTGACATCAAACAAGATCCCTAACCTTCTGCCTCAGCATCATCAACTATAAAAGAGGCACAATATTAATACTTACTTCATATGGCTGAAATGAAAATTAAACATGTTAATACATACAAAGTGCTTAGAACAATGTCTAGTAAGTACAATAAGTACTCAACAAATGCAGAAACAGAACCAATAGGGCGTGCGTGCATGTGTGTGTGTGTGTGTGTGTGTGAAGCAATTGGCTCGTGTGGTTGTGAGGGCTGGCAAGTCTGAATTCTACAGGAAGAACCTGGGGGTGGGTGAGGGCTGAGGGGAGTTTGTTCAGCATCTATCACATGCCTCCCCTTCTCCCTCCAGGCCACACACACTAGAGCTGGGTAGTGTGCCAGCCACAGGTGTGGTGTTTAGTCTCATGCAAGGCAAGCCCTCAGCCCCTGACCCATCTCACATACCCTCTTTAGTAGCAGGTAACATCATGCACTCATGTTCAGATCTGTACATTTGACAGAATTGTTTATTTTTTGAATATGAAAGGGAGAGGCTGAATGGTGGGAGGTGGGCAGGTGCTAGTATCCTATTGCTTAGGTTTGAATCCCGGTTGTGACCTTTATGAGCTCTGGGCCTCAGGCAAGATGCTCTGCTTCTCTGGGCCTTAGGTTTCTCGTCTGTGAAATGGTGCCATTCATAGTACGTCTCTCCCAAAATCGTTATAAAGGATGTGTGGGATACTCTACACTCTGTTATACTGCCTGTTTTATCTAGTTAAACTTTAAAATTTTACAGAATGAGAGAGAGAGAGAGGGAGATGACTCACTGAAGGCTGAAAAGCTTAGTGCAGCCTGGGAATTAGCCCCACCTCCAGAGCCCTTGTTCACAAAACCTCCCTCCCTATAGGGCACAAATGGCCCTAAGCACTCTCCGTGAAATGCCAATGTTCCCAGGAGGCCTAGTGCAAGTAATTATCACCTTAATGTTAGGGATGTGAATTGGTCTGCCACCTTTTTAAAAAACTGAACTCTGGTTAGGAAGGAGCACAGATTGGGGTGGGGCAGGGGCAGGCTGGTGCCTGTGATTCTGGCAGCCTGCCTCAGAAGACAGGGTGTCCCCTCCCCCGACGTCAGGAACAAGGCTGAGATTCAGGTTTGAGCATCAGACCACACAGTGAGCAGTGCTGCTCCCCAACCCCCTGCCTTTGTGCTCCAACTACCCTCGGAGAAGGCATGTAGGTAGATCTCATGACCCCAGACCTGCCCTGCTATGGGCCTGGGTGACCAGGTGGCAGGAGGAGAGACCACTTCGAAGGCCCTAGCAGTTGCCAGGCAGGACAAGGCAGGGACCATTCACTCACTCACTCACTCACTCAAGCAGAGATGGTGAGTGAGCCCAACTCTGTTTCCGAGGTGAATGCCCGTCGCAGGCCTCAGGTAATGGCTGCTCTGAGGCTCCTTCAGCACTGGCAGCCTCCCAGGCTTCTGATGGCGGGAGGGAGGAGAGTTTAATGCTGGCCTTGAACCCTCAGGACAGGCACCATCGAGCCAACGAGGGAGATGGAGCCAGAAAACCTGCTGACAATTGGGAGGCCAGGGCTGAATATGGGGTTCCTCCCTTCCCTGCTTCTTAGAGAGAAAGTAAAGAGAATAGCTTGTTGTTCTCCTCAATTAAACCCTTTGAGTTTAGACCTGCTTCTCTGAGCAACTTATCGAGGGAACAGTGAACTACAGACATGTAAGAAGGAAACTTCTGTCAAAGGGAGGATGACATTCTTTGATGATTCAACTCACATTTTCAAGGACTCACTACGATTTTAAAATAATATTTCATTTACTCCTCATGAACTCGGTGAAGGCCGAAGATTACAGGGATATGGTTGATCATCACCCATGGTTGACAGAAGGCAGAGCTGGGGTCCAGAGCCAGCCCTGGGGCCCAGAGCCCAGATAGCGGGAGGCAGCTCCCGTGTCCCTCCAAGGCCAGCCAGCAACCCCCACCACACACTCCAGTCCCTCTCTCCTCAGGTGTGCTGCATCTTATCTCCATGAAGAAACCCTCCCCTTCGGCAGAGGTCCCGCCAATGTATTAGAGAGTAACCAGCTCATCCAGTGT
Source organism: Furipterus horrens (assembly GCF_987537825.1). Classification (NCBI taxonomy): domain Eukaryota; kingdom Metazoa; phylum Chordata; class Mammalia; order Chiroptera; family Furipteridae; genus Furipterus; species Furipterus horrens. The sequence continues at coordinate 49,361,945 of NW_028327180.1, read as the reverse complement.
GCCCGTCAAACAGTCTCTCTTGTTCAGGAAAACTCACCAAACCAAAACGTCACCATGAATTCCATGATGCTTTAAAATGGATCCATATTTTAATGATCACAACAGCATCTGCGCACATTTGAAAAGAGTTTCACAGGGAAACATTACTTATTCACTGACTGAAACACTCCCCGTGCCCAAGAATCGGAAAAGCCTTTCAATAATTCACCTGGGAGTTCCCAGCGTTTGAATCAGCTGAGAACACTGCTTTCCAACCCACAGTCTCTCCACCTGCAAAACCAGCAGAGAGCTTGGAAGGTAACTTTTGCTTTCCTTTTGGGGGTCAGGTTTATTACAGGCTAGCCTTCCACCCCAGCATGGTCCCTGTTGTCCAGCCTTATCCTCACAAGGCCACAGGCCCAAAGTTATGCTGACCATATCTTCTTTTTCATAAGAATAAATAACACAACAGCATGTTTACCTGTATTAACTCATTTAATCTTCAGATCATCCCCAGGTGAGTCTGTGACTGTCATTTTCCTCAAAGACTTAAGCAACTTGCTTAAGGTGGCTGAGCTAGTGAGAAAGCAAGATTCAAACCCAGATTCAATTCTGTCTCTACCCTCCCACCTGCCTGCCCTCCTCCTCATCTTTCTGTCACCTCCCTTACATCAGTGAGATGCAAGTCTCCTGAAATCTCAGGACAGGTGCCCTGGTTTGGCTGCAAAAGTGGAAGGCCCAGGTGCCTACCTTCCCAGTCCGCACGGCCTCGCTCTGCAGCCTGTTTGGTGTCTAAGACGCCACACCAGCATGAAGTGACAACCCCATTGCTGAAGGGGACTGTTCTGCTCTCCCTTTCCTGTCCTGGGAGGCTTCAGGAGGCACAAGAATGGCCTTTGTGCAGAGGGAGTGAGAGCATTAGGGGGCAAAGGATCACGGGAGCAACCTCGGGAGGGGAGCAGCTGCGAAGGGCATTCTGGCCAGCTCAGCCTAGAGCTCTCTCTGGACTGGAAGCTCCAGAGCACTTCCCTAAAGCCTTGGGCTCGTGCACACAGGGCCTGGGCAAGTGCTTCCTTTGCTCTCTCTGGGCATGATCTTCCCCTCCAGGAAACACCGTCCAACTGACCCTTCAGTTGATATCCCACCTGTGGTGTCCAGGAGGCCAGCGCCCCAGGCCAGACTGCTCTCCACGTCCATCCCACCCCACAAAGATCTCAGCAGCACAGCCAGCTCTTGAGTGCACTCCAAGCACCCCAGGTTAATTGCCAAACAAACAGCTGCCTAACAAAGAGGTGTCTCTTCCCCCCTCACCCAATATGACTCAGGTTGAAATGCAGTTTACACCTTGAGGCTGAAAGGCTGTGGCCCATCTGCTCCTTCTCCCTCCCTCTTGAATATTAAACAGTTTCAGGCAGGAGGTGGCTGGCTGGGCAGAGGTCTCTAGAGACCCCTCCCCAGATTATCCAGAGTGAGAAGCCTCATGATACAAAGGCTGATGGAGCCATCTGTACCCGAGTGCCTGGAATGGGGGAGGCAGTGCCTCAGGCCTCCAGGGGCCACCAAGCTGTGAGGAAACTCTGCCAACTCTACCCCTACTCCTTACCTGCCCCCAAAACTCCCACCCTCCCTACACCAAATATCATCAGTCATTCTGCTGCCCCCCTGCCTGAACCTGAGAGCAAGAGCCAAGGCAAGTTGGCTTCCTGCATCCGCACCGGGGAAAGCAGGCGCATCAGGGCAGGCGGGCAGGAAGTTTTGAGCTACTGATGCTACAGCTGCTGGCAGTATCCAGACAATTCAGGCCGGTGACACAGGAGGGATTACAAGAAAGGGTAAGGAACAGAAACTAAGAGTGAGCCTCTGGTCTCCTCCTTGGACAAAAAGGGGTGTCAGCTGATACTGAGAAAAGGGAGCAGAGAAGAGGAATCCTGCAATTTCACAGACACAACCTCACTTTCCATAAAATTCTAGGTAAAAACAGATCTGAGAATTCCTTTCATCCAAGTCTTTTATTGATGAAAAAACTGACACTCAGAAATGTGAAGGCCATGGTCACAATGAGCTCCAGGCAGGTTCAGGACAAGAAGCCACCTCTCTTAACCCTCCAGCCAGCGCTCCCTCCCTCAGCTTCTGTTGTCATTCACTGCGCGGCCCCCTCTGCATAAGGCGATCACCCCTTTAGTTCCATGCTTCGGTTTCCCTGTAGCACAGAAAAGAAGGAGAAAGAAGAGAACAGGAGATGTGTGTGGGAAATGGTCCCAGAGATGGCTGTCCAAGGGCTCCCCATCTCTATGGAGAGGAAGCACCCCTAAAGGCCCTCTCTGCCTCCTGCAGCAAGTGAAATTGGAGTCCTCAGGTGAGAAGAGCATGTGGGAAAAATGGGGGGTTCAGACCTCAGTGCTGATGTTCACTAGCTTGGCAGCATTGATATAGAGCTTTACTCCCTTGATCTCCTGATTCCATATGTAAAATATGTACAGGAAAACCAACTTCAGCCCTGGCCGATGTGGCTCAGTGGGCTGGGCATCATCCTGCAAACTGAAAGGTCACAGGTTCGATTCCCAGTCAGGACACATGCTGGGGTTGCAGTTTCAGTCCCCCATTGGGGTGCATGCAAGAGGTAGCTGATCAATGTTTCTCTCACACATCGATGTTTCTCTCCCTCTCTTTCTCCCTCCCCCCGCCCCCTTATGTCTGGAATCAATAAAAGAAAAAAAAATTTTTTTTAAACAACTCTAGCTCTTTTGGCTTCAGCCTTCTTAGCCTCCTTCTTACTCCTTGAACACAGCCAGCATACCTCAAGGCCCTTGCACTTGCTGTTTCATCAGTCTAGAATAGTCTTTGCTCTTCCTTTTGATTTCTGCTCAAACATCACCTTTTCAGACAGGTGACCTGACCTTCCATATACAATGCACCCTCCCCTCAGAGCAGCATCCTTGTGTACCTTAGTGCTGCTTCATTTTCTCTGAGATCTCTGCATCTGTGCGTGCGTGTATGCATGCATGCGTGCATGATCTGTTTGGCCATGACAGAACACAAACTCCAGGAGAACAAACTAGGTTTGTTCTGTTTGTTTCTGTTTCTCTGTACCTGGAACAGTGCCTGATACCTAACAGGCACTCAGAGTACTTATAGAGTCAGATTGAATTCTCTTCCATTAGTCCCTGGATGATTCCCTTCTGAATCGGGCCAGTGGTTTTCTTTTTTTTATTGTTCACGTTCTTTGTTGTCTGGACCCATAAGTGAAATGTAGAAGGTACTCTTTCTCATAGCCATGGAGTGATCGCAGCCATTGAAAACAAGTCTTCACCTCTGTTCCTGCCACTCCAGCATGAACCCTCTGCCCCACCATGTCCTTTCCCAGCTCATTCTCACCTCTGCCCCCCACCCCAGCTTGTGCTGTGTTCCCCACCAAATATGAACTCCCCTCTGCTTCTCTAAATCTCATCAAGTACACTCTGACTGACTTCTTAATCTCCGTCTGTTCTCTGGTTCCTCCATTCTCTAGCCCCATGTCTCTCCCATATTGTCTGGCACTAAAAGTTTAACCAGTGCTAATCTCATTGTCCTAATCAGACTGCAGCTTTTTGAGGACAGACAACATGCTTTCTGCATCTTCTGTCCTTCCTGGAACAAGCACCATGCAGGCAGATCATATTCTGTGCCAACCAATTTGCCAAAAAATAACTAAAGTTATAGGGCATGTGGGCAGCATTTCTCTTTCTAGCAGATGTGGCTCCCTACCTCCATGCTTAGATCACTGAGCGAGACCAGAAAAAGCCTGGGAAAGAGATCCACACATGAAATTTGCATTGCCATCTTCGGAGTCCGGGGCTATTGTCCAGCTCAGTGAGTCCTTCCTCAAGCCCTCCCTTCTGGATTCTCGCACCCTGTAAAACCCAGCTCAAGTGCTGTGTCCTCCAGGAAGCTTCTCTGGCCATACCTCATTCCTTGCTGACATCTCAGGCAATACTTTCTTCTGTCATTGGCTTTGGAACGTTTTCCCTGTTGTAGTCTATACTATACTATTTTCTGAACACGGGACATGTTTCCCAAATTAGATTATAAGTTTTTCAGTGGCTAAACATGTCAGGAATTCCCTTTTTCTCCATAGAATTTTGTACAACCTTGGCCACAGTAATTATATACAACAATTATAAAAAAATACTATAAACAAAACAACCCATTGAAATGATATCATATTTTTTATTCTACATTATGTATTTGGCCTCCATTTTAAGTGATTTATTGATTTTTAGAGACCTCTTTTTAAAATTTAATCTAATTATTGAAGTAACACATACTAGCAGATACATTGTACATAATACATGCAAAATAATGCAAACACCAGAGGTTGGTCCAACCAAACGTTCCTGGACACTTCTCCCTGTAATTATGAGGCTAGGAAAGCTAAGATACTCGACTTCCCAGTATTCTTAGAGTTGAGGAGGTGCAGAGGACACACATTCAAATTGTGGCCAATAAGACTGAAGTGGTGGTCTGTTGTGTTGCCACTTTTCCTTTATTCTTTCTTTCTGACTGGAATGCAGGTGTGACTGCTAGAACTTCAGGGGCCATATTGTCGCTGAGGTGACAAATGTGAGGAAAAAGACATAAGATTCTCAAAGATAGTCTTCTACAACATTGTCAAGATGCTGAGCCAAGACTAGAAACCATCCATCTTGAGATTTCTAGTCAATGGAGAGGAAATGTATTTAATTAAGCCACTGAAGTCGGGTTTTTGTAATTTATAGACAACCAAGTGCTTTCCTACCTCATATGCATGTACATTGTCAAAAACAGAGAAAAGCAGAAAGATGAAAAATCAGCTGTCACCTGACCATTATCTTGTTTGTTGCACATGACTCAATTTTTAAAAATATGAATAAAATACATTATTCAATACAAATGAGACCTTTTAATTATAGGGTTTTCTATGATTATTAAACTGCATATTATGAACATTTTAAAAGTTTGTCATCAAGAAGTAATTTATAACATTATTTTAGGTAATGCATATAATAATTTATTTTATTAACTTCTTTCCACTTGGTTAGATATCAGGTTCTATCTAATGCATCACTTTTTATAATGATTGTTACCAAATACCCTTGTTTATGCATACCTTCATAATAATTTTGTTAAGTTTTTTTAGAAATAAAATTTGTAAAAGTTTGTATATCTTCAATGCTAACTTTTCTTCTATAAATTTTATATTTTTTCCAATAGCACAAATTATAAAAAAAAACTTTAACAAAATATTTATAAAAGTTCAAGAATAATTAAATGAAAACACATGCCTAAAACAACACCAAGCTAAATAACCAAGCTTTACAAGTATGTCAGAATTAGAAGTTTTTGTGTGGGGATTCAGAAATTTATCCCATCATCGCTGCCACCACCACAGCCTCCATCTTCATCTATAAGTCCAAGCAATTGAATTCCAGAAACAAAAAACAGTCAAAAATAAAGATAAAATATACTCCCTAAGGAGTTCTGCATGGGAGGGTAGAAGGGTCAATATCTGAAGCACATTTCTCCAAAAGGCATGGTCAGGTTGAGGGAGATGGTGGAGGGAGCAATATTGTGGACACAGGAAACATGAGAGTAGGAATATTTCCTAGAGTAGATAGATGAGTTAAAGGCTTCGAGGAATTGCTGAGCACTAGAGAATAGGTGAGAAGAGGAGATGTTAATAGGAGATTCTATAAATTATACTTATATCACCATGAACTACTATGGGAGATACCAGTAAAGGTTTGTTATCTGCTTAGATTGTCATTCTTTAAATGTGAAAGGCCTATGGTTCCTATATGAGTTAAGATTTTTACAAGGGTTACTCAATGTCTAGTTTACTCATCTTTAACTTGTTGCCCACTATTGCCATCCCTTCTTTCTGCTCTCAACCTGCTTCCTTGTGATGGCAGAGACCATCTTGAGACTTGCTCTGCAAAGACACCCAGCCCCTTCAATGTCTTCATGTCCTCAGCCCACACATCCCACAAGAAAATGCATTGGTTTTGTCAGCATCTGTAATGAGATCCTTTCTTTCAGTCCTGATAGTGTTAATTAATAACTTCTCTTTTCATTCATGGAGACCAGCCTAACTAGGAGTTTACAAATTTTATTTACCTTTTTAAGGAATAAACTTTTGTTCTGTTTTGTTGTCTTTTCATTTTCTCTATTTTTGCCAATTGTCTATTTTATGGATTTCTGCTCTTTATTTTTCCCTTCTAGGTACTTTGAGTTTGATTCACTCAATTTTTTCTAGCTTCTTAAAGTGGAAGTATAGCTCACTTGACTGAGGTGATAATTTTCAAAGTTGTTATGTGGGTGGATGGTCTACTGTTTATGACATCTGAGGTGGCAAGAGATAAGGGACAAATTGATAGTGGGGCATAAGGGAGCTCATCTCAGCTCTTGGTAATCCACTTAATATTTATTTGGCATGTACTCTACACCACATCTGAGCACCTGACAATACAAAATTCTTAATATCCAGCACTGCCAGGTACTGTAGAAAACAAAGGAATTTAAGGAGTAGTCCCTGCAGTCAGGAAAGTTACGATCTGATTAGGAAACCAAGATCAACACACAGACGATATTAATAACCATGCAAGCTTAGTTACTAAAGGTGTAGATGTGTCTTTTCTGATCTAAGTGCTAACATATGTGTTATTTCATTATAAAATGTTACATGGACATGGATCAATAAAGTCATTTATTACATGAGATTATTTGTTACAGAAAATTGGCAGTAACCAGATCAACAAAACCCTGCATTTCTGAACCATATGCCAAAATTTAGAAAATGTGTTCTTTAAGGCTTACCTCACAAGGTGATTTAATCTCTGCCCTTTTATGTCTGTCCCACCCCCGGTGCGGAATGAACAACCATGAGGTGGGTTTAAGGTTTGAACTGCTCACCACCCTCTCCCCACCAAGGAGAGACCAGCGAACATCCATATCTTTGCATACAGCCCTTGAAGGGAAAATGAGGCACAGACAGGGGAGGAGATATCCTGGTGTGTTGAAAAGAGTCATGAGCTGGAAACCAGGAAACTTTGGTCCTGGTCTTAGCACTCACCCTAACTGGTCGCTGTGCTTTGAGCAAATCGCTTTAGTTCTTGGCTCCCTACTTCTGTGGCATCTATAAATCAAGAAGGGTAGGAAAAGATTTAAATTCAACAACATTTTAAAATGTCTTTAAATGACTCCATTAAATACCCGTGCACAAAATTTGAAAACTTAACTTTGAATTATGGGCCCCTATCCTGTCTAATAACAGATAATTTGTGGTGAAACATTTCGCCTTCTCCAAATCTGGCCATGTCTCTAACTAGACAGACCATGGGCCTCCCCTCTCCAATGCACTGACATTCTTTGAAAGCATGCTGAAGGAGATCACTTAGAGAACTTAATCATGACTCTGACTTCCTTTTAACTCATTAAAAGCCATCCCTCCTAAAGGCATTATGAGGGTTTAGTGTGATTCTGTACACAAAAGCTCACAAACTGGTCTGGCCCCTAAAGTGTTTCTCCTAGAAGTTTATTGTTGAGAGCTGTGGCTTAGACAGAGCACTCCCCAGAGACAAGGCCCCCTGTTTAGAAACCCCTCTCCTTTTCTGCCTCTGTTTACACTCTCAGTTCCGGTGCCTGGGTAGATGACAAAGCAGGGTCAGCTCTGACTCACCCAGCACTGTGAACATCTTGACCCTGGTGGGCTATGGGGCCTGAGATGTTTACTTCATTTCCCTTTCATTCCATACGCAGCTGGGCTCCCAGGGAAGGAAAGGCGCCCATGTGACTCATCAGCCCAGGAATATTTTCTGAGAGCTACCAAGTACTGTGCTACATTGGGAGGGAACAAGAAGCATCACAAGTCCAGGGCTTCGTTGCTGCACGGGGACTCTGCGAGGACCTGTTCTGACTGCCTGAGACAAGGCCACCAGCCCTGAGGAAGGACACTTAGGCCCTTGGAGTGTGTGGGCTGGGGAGGGGCCGGTGTGGGAAGTGTCTGGAAAGTGCTCTTCACCAAGGGGCCTCTGTGCAGAAATGCATTTAAACGTGTGCCCAGGGACGGCTGACTTTTCTCCAAATTTGAGTGACCAGGAGGTCACAAATGAGTGTCTTGCGGCAGGGCAGCAGAAATACATGTGGAGGCAGCCATGTAGCCCTTTTCCTCCTCCAGCCCCGACCCCAGGAACAAACCTAGAAGCCCCAAACTTGAGAGGACTAGAGTCAAGTCATAGTGTTAAACATTCTGGGGACTGGGCTGCTAACTCACCTCTGTCAATGCTTTTGGGGGAGCTGATTCACAAAGAAAACTAAGGGTAAGGAGCAAGGCTGGGCGGCTTTACCTGCTAGGGCGCCTCCACACCGCATGGTCTCAGTGAGCTCTTGGCCCAGCTCAAGGCAGAAAGAGTAACAGCTGCTACCAATTTCAGATCACTTTCCAGGGCCAGACACTGGGCAAAATGCCTTGGTTGCCTGATCTCATTTAATGTCCACACCACCACCGCTCACCTTCTACCAAACTCTACCGAACCATGAAGAATACAGAGGCTCAGAGGGGTCAGTAACCTCCGAGTTTACACAGGCAGCAAGAGAAGGGAAGTTCCTCAGAGGAATCTGCTTAGAGTTTGATCAAGAAGAGAATCTTCGTTAGGGGTATGGGACACTATGACATCTGTACTTGATAAGCTATGCATTCTACTAACTGACGAGGCTCTATAAAAGTGAGGCAGTTAAGACTTCGCATTGGATTAATAAAACTGAGTCCAGGGTGCAGCTGCTGAAGGAACCCCAGCCCAGCCCAACCATCTTGAAGTTCTCTGGCTAAGTCTAAACACAGTAAGAAATGGAAGAGGATGAATTTCATACTTTAATTTCCTTAACTTTAACTCATAAAAGCAAGCAAATTTGATTATGGAGATTAGCTTCTTTGAACTTTGACTTGACAAGGAAATTGACTCTTTGAACTCCAGCTTCTCCCTGGGAATTTGATAATGAGGGACACTTATATTCAAATCTTGGGCATTCCTAAATTGTTGACATTTTATTATGGAATCATCTTTATATATTTATAATTGGAAGATCTCAGTGAGTCACTTAATTTCATTGAAGAACCTGATATTCTGTCTTGGGAAATGTGGTTAGACATAATTTGGAATGGGAACGGGAGTCAGTTTTCAATTATGGGTACAGAGAAGTTGTATTTAATTAGTGGACTGTTCTGACTTGTCTCAGAGCCTTCTGGGATAAACTCTAAACTGCCCTGCAGAGGTCCCAGGAAGCTACTCAAGGAGCCATAGTTGGTCCTGTGGAGGGGGCACTGAGGGGGAAGCACAACTATTCTTATTTACTGCTGATCCCCAGCCTTGGGAGGGTGTGGGGGAGAGCCGTTCCCTTGTTTGACTCTTGGCTTAAAGGCCAGAACCTATGGGTTAAGCATCCATGGCTGTTAGGGAGAAACACCTTGTCCCCATTCTGTTTTTTGTTTTGTTTTGTTTTAATTCTCACCCAAGGACATGTCCATTGGTTTGAGAGAGAGAAAGACAGAGACAGAGAGAAACATCAATGCGAGAGAGAAATCAGTTACCTCCCATACTTTCCCCAACCAGGAATCAAACTCTCAACCCAGGCATGTGCCCCAACTGGTCATTGAACCCATGACATTTTGGTGTATGAAACAATGCTCAATCAACTGAGCCACCGGGCCAGGGTTGTCCCCATTCTTGACATGAAGTGTGGCATTCCTGACATTTTCCCTACTCCCCAAAGGAGCATTCTTGGTATATTAAGAAGCACATTTGCCCACTGACTCCATCCACATTCTCCAATCTGGTCTTTGTTAGTAATAAAGGTGTCATGATGATTTTTCAACCCCACCACTTTTTCTTTGTCTTATTGACAATTGGTTGAGAATGCAAAGTAGGAAAGAATGATGCTATTTAAACGCCCAAAAGAACATCATCTTCAAGTTTCATAGTAGTTCACAAGGCTTATTTCACATATGTATATACCTGTGTGTAATATATAAAACATAATTTTGTAAATATTATAACTAAAAATATAAGTATATTTTGTTTTATAATATTTTCCATATATTATAAAAATAATTTCATAAAATATGAAAATATATATTGGTGTATTGTGAAATATATAAAAATATAAGGTGTATAGTAAATATATATACATGCATACAATATATACATACACACAGTTTTGTTATTTACAATTATAAATGTCTAGAATATACATCTATTTTGACCTTTATCTTGGATAGTAATATTTGCAAAAATGTCCCTGGTCCTCAGACTTAAAACAGTGATTCTCAAACTTAAGTGTGCATTAAAACCACCTGTTAAAACACAGATTTGTGGCCTCCACCCCCAGGGTTTCTGGTTCAGTAGGAAGAGGTGCCTGAGAAATAGCATTTCTCACACTTTGAAAATGACAAGGCGAACAATAACAGTATATTGATGCCACAGACACAACTATCTGTTGATAATAATTTAATATCATACTTAAAGGACCTCTCTTGCCTTATCGATCTTAATATATGTTGTAATGTCTGCAGGCACATAAGCTCAGAATTTATGAAGGCCAGCACTAGTTGATCACCTTCACTCTTGGCTCGCTAACAACTGGAAGAGTAATTGTATCCCATATTTGAAGTAGCCAATAGCCAGTAGCCAATGACCACTTGGCCGAACGCCATTTTAAATGGCAGCCTTCAAGTTCTGCAGAAACTGTGACACTCTCCCAAAAGTTTAAAAGTGTTGGAATGGCTGACCAGAGGGACCTCAGCTGCATATGTCTCCACCCCTCAGGGAACCAGTCTTAAGTCTCCTTTCCCAGCTGTTTTCAAAGACTGGATGTAGTGATGAGAAGAAAAACTGAATAACTGCCCATTCCAATGGAAGTTTGGACAGTATCTTCGTTGATGCATAAGACATTCCTCTTATTACAGGCATCGTTTAGATTAAAAGTGATAAATTTCCTCTGGTTCAAGTGACAAGTGGTTGGGATCATGACCCTTGCTTTCAGCATGTACACAAAGAGGAAAAGTGAAACTGCTCATTTTGTAAGGGCAGCACCAGGGCTGAAACTGACACACAAATGAATAAAACCTGGAAATTTTTTAAAAAACACAAATATTAAGAGAATGGAACCCCTGCATAGGAAAGGAGCTTATGGTGAAGCCCTCAGACGCTTAGAGTTTAAGAGTCTGTGCTCTGGGTCCCTCTGCTGAGACATTCCTTGTATGTAGTTCAGTGTGCTTGTAGCCACTTGATGCCCCACAGTCCTGCCCATATCTGATGAGATCCAAACAGCCAGGGCCATAAGGGTTTTTGATTCCTGAGAAATTTGACTGACTTGATCAGAGCTTCTGGGGGTCAAAAGCAGCTGGCAGAAGAGTATAGAAATGGAAAGACATAGAGAAAAGACAACAGGAAGAAACCAAGAATAAGAAGAAAGCAGAGGCAGGAGTAGAAGGGAAAAGAGTAGACAGGGAGCAGGAAGGAGAGGTAGAGGAGCAAGAAGGCTTGGTGGTGCATGGGTCCCCAGGGTGGGGCTCCTTTTGTAACTGCTGTGGTCACCTCTTCCACGTCCTCTGACAGCAGACTAGAGGTCTTCAGCAGCTTCTCTTGTCCTTACAATAAACTCTCGTAACCAAGATGGCCTGAGCAGGTTTCCAGTTCTTGCAAACATCTTTGCAATAGAAACAGAGACAAGAAGAGATTGTTACAGACCAGAATCTTGGGCCCAAACCAAATAGATGAAATGTAATATGAGTAAATTGTAAGCTGCTTCATTTCAATAAAAAAATAAAAAATTAATTGGGTCTGGCTAGACAGTAGGTTGTATAGATTTGAGGGGACCTTAATCTATTAAAATCCAGCAATACAGTATATCTGGTTAAAAAAATAAAAATAAAAACCTCAATTTTAGCTTGTCTTAACAAAATTTTAGTGTGGAGAGCCAGAAAGAGGGGAGAAGAGAGTGTCCCTAGCTAGACTGTGTGTGGGCACAGAGCAACAAGAGTGGTTAATGGCAGCATAGATTAGGTGGCCTGGTACCTCCTCTACACCTTGCCTCCCATAGCATTGCATTCACCACACCTTATTGTATTTGCTCAGTGACCGTGCTCCATGCCAGACTGTAAGCTTCATGGAGACAAGGACATATCTGTCTGTTCACTGCCCTGTTCCTAGTACCTAGCACAGTGAGGAGTAGGGTTGGTTCTCTTGAAATATTTCTTGAATGAATAAGAAAACCATATTGAATGAGTAATAGCGGAGTAACATGGCAATGTTAAATTTAGAAAGAAAGAAACTAAAGTGGACTGGACTGTGGTTTCCAAGTATGTACAAGCTTTTTGGGGGAAAGAAGACATAAGCTTGTTTGAGTTGCTCACGTGAGCAGAATGAGCATGGTGTGGTTGGCCCGCAGGGCCCCGAGCCCCGAGCTCACAGCCAATGCACAGCAGTGGCAGCACTTAGACCTGAGCCATCATCTCATCATTTCTAAGTTCTGTTCAGGATTCAACATCTAATGACCTAGCAAATGATGGGCAGACATTAGGAGGAGAGAGGTTTTTTTTTTATTTCACCAAATGCCCCAACATTTACAGATGTCAAACATGGAGTGGTTTGTCTCATAAAATAGTGAGCTCTCTGTGAGTATACATCTCCAAGCAGAGTTGGATAACCACTTGCTGTGCGTGTTGTAGTGAGGATTCTAGTGTTGGGTGAGGCTGGACAGATTGACATTTAGCCCCGTCAACTCTATGGCATTTGGAATTCTATGGAAATTCTAATTGCAGCCGAATGTTTCCGCTTGTACAACAAAAATGGGAACCAAAGAAGGAAGTGGCTTCTGCCTTATTCAGTGGCTTGTTAAGTATGTGACAATGTTACTGAGCCTCAGTTTTCTCAGCTGCCAAGTGGGATAATGATACCAGCCCTTTCTCCATGAAAAGGTTGCCAAAGATCAAATGAGGCAATGTTTGGGTTTCAAAGGATAAAGTGCTCAACAAATAGATCAAGTCTCTGCTCTGGAGGGGGAAACGGAAACCCTGAAGGACCACGTCTTCTTGATATCCAGGCCAAGAGTCTGTCGGCCTAAAACAAGAATGTTTTTCCTCAGTTCCCTCTGGACCTCTTAGTGATAGTTTGCATCTCTCTCTCTCTTTCCCTGCCTGGTGATAATAGGGCTGTTAACTTGTGTTTTTTAGTCGCGGTGATGATTCCACTTAGTACATAAATGTCAAGTTCTACCTGACGAGAAGTTAATGTATAATGTCTTCCCTTTCCTCATGAGTACAATCCTGTTAAATTATCCCTCTATGCTCACACTGATTTTCTTTTCTTTTTTTTTTTTTTTTAGCTTCAAGCCCTAAAATAGCATATTCTGCCCAACTGCTTTCCTGCTCTCAAGGCAATGAGAATAGTGCCTGGCACTGTGGGAGTTTAATGCAAATCAGAATGAGGCTGACTGTGCTTCCAGACTGCAAGCACCCCATCAAATGGGCGTTTATCAAGGACAGCGTGACAGAGCCAGGGGTCTGAATTACCTTACATCCAACAGCCTTGCATTCCCAGCCCCCCGGCACCCTCATGCCAGCCAAACAGAACCACGAGGTGGGTTTTCTTATCCCCATTTTACTGAGGGGAATAACTAAGATACAAAACAATTAAGTGCCTTTACAAAGGTCACTCAGTCCCACCAGTGCTGGACCTAAGCTCACAAATTTGGCTTCCTACTGGCGTGCTACTCTCGCTGCTAAACCTTCAGGTATTGTCAAATGACTGCCTTCTCCGTGGGCTGATTCTACTCCAATCCACTCCGGACCACGGCATGCAGGTCCTTCCCCCACTGGCCGGTCTCGCTGGGAAAGGCTCTGACCTTCATCAGGGCTCCTTCTCAGACTATCTAGAAAAGGTCCAGGCAAAGGAAGATCCTCAGAACAAGAAGAGGTAACTAGGAAAGCAAGCTTGTCTCTGCTGAGAAGTTCCACTGTTTGCCCCTTGAAGCTTATCACAATAATAGGGAACAAGTATAAACTGGGACCTTAATGTCTGCCTCAGTGAAAGGGGTGCATCTGCCACATGTAAACATTGACTTGCAATTTAAAGGCACTTTCAGCCCTGGCCGGTGTGGCTCAATGGATTGAGCACTAGCCTGTGAACCAGAGGGTCACCGGCTCTATTCACAGTCAGGGCACATGCCTGGGTTGTGGGCCAGGTCCCTGGCTGAGGGTGTGTGAGAGACAACCACACATTCATGTTTCCTCTCTTTCTCCCTCCCTTCCCCTCCTTCTAAAATTAAAATAAAATATTTTTTAAAAATGAAGGAACTTTCACACTGTTACCTGATTTAGTCACAAATTTGGTGACAACCCATTGAGATATGTATGACGGTGAGGGGGATGGCTCTCTCCACTTATAGAAAATCAGCTGAGGTTAAATGACATTCATGGTCATGTAACTAGTAAATGTCAGGGCTAGCCATGAACTCTGATCTTTGGACAATACTAGAAGGTGTTGTCCTGCCCTAGATGAATCTCAAGCATTGACTCTCATTGACAGTGATAGATTTAGGAAGTTTCCTTCTGGTCTCCCCGAAACAATACCATAGACGTAAACGCTGTGCACAAGTCCCTCTCTGCAAAAGGCTGGCCCTGCATTGTTATCAGCAGCAGATTCACTCCCATGTTTCCCCTTGAGGGGATGGAGGCTCTGTTTCCTAGATGGGGCTCTTCAAGGAGATCCCCACAGAGAGAAGCTGAGAGTGTTTGCTTACTGCTTTCAAACCAGCTAGAGATGTCCCCTGCCCAGAGGGAGAGGGACTTTCCCAGAAAACACTCTTGCACAAGACCCCCCTCCTTTTTGTCCCTCCCTCCCCAACATGCACTTCAGTGAAGTCACCTGTCACCAGCACTGCATCCCAACCAGCCAACCTGCCAGCCCACACCTCTGCTTTCAGAGCCAGTGGCCTCTCCCTCAACACAGGTCAGGGCCAGCTGGAGAAATGCAGGTCTGTGGGGAGGGGGAGAGTCCGAAGCACTTCAGGACGCTGTGGGAGCCAGCAGAGGTGGCCCCAGAAAGGGCCCTCCCCCACTCCTAGCGCTGGGCTCAGCCCAGGGAACCTCACGGAGACAAGTTGAAACAGGACTCCCCACCTCCCCTCTCAGCTGCCAGGCTTTAAATAGGATTAATGAGAGAGAACATTCTAAACACTGCTCTGGGAGGTTCCAGCACAGGCAGCCTGCGACTTCCTCTCAAGCTGCCATTCTGGACTGGCTCCCCGGCTGCCTCCCCTTGACTTAAAGCTCACTCTTCTGCACCCGGCACTCCAGCTCTGCTCAGAACTCAGCCTTGGGGCCTCAAGAACAAGATGCAGTCCCATGGACTCCCACAACTACCTCCTCTGCCCACTGCTAGTGCCAGAAAGTTCATGCCTCATTCATTTAGCTTATCTTCTTTGATAAAATTCAAAAATTCAAAGACCTTAGGGACGGGGTGGGAGGTGGAGCTGGGAAGGAAAAGCACTGAGCTGTGTGTGTCATATACACCTTGGTGTGCAGGGCTCTATTTTATAGCAATCGTAGTATCCCCAAGAATTGTACGAAGTGCCATTTCATCTGTTCTATATGCTTTCTTGTGTCCCTGCCTGTGGAATTATATTACATTGTCAAAATCACTCAAAAGGTGCCAAAAACTGAGGAGATGAGGGCAAGAGACTTGTCCAAGTTCACACAGCCACTAAGTACAGAGTCAAAGTCAAACCCAGGTCTCACCTCCAGTCTACAGACTCAAATGCTCTTCATTTCCCATTACACTTTGCTGAGTTGGCTTCAGGCCAGATCACGAGGCTGTTTCCAATCAGAGGATTTAGGGTAGAAAAGGCCCTGGGTCTGCATGAGAACAGGCAGGTGACAAGGAACAAATGCAGGAGGTTCCTGCCTGAGGAGTATTGTGCATGAGTATGAAGCCATCCACCCCTCACAGCAACACTGGGCAGTGGGCACTGGGACTAGGAAACCTCAAGCTAACTGATGCTGTTCCACATTTTGCCTTGATTTTACTCAAGGCAAAAGGGAAAATTCCTCCAAGTTTACCAAGAGCCTCTTCTGGATGGCATGCTCATCCCACTGCTGCAACAGTCCTCTGTGCTGTTCCCAGCAACCTTTGCACTAAAAGGAGTCAGAAGCTTTTAGTGCCAGCTGAAAATAGTCAAAAGATGCTAGAAGTGACCTTGGAGACAACCTTGTACAACCACTGGCACTTCCACGCCTCTGGCCTCTCCCCCTCCTCTATTTTTTGCCGGTGATAAGACTGAGGCCTTCCATGGAGACTACATTCAGTCTGGAAATAAAGCAAAGTATGTGGTCAACACTTAGAGAATTTGATACACAGAGTAAAGGGAGTGAGGTTAATCCCAGAAGACACGTGGGAAGAACAGCAGTACTAGCTGAGAAGTCACTTCAATTAGAAAGCCAGGCCAGGCTGACAGGAGCCCAAGCCCAGGGCAATCCTTCATCCCAGACAACCAGTCTCTGATCCCACCAACTCTTAAAGGACAGCGTGGGCTTCTCTGTCTAGGACTTCCTGACAAATGACTGAGTTGATGTGCAAATTAAATTCCCACACACAGGGTCTCAAAAGCCTCTGCTATTTGTTTCTGCCCCTGGGGGGAGGAAATGAGGAGCCAACATTCCCCACAGGGGAACTGAGTGATTTCCCCGCATCCTGGTCTCACGGGGTCTCACGGGTTGTATTTCCTTAAGTGAGTTTAGGGCTACAAGTAAATGTGAGCCTGCCAGGAACCATGTGCCCAAGGCCTCACTCAGAACTGACAAAGGTTATGCCAGCTTCTTTGTCTGCAGGTCATTTCTCAGCCCTGGGGAGAAATTAGCCCAAAGTCAATTAGCCCATCAGTCACCCCCTACACACACACACACCCCATGTGCACAGCAGCAGGCTGAGTGTTATTAGGGATATAAAAAAATAGGAGGTGGCCCCTGCCCTCATTCATTCATTAAATATTGTTGAGTGTCTGTCATATGCCAGTCATTGAACCGAACACTTAAAAATCTAGTAGGAAAATGAGATCCATTCACCTGCAATGACAGAACCCAGGTTCCAAAGTGGACAGTGAAGGAAGGGATAGCAGGATGTGGATAGGCTCTTTGATGGGATTTCAGTGGGGTCAGGGTGGGGGATCCAGCAGGGCTGGGTCAGGGCTTGGGGAACTGAGGAGACCTACACGTCAGGGAACAGGGAGAAAAAGGGATGATTAGGTAAGGATGGGGGCGCATTGGAGAGGTGTTTGAGAGTTAAGCAAAGAAGTTTAAACTTGATGATAGAGGGGAAATCTATTTTATCTCTTGTACTTACAGTGGTTCTGGAAGGCTCCAGCTCAGTCTTGGGTCTCTAGATTTGGGCAGAGCTGAGATGAGTCAACTCTAAAGGGAGGCAACTGGAACAGCAGGGAGAGCAAAGGCTGTGAGTGGACTGGACCCCAGTCCTTCTTCCTGCATTTACCAGTGACGGAATTTGGAGCATGTTATTTAACCACTCTGAGCTGCAATTTTTTCATTTGGAAACTAGAGATAGAATGATTTGTATAGTTATTAAGTAAGATACTATAGATTAAAATGTAGTACATAATAGGCAGCAATGACTGTTTTTCTCCATGGCTTTCCCACGTCTCCTTGAAGACACAGATGAAATGTGCAGGTATGCCCCTATATCTGTGCCACCTGAACCAACTGGTCAATGCCAACCATGGCAATTGCCTTGAGTTTGCCAGTAATTGTCAGATGGTGCTGCCAGGCCTATCCAGAGTCAGCTGGGAGCCTTCCAGGAAAGAATTCCTTGATCCTAGGAAGGAGATGCAGGAACAAAGGTCTTGTATTGCTCAGTGCATTGCTGGTTCTGGGTGTAACAACTGGGCTGATAGATCCAACCTACAGCCATGAAATGATCACCCTAGGTGCAGAGCCTGTACTCTGGGGACATCAGAACAAGAGATGGAAAGACCTGATCTCTGATGACATGATACAGCCAAGGTATGAAGCAACCTGGGAGTTGATCTCTTAATTTATTAATTCATGAGATTTTTTAAATATTGTTTAAGCCTGTTTGATTAGGCTTTTTTGTTGTTGTTGTTTTAGTTGTAAACAGAAACATCTTTCTGATTCATAGCTTTAGACAAACTAGCCCAAACCATGAAAGAGACAGATTCCAGAACAGGTGATGGGAAGGACCTTTCAGAGCTAGGATAATGAATTATAAATAATCTATTGCATCCTTTTGAAAATAGTAGTTGGGGTTGAGAGAAGTCAAATTAGAATACTTCCTTCTCATTTCTCTGCCATCTAGTTCAACCCCTCATTGACGTTGCAGGTTTCACTAAACAATGATCACATGAGCCTTGTCAACTGGTAGCTAAACAAAGTACGTTTGCACAAGAAGCTAGTTAGTGCTGCTAGCATCCTGGTTTTGCACTAGCCAAGGTATCTGGTTCACTGTTCTCTGTTCAAGGAAAGGCTGCCCGCCTGCAGTCTACGCTGCTCAAACCAAACCACAGAGGCACTGCGTCAGGCACACGGTTTCTGAGGTAGGTCTAGGACACATGCCTTAGAACCCTGGGGTCCCGGCTCCAGTAAAACTGGGCCCATTTCTCCTCCCTCGTGGACTGTTTTCCTTTCAATGAAAGAGTCAAGTGGACATATGTATTTCCTAAGGTAACTTGAGCATGTTCGTTGGGATGAGTTGTCCTTGGAGAGGTGAGGTCAGCACGTTTCCCCCAGGGCACCTAAGAGTTTGCTCTCTGTACAAATTCTCTGGTCGCCTGAACCTGAGTACAGGTTAAGTATTCAACATAAAGTTATAGATAATCATGGTACTAATGAGGAGGAGGATAATAACAATGGTAAACAATTCCCTGAAGTCAGGGAGTACCTTCTAGGAAAGGAGAAATACTACTTGCATTTTATCTCATTTCACACCCAGAGAAGTCGAGGAAGAGAAGTTCCTCCCAATAAAGAGAGTTTACTGGTAAATTCCAGTTATAGGAGCTACACATCAGGGCAGTTCCCGGAGAACTGTTTTGTACCCTGGAAGGAAACAGGACCCTGATGGGAATCCTTGAAGGTCAGAAGGCATTGCCTTGACCCACAGGAGAAGCAGCCTGTCTGTACTTTCTCAGGATAGCTGGGAGATACATGGAGCAGTGGCAGCCTGTTGATCCCTGAATGCTTTTCTCAATGATCTAGCATTATAACATTTTCTCATCTACTTTCAGAGAGAATTCAACCTCAGTTAAATACAGTCACCCTTTCTGATCTCCCAACACAAGGCCCTGGAACTTTGGACTTAAAATAAATTAAACAATTATTTAATATTTTTTACTTTTCTTACCACCTTCAACTTTATTAATTCTTTTCATCTTTATGTCATTGCTACAAGACAGGGCAAATGTTGTTGGGTCCATTATACCAATGAACAAAACTGAGTCTCGAAAAGGTTGTGACGAGAGCACACGTTTGAAGACGGGGAGTAGATGTGGGTCTCCTGTGTGTGAGTCTGTTCCTCCCTGAAACATCATCCTGCCCTCTCCATAGAGTTCATTCAAGTATTTTTTGAGTGTTTGCCAAGTACCAACAATGTGCTGGGGATTTAATGCTGAATAAGAAACAAGTGGTCTTGAATGAGAAAATTATAGAAGAGTTGAAGGTGAGCCAGAAGACAGACAGTTATTTAAATTGTGATAGGTGAAAGTCCATCGGAAAGGCAGAGGTGTTTCTAGTCCAGACAAGCTTCTGGGTTCGCTGGTCCATAGACCTAGTCATATACAGTTACTCTTAGGTTCTAGGGATGAAGAGCAGAATAATAAGCCGGAAAAGTAAACTATGTGAATCTCAGGTGATGAGTGGATGAGGATGGCAGAAAACTTTTTATAAAAACATGTTTTATAAGCCAGCTTTCTAGACTCAGCTCAGACAAGGGAGAGCCTGAGGGATGCAGATGTCCAAACAGGGTACCCAGGGCCCAGGAACAGCAGCACTCCTTCACTAGACCAAGGAAGAGGAGCCACACTGAAAGTCTCACCATGGGTTTTAGGGGTAGACACACCCAGCCATTGCAGTACCATATCCAACAGCTGAATCAGGGAGCTAATTATGGCTCTGTACTTCTGCAGACCATATTCCTGAGGCTTTTATGAACACACATACACATGCTGTACTGTCACAGGTCTCCTCCCCCCATTTTACTTCCTTCCACCTCCATTGTCAATGCACCCTTTATCTCTGAAGCATCCCTTTTCCACGGGGCGTTTGTGTTGTTCCGTACTAGATCCTGGCTCCACCTCCCTCACACACCAACACAGTGCCCACACTCTTTGCCTAACTCAGTCATTATAAGAAGGCTGCATGTTTCTACCTGGAATGCCTCTGACAGAGAACCACAATATGCCAGTGCTGGAGGAGGGTCCTTAGAGGCTCATTCAAACAACACACTCTGCAGATGAGGAAACCTAGGCCAAGCCAGAGACATGGCTTAAGTAGTCATTGGTAGGGTCAGAAACAGGAACGGCAGCCCTCCAGCAGCATTTGTTCTTTCCATGGAATTCCACATCTGAAGACACAAAAATGAGTTTGAAGTCTGGACCCCCCCCTAATCCTTTATTGTACCATTCAAGAGCTTGCCCTTTATTTAAGGGTCTGGGATATTTGATCCATATTAACCCACTTAGCAAATATTCCTGAGAAACTCACAGCTCTAAGGCACCACATTTGTTTCTGGAGATAGGAATGGAATCTAGTCCCTGACCCCAGACTACACTAGGGAGACAGACCTACCGTCACAGTCACAGCCACCATGCAAGCAAGCATACATATGCTGTGTCAATGAATGGGCCACAGGAAGCATGCAGCTTTAGAGAAAGGAGCCATCATTCTGCCTGGCGTCATCAGAGAAGGTGTGGATAAAGATTGCATTTTAGGTGTCAAATTTTGACAGATCGAGAAAGGCTTTTCAAACTAAGGGACACACGTACAAAGGTGGAAAAGAAGAGGTGAAGTTTAGAGCAGCCTTTGGGGTTGATACAGAGTTGTAGTGTTGCTTGTAATAGCTACCATGAATAAGTACTTAACCACATGCCAGGTATTCTTAATCCTCACAACAAACTAGAAACTATGAATTCATTAATTAACAAATATTTATTGAGTTCCTACTAAGTGCCAGGCAAATTCTAGGTGTTAGAGATACATCTGTGAACAAAACAAGACCAAGTCCCTCAGCCACAAACAGAAGAGAAGGGTCGTTGTACTCGAGAGTTTACATTCTGGGAATTGTCACCCTATCTTATAAGGAAAAAACTGAGACAGAAGGAAGTTAAAGCACTGCTGAGGGTCACACAGATGGTAAGTGGCAGAGACTGTCTGTGCTCTCAAAACCCATGTGTGCTGCCTTCCGGGATGCCTGGAATTGAGAGCTGGGAGTCCTCAGTTTCGAGATCTGGCAGTGAGGATCCGCCATAGGGTATTGACAGGGGGCAGCAGAAACAAAAGGGTGCTGCTTCCCTTAGGGCTATCTTCCTCCATTCTACTTATAAGCAGAGCTCAGCCACCTCAATCTCCCCGGCTGCGGCTGCGTTCGATGCTGCCTGGACAGAGCCATGCCTGGGTTTTAGAGGTTTAGCCTCAGCGCATCCTCAAGACCAGAGCATCATGGAACACCTGGCTCCCCGTAAGCTTGGTTTTCCTCCTAGCTCAATTTTTAAACTTTGAAAGTGAGTGTGGTAGAGAAAATGATAGTGTTAGGAAAGTACTGGGTGAGATCAATAGCTATAAAGTTGAAACAGGCCTCAGCCTTTCCCTGGGAGGGAACTGAAAAAGTTTGCCTTTGAAATGTCTTGGCAGTAGGAGTGCCCATGCTCTGCCTTCAGGTCTGTAATCCTGGCAGGGTGAAGCAATGCCCCTCACTAGGCTGCTGGTCAAGTCTTTGAACCTAGAAATCCAGTCTTTTTGCGAGGTTTGGGGTTGGAGTGAGAAAACGTTGCTAATAAAAGGACATTGGTGAATAAAAAGGGGTCATAAAGAAGAGGGCAAATACGGAGAAAAAGAGAAAGAGGAGGAATGGATAAAGGAAACCTAAAGAAGTAAGAACGAAGTGCAAGTAATGAAAGAAAAAAAGGAGGGGTAAGAGTAAGACGGGAACAGTAGAGAAAGGAAAAAGACTGAGCAAGAAGAGCCTCTCGGCGGGCTTTGCTGGAAGTGCGAACCGAGACATGGGGGCCCTGGAACCCTGCGCCCACGGCGTACGCAGGGGAGCGGGAAATTCGGGAGCAGCCCCAGCTGTCAGCCACAAACAAAGGCTGCGGAACAGCGAGGGTAGAGGCTGCTGGCTGCGTCTGGGCCAATGAGCGGCGCCGGCGCTGGCCCCGCTCCGCCCCGCCCTGCCCAGACCAATGAAAGGCCACGCCACGCCCCTCCCGCCGCAGCTCCGCCCCGGTCAGGCCAATGAACGACCCTGGCGCCCGTCCCGCCCAGCCCCTCCCACGGCTCCGCCCCTTCCAGGACCGGCCAATGAGCGGCGTCGGCCCCTCCCCGCCCCGCCCCTCCCTCCTGTGGCCCCACCCGCCTGTCCGCCAGTGGCTCGGGGATCCAGCACAGAGGCTGGCTTGCTAGGAGCGAGCAGATGAGCGGCGGGCAGCGCGCGGGTGGAGCGGCCGAAGTTTCTCTGCCTGCGTTTGTCCGGCGAACCAGAGCCACCCCGCAGCTCTAGGAAAAGACGTACGAGAACGAACTGTAGAACACACTGACAAATAATCCTCAAATCAGCCCGAGGCGCAGGAGGCAGGTAAGGTGCGGTGAACGAAGGGGTCTCGCTCCCTTCCATAGGGTCCGCAGCCGCGGTGGACAACCAGGCTCTGGGGACACCGCGCTCCCCGCGGCGTGCAGCGCGCCTGCGGTTCCGTCGGTCTTTGTCTGTGCCAGGTCTGTCTAGGTGTCTTTGTCTCTGCACGTAACTGTCAGGGTCTCCCCTCTCCCAGGGTGGGTGCTGCTGGCTGGTCCCAGCCCAGAAGGGAGAATGGCACTTATGTCTTTCTGTCTTCGTCTCCGTCTCCTGCAGACGGGGTTTATCTGCTCCCAGCCTCGAATCTGATCTTGACAGACATAAGTGTTGGGTGACACTGGTGTTGGAGATGAGGAAGCCAGAGGTGACCGTGAGGCCGGAGGAGCCCTGGCTCCAGACAGAGGGTGTGGCTGCTGGAACCTGGCCACTGAACTCGGCCATCTGGAACTTTGGTGATAGGCTGTGTCCGCACTGGTGTCAGGGGCACTGATACAGTTAGAGGTTTGGAATATTTCACTGAAGGAGTATGCCACACGGGGTGAGGTAGATAGAGGTGGGTGCTGAACCCCAGAATTTAAGTGGCCCCTGGTGCTGCAACTCACCAGGATCAGTCCTGAGCATGAGATTCAGCCAAAATAGCATAGTCTCACACCTACACACACAGCACATTCACTTCTCTTTTTCACCCACCATGGGCAGCCAGCCCCCCACTCTCCCCACTCCTACACACACACACACCCTTCTACATGCTTAAGGCACCAAAACACCAAGAGCCACCAGGTGATCTTTTTCTTTCCTGCTCCAAGTGGAAAGGATTGAACTGTGGAGCAAGTGAGTGTTCTGCTCACCCACGAATGTGTCAGCCCTGGAAAGTGCCTCAGACTTGTTAGCTTCAGAGCCCTCAATTTCCCAGGAGCAAGGAGTGCTTGCGGATCTGAGCATCTGAAGTTCCTGGGTTCTCTTCCACTCCATCCACACCCTCCTGCTGCCTTCGGCCCCTCTGCTCTGGTCTTGGGTCCTAGCAAACAAGGGAGGAGGCACGGAGTTCCGAAGAGCTGTTGGCAGGAGCTGTGCCAGATAAGGGACTCCTGCTCTGCTGGAAGTGCAGCCTAATTATAATCATGGGAGCAGAAGAGCCCAGCCACAGAGAGATGAGCTGTCTGCTTGGCAGTTCTTGGGAGACCCTTGAGAACAGTCTGTGGGTGGGAGCAAGAGTGTTTGTAACCTGAGCTTCCTCTAAGTTCAAAAGCAATGTGCTGGGGGCATACTGGGGAAAATGCAGGTGCTGGAAGAATATACGTATTTCTGCGCATGTGAAATAGGTGTTAGAGACAACGTTCACAGGGCGAAGGGTGTTTATGCTCCAGGGTGGAGAAGAGCCAAGTCTGTGGGCAGAACCGTACACACTAATCAGGCATGGCGTCGACACCTTGTATTTATCCAGCACCTTTCTTCTGAGGCACTTTCTGCACATTACACACATTATCTCCTTTGTTATCTCCATTGTCCTCACAACATAACTACCGGCTTTGCATGAAGCATGGTTAACTCTCTGTGTTTACCAGGGAAGAAACTGAGGCACCAGAGGGGCCAGGCTTCCCCCAAGGTCCACAGCTAATGCGAGCAAAGTTAGACTCGGCAACTAGGAGTTCGAGTACAAGTTCTCAGCTGGGTAGGTGTGAGTGGGCTACACTCACTCTGAGGTGAGAAGAAACTCAGGTGGAGAAAGAAGGGTGTCTCTTGATGGTGTCCATGAGCAAGCAAGAGGGAGGACAGGATGTTTGAGATGGCTCTTTTTTAACATGTATGGTAGCCTCTGCCTTCTTCACATGGCAAAGCCTGTTTCAGTCCCTCAGCCTGTGCATGTGTGGCTGTGTGTGTGCCTCAGTGGATGTGTAGTGGGGTGGACACCATCGAAGGTGCGCTGCATGTAACGTGTGTTGGGAGAGCCTGTGCACTGTGCGTGTATTGAGGGGAAGATTCGCCAGGCAGTTTTGAGAAGCCATGTGTCTGCCTGCATGGGCAAGAGGTAGATGGGCTCCTGCCATAAAAGATGGCTTTCTAGTCCCCCAAATTTATTTATATGCCTTTACACTTATTCAACATTCATTTAATAAATATTCATTGGGTGCCTACAAAATGCAAGGCTCTGGGCCAGGCAGCAAAGCTTCAAAGACAAGTAAATTAATGATGGGAAACCTGTCATTAAGCAGCTCACAGACAAGCATAATGGGAAATGGTTCACAACATGTAATAACATTCACTGTATGCCCAGCACCTTTTATCCATTATCTCATTTAATTCTCAGTGCAGCCCTGCAGGGCAGGTATGATCAGCGCAGGAGACCTAAATAACATAGCTGGGATGGCAAATAGAGGAAAGAGCAAGGATTTGAACTCTCCTCAGCCCCTGGCTCTCCCACTTTCTCCTGCTGCATTTGTACATAGAAATATGTGTTTCTTCTCTGTGAAATGTCCTTGTCCAGTCCCTCCACCTAGCTAACTCCCACTGGCACTTCCGGTTTTAACCATGAGAATCAACTCCTCCTAGAAATTGTCCCCTCTCCTGTCCTTAAGTCCAGGTCACGGGCCATCCTCTGGGTTCCTGCCATCGTTCCATGTTACCCCACCTTTACCCATGGGCTCCTGAAGAACCAGCAACATTCTTAGAGGCAGAGATTGTGTCATGAATTCCCAGCTCAAAGGACAGCGTCTGGCGACTGTGTAGGCCTTAGTAAGTGATTGTTTAATCAAGTGATGGGAGAGAAAGAACTGTCAGGGACCCTTCATAGGGAGCATGTTTCCTGAGAGTGGATTCGTGCCAGGGGCACCCTGCTGGTCTGGCCTCTGATGTTCCCACCTCTGTTATTGGGCCAGCTCCTTCAGAGACTCTGCCTAGAAAGGGCTTCTGCATCCCAGCTCCTGCCTCCCAACAGTTCAGGAGTCTGAGGAAAACCTAGCCCCCACCCACCCACTCTATCTCCAGCTCAAACACAAGTACAATGATGAAGTGGGAGGTGCTAGGTGTGATCTAGACTGGGGGTTTTTTAATTGTGCATCATCCAGGGCAATGATGAGGTGTTTCTGGGACTTTGCCAGCAAAGAAGTATCCAATGGCCTGGGGAATCTTTAGGCAATTTACATGATAGGTCTTTGAGTTTGCTTTTCACCAGATCTTTGTGTTGCTGCAGTTTGAAAACCACAGATCTAAATCGGACACTTACTCTGCTGCTGGGAGTGTGAATCGCTACCATGTTTGGGGAGGTAATCTGGCAGTGATTTGCCCAAGGTCACACTGTCACAGCCTGGTGACTGCCTTCCCATGCCCTTTGGACCACCCTGTTATTTCTCATACCAGGGTCGCCATGTGCCTTGTCTGGGGCTGTGATGATTTTAGTTGTTTTCCTTTCAAAGATTGTCACTCAAGTTTGAAAAACTGTATTTCACTGTTGGTTAGAAGTATTATCCATGCAAGGTGCCAGGGTGATGGAAGATTTAAAAAAAAAAAAAAACTAACTAATGGTTTGAGATTAAACTTTGTGATGAGACTTGGGAAGGGCAAGCAGCGCACAAGGATCAATGACAGGGATGTTGACACTTGCATTTAACTACCTTTGAACACAACTCAGCATGAGGAAGGTGAGCTCGAAGATGTCTGGCAGGAGGTGGTTGCGGACTGAACCTCAGGAAGGTATAGAAGAGTAGACATGGCAGCAGCCAGGTCATAGCTTCAGGATACAAGCTGAGAGCTGAGGGGAAGGGGCTTTCTCTTCCAGGGAGGGCCTTAGGGGGAGCCTGGTACCTCCTCCCCCAGCTCAGCCAGTTGTGACCAGACAGCAGGGGACGAAAGGTGGGAAGGCTACCCTCTTACAACTGCCTCCAGCCACAGGAGTGTACAGACTGGCCTTAACCTCTCCCCCAAGGATTCAGAGCAGTGCGTGGGCACGTGTCAATGGAGCATCGCTGACCTGGGCTTCGGGCGAGCTGCCGTTTGGCACAGCTGCCTGTATCTGCCATCTCCATCCCACGGCTCTCTCTCCTGCTTCCTGCCAGACACTGACTTCCACCAGACAGTGAACACCATCCCTAGACTTCCCGGAATAATGATTTTAATAGCCCTTTCTATCTGTCCAGGACTGTACACTTTAAAAGGGACATTATTATTGCCAACTCTGTAGAAAGATTGCTTCTAGAATTTGACAAATGAGAAAACTGAGTGAGCCTGTCAGAGGTAAAGAATTTACCCGAGATTTTAAGGAGGCTATAGCCATCCTGCTATCAAGACTCACTAATTAAACAGATTTAGGTTCACTAAATTTTTGACCAGTATTTAGTGTGAAGAAAAAAAAAGATTTTTAAAATTAGTATGAAAACTAAGTCACTTTCGAAATTACTGTAATTCAAGCACGAGGAGAGTCAGCATTTTCTTCACTGTTTGTGTGCCCCCTCTTCTCCCTAAGTGCTCATTACGCACATATGTTAAGTCAATAAACAATAAACTAGGAAGGATCTAGCATAATGTAATGTCTGTTTGAGATGTACTTTAAGAAATGAACTTTATCTTATATTGGTTCTTTTTAGCTAGTCAATTCATAAGGTTTAATCCCCTCCACATTGAAATTGTAGCATATTTGCCTTCACAGAATCTGAGTTAATGACATTTCATTGGAACACCAAACTTTATTCCATTCTCTATTTCAGTGTTTCCACCTCATCCATGGGCAGATGAGTTCCCATCTACATTGGGCTCACATTCTCTGTCCTGGTGATGGGAGCAGTGTGTGGAAACCAGGCTTGGGAGGTGACCGAACGTGGAGGCTGCTTCCAGTGAGAAGTGTGGATGGGAGGAGGGTGCAGCAGGATGCAGAGGGAGGCAGAAAGACAGAGGACAGGTGTGTGTGTGCACGCGCACACGCGTTCACTGACAGCCGATACTCATTGTTCTTCTAATCAGTGCAGCTGAGAGGTGATTTTTCTTACTAAGTGACAGGCCAAATTGGTGTTTGAACACATGTGACGTGGTTATATCTAGTGCCTGGAACAGAGGCTGTAAGGCGCTACCCTACCCGCGTCACCCATAGACTTGCTCCCGTGTCAGTCACTGTGGGAGAAGATAGCTGCCTTCAGGGTGGCTGCCAGTGCAACACACACACACACACACACACACCACATTCATTCACCCAGTCTTGTCACTTCTCCCTCTGAGACATGCTCTCCTCTGCTGCCACACTCACAGTCATACTCCATAACTGGAATCCTCAGGGACTCCAGGTGGTAGGACCTGCAAGGCCCACACCTGTGGGTCTCCCTGGGTGGGCCTCTCAGTGGCATGATCTGAAGTGTGCTCAGGGAGCCCCCTCTCTGGCACGCCAGAACCTCAATTTCCACCATGCCTAGAGCAGTCTGTCAGGTTTCCATCAGCCCTTCAGAGCTGCAGAAGCCCGCAGGCCGAAGTATCCTCCAGAAAAGGGAAAAGTCTAGGTCACACTGCCAGCCCAGGAACTGGACAAGAAAACAGCCCCTTAAGGGCGTCAAAAGTGGAGCAAAGATCAGGGAGGGGTGGAAATCCACTGGTGTCTAAGGACAAATCCAGTCCCGTGCATGAATCTGACCTTGTGCGAAGACTCCGGGTGGCTGAGGCAGTGCCTGCCGCCCCCCCACCCTCCCCCACCCGCAGGCAGGGCAGGGCAGTGCGGGCGGCTGGCTGGCCCCTGGCTTCAGGGCATCTGCACTCTCCTTGCTGTGGCAAAGCCATTTGCTGCTCAGTCAGCCTCCTCCTGGCACCCCGGACTGCTAAATTGGTCTCAACTTGCTGTACTTCCACCCACCACCTTAGTCATTATTCACTGGCAGCATTCAGAGAGTGGGTGTGAGGCAGCCGAACATTATCTTCCTGCTGAAAAGAGAGAGAGCTGAGTATGGCAGGCAAGGAAAGGAGAGAGGGAAGGAGGCAGGGAAACAAAGCTTGGGCTTGCCAGCACTTCCCAGTTCCCCTCTTCCCGTGACCCCAATACTGCTGGATGGTGGGGCAGCGGGCGACAGGTGTGTGGGTCCTGGCTCAGCAGCAGGGGAGGCAGGGCTCTAGGGTGAAAGGGACGCACTCACTACTGGGGGCCAGCACCTGCCTGGTCTGGAGAGGGAGAAAGACCTCGCCTTCCATTAGCTCCTTGTTCCCTAAATTCTACAGTAGGCGCTGTCACGCCCAGTGAGCATCTGCTCCCTCCCTCCTTCCTCTCTGCCTAGACATAAGCCCCTTGAGAGAGAAAGTGTGTCATCCCCCAGGTGTGTGGCACCAGGCCCTGGACTCAGTCAGAGCTCAGCCTCAAATGGCTGAAACTGATGATGGTGAGGCCTGCGGGGGGCGGGGTGGGGTGGGGTCCCTTCCTACCCCACCGCTTCATGCTGTCCATGGGCCACAGCGTCTGGGAACCAAGGCAGCCAAGAATAGGAGTGACAAGGGAGCTTCCAGGGCTCGGTCTGCCAACGCAGTGAGGAAGCTTCAGGGAAGGATGGGTTCTGCCACAGAACAGACCCAGAGGGAAGCAGACACTTAGAGGCCTCTGTCCTGGGGCACAGGCACAAGAGCACAGGGTGTGGCACTGGGGCTGTCAGAAGGTGGCAAAGACTGACCCTTGAGTCCCACAGCAGAGACAGCGTCAGGGAAGAGCAGAGTGACCTTGACGGGGTGGGGGTGGGGGGGTGGTTCTTTGAGTCACTGATAACATTTGTTTGGTCTCCCAGTGACAGGGTACAGCAGCAACTCAAGCTAGCTTGGAACTTGGTGTTGTTCCCCTACCCCCAACCCTATTTCTTCCCTCCCACCCTCTTCTGCTGTAAGATAATGGGAAACCCTGAGAACAAAAGCTGCCACACGGCTAGGGAGGCAGGAACACTGGGGAACCACACTCCGAATGTCAAGTGTCAAGGGTCAGAAGCCGGAGAGTGAGCCCTGGAGCTGCTCTTGACCTCCCACCCCCCACTGAGAGGCAGACTGTCTGAACGTCTAATGGATGCCTGCCCCGTCCGCCCCGCCACCTGAGAAGGGAGGTCCCGGCGGCAGGGTTTCTGAAGGACACTTGAAGCACTCAGGACCCTCCCCTATTTATTGCAACTTTCAGACTCTGCCCCTTGGGCTCCCTTCTGCTCCTTCCCGAAAGGGCATCTCAGCAGGGCATGAGGAGGAGGGAAGGATTAGACTGGGCTCACATCTTAGGGAGGCAGCCTCCCGCTCCTTGCCGATCAAATTCCCCCAGCCCCAACGCCTCAGTGGCGCCAGCAGAAAAACCGCACTGCAGGCAGGTGGGGGGAAGGAGCCCCAGGCAGCCCCCAGCCTCCACCTGCCCTGTAAAGGGAGCTGCGCCAAAGGCCAGGAGGGCTTCCAGCTGCCTGCCTCCTCCCTGCAGCTTCCCTGTGCCGACCCCAGAGCTCGGCACCAGCTAGGGGAGGGGGGTTGGGATTGTGCCTGGGGGACAGGATGCTGGGCTTTTCCTGACGCGACATTTCCTCATCGACCTGGAAGACTGGAGCACCAGGATTTCCACTTCTCCCAGCCTCCTGGCAGCGTCGGGGCATCTGTTGACTTAGAAACTTTCTCTGGAAGATGGGGTTACTTCTATGCTAGAGCCTGCCTTGAAGAAATGACCAGTACAGTACTCTGCATAGAAACACAAAATCTCAGGATTGAAAGGATGTTTAAGTCCCATTCTATCTGCCCCACTCCACCCTACCCCCCAAAACTTCTCCCCCAGGTCGTTGTCTTTTTCTCTACTTACCTCCAAGAACTGCTGTTCTGGACACAGGCACACAGTTGTTTCTACTTCAGTTCTATTTCTTAAAGCCACAGAATGCTATGTTCATGTCAAGTGCTGTGCCGTCTCTGGGGAGGAGACCCTTCCACAAGGCATAGCTGGCCAGGAATTGGGAGAGGAAACTAACACATTAAAATATATGTCACTGTTGCCCTGACCATTGTGGCTCAGTTGGTTCCCGCAAAGCAGGACAGGTACAAGAGGCAACGAATCCATGTTTCTCTCGCACACAGATGTTTCTCTCCCTCCCTCTTTCCCTCTCTTCCGCTCCCTCTAAAAGTTAATAAAATCTTTTTTTTTAATTACTATTCGAAGCTAAATCAGTCTAAACAGTCTTCATGAAAGATACAGAATTTGAGAAGGACCTGTGGGCTGGGTGTGATTTTAAGAGATGGAAGGAGAGGGTGGCAGAGATGGGGACAATAGGTGGCAGGGAAACAATGACAAGCTGCGTCGAATGGAGGACGGCCCTGCCTACGCAGCCCGGGGTTTGTGTGCTGTTTGGTGGGGAGTGGGGTCCCTGGGAGCAATAGGAGAGGTCTGGCTTATTGCAGACCTGGGTTTTAGGAAGTTCATCCAGCAGTGGAGCTTAGAATGGAGAGGACGGTGAAGAGACTTTCTAGAAATAACATTATTTATTAGAATGCCTTCTGTGCTCCCTGTCTGCTGGTGGGTAGCACATGTTCCTAGAGATCTGGTGCAGCCTGGAAACACAGGGCAGCCACGGCTTCAAGGAGAGGAGAGTTCCTAGGCCAAGACCAAAGGTCAGGGTTAATGTGCTCTGTGGAGGACTTATTTATAACAGGAGACACAGCTAACACCTTGCTTTGGACCAGGAATGAATCACAGAAGGCTTGAGATTTGCGTTGTTGTTGTCGGTTTTGTTTTGTTTTTGTTTTTTTTTAACGGGTGAAGACACAGGCCAGACTGGGGAGGGCCTGCCTCAAGATCTCCAAGCTAGCCAGTGGCAGAACCAGAGCTGTGCACCCACCTCAGGGCTCTTTACCGGAAATCGTGAATGGGGACGCAGGGCCAGGAGACTCCATCAGATCCTCAGCCTTGAGTGATGAGCAGGCACGCCCCAGGGGACACAGAGATCGGTGCCCTCAGCCTCCGTGGATCTCTCCTCACCCATCAAGGGACACCCGGGACGTCAATAACAGCTGATCCCCATGATCTCCGTTTTTCTCTCCTATCTTCTTTCTTGTTCTTGGGCTGTTTCAGACATTTTATTTCCCTCTGTTCTTCTGCCGTTTCCTTTGTTCTGAAGGTTCTGAGAAGTTCCCAGCAAATGTGACAGTGAAGGTTTACTATGTCATTGCAGTTGCCACAAGTTGGCACCTTTCAGAAATGAAAAACCTGTTCTCTGCCTCTGTCTCATGCCTGCTCAGTTTCAACCAAATCCAAACAAAAGGCAAAAGCTGTGGGTGCCAGTCAGCCAAGCTAACCGCCCAGGGCATCAATGCCACGTCAGGAGAGATGTGCAGACAGGAGGCAGGTCTCCTCAAGCAGGACCTTTACTCTCAGAAGAACATGGTGCCAGGGGTCCCCTGCCCACAGCCATAAAGGTCTCAGAACACCACTCCCGTCTTCTTCCAGAAGGCTCCTCAGCCTGGCACCTGCCCAAGAGCTTCTTTCTTGACTGCTAACAACCTACGTAGCCAAGTTGGGGGACAATGCCAGGGCAGTGTCCTGTGAAGTCTCTGATGAGGTGACACCTGAACACAGTCCCTTCCTCCAGAAATAATTCAGCCCTGGCCACGTTCCTGGCAACCCACAGCCCTGGCAGAGAGAGCAGGCAGGTCCTAAAAGTGAGACATGGGCTTTCTTGTGCTTGCCAATCTCGTGAAACAAGCGTGAGCAAGTTTGGGAGTGGACAGAGAGACCAGCGTTTGGGTCCCAGGTATACCACCTATTAGCTGTGTGGCATTGGGCAAGTCACTTAGCTTCTCTGAGCCTCATTTTTCTCATCCGTAAAATGTATTGTGTTCCATATAGAATTTTTATGAAAATCCCATGAGCCAATATAAGTAAAAGGAGCTCTATTTGTGTTAGCCTCGGCCCCTTCCCATCAGCTCCAGTGGAAGGAAACCGGGCATGAGATTAAGTTCTCTATTCAAAAGAGTCCCGAGCCCATGGTACAGGGACATGTCCAGGGCTCATGGGGGGACAGCTCTGGAGTCAGGAAGTGCTCTCTGTAATAACTACCTTCTTATCTGCTTGCTCTGCAAAGGGAGACCATTGTAACTGAAAACAGTATGAGAGGGAACCACTCTGCTTTTGTCACTGTGGATCTCCATCCACACTGTCGATGTGACGGAATTAAAATCCACTTACGATATTATGTAGAATCAGTGAGTGAGACATCATGGCACGTCTCAAGTCGAGACTCAGAGCCACAGTGGATCTCTTGCTCACATTGGCTTCTGCCGCGTGTATGAAGGAGAGGAGGAGGTAAGAGGTGGGCTGGGAGGCCAGGGCTCAGCCGGCTGTTCCCTCTGCCTCAGGGAGGACCCCACAACGTCATCTCGAGTGCTTGTGTGGAACAGAGTTCAGAGAGGACCCTTTCTCCCCAAGGTGAAGGGCTGGATGGAAGGGGTGTATGCTGCGTCTCTTTCTTCCTTCCTCCTGCCTCTTGCTTCAAAGCCAATGTCTTTCCCGTCTGGATTGTTTTCTGGATTATGTAGCACATAAGGTCAGGAGAGAGGAAAAAAAGAAAACAAATGAAATGAAACTTCTTTGTGCATTCAGTTTAGTGGGGATGCGCATATGTGAGAGGGCCGAGGTCTGGCTGCATAACATCCATGCAAACGATGAAGTCTGACTCTGCACTGGAAAATTAGAAGGTCATCTATTCCGCCTAACTGGCACTCAGCCAGATGGGGCAGGAGCCTGGGTGGACCGAGGGGAAGCTGCTCCCGTTGCGTGTGGCACACAGTGCCCACCAGGAACACGATCACGGATCCTCCCTGGTGAAACAAGCAGGCTGATGTTGGACGCACCTTTCACCTGCCTTCTCCTCTTCCTCTGGATTCTTTTTTTTTATTTTTTGAAGTGGAAGAAGCTTCTTCACTTTAATGGTGAGGCCCAGAGAACTGACATGATTTCCTCCAAGCACACAGCATGCAGCCATTAGGTGTCTGATCAAACAAGTCTGGCGATTTCTCCATCCTAGCAAGGTGGCATCTACTGGAGAGGAAGCAGTGCCTCTACCAATGTGGTATTTAGGGGCTCACATGGCATTTAGGACCACCTGGGAGAGGGGACGCCAGCGCAGTTGCAAGAGCCTCTCTATTCTAGGGCCAGGAGAGTTTGAAGAGATATCAAAGAGCTACCAGGAACAAGGAAGTCATGAGCCTGGGGCAATCTCTACCCCCACCCCTTAACTCAGGTGGAAGTGGGAACCTGCCACCTGCCCACCTCCTTCCCGTGGGCCTGAGACAGAGTTCAAAGGACTGCCCACTGCTCGGTCACTGCATGGTCCCTAGACTGTCTCTGTGAACCTCCCTCTTTCTTGACTGTGCTCTGCTGACTGAGGAGCTGACAGAGGTGTGTAACTTGTTAAAGGAACACAAGGCCCGCTTAAGATGTCTCTGCCCCGTAGGTCCCTCGGGAGATGCATTCCAGGACAGGGAGGCAGAGCCCCACCTTACCCCACCCCACCCCACCCCACCCCCACACCTATTCCACCAGTAGCTGAGGACTGTGCTCCACTACCTGAACCCCAAGCAGCTGAGGGACAGGGACAGAGAGGTGGGCAGGGATTTGGGGGCAGTCAGTGGCAGATCTGGTCTCATCACTGTGCTGCCCTCTTCCTTGTCCCCACCTGTGCTGGCTGCACAATGCTTCTGAGGCAGCCAGGACGGCAGTCTTCAGGGGCGCAGTGGCGAGGGTCCCCACAAATGAATCAGCCACTTTTCCTGAGGACCAGAAAGGCTTTGGAGGATCATAGCCTTTGCAGGCAAATACGTTTCCACACTTAGTCACAGAAGGACAGAAGGGTGCTGGCAGAAGGTAGAGTATGGCTTCTAGGTGTGGTTCGTGACTCTGGTGGGGTGTTTTTTTTGTTTGTTTGTTTGTTTTTTGCCAGGAAACCACAGGGTGTTGTTGTGCACCAGCCCCCATGCAAGACAGCCTGGCTCGTGGCAAACCAGCCCAGCGCCTGAGCTGCGGTGACACCCTGGGGCCCCCCAACCCTGTCCTCTGCTTGCCCCTCCCTGGACTCAGGGCAAAGGACCCCCACAGGTGCTCCTGTTCCGTTTTCCTCAAGGAGGTAGTGGCGGAAAAGGTGGGCAGACAGCAGAGGCAAGAGACAGGGCTGCAGCCCAAGAGGCCAGCGGGGCAGAGACCCACAGACATGCCTCGGGGGCCGGGGGCCATCAGCTGCCTGTGGCCAGAGCACAGGGCACTGCAGGGGTGCCTGCAGGTAGCTGTCAGTAAACAAACCCAGGCCTCTGGCCCTGTTCCGCAAGGCCAAGAGCCAGGACTGCCCCCTCCTGCACACCGAGCATCTGCCTGCTCCCCTCCTGGGGGTCCAGAGGTCTCCCCGCGGAACCAGGGACACCCGTGTCCTCTGGGGTTTCCTATCCCATCGTCAGATCAGTGATTTCTAAGCACTTGGAGAGCAAGCCTCATAAACAATGGATAGATGATTACGCACCTTTTAAAAAATCTAATCTCTAAAGGCCCCCAATGGAAATGTCTCCAGTTCTTTAGACAATGAAAGAATAACAATAGAGCCCAGGGACCTGCCAAGGGGGAAAAGAATATATCAGGAGTTCAAGCCTAGCCTTAGAGCCCAGCAATATCCTGAGTCCCCAAGTCCTATATGTTTCAAAACAAAACAAAACAAAAGGTTAGCTGTCATTTATTAAGCTCTTAATTATATCCTAGTGCCTTTACAAGTAAAATTTCACTCAGTACATACAAAGCCCTGTGAGGTGGGCCAAAGGAGGCAGCAACTTGGAGGGGCTGCAGCAGTGGCCCAGGGCTGGGCTGCAGGGCAGAGTGAGGGTGGGGCCTGGGGGGTGGGGTGGGGGACACGGGTAGGCAGACAGGGGTCAGAGGCACCACCACCAGTGACGAGGCCTGCACTGATGCCACTGGAGGTAAAGAACCACAGTGCTGTGGACCACAACTCAGGTTCAAAGCCAGGCCCTGTGCTGGCAAGGCGTAAAGCCCGAGGCCTCCTTCACTGCACCTGTCAGGGGGGTAACAGTAGTACCTCCCTCTTGGGGCGCTTTGGAGTGCGGCTTGCCCCAAGTCATGTGTTTATGGTGCTTAGTCCAGTACCTGAGGAGCCTAAGAGGAAGCGCTCTCCCAGCTCCACATCACTGGCCTCTGCTGTCCAGCTGGAATATCCTCCTCAGGCCAGAGGAGACGGAGGGCAGGGTGGCAGTCTCCGACAGCCTCTCCTGGGCAGCAGCGACCCCATTCCTGGGCTGTGGGAGGCTGGCCATCGGCTTTCTCAGAGGAGGCTCCTGACAGCATCCAGGTCCTGATTCTTCAGGGAAGCATAGACTTAAGGATCCCCAGCTGTGTGGGGGAGGCATGCAGCGGGAAGGAAGCCCTGCTCAGCGACCTGCCAGCACAGTTTCCTCCCTCTTCTCTGGGAGAAAAGAGCTTCAAGGCTGAGGGGGAGAGGGAGGAGTCAGGACTGAGCTGTGGGAGCTGGAGAGGTGAGAGCTGAGTAGATGCTGTGGTCCAGTGCTCAGCGAGGGTCCTGTGAGCATCTCTCAGGAGCAGCAGAGTGAAGGAGACCTGTGTCCTGGAAGCACGCTGAAGCCACCCTGCCAGCCCATCCTAAAAATGGCACCATTCTGCGAAGTTGGAAGGCTGAGTCAGGAACCAGGCCAGCTCAGGAACACTTAGTAAAGGCAGGAGGGAGGGAGAGAAAGAGGGCAGATGGGTGAATTTATAGGTTTAGCTTCCAGTCTTCCTCCCCTTACAGAGTTGTCTTAGTCAGCCGGGGCTGCTGTAACAAAACACTATGGACAGGGTGGATCAAACGGTAAACACTCATTTCTCACAGTTCTGGGGGCTGGGGAGTCTAAGATCAAGGTGCTGGCAGGTTTGGTGTCTGCTGAGAGCCCACTTCCTGGTTTACACATGGCCGCCTTCTTGCTGCGTAGAAAGAGGGTTCTGAGCTCTTCCTCTTCTTGTAGGATCACTAGTCCCATCATGGGGCTCCACCCTCACAACCTCAGCTAAACCTAATCTCCCCCAAAGGCTCCACCTCCAAATACCATCCCACTGGAGATTGGGGCTTCAACATGAACTTGGGGAGGGTGACGGAAACATTCAGTCAGTAGCCCAAGCATCTGTTGGGCTGACAACGATAGGAACGCCACGCAAGTGGGAGCCAGGGGTCCCAGCTCTGAGGGTGCAAAGCCCCTGTGAGAAACTGAGCTACTTGAGGGAGAGAGAACAGCCGCTATCGGCAAAGTCAGGAGATAGGGCTGGAGATGGCGCTCCAGAACCCACACAGTGTGCCTTTCAGTCCTTCGCTAACTCCGCCCCAGGTGACCTGGGCCAGGCCCTCCTTCCCTCTGAGCCCAGTCTCCTCATTGGTGACCTAGGAAGAAAGGAAAAAAACTATCTTGTGTGTTATTGTGAGAGTATTTTTAAGTGACAGTTTTGTCGAAGTATAACATACATACTGAAGTATGCACACATGGTGGATGAACAAACAGCCAGGTGATTTTTCACAGTTCTCACATAAGTAGAACCCTTGGCAAGGGGGTCCATTCCTCCCCCGGACGCCATTATGTTTGCCTTTTTGTAAGCATCTCGTTACAAGAATCCATGTGTTAGGCATCACTGTGCGCAAGGCCAGTCCGCGTAGCCGTGTGCAGCAGTAGCTCTGTCCCTGCCATCGCTGGGCCACTGCACGAATATCCCACTGTGGACAGGAGGATGGAGGGTCTGGGCATTTCCAGGCTGGGACTGTCACACATCATGGGGCTAGTCTCATAGTAAACGCATGTGAACATTTCTTTTGGTTGGATGCCTGGAAGTGGAGTTGCTGGGTCACGAGGTGTGCACATGCCCACCCTTCCCGGTGTGGTTGAGGCCATCGCCTGCCACCAGCACCCTGCACAGCCTCTCTGCTTCAGTTCTCGCCAAAACTCAAGGTCATCGGCCTTTTCCATTAACCCCCCATACTGGTGGTTTGGTGGTATTTAATCATGTTTTCCTTTTTTCGAAAATTTTATTTATTTATTTTTAGAAAGAGGGGGAAGGGAGGGAGAAAGAGAGGGAGAGAAACATCGGTGTGTGAGAGATACATCGATCTAGATCGATTGCCTCCTGCACGTCCTCAGCTGGGAATCTGGTCTGAAACCCAGGCATGTGCCCTGACCGGGAATCAAATCAGCAACCCTTTGGTTGGCACTCAGTCCCCTGAACCACACCAGCCAGGGCTAATCCTGGTTTTAATTTGCATTTTCCTGATGACAGATCACGGTGAGCACCTGCTTGTACATTTTTTTCCATTTGCATATCCTGTTTTATGAAGTGGCTAATTTAAATCTTTTGTTCATTTGTAATTTAGTATCTGTCTTTTCATTAGCGATTTACATGAGTTCTTCGCATTCTGATGGGAATCCTTTGTCAGATAGGTGTATTTTGATAGAAATACCTCCTTCCACTCTCTGGCTTGCCTTTTTACTCTCACTGCGCCTCTGAGAAAGAGAAATTCTTAATTTTTCAATATTTTTCCTTTATGGTTAGTGGGGGTTTTTCTTATGTCCTGGTTATGAAATTTTTACCTATCCAAAAGCCAAGAAGTTGTTCTGTTTTCTTCTAGAAACGTTAGTTTTTACCTTTCATATTTATAGCTACAATCCATCTGGAATTATTTGTGTAGTGTGAAGTAGGACTCAAAATTTACTTTTTTTACAAATGGATACCAGCTGACCAGCAGCAATTAATAACTTTATTTCCCTCTCTCTGTACTGACCCTTTTGTCATAAATCAAGTGAACATATATCTGAAGGACTGTTTCCGGACTCTCTTCTGTTCCATTGGTCCATTTCTCTAGCTTTATGTCAATACCACATTGTCTTAATTACTCATACTTCATAAGTCTTGAAATCTGGTAACATACACCTTCCAGCTTTGTTCCTTTTCAAGATGGTCTTGGTTATTCTTGCCCCTTTGCATTTTGATAAATACGCTGCTGGGATTTTGATTGAGACTGTATTGACTCCATAGATTGATTTTGAGAGAATGAATCTTTATAGAATATTAAGTCTTCTGAATCCATAAACCTGACATATGTCTTCATTTGTTTAGGTCTTTTTTATCATAATAATACTTTACAGTTTTCAGTGTGGAGATCATGTACAATGTCAGTTGTTCCCAGGCACGTACATTTTCCCAATGGTATTTTTGTTGTTGTTGTTGCTAGTAGATAGAAGTGTAATTGTTTTTTTGTATACTGACTTTGAATCCAGACACTTTGCTAAAATTTATTGCAAGCATCAAATGAGATAATGGATAAACCCCAAGCGTATTGCAAGGGGCTCACTAACTCATCTGTGTGCAGAAGAACTGAGGCAGGACCGGGATTGGGTGCCAGAGATGCAGTTAGTGAAGGAGGACACCAGAATGGGAGGGTCCGAGAGCCCTTGAGGGCAGCGTTTGCCTGGCCAGTGAAAGGAGGGAGAATCCCTATGGAGAGAAACAGCACAAGAAAAACCACTTTGGAGAGACCTTGACAGAGGTTGAAGAGACCTGAATGGATTGTAATGTTGGTGCTGCACTTTATAGTCTGTAAAGCCCTATCACATCCACTCTGTCATTGACCCTTACTGCACAGCTATGAGGTCACATGTAAAATCTTTTCATGTCATTTTCAGAGATGAGGCAAGGGCTCAGAGAGTGAAGAGGCTTGACCAAAGTCTCTCCATGAGGAAGTAAGTGGTTAGGTAGACTTCATCACTTAATGCAGAGGTTTTCTTTTTTTATTTTAATAATTTTTTCATTTTTCAATTACAGTTGATAATACAATAGTATATTAGTTTCAAATATATACCCTAGTGATCATCCCAATAAATCTCATATCCACCTGGCACCACACATAGTTATTAGAATGTTGTTGACTATATTCCCTGTGCTGTATATTCCCTGTGACTATTCTGTGACAACCAAGTTGTATTTCTTAATCCCTTCACCTTTTTCACCCAAGCTCCCAACCCCCATCTCATCTGGCAACTGTCTGAATGTTCTCTGTATCTATGAGTCTGTTTCTGTTCTACTTGCTTGTTTATTTTGGTGTTTTTCGATTCAGTTGTTAATAGATATGTATTTTTTGACTTTTTATTTTCTTCTTCTTCTTCTTAAAAAAGACCCTTTAATATTTCATGTAATACTGGTTTGGTGATGATGAACTCCTTTAGCTTTTTCTTGTCTGGGAAGCTCTTTATCTGTCCTTTGATTCTAAATGATAGCTTTGCTGGTTAGAACAATCTTGGTTGAAGTTCCTTATTTTTCATCACTTTGAATATATCTTGCCAGTCCCTTCTCTGTTGAGAAATCAGCTGAATGGAGAGGTTTTCTAACACTATCAGATGATAGCATTGGTCCAGATGAGATAGGCCATGAGAGCAGAAAAGGTTTTCAGGAAGGTCAGTAATGAGACTGTTGAAATGTGTGTTTGGAAGACCTTTGTGCAGAATGAGAGGCAGCAGGCCATTGAAGGTGTGGCCACATACTGGGCCTGGGATGATGCAGGTTCAGGAGGGAGGAGGGAGCAGTGCAGAGGAAGGAACCACAGAACAGACCAGGCCAGGCATCCCCAGGGCCAGAACAGGCCAGGCGCCCACCCCACGGGGTCAGGCCCCAGTTCCCCAAGTACAATACATGCAAGTGAAGAACGTGCCTTTGGGGCTTTTGGATCTCAATTTCCCATTTAAAACAAAAAAGTGAAACTCGCATGGCTTTATCCTTTCTCAGCTCATCTCATGATTAAAACTAAAACCAAAACAAGCCATAAACTGTCCCCTGCATCTGGTCAGCTGGATCTGCTCTTCCAGGGCGTCCGGCTCCCAGCTCCTGTTACACACTGACTTCATCGGTCTTCAGAGGGACACTCCCTTCAGCTTCCCAGAGATGGCCACCTTGGCTCACCCTCATTCTCTTAGCTCAGTCCTTTCATCCAACAACTCCCTTTTTAAATGGTTCTGCTGCGCCTGTGCTCCCTCTGGCTGAGGCTGAGCTTAGTGTGGCAACACCAATAATCTCTCTTCTCTTCTCAGAACATGTGTGGTCACTCATCTCAGCCTCTCAAAGTGCCTGCCCCTGAGAAAGCAGCCCTGCTGCTGCCCCAGATCCATGGTGAAGGGGAGCCCAGGAGAGAATGACCTGCTTGAGACCATACAACTAGTCAATTGTCTAGAGGAGCAAACTCAAGTGCCTAGTCCATTGTCACTTCTATTCCACCATTAAAAAACAAAACGAAACAAAACCAGAAGAGGTAGGGAGGCTATAGCTTGGGCAACACTGAGATAGCCTGTGTTGGGCTAGCGTTGCCTCTCACACCATCCAGTTGTGGACAAGGAAGATTTCCATGGAGCCCAGCCTCTAAAGACCTCTCCTGCTTCTGTGTTTCCGCCCCACTGGAGAGGCCTGGAGCTGGGCAGACAGGATGTGGCAGCTTCGAAGGCCAGATGTGCTGAGGGCAAGGTGGGCAGGCCATCTGTCCTCTGGACCTGCCGTTACAGCTGGCAGGCTCAGTCCTTCCTTCCTGCGCTCCGGACAAGCTCGATTCTCAGCAGTGTCTTCCACTCTCTCCTTGCTGGTAGGAACTGCCACTCCACGTAAGTCGGAGTCCTTTGTCTAAAAAGGGCCATGTGTTTACCCAGAACAGCCAGGTGGGGAGGAGGGATCAAAGCAGCAGTAGTCTTCCTGCTTGGAAAAGATTGTCTGTGCAAAACTTTCTGGACCTCCAGCAATACCCCCTGTTTCCCACAAGACACTCCAAGGCACACCTCAGACATCTTCTCTGAGACCAGTGAGGCCACTGGCAAGATAATGGGGCTCAAACACCTCCCACTGAGCTCTTCTCCAGACCTGTCCCCACTCCACCCCCTCTGAGGCCCAGGGACATGCCATGGCAGGTGAGGATGGAAGGAAAGCTGCCAAATTTTACTTAAAATACCAAATGGGACTAACATTCACTGAGCACCTACTCTCTATCAGGCACTTTACATGTGCTATCCCATCATCTAATCTTGAGAACCCCAGGGCATACATTTCTGTGCCTTTCAACCAAGAAAGACTGTCTCCAGGAATCATTTGCAAGGTCTAACACATTTTTAACTGTCCCAGCTGAGCAAGAGAGGGGGCAAAAAGTGGGTACAATGGGCATCTAGTATATAGAGGCCAGAGATGCTGCTAAACTTCCTACAACACACGGATAGCCCCTTACAACAAAGAACAATCTAGCCCAAGTCATCAATATGCTGAGACTGAGAAACCCAAGTGCAATTTATAA
This sequence comes from Furipterus horrens, assembly GCF_987537825.1. NCBI lineage: Eukaryota > Metazoa > Chordata > Mammalia > Chiroptera > Furipteridae > Furipterus > Furipterus horrens. Next base: position 49,319,785 of record NW_028327180.1, on the reverse strand, counting down.
ACACACAAAGAAACACTGGAGTTCAAAACCAAGCTGCTTCCCTGAGACCGTACAGCTGTGCAGTGGCCAAGCTGTGTGCTCTCCACATCTGTCTGACCTGAGAGCCTGTATGTACTTCTTTGGTTACAAAATGCCCCGGTCAAGAGCAAATGCCTACCAGGTCCCATCTGTCCCAGGAGAGAACAAACGTCATTGTTTTGCGCTCTGCAAGCAAACAGGCATCTGCGCCTGCCAGCCAGAAACCCGTGAGGGCAGGAGCAGCTGCTCAGGTGCAGACTTTGCCCACCAGTGCTCTGCAGGGTTGCAGAGGTATGAGCTCTGCCTCTTGCTTCCATAAACGCGGGGGTCTCACCCAAGTGGTTACAGTATATGCACATGGAGGGGCCTGCTAAGTGTCAGGTGAGGGGATCCCCCAGAAGCCCACGGGCCTCAGGACTGTGGGTCTCATTAGGGATCAGGGATGTCTCCTGAAGGGAGAGCGAGACTAGAGTAGGTCTTGGGAGTCTCCGGTGAGGCCTCAGTACTCAGGAGAATTAGGGTCCTGACACCAGGGAGAATGAGGCCAGGCCGGGGAGGGGGGAAGCAGGGCTCCAGTGTGGCAGGTTGGTGATAGAACAGACCACTCACTCTCTCCTCTGCGTCTCCCACTTCACAGTCTGACATCTGCTTGGCTTCCTCTAGTGACTTCATGGCCCTAACAACCACCTTGTTAACCCTTGCCTTAGAGCATGTTGAAAGATACCATTTCCTCTGAGTTGCTGAGACAGAACAACCATTCTTCCATTGCACCCGCCTGGCCCCTCAGAAGCGATTCAGAGAAGACGCAGGCAGATTGAAGATGCAGACCTGCTGGTGGGGGTAGGACTCTATGTAGGGAGGAGGCAGCAGATAAACCTGGAAGGTACAATACTTGAGAGGCAGCTTCTGGAGAGCCTTGACTGCCAGGCTAATGTCTAAGAGGAAGGCAGAGGTTGGATCCCCAGAACTAGCTGGTTCTGGGAGGCATGGGAGGGGAAAGCAGTGCCTGTCTGGAGGGATGTCACTGCCAGTGTTTAGAGAAGGGAGCTGTCGGGTTGCCCCCGCCCCTTCCTCCCTGCCTGCTCTGCGGAGGCCTCCAGTTTTCCTGGGGCTTCTTGAAACAACATTAGAGCAGCAGACGCCCCGGCTACTAGAGGGGGAGGGCGGACCTGCATTCAGGCAGCGCAGCCCTTTATCTCAAGTGTCCTCCCTGCTAATGGATGGAACACGGGGTCTGAACACATGTGCACGCGCCTCTATGCCTGTGGCCCGGGAGGAATTATCCTAATGAATGTCAGCGAATGGACAGGAACAATGAGGGCCAGTGAATGAGCGAGTTGTAAGAGGCCTTTCATGGGGCCGGAATGACAACTGGATTCCCAAGGAAGGGTGCCAGCCGGAACAGTATCCACATCCCGAAAGTGAGAGGACTTCCGCGGCAGCGCAGCGGGGCCGCAGCAGGAGCGGAAGCCCGCCAATGCGCACGGTTCCTGGGCAGATTAAAGCCGGGGGCGGGGGCTACCCTCACTGTGGGAAGCCCGCAGACCAGGGCCAATTCTTCGAAAGAAAGAACTGAGAAGGGAGGCAAACTCAGGGTCATCTTTTCTCTGACGATACTTGGTGGTGGTGCGGGGTGGGGGGGGGGGCATCTTTCATCTCCCCTCTTTCAGGAGCAGTTCTGCTTCTTGAGACGGACGCTAAATCGGGAAAAGAAAGTCCTGCGGGTAACAGCAATTTCTAAGGCAAATAGCTAGGTGTCTGCCTTTTTTTATTTTTCTAACACCAACGCCCAATATTTCTTCTTCCAACCTCTTTAGGCCTCTCTGGCTTCTCTCCCTCCTTCCTATAAGAGTCATTTAGCTGAGTATATGAAGGCGAATAAAACAATGTTAGTCTTCAAGAAGCCCAAAGACTAGTGCAGGGTAGTAGGTGAAGAATAAGCAAATTTAAGAGAGAGGTTGGAGTTGCTGCTGCCATAGCTTCAGGCCCCTAAGTGAAATGACAGATGAAGAAGCAGGGGAGACATAGGAGGGCTTCGTGGAGGAAGTAGCATTTGTGTGGGACTCTGAAGAGTGGGTTATCACAGGCCGAAGGCTGGAGTTCCAGGGGCAAGTTGTGAAAGAGATTCTTCCAGGTTGAGCCAACGAACGACCTGAGCAAGGCTGCAGGATTATAAACCAAGTGGCATGGGGGAAATGGTGAGGAACCAGGGGAGGGGGGTGGGGGGTGGCACAGAACTGGAAAGAGGGGTGGGGCCCAGGTCACATAGAGTCGTGACTGCCCTGGGGGTGCAGGTGTCTGAGGAAGCAAACTAGGACACTTTACCCAAAGGAGAGAGACTGGAAAGGACCTCAGCCTGAAGTCATGGGGTCTGTCACCAGAAAGGCAGCATGCAGTGCAGGAGCTCCATTTGAGCTAAAAGGGACTCGTCGTCGTCGGCAGCCGTCCGTCTCGAGAGACGATGGTGTAGCTTCTTAAGAGTCTATCTGCACCGCCGAGAATGGCTGTGCAGTCCAACTCGGGAGTGACACGGTATATGTCTCCTCCCATGTTGAATCGACATCTTGTGATGACGCTGGAGTGTCCTCTCCAGTGAAGCTGAAGCTACAGAGCCTGGGCAGGGTGATATGGAGGATCTGCTGTTGCCCACGCAGCAGACCCCCCCTCTCTTCGCAGCTGAAGGGTCCAAGGGAAAGACGGAGTCAATACAGCTTGGCTTCAGGTGCGCCGCAGGAGTTGCCGGTGTTGACTACAACGTCAAACGGCCTTAGGGACTCCGGCTCCGGATTTTCTGTCGGGGTTTACTCCCTTAGCCTTTCCCCTGAAGAGGTATGCCACAAGGCAGCGGAGGTTTTTTGGAATCAGAGTTTTCCTTCTCTGTAAAAGGGACTAAGACAGGAGGTTTGTTCATTCATTCAACGAACACTTCTCAAGCTCCAGCTATGTGCCAGGCCCTGTGCTAGGTTAGACAGTTCAAGGGACTCCCAGTCAGTGGAGCTGTTGCCACACGTCTTTCCCAAGGACGCACCGGGCCTCTCCTGGTTGCATGGCAGGCTGTCACACGCATTGCCCTCCTGCCACCTTGCCTGCAGTCCCAGAATTCCCCACTGCACCAAGTCAGAATTGGCAATAGACACAGATAGCCCCTCTGGAAAATGTCCAAAACGCTGACAAATCCTGTTGTTTTGGATCTTATAGGAGAGTCTTGGCTCTGCAGTGGGTAAAAGCAGAAAATGGGTACTTCTAGGACAGTTCGTCTGCCTGGGGTTTCTGGGGGTTTCTAGCATTCTCCCCCCTCCCTTCTACTCAGAGCGACCTCCACAGTGAAAATGCCCAGTTAAAAGTCCAGTTTTGTTTTGTTTTAAAATCAGGGTGACAGTGGTTCATGGGATCATATAAGTTTCAGGGGCACATTTTTGTGACACGTGATCTGTATGCTGCATCGTGTGCCCAGCCCCAAAAGTCACATCATCTTCCATCACCATATACTTAAAGGTCCAGTTCATAAGCCATTATTTTCCTGGTTTTGTCCTGTTAAAAGTAATTTCAGCCTTATATATATCCCTTCTCTCCTGGGGATACCTTTAATAAATATCCACTCTTCAAGCCATTGTACCTTAAAATGAATAAAATGAAACAAGTCTACTCCAGAATTATATGAGTTGTTGATCACCTGCGGCCTCTTTCACTTATTTTATTTACTTTCTGTGCTGCTAGTGCTGGTGATGGGAGGGAGTAGGCAGCTACTGGTGAGCAGGTGTCTCTCTCTGTTATTGTAAAGTGTGCTGCCTTCATTTCTGTGCTCCGGGTCTCTTCCATCGTGCTGATGCGCACTCAGCCACACTCCTCCCCTCTCCTAAGCCCTGACTTGTTTTAGTTAGTAACAGCTCACCCATCGTATGACAGCTGCACACAAGAAATCAGATGTCCCTAACCAGCAGCTATGACATAATCTCTGCCTTTATCTCCACCGCTGTTTCTGCAGGGACCCTCGCTTCACTCTCAGCTCCTCCCCTTCTCAGTCGCTGTATTTATGTCACAATGAAGCCCTTCCCAACAGAGCATCCCAGGTGGAACCAACTTTCTTCTCCTTACCCCCTCTTCCCTTCATCCTCCCCCACCCCAGATTTCCCTTCATCCTCCCCCACCCTAGATTTCCCTTCACTCTTTGGGATCCCACCCCTCCCAAATCCCCTTGACCTCCTCCAGTTCAGGCGCTGCCCCCTCTCCCAGCTCACCTCTCTCTGGGGTCTTCAGGAAAGCGCCATTCTTCATCTGGGGAGGAGAAGGAATGAGGGCTAACCAATATGCCGCCTTCTTCCTTTTCCTTTTTATCCCCAGCTCAGAGATTCACCTGTCCCCCTCCACATGGCTCCTTCTTTGCCCCCAACTCATGACTTACAGACACTGCCCCTCAGGAGCCCAACATCACACCCCTGAGGGGTAACACACACTCACACTCACACACACGTACACACAGACAGCTACTCGTTTTCTATCACATCACCCCAGGGAGCCACTCAGTGAGGGGCGAAGGGTCAGGTCACAATGTCACTAAGGCTAATTCAATCCTCTTTTGTACCAACTCCAACTTCCGACTACAAAAGGCCACCAAGTCATCCATCCCAGCTTTCCTGGGATGTTCCCTGTTTTGGTACTGAAGTCTTTCACATCTCAGGAATTCCCACAGTCCCAAGCAAATCTGGGGAGTTGGTCACTCTGTGTGTCCCCAATTCTCTGCACAAAATGCAGCTCAGAGGGCAGATGACTTAGAACAACCCAACACCAACAGGAAGACTGAATCCAGGGCACAGACGTGTGCCCCAGCAGGTCAGGTCATTTAGCTGTGCTCCTCCAGCTCGAGGACGGTCTTACACAGGCCCACTAGTCCTGGACCAGAAGCTCAGACTAACGTACCACTGAGGCACAAGTGCCACACAGAGAAGGCTTCTCTAGAGCGTGCCGGGAAGGATTGTCCCAGTCACACTCTAGGCTACCTTGTGTGCCCAGGGAGCTCCCTGGGGTGGGGGGTTAGGACTGAAAAAATTTTTAAACACCCACTGTGTCGTGCTGAGCTAAGAAAGGGTGCTGTTCATGGGACCCACACACCATAAAACAGAATATGAATTTTAAACTTATGCTTATCCATTCATTTCACAAACATTTACTGAACTCTGGGCTAGGTACTGTGCCGGAAGTTAGGGATGCAGTGTTGAATAAAACAGTCCTCTAGTCTGTTGGGAAACAGAGAAGAAGCAAGAGGACCTGCACTATAGTGTGATGAATGCTGTTAAAAGAGCAAGCAGAGGGTGCACTGAAGACATAGAGGTAGCCCCCCCCCCCCCCCCCCCCGCCCGCCCAAGCCCTTCTCAGCAGCGCTCTTACCTGGGTGAGGGCCAGTGGAGACCATGCACATTTACAGGGCTCCCATTGGTCAAAAGGGTTGGGGGCGGGGCTGGGGCGTGGTGCCAGACAACAAGAAGATGCACAGACGAACAGGGAATACTGGGGAGAGCTTGGGAAAAAATCAAATAACAAGGGAAATATGACAGAAACTTAGACTAAGGTAGCAGTAGTGGACTTGGAAGGAAATGTTGGTTTTGAGTAAAATCAGCCAAAAGACAGGACTTAGTGATTGCTCATATATGGGGGTGAGGGAGAGGAAGGAATCAAATTACAGTTGACATAAATATTATATTAGCTTCAGGTGTCCAACATAGTGATTAGACATTTGTATAACCTACAAAGTGATCACCCCAGTAAATCTAATACCCAACTATTGGTCAGATTTCTTGGAGCCAGATTTCTGGCCTGGTTGTGCCATTCGCTAAGACTGGGAGCCAGAAGCATGGATGTGTTGAGGGAATACAGGTGAGGGCAGGGAAGAGAACCTGATATATTCCATCTTGGACATGTCAAGCGTGAGATGTGGTAGCCCATCCAAGGGCAGTTGGCCAGCAGGCAGGTAGGCGTTCAGGTCAGGAGCTCAGGAGAGAGGTTTGAGCTGCAGACACAGATTCAAAAACCATCACCCTGTGGATGCAACTGAAACCATGGGAAACGAGGGGCCACCCAGGAGCAGAGGACAGGCTCAGGACAGGATGGAACCCTGAAGAGAACCAGGGTTTCTGGATGAAAGAGGTAAAAGTGACAGAGAAGGAGAGGCCAAGGAGAGATAGTCTCAGAAGGATGGAGTGAAAAAAAATATGGAGCCACTAAGAGGTCAAGTTTGATAACATCCCTGGAGAGCAGTACTAGTGGGTGGTAGGGACAGAAGTCAGGCCTTCGTGGACTGAGGACAAGCAAGAAATGAGGAGATGGCAATAGTGAGTGTAGCTTCTCTCTCAAGGAGTGTGGCTATGAACAGGGGGGAAATGGTTGTTTGGGGGGATGGGGGTGGGGGGAATGGACTTTAGGAGTTAGTGTGTTGCTTTAAAGTTGGCAGTCTTGTGCGTGTGTGAGTGCTCATGGGAGAGAATAAGAGACAGCAAGACCTTGAGATAGAAGAAAGAGAGCATGATTCTTGGAGGAAGACCTCTGAGAAGGTTGGAGCTGATGGAGTCCTGGCACGGCTGGCGGGATGACCTGGCATGAGGACCTGCTGCCATGAGAGGCACAAAGAGGGAGGGGAGCACTTCCATTCATTGAGGAGCTGAGAGATTTCCATACAGTGCTTCCAGTTATCTGTGTGTGTGGAGATGAAGTTACCTGCAGGCAGACAAGTGCAGGCTCACAGAGCAGCAGAGGTGATGGATTTGACTTGAGAAATGCAAAGCCAACCGTAAGAGCCCAGGCTTGCTGGGGGACATTGATTCTCTGTGTGCCCATCAGAATCTGGGCTCAAAAAAACTTTACTATCTGGTGACAAAAGCAATGCAGAGCCTTCTGACAGGAGAAACCAGGAGCGATGGATCTGGGAGGAGCCAGGGGCTGTGCCCAGATGGGAGAAGGTGGCATGACAAGGGCATAGAGAAGGGAAGGGGTTAGGTGGACCTCTGAGAGAGCTTGGGATGCTGGCAAGGAGGGCACTCCAGGTGTCAGATGCAGCCCTGAGTGTCAGTGACCCTGTGTCCTGGACCCATTGGGAGGCATGCTTAGTTTGTGTAGCTTACAATGGTGGTGGGTAAGATGAGAAGAGAGGCTGGGGTTGGATTATACAGGGCCTGGAATGCCAGCTGGATCTGTCACTTTCTGAGATGTCTGTCCACGTTGAAAAGGACAGGTTGTGCTCTGCCCACTGCTTTGTCTGTGGGCCCTGACTGTGACAGCATGTAGTAAATGCTCACCAAACACTTTGGGAATGATGAGCAGAGGCACACATGCTCCCAGCAGCTCAGCTACCGTGACAGATCTCTACCTGTCAAAGCAACTACTGACACATATCCTGGGAGGTGACGCACAGCTGTGCCTGCCCTGCCAGGCATATCAGTCCTGCTTTCACCTTGCTTGTGGACTGTGTGAGCAGTAGATGAGCTCTGGCCAATGAGCCAGAAGTCCTGGGTTCGAGAACCAGCCCTTCCAGCTATGACTAGAGCTCTGTCACCATACCTGTCGGGGTTGTGCAGAGGAAAGATGACATAAGGACCCAGTGTGAAGGTGCTTGAAGTACAAGGTGCCACAGCACCTTATGTATCATTGTAGCCAGAGCCCCAGGAAAGTAGTCCATTCAGCTGGAGCTCCCCAGTTCCTGGTTGCTTCCCATTCCTTATCACTTGTAGTCAACTGAATGCTAAGTGGCTTAGGGGAGGGGGCAGGGGATCAAAAGACACCACACCTCCTTCCTCAATATTCTCACTCCCGGCCTGGACCTCATGGTAAAAAATATGGCTGATGGGTAAAGTGACCGCACGTCTGTTTATGTTGACTGTCTTGGTGTAATTAATCCAAGTACCCCTGCTCACTCTTAAAAGTGTGCAAATTATATGGGCCCCCTACTACTAGCCTGTGCTGTGTTCAGAGCACCTGCGTTCCTGGGAAAGCTTACGTTTGCAAACCGGTGGCTTTAGTTGGACACAGAGAGAACCAGGAGTGGCTGACAGCTTAGCCAAATCTTGTCTCTTTGGCCGTAGGCACCCCCGTCATTTAATTATACTTCCCATAGGGCCTGGGGAATGAGCCCTGTAGCCAGCCTAGTGGCAACAGAGAAGGTACTAAAGGGAGTTCTCATGCCCTCAGCTCCCTCCCACCTGGCCGTAATGTCATGGGTTACAACAAGCAGGCTGCCGGGTATCCTGGAAGGAATTGGTGTGCAGGGGGTTAGGACCTACCTCCCTTCCCCTGGTTTTGCATTTTGAGAAGACAGCTCCGTATCTTATACACCTGATCCAAATTTAAATATCTAGAGTTGCCTGACACTCCAGAGTATCATCCACCCTTCATCCACATTGTCATTTGCATGAGCCGTAAGTGGCTATCTTGGAAGATTAGAGGGAGGAAGGGAGGGAGGGAGGGAGGAAGGAAGGAAGGAAGGAAGGAAAGAAGAAAGGAAGGAAGGAAGGAAGGAAGGAAGGAAGGAAATCTTCTCTTCCTGATGGAGGGTAAGGTTTTCCCCTGGGTCTTGGGTGGATGGGAAGGTTGAGGGGATGGGGTGTGTGTGTTTGTGTGTGTGTGTGCAAAGTTGGGAATTATTCAAGTGAATTCTCATTAAAGTGCTCATCAAACTCAAATTCACAAGGACTTACCCAGCATTTCCTCAGAATATAAGACAAGATCTACCCTCAAGGAGCTTACAATAATTCAGGTCAGGCTATGATCAATACAATGATAAAATACAAAGAAAATACCGGAACAGTGGTTCTCAAGCTTTACCCTACATCAGAATCTTCTAAAGAGGCATTAGAACACAGATTATTGGGCAACCAGAATCTGGGTTGGGGTGGGCCTGAGAATGTGCATTTCTAACAAGGTCCCTGGAGACACTTTGCAGCTGGTCTGGGGGCCATGCTTCGCAATCTGTTGCCTAAGAGGATCTAGAGATTGACGTGCATTGAATTCATATGGTAAGCTCCACAGAGGAGGCAGCGTTTGAGGTGGGTCTTGGCAGGTGACTAGGGCTCAGGATACCAGGTGGCGATAGCTAACAATTACTGAGTGCTTATGATGTGCTGGGCACGAAGTGTCAGTGTTCAACTGGTGTTATTCCTTTAATCCTCATAGAAATTGGATGAAGTAGATATGGTTACTGTCCACAGAGACACTGAGGGATTAGGGGACTCATTTTGCCATACCAGCTGCAAATAGAGTTGTGGTGACAGGAGGTGTTGCTGAGGGTTCTTTAAGACCCCCCAGCTAGAGGTCCCCGCTCCTGCTTCTGCTCCCATATCTCCAGCTGCTGTTGTGTGCCCAGCCAAGTTCAGTGAATGGGTGAGTATCTGTGGCCCTGGACTGGATTTCCCATCAGGGCATAGGACTGACACTGATTCCTTCAGACACAGTTGAGAAAAGAGAGGTGCTTATCTACCTTTCCCTGAGAAGCAACCAAGGTCAGGGAGGTCCTTCCTGGCAGAGGGCAGACCACATGTAAAAGTACTCAGAGGCAGTTTGGGGAACCATGAGCCATTCAGCATCCCTGGAATGTGAAGCACAGGGAGGGACAGGAGCGAAGCTGGAGGAACCTTCAAGTCCCAGCCTTTCCATGCAGCTCTTCAGGGCCTCTTTATGCAACTCTGGTTATGTCAGAGGGTCACCCCTACCACTTAAAGTATCACAGAGGTCAAGGGGATGGTATTGAGAGACTTCAAGGGAAGCCATTGACCAACTCTGTGGGATCCCTGGGCTTTGCAGTAATTCTCTCACTGTCAAGGCAGCAGGGACAGCAGACTCTAGCAGGGAGCAGGGTTACTTGATGTTCATCTGAGGCTGCTTTGCTAGACATGAGGCTTCTTAGTTCCCCTGACAGGAACGTGCCCTGAAGGAGGAAGCAGAGAGGGTAAGAAATCAGGGCAGAGGTGACACAGAAGTCAAAATTCCTAGCCAGACACATCAGAGAGGATTAACTCAGGACATGTAGTGACTGGTCAGGAACAGTCACAGGTTCCTGTGTTGTGCACACAGATTCCATCAGGCAGGCCATGACATTGAGCACATAAACACACCCAGGCACACATGAACAACTCTAGATACCAAAGCCACGACCCCTAAGGGACCAGGCTAAAGTCATTCTAGGTCATTTCCGGAATCCAGAGTCAGAAATCTGAGCTTTGCCCTCTGCCAGCACTTCCCCAGCTCCAATCCTTTTCTGAGTTCTCTCAGCTAGTGGTCACTGGTGCCGATTCAAGGCCAACAGGAATCCCCAATTGGGAGTGTGGAAGGAAGAAACTGTATTCATTGGAAATAGCTCAGTTGTGATATAGCAAAGCTGTGAAAACAGCACAGTTGTTAGTTAGGTGGCCTTTGAGCAAGGTGGCCCCGGGCAAGGGCCCTGGTCAGCTCTGCTGGGCTCTACTTCACTCTGCTTTTCTCTGCTCAGGTCTGGTGAAAAATCTTTGGTGGGGAAGTGCACCCTTCAATTTTGGAAGGAAAGAGGAAGTGCCCTCTGGAGCCAGAGGAGAGTTGGCTTATATAGACAGAAGTCCCCACCCCCAGTTTCTGATTGGTCTGTTCTCATGCAAATGAGGACCCTCCAAATCCTCACAGTTTGATTGGTCCAAAGGCACTGTCCTCATTGGTCAGAATGGAGCCACTCTGATTGGTCAGTGAATATACAGATGGGGATATGTCTGAGCAGCTCCAATTGGATGAGGGAAAGCTCCAGTTGGACAAGGGAAAGCTCCAGTCCTATCGGCTGAAATAGAATTCCTGGAACTCCTTTATAAGGGCTGGCTCAGATGGCAGACACACAGTGCAGGCAGACAGTTTGGTGCAGAGGCAGGCAGTTCTGTGCAGGCTTCTCCCCAAAATGCAGTTTACGCGTAGAAGTGGCTGCTACGCTCTGGGGTTTTTTGTTTGTTTTTGGTTTTGCTTTTTTAATTTGAGCCCAGTTAGCTACCAGAAGCTCTTCTTAGTAAGTATCTTCTTCCTCAAGGTCCACAGTTTCAAAAACTACCAAGTACACTACCACAATACACACACTCACGCGTACTGTACTTACTCGGTGGATGCAAAAGCCAGCCTGTGGAGGGGATGAGGGGCAGGTGAGGAGCAAAGGCTCTTTAGGACAGGCACTCTCTCCCCTGTACTTCATCTACCCTCCATCCTTCTTCCGCACCTGCCCACCTTCTGGACTAGTTAGTGCCTTCTGTTGTGAGAGCGCCCTCCTCTATTGCAGAAGCAGAGCTCTCCCAGGGATAGAGGGCTTTCTACTCTGTCTCTTTCTTTCTACTCTGTCTTGCTGCCTCTATCCCTTGTCATACTCTCACACCAACCAAGCATATGAGCTCCAATTCCCATTGGAGAAAAATGCCGCTTATCACCTGACCTCACCCCTGTTCAAGGCTGGTGATAACAATGAAGTCACAGGTTGCTGGGATGTGGAAGCGGAACTTAATTTCTTCTTCAGTCTAGCTACTTCAGTCTGGGTAAATTTAAATCTGTACCTCTCTGCTTAGAGCAATATTGTCAGACAGAAGTGGGAAGACTGCTGGCTAGGGAGCCAGGACACCAGGCTTCTATGCCAGCTCTGTTCCCGCTTTGCTGTGGGCCTTGGACAAGTCACCTCTTTGGGCCTCAGTGGTCTCTTATCATGGAGCATTGAAGCAACTTCTCCTCAGGGCTTTAAAAGCTTCTCTCTATTCTCTGGTCTGCCTATGCTCTGGTGTCACCTTGTTTCTCATCCTACTGACTGTCCAGGGCTCCTGCCCTCTTCAGATGGGCCTCATGCTTAGCTGGAGTAATTAGGTGGGTGTCACTGTAATGTCATTGAAGGGGACTTAGACCCCTTTTACTGTTCAAGTGGCACACCATTAGTGAGAAGCTCTCCCTCTGTTCCTGGGATCAAATGGAATGTGAGGTAGCACACCCATTGTATTTTCCTCTGACCAAGGAATATGAAGAGGACTGCAATGTGAAGCTGGGGACAGGTGAAGGAAGGTCAGAATTTTGGAGAGATGGCGCCACAAAATCATTCCCTCGAGTCAGAGAGACCCTGGAGGCAACCTGAGACACCTCCCATCCAATTCGAGATGATGGGTTTTCTGATATGCCAAAGGCTAACTAGGTACCAACTTTGATACCTGAACCAGGGAGGCGATGTCGCTGTGTGTCATTCCCCTTCCCCAAGCCCGTGGCTCACATTGTTACAGAAGCCCTGGGCTGCTCCAGTTGAAAACAAACCCACGGGCTCTTTAGTTAGGGGCCCGATTGCCCGCCGCCAAAATTATAACTCTCAATACCAGAGTTTGGTGAAAAGAAAAAGAATTGTTTATTTAACAGTTATATAGATTTAGTTATTTGAGGATTTCTGTTGTTAAGTCTTATGCTTTTTAAAATACCCACAAACACATATCCTTGCCTCCCCCCCTTCCAAACCAGGCTAGTTTTAGGAAAGTCAGAGAAACCGTTTCCCTACTTTCCAAACACAGTTCAGCTTTACCAGCAGCTGCCAATCATTCAATCTGATTGGGGAGGTCCTTTCTGTGCTGTGGTGCCCTCCAGCTCTCAATGCAGAACCACCTGGATTCTCAGCCTCCTTGCAAACTGCCTTCTTCCTGCAAACCGTGTGGATCTTCTCTCCTTCTCAAAACTGCATGGCGAGAGCCTCTTAAAGCAGCCTGGAGACCCCTTCTCCAAGCCACATGGAGAAGGCCCCTTCACCAAGCCACGTGGAGGGAGCACACGAGAGAGCGAGAGCGAGAGCCCGAGAGCCCGAGAGCTAGAGTGAGAGCCCGAGTCAGAGCGCCAGAGCGCGAGTGAGAACCCGAGTCAGAGAGCGAGAGTATCAGAGTGAGAGCACGAGCGAGAGCCAGAGAGAGTCTGAGCCCGAACGAGAGCTTGAGAGAGAGAGTCAGAGTCTAAAATGTCTGCAGCTGCTTATATATCCCTGACTGCGTCATCTGACGCAGTGGGCGTTGCAAACAGTTCTGACCATTCGCAGACTCTTATGTAGGCTCTGTGTACTTTCCATACCATCCCCTGGTTCAAGACTCCTCCCATCTGCCTGAGGCTTTGGATGCATTAAATCCATTTGCATAAGAAAGACAGTAGCCACCAGCCTCAGGCATGTGGAAGCATTTGAAAAGCTGCTTACTTCTCCCCATCCCCCAGCAGCAAACTCTGGGGATTTTTGGACTCCCCTGTTTCTGTAACAACATTGCTTCTCTACTGAACCTGAACCTGACCTCAGAATTCTGTAGGTAGTCACAAAGATGAGAAGCAGGTAAAACCATACTGGTTCTGGCTATGAGTTACTCAGACACAGACCTGGTGTTTCCAGATTCACCCTTCCAGGATGTGCCCACCCAGGGTGGCAAGGGTTTGACAGACAAAGGGGCCACCTGTCCCCTGCATTCTGGCCTACAAAGTCCTAACTTGTCCTGAGTTCCTCACTGTGACCAGGTGAGATGGGAAGGAGTTCAGCCAGACCTTCAGCCCTGCTCTGGACATCTCACACAGCCCCCCTCACCTCGAAGACCTTTTTTTCTTTTCTTTTTTTTTTTTTTCCAGAAGACAATTCTTTAGAAGTCATGGACACCGATGAGGCTCACCTGCTGTCTCAGTGGGAGCAGCTGCTGCACTACCAGCTGCAGGGCTGAAATTTACATGAGCTTTGCATGTAACTGTGGCTTGATTTTGGAAATGAGAAGGGTGGGTCGGGATTGGTGAGTAATCATGTTCCTAAGGAGAACCATCAGTCAGCGCTGTTAAAACGCAAACTGCCCACAGGGAACAAGGAAGTCTCAGCCAGAAGCTGACCCCTGAGAACCGCACACAAAAGGCTGCCTGGCAGAATGGCTTTGACTCCTCCCAGCAGTGGGAAGCAGAATTGCTTCCGATTGTTCGCCAGTCGGATGACTCAGCCTGCCAGTGATTTCCCTTTCGATTTCTGCCTTTCCAAGGAACCCAAGTACAATTAATTGAGAGCTGCATAGGCCTCTGCTCCCAGCCAACCCCCCTCGCCTCTCCAGGCTGCCCACGCTCCCCCACCTCCTTCCTCCTCCATCCTTGCATCTTTTTCACTCATCCATTCACTCAGAACAAATTTATTGAGCTTTGCACATGCAGCCCTCCAGGCATCAGCAGAGCAAGCATTGGGAGGGTTGCAAACTGGGCTGAGATGATTAACCAACTCCCAGGCTCGCCCCTGCCCCAGCCCTGGCCCCAGGGCCCGATCCTCATCAGAGCAGCAAATGGCAGGAGAGGTCAAGGACAGTAATAAAAACACTGGAATTCCAGATAAGGAAAGCTGAGTCAGGCAGTGTACTGAGGCAGGGGTCAGAGGGTCAGAGGGTCAGAGGGAGGGTCATCTGGAAAGGGGAGCCATTTAGCCCCAGGGAGACCTCTGTTGAGCTGGCTGGGGGCCATCCAAGGCCCTCCACCCCCAGCCCAGGCAAGCAGATGCCACTGGACTGCTTTCACACTCTGCAAGCAGAGAGGCAGGTCTGGCCCAGCCCTGCTCTCCCCAGGGAGATGGGGAAGGGGTGGGGCGTGGAGGGGATGGTGATCCTTTCCTAACAACATGCTCCTTTAACTTGAAGACATGAGGATCTAGTTCTAGCATCTTAACACACTGCTTTATAATTTCACAAGCACTTTGGTGTAAACTTAACTAACGTACATTGTTCTTACTGTGGTCAAGCATTTTCATTTATATATGTTTCATCTAATCATGTGATACCTCCTCTGTGACGTAAGTATCAGCTATGCTTATCTGACACGTAAGGAAATAGAAATGCAGGAAGGTTAAACCTTATGCTAGGTGACAAGACAGATCCACCAATCTGTGAGCCTTTGTCAAGGGCCTAATGCCATCATGCAGGTGACACACGTGTCACGTAAGGGCCTGTGAATGATGCCTGATGCCTCCCTCCTGTGGACGCAAAGCTCTACAGGCACGGGTCCTGCCCTCAGGGGGATTGCCTGAGGGGCAAACAAGTCACAGCTGGCAGGGCCAGAAACTGCTACAGAGCTGGAGGAGGCAGAACCAGAAGTGAGCTGAGCTTCCCTGACCTCTACCAAGCATCACTCCATTATAGGACTGTCCCCAAACAACATCAGGTCTGAGTACTTTGGGGCAATGGCACCGTATGGACAGATGCAAGTGGGAAGATTATAAGGGCAATGGCAGAAATAGGGAGACCTAAGTAGCATCTTCTGCCAGGGTGTCTGGTGGGGGGAAGAGGGACAGTGTCTCAGCTGGGCTGCTGTAACAGAATACCACAGATTGGGGCTTAAATGCCACACATTTACTTCTCACAGTTCTGGAGGCTGGAAGTCCAGGATGAAGGCACTGGCAGGTTCTGTCTCTGGTGGGACCTCTCTTCCTGGCTTGTAGATAGCACCTTCTTGCTGTGTCCTCACATGGTGGGAGCAGAGGCAGAGGGAGAGTGAGGGCAAGAGTGCAGGAGCTCGACGTTCTCCTCTTCAAGGGCACTAATCCCACCATAAGGACCCCACCCACATGCTCGTCTCACCCTCAGCCCCTCTCACGCCCCACCTCCTGATACCATCCATGGGGGCTAGGGCTTCAACACTTGAATTTTAGGGGGACCCAGACATTCAGTCCATAACAGGCAGATGACAGAGTGAGAACCTTTACCTTGCTCTGCCTGAAAGAAAACATTGAAAACCATTCATGTGCTGGAGGCAGAGGGAGCCACCTGTAATCCTCAGTTCAGCTGTTGCTGCTTTTCAAAATGCTTTGTATTTTGGTGTACCTGTCTGTGTCCCCACCGCCACCTTGAAAACAGAGACTCTGCCTCATTTTTTGTTTTGTTTTGGTTTTGGTTTTTTGGAGTTTTTTTTTGTTTGTTTGTTTGTTTGGTAGTTGCCTTGACCGAAACCTTTGAACAGGACTGGGATGTGAAGAACATATGTGAAGATAAATTTCCGTCTCCCCCAGGTGACCACTGATACTCAAATAAAGTCTGAGAGCTGGAAGTTTGGGTTGAAACCAGATTTTGTAGATCTTGCTTCCGATCTGCCTGTGTGGGACCCAATGTAATCATACATATCCCTGGGCCCCACCTGCCCTTCTGAAAACTCAGCCAGTTTTCCCTGAGAGCTGATTTTATTAAAACATGCACTGAGAACCTAATGTGCCCCTAGCACTGTTCAGATCTGTGTGGGACAGGATGAAGCTCTGCTCTCACTGCTGCCTTCAAGGAGGTTTACAGACAGTGAAGAGATAACCCTTCTCCCCGATGCAAGAGCTGTTCCCAGGCCTTGCAGACTGAGTGCCAAGGGTGCTGAGCACCACAGTGACTGCATCCAGTGGATGGACTTCGGCGTGGGGAGGGCCAGGCCAGGCAGGAAGAGGCAGGATTCTTCCCTTGAAAGGAAGCCCAGGGCTCATTGCTAGGTTCAAGTTCTCTGTGAGGGGCTCGCCCCTCTTCTTCCAGGCATGTGGTCTAAATGTGAATGAGTAATAGCGCGTGTGTGTTCTCTAGGTTCCACAGAAAGGCCTGAACCCAGAGAACAAAGACATGGCTCCCCAGGCTAAGACTGGAAGTTGTGGGGGACTCTGATGCCCCCAGAGTGAGGGAGACAGCTGCAGGCAGAGCTCTGGTCCCAGCACAGCAGCCATGAGCCACTGCTGGAGGCAGGTCAGCTCCCCATCCCCCACAGCTGGGCCGTTCAGAGCCTGCTCAGACACCGACCCCCCAGGGGGATCATCTCTTATTGGAGCCGTGCCCAGAGCTGAGCGCTCACGGGATGGAATCCCATCTGTATCAGGCAGCCTCACACGCACCCTCCCTACATACCTCCTTACGCATTTGGCCATGCACAGCAGGGAACTGCTCACCCCAGTCTGCAAAATGGAAATCAGTTAGCCCTGTCCTATAGGTAAACTGGAAAGGATACTGATTTCAAGCCCAGAACTTCTGATGTGACTGGGTAAGTCCTCCCCTGCTCCGGGCCTCTGTACGGCCTCTGCATGGTGAGGGAGTCAAGGTAAATGATCTCCACAGCCCCGCAAAGCTTCAGCATATGGAATGTTGACCATGGAAGCTGCTGCTCTCAGTGTCCAGGCTGCCTCTGAGCAGGTAGGTCCTTTGTCACCTGCAGCAAGACACTGTGTCTGGCCAAGGCTCCTTCACCCACCCTGTCACCAGGATCTTCCCTCCTACCCCTTCTTCTTTATAACAGTGACTCCTTCACCCAACCCTGGAGTAATATGGGCAAGTGGAATTTGGGGCTCTGGTCCCACTCTTGCTGCCCTCCTTTGATGTATTGGCCAATTGGATCTCAGATGCCACCTTTTCTTGAGAGTTTCAATTTAAGGGGAAGGGGATTTAAAACAAGGTGTCTTCCAAGACTCAAAGAAAATAAATCTCACACAAATTCCCACACATGTGGGGAAGTAATCAAATACAAGGTTTTAGCAGCAAAATGGAAACACCTGAGTAGAGAATGGTCCATAAACTGTGGTAGAATGACTGCACAGCAGGTGAAGGAGCAACGTGAGTGGTCCCAGCATGCAAAACGTTAAATAAAATGATCAGAGTTGCAGAATGATACATACAACATGATACCATTTATAAAAAATGAAAAAGCAATACATAGAGTATTCTGGTATATTAAAATATGTTTAATATCAAAATATGTGCCCAGAAAATTCATGATAGGGACGCCACTCCCCCCACCTCCAGCCAGGGAGAGAGTGATGGGGAGAGAGAAGGAATGGGGAATGTGGATTTCAACTTAGATATTTTATTTCTGAAACAAATATGACAACGTTTTAACAGTTGTCAATTCTGCATGAGCTACTCAGGTTATTTTTATAGGATTTGGGTATTTTAATAATCAATTAAAGTTAAATAAAAGAAGAAAGCTTCAATAGCATCATGTCAGGACCAGGGGCGAGCATTAGTAAGGTGCCCACCAGAAGCCTTACTCATGGAAGTCTAGGTGGCTGCCTCTCTGACTTCCTGACCCCTCCTTTGCTTTTATGACCCCCTTTGAAGTAGGGCTGAAGTTTGTCCCAGTCCTGGGAAGGGGGGCTGCAGTGTCCTGGAGTCTGAGTTTGGAAGGAGCAAGCTGCACTGATACAATTTCCTTAGTTTTACTCCCTCTTCTTGCTCCCATTTCCCCAGTCCCTGAAGGGAAGCCAGGAGTCATTAGTTAAGACAATAATCTAAAACCAAGTTATTTGTTCCTACTCAAGAGCCCCAAGCTCATGTTTGATCCCTCAGAGCAGGATATATTAATCTCTTTAACCTGGGTCAATCAAGGGGCGTTTCGGGTCAAGTAACCCTAAGAAGTCACAGCCAAATCTTGGAGGGGAGACACTTTTGTGAGGAAGGGGTCAATAAGAAGTCTCAAAGAACTGAACTGAACCCAGCCCCTCATGCAATGGTTGAACAGGCCAGAGAAGACCCAAGCTCCACAGCAAAGGAGAGGGTTTCCCTAGCACCCACTAGTCTCTCCTGGTTATGGGAGCATCGTGGGGAAGCTGCAGTCCTCAGACTACTGAGGCAGCGCTGGTGGCCAGCCAGGTTGATCTGGTATTGCAGGGCACTCCTGCAATAAGCTGTCTATTGCATAATTGAATATCTCAGCAAACTTGCCTGAAGAATAATGAGAAATAAGAATAACGATAACCAGCACTGGCTATTTTTCCCAAATACTTGCTAAGCTCTCACTTCCTTTCCTGTTCATACTGTGAACCCTGGGGAAAAAAGAAAGAGAAACACAGAGAGAGACACCTGCTGAGACGGGCTCCTGGTGGCTAACTAGGCTCAAATTTTTAAAAACAGAGCCTAGCAGACATTTGTGCACATGAGCCTCTCAGCAAACTGCACTTTGGAAGAAGCCTCTGCACTAGATTGCCCGCCTCTGAGCAGCTAAACTGCCTGCCTGCACTGTTTCTGCAAGCTGAGTCAGCCCTTATAAAGGAGGTCCTGGAGTCCTATTTGAGCCAGTAGGACTGAGGCTTTCCCCATCCAATTGGAGCTGCACAGCTCTGACCAATCAGAGCAGCTCTGTTCTGACCAATCAGGGACCAGGGACGGGACTTCTGTCTTTATAAGTTAGCTCCCCTCTGGCTCCAGAGCCACTCTCCAAGGCTGAAGACTGGTTTCCTGACCCCAGCTGAAATACTGAAGGATGTCTAGAGGATCAAGTGGAGTGGAGCTGCCTAGCTGAAGAGGGGCCTGGCCCCAGGGCCGCACTGTGTAGTACCATTGAGCTGTTCCGCGGCAGCCATGTTTTCACAGCCATGCTGTATTCCTGTGAAGCTGCTTGCAGTGAATAAGTTTCCTTCACCATACCCCAAATTGTTGAATTGACACCAGTGACCATCAGCTGACAATACAGAAGTCCTGAGGCAGGGCATGCATGGCTGCCTCCACTTTACAAGTGAGGAAGCTGAGGCATGGATTACTCAAGTCACTTGGTCAAAGTCACACTGAATCAATGGCAGAACTGAGGTTCTAAAACTCCTTTCTGTTCCTCTAAAACCAGGCTTCTCAACCTCATCCCTACTGACAGTTTGGGTCAGAGAATTCTTTGTCATAGAGACTTGTCTTTGACACAGGGGCTGTCCTGGGCTCCATCTACCAGACCCCAGTCATGATAGTCAATGTCTTGTTTGCAAATTTGCCAAGTCACCCTGATTGAGAACCACTGCTCTAAAACACCCGGCTCTGCCTCAGGCCTTCCCATTCTAACAAAAAATGTCATCAAGCTGCCTCTTCCTGAATGCCATCTCCTCAGAAACCGTCCCTGAGCACTGCACACATACGTGTGCCCACCTGTCTCTTTGGCTTTTTTTATTCTATGTTTACTGCTTTCCTTCTTTCCTCCTTCCCCTGCACATTCCATACTTGGTCCTCATCAGATGCTTAATAAATACTTATTGAATACACGATGAAATGAACCCCCCTTCATCTAGGCTCAGCCTGCAGATGGCATTGCACAGCAGTCACTGGGACACACCCTGCTGGGTGGGCCTGGGAGTGGGTGGCACTAGAGGAGGCTGCAAAGGGAGCTGGCACAGCCTCCAGGAGCTCTGTGAGTGCCTGTGGGGGTGCACTGGATGGAAGCGCCTCCTCGGCGGGAGGGGGCGAGGCAGAGCAGATTGCCCACAGTGTGGCTGCAGGTGTCCAGTTGACCCTCCCACCAGCACTGCTCCCTGGGAGGGTGTGGGGAGAAGGAGAGGTGGGGGGCAGGGGTGAAGGAGGGAGAGACAATGGGGAGCAGGAAGGGAAATATGGGGGACTGAGGAGTGAGGTGGCTGGAGGCTAAGCATCCTGATCTTGTGGTGACCTCTCCAGGCGTGAGGAAGAGGAGAGGACAGATACGGATCCTCACCCTCCCAGGGCCAGAAGTTTGGATTGATGTGGGCAGGGCCAGAGCTACTCTTCTCTGTGGTTTGGGTTGGAAGGGTGTGTAGTGTTATTTCTCACCTTCCTGAGTCTAGACAGGCCCCTCTTCACTTCATGCCTCTATCTCCACATTCCAGAAAGGGACAGTCAGAGGCCTGTGTCCCACTGGCTTCCTTTGGGAAGGAGGGGGCAGAATGGAGTGGGGGAAGGTGCTGTGGCAGGAGCAGAAGCAGCTCAAAGCTGAGGGTGCCCCAGGATCCAGGTCATTGCCTGCCTTGGTGTAGCAGCCACAGTCATTTGTGTTGGGTGGAGGAGTGGGAGGGGCTGGCACTGGGTCTCGGGGAAGTCCCCTGTGTCCTCTGGGGCCAGATTCTGAGAAGTGTAGCTGGGGGTTCCTTTTCCATGAGCATTCTCTCTTCCTCTCTTCCTCTCTCCTCTTAGGATCTGAAGTCTAATTCTTGCTGGATTCCTTCTTTGAAATCAGTAGGACGTCATGCAGAACAAGGTTACTCCAACATACTCAGTGTGAGGTTCTGTGGTTCCTTCCCTTTTTCCTCCCCAGTCCTTCCCTCTTCCTTTCTCCTGCCTGTATCTTTCAGATTTGTGTAATTGCTTATTTCCACCCTGAGTACATACTCCTGACCAGTGGGATTTGTTTCCCAGGAATAAAATGTGCCCCTCCCCCCATCCTTCCTGAGTACAGAGATGCAATCCTGCAGGGCTGGGTAGGTGGGAAAACTAGGCTGGGAACTAGGCTGGACCACAGCCAAGTAATCTGTGATGTTCTCTCCAAGCTGAAACCAGAACAAGTCCAGACATTTAAAGGTAATTAGTTTAGCTCCAAGTGGTTCTGGGGACAATCTCAAACTTCAAAGCTCCTCTGTGTGTCAAGACCCAGGGAGTGGAGGGAGGGCGGGCACCAGGGACCAAGAACACACTTAGCAGACCAGAGGCCACCATCCTTCACCTCCTCCTCTCATTTGCTCCCTTCACATCATTGGTCTTTTCCTCTCAGTCCCCTGGCGCCTAGAACAGCGCTTTGGCTTCACAAGTGTCCAGGCTGCTGCTCAGTTAGCAAAGGGGCTCACTTGTACTTAAAAGCTTGTTGTCGTCCACCCAGAAGGGAAACAAAGCCATGGCCAGAGGCAAGAACCTTGATTTCTCCTCCAGCCTTTCTCTCTCCCCAACTAGGAGATTGATTTTGCTGTCCAGGATGGGCCCCTAACACCTCTGAGCCTCAGCTATAGCCCTCAGCAGCGTGCTGAAGCGTGGGTTCATGGACCTGGGGTCTGGCTTCCACCATGGTCACCGGTCAGTGAAAGAACAAGGGACAGCTCATTGAGTCTCTCTGAGTCTTTGCCTCGTCTTCCTCGTTTGTGTTCTAGGAGCGATAGATGCAATCCCTTTGCTCTCACGGAGCTGACATTTCAGTGGAAACATTCACAATACAAGATTATTACAGGTTAAAGCTAGTGTTAAGAAAGAAATAAACAAATTGGAATAATAGAGAGTAATGGGGGAGAAGCATTTTTCCCAGGGTAACCAGAGAAAGCTACCTGGCAGAGGTGATGTTTGAGAGAGAATGTTCTGTGTGAAGAGCTCAGGGAAGGGACTTGTGTGAAAGAGAGCAGGTGTGAAAGCCCCTTGGTGGGAAAAGGCTTGATGTGTTCAACCAACAGAAACAAGTTGAGTGGCTGGAACTAATTATGAGCAAGGAGAGAACTGGGTGAGATATGATTGGAGCAGCAGGCAAAACCGGGTCCTGCTCGGGGCCTGCAGGACTTGGTAAGGAGTCTGCTTTACTCGAAGAACAATGGGAAACCTTGAAGGGTTTCCATCAGGGTGTGTGATGGTTGTGCCACTTCAGAGGTATAAGATGAAGACAAATCTGGAGGTTGTCTCAAGGTGCCGGTCTGAGGAGATGGCAGTAGAGCAAGAGATCACAAACAGATCCATCGAGAGTGTCTGCCTGATGCTAGTTATAATCCATCTGTGTTCTATGCTTCTTGCGGGCAACACCCTCGTCTCATCCTTCCACTGATCACACATCTGTAGAGCACCTGTCATGTGCCGAGCACTGTCCTTGACCTCTGGTAGTTTACTTCATCCTCAGTAGCTATTATTTTTATTGGGTAAGCAAAAAAACCTCAGAGAAGTTGATTTTCAAATCCAGATCTGCCTTATCCCCCAACACTGTCCATGCGGAGGCCCACAAGTGTACAACTGGATGGGCAAAAAGTAAGTCACCAATTTCCCAAGGGGTATAATGTGCAGAGCGCAGGAGAGTCTCTTGGCCAAACATAGCTCTCCTGCATATGGACCACAGAAGAATTTTTTTGCCTCAAAGGACCCAAAGGCCTCAGCTAAGTAAGAGATAGATGACCTAAGGGAGGAAAAACATTGTGTCATTGTCACCTATTAAGTGAGCAGAGGAACTCCAATACTCCTGGGTAGCGCTGTCGGGGAATGGGAAGCAGGAAAGTTGCATTTGGAAGAGCAAGAACACATTCTGGAAAACAAGGGGTGGGGGCAGTGGGTATTGAAGATAACACAGGAGTGAGGAATGCTGAAAGGAACAATGGCAGTAGTATAATAATAGACAACGATGAAAATGCCCACCATTTATTGATTGCCCGGTATATATCTGTGAGCTTACGGTAGTATCTCACACTCCTCATATCTATTGTCTAGGGTAGGTATGGCTGTGGTTCTTTGGTTTTAAGAGGCCATCAACTTAACCAAAGCTTTTCATAGGAGAACATACATTACACTTACCCAATGATGTTTTGCTGTGTTGTGCTTTTACTAATGGAGTATATAACATATTTATTCATAACATAACAACTTTATTCTTCAGGATAACAATGCACAATTGAATCCAAGCCTTCACATTCAGAGCTGAGTAGTCTAATGTCTCCTTCCACTGTAAACATGCAACTCTCCATAACCTGCCTGGGACATTTTTTTGCCCCTTCAGGATCGACAGCATCATTTAGAGCAGAATAAAGAGCACAGAGTTCCTTTTGATTTCCTATTTTATTAAACTTGTAGTTTTCTCTTTAATAATTGGGTTGGCTATCTTTTGACAGGCTAAGAAATACTCCTGCATGATGCATGTCAACTTCCCAGCCTTCCTTTGCTTACAGTTTTGCCCAAATCTGCAAATGTATTGGCATTAATGCCACAGTGTATTCCTCTGTCTGATGACCGATGACAGGCAATGTCTTTGTTATTGTTTTCACCATTTATTATAAAATACATTCCCAACTCCTGGTCAAGATGGAGGCATAGGTAGACAAGCTTTGCCTCCTCATGCAACCACAGGGAGAATTACAACTAAACCTGAAAACAGATAACACCCAAAACTGTCAGAAAATCCTAACTGTATGGAAGTCGAACAACCATGGATTTCAAGAAGCCACATTCATACAGACATGTAGAGAGGCGAGGAGATGCAGTGTGGTGCAAAGAGGCGGTGGTGGCGGAATGGGCAGTCTCACATTCACGTGTGGTGGATAAAAATCAGTAGGGATACCTTGGGAGCAAGTGATCCCAGACCCAGGACAGACCACACAGCCCAGTTTTAGAGCACCAGGAAGATAAATCCCCATAACTTCTGGATGTAAAAAACCAGTGGGGGTTGGGACGATGGAATAAACTGCCAGATTTCAGGAGACTCCGCTTAAAGAACCCACATGATCTTAGAACATATGCATCCCACCCACTCTGGGATTCAGCACCAGAGCAGCAGCTGGAAGGATGCAGGTCACATGTGGGGAGTGGATGAAGTGACTGGAAATGGGGCAAGTGTGGACAAACCTCCAGAAGCCAGGCAGCAGGACTGTCCCCTCTCCAAGCCCTCCCACCAGGCAGAGCCACAAAACAGTGAAGTGAGTTGCCCCACCCTGGTGATTACCTAAGGCTCTGCCCCACACAATGTACAAGTGCCTTTTCTACATAGGCCACACTACTAAGACAGGGAGTCAAAGTAGCTCTACCTAATACATGAAAAGAAACACAGGGAGCTGCTAATTTGAGGAGATAAATATGGCCCAAATGAAAGAACAGAACAAAACCCCAGGAAAAGACCTAAATGAAACAGAGATAACCAATCTATAAGGTGCAAAGTTCAAAACACTGGTAATCAGGATGCTCAAAGAACTCACTGAGAACAACATAAAGGAAGAAATGAAGGTTACACTAAGTGAAGTAAAGAAAAATCTATAGGGAACCAACAGTGAAGGGGAGGAAGCCAGGATTCAAATCAAAGATTTGGAACATAAGGAAGAAATAAGCAGTCAACCAGAAAAGCAAGAATAAACAAGAATTCAAAAAACAACGATAGTATAAGAAGCCTCTGGGACATCTCCAAACGTACCAATATCCAAATCAGAGGGATGCCAGAAGAAGAAGAGGAAGAGCAAGAAATTGAAGAGTTATTTAAAAATAATAATTTTTAAAAACTTCCTTAATTTGGCAAAGGAAATAGACATACAAGTCCAGGAAGCACAGACAGTCCCAAACAAGTTGGATGCAAAGAGGACCACAACAAGACACATCATAATTAAAATGCCAAAGGTTAAAGATAAAGAGAGAATATTAAAACTAGCAAGAGAAAAGCAGAGAGTTACCTGCAAAGGGATGCCTATAAGACTAACAGCTGATTTCTCAGAAGAAACTTTATAGGCAAGAAGGAACTGGCAAGAAGTATTCAAAGTGATGAAAAGCAAGGACCTACAACCTAGGTTACTCTATCCAGCAAAGCTATCATTTAGAATGGAAGGGCAGATGAAGTGCTTCCCAGACAAGGTAAAGCTAAAGGAGTTCATCATCACCAAATCATTATTACATGAAATATTAAAGGGACTTATTTAAAAAAGAGAATATCAAAACTATGAACATTAAAATGACAACAAACTCAAAACTATCAACAATTCAATATAAAAAATAAAAACAAACTAATCAAACAACCAGAACAGGAACAGAATCATAGGTACGGAGATCATTTGAGGGTAATCAACTTGGGCATGGGGGGAGAAAAGGGGAGAAGGTGAAGGGATTAAGAAGCATAACTGGTAGGTACAAAATAGACAGGGGTATATTAAGAATAGTATAGGAAACGGAGAAGCTAAAGAACTTACATGCACAACCCATGGACATGAACTAAGGGGGGAATTGCTGGAGGGAAGGGGGGTACCAGGTGGAAGGGGTAAAGGGGGAAAAATTGGGACAACTGTAATGGCATAATCAATAAAATATATATATATATTTTTAAAGATACATTCCTATTACTTTTTTAAAAAAGTTAAGTGTGTCTTAGCATTAGGTCATGAAACTGAAGGTTGAAGATGTCTTAGTTCACCCCATGTGGCACAGCTGGCAGGGGATACACCTGGGAATCCAGACCATCTATCACATACTTCTTGATATTCAAGTGTACAGTTATTTCCCTTCTCTTTCTCTCTGAAACCCTCTCCAATCAGGCCTGTCTTCCCACCACTCCACCAAAACTGCTCTGGCAACTCCCCATGGCCAGATCCACTGGCCAGTTCTCAGTCATCACCTTACGTCCGCATTGCCGACACCATCCTGTGGGATGATGCCTGCTCTGCCTGGCTGCTCAGGACTCCTGCATCAGCTGGGAGCTTCTCGGTTCCTTGTCCTCCCGCTCCTCACCTTCTTGCCACGGTGAACTGGTCCTCAGACCTCTCATTTTCCTGCCTTTGCTTCTTCAGTGACCTCCTCTAGTCTCACAGCTGGCTTCTCCATACAAACAAGTTCACACAGAAATCTGCAGCCTCCACGGCTCCCACCCATCCCACGGCCCTCTCCTTGCCGCCATCACCAAACTCCTAGCTTCCACCCACCCGCACTTCATCTCAAAACTGGCTCCTCTTATGGTCTTTGCATCTCAATAAATAACCACATGCTTATTCTAGTTACCTGGATAAACCCAGTGGTGTTATCCTTCACTCCTCTTTCTCTTGCTCCCTGCAATCAGTCCTCCAGCAAATCCAATCAGCTGAACCCTAAAATTGAATCTGAAGTTTATTCCAAAACTAACCCCTGGCCCAGCCATGGTAGTCACTCACCTAACCTAATTGGCCCACCATGTCCTCCCAGATCCACACCGCAGCCAGGGCCTGCTAGCGCCTGGCTTCTCCTCTTTCCCTCCCTGCTGCTAACTGCTCTCCAGCCGGCCTGGTCTCCTTGCTGGTCCCACATGTGCCCGGCACTCTCTGCCACTTCTGAGCTAGCTCGAGCCCACGAGTACAGGGACAGTGAGTGTCTCAGTCATTACTGTCCTGTCCTCCGGGCTCAGAACAGCATCTGCCAGAAGAGGAGAGCCTAGAGACAGGGCTGAGTGATTGTTAATGAGACACATCCACTTCTCCACTGCCCAGAACCAGCAGTAAGAATGACTCCTCTCCAAGTCACCATTGAGGATGGCAGTGACCAGCCCTGGCTGACTGCCACCCTGTGTCTCCTTCCAGGTCTGCGCTGTCCCAGGCTCAGCGAGGCGTTTGCTATGACCGCAGTCTCCTCTCGGAGCCAGGACTGCCCCTCACTGCCACAGCCACACCAAGTTCCCACACTGCCCTGCCTGTGCCCAGCCCCGCATCACCATGGGCAGTGTCAGCAGCCTCATCTCCGGCCATGGCTTCCACAGCAAGCACTGCCGGGCATCGCAGTACAAACTACGCAAGTCCTCCCACCTCAAGAAACTCAACCGGTACTCGGACGGGCTGCTCAGATTCGGCTTCTCCCAGGACTCAGGCCATGGCAAGTCCAGCTCCAAAATGGGAAAGAGTGAAGACTTTTTCTACATCAAAGTCAGCCAGAAGACTCGGGGCTCCCACCACCCTGATTATACTGCACTGTCCAGTGGGGACTTGGGGGGCCAAGCTGGGGTGGACTTTGGCCCGCCTACCCCACCCAAGCTCATGCCCTTCTCCAATCAGCTAGAAATGGTAAGTGGGTATCTCTCGTGAGGGCGAGTAGGTTGGAATGGCAGGAGAGACCAAAACAGGTGGAGAGCACAGGGCAGGGAGGGATGGTGGGGTGATCTAAACACCTAGATCTCTGAAAGGCCAGAGTGGCTTGGTGAGTGCGGAAATGCTTAGCCGCACTGCAGGGATCGGAGGCTGGACAAGGGAAGTGAACCACTGGTCAGTCTTGGGTGAGCCATTAGCAGAGAGCAAAGGGGAAGTGAAAGGCTTTCTGAGCTCCCCTGGGGTGTAACTGGATTGTCATGGCAAGACCAACAGCAGCATTTTCGAATGCACAGGAAGGAGAGGGAGCTCTGATATCATCTGGAAGAGCAGGTGGAGAATTTGCTGGGAGAGCTGGCAGCTTCTCTGGCTAACAGACGCTTCACTTGCAGCTTGGTGGTATGTCAGCTCCTCGCTCAAGCCAGGTCAGGAAGCGTCTGGCTTGAAGAGGGCTGTTGAGTTTCTTGCCATCATCTTTAGCAGAAATGAGGGCAGAAGAGTCCTACACACTCAGAAATCCAGTCCTCATGCCAGATTAAACTCTCATGAGGCCCACCCATGGATGCCAAAACCCGCATTCCTATTGCAGTTCCCTGACCCATGCTGGCTTTGATGCACTAGGAAGTGGCCCTATATGTTTGCATAGAGCCTTAAGCTTTCAGACTAAAGGGATTGCAAACTGCAAAGTACTCTAGCAATGAAAATGACAACTTTGAGGAAAGGGTTATGACAAATGGTGCTCCCAGCCCTTGGAGGAGGCCACAGTGGTGTCTGCTGGAAGGGGCAGTGGAGGTGAGCAAGGAGTTGGCTTCTACAGGGACACCAGGCTCATGCAGCCTAGTGCCCTTGCTGCACTCCCAGAGACAGAGCTGGAGCTGTTCATCGTCTCGGGGGGCTGGGACGAGCCAGTGACAGATGGCAGTTCATGGGCGATTGTTAAGGACATCCCCAGGCACAGAGGGGTTTCTCCTTGAAAGAGATTCAACACAGCGTTCGCCTGCTTCCAGGCACCAGGCGAGGTCACCTACGGCTCTGACCAAGAAGGGTGCCATGCGGCTGGGTGGGGAGGGAGACCCGAGGTCATGCAGTTCTTTTCCTCCCCAGGCCGCAGAGAAGGGTGCGGTGAGGCCCACAGCTTTCAAGCCCGTGCTGCCACGGTCAGGAGCCATCCTGCACGCCTCCCCTGAGAACACCAGCCACCAGATGCATCCCGCCCCTCCAGACAAGCCCAAGGAGCAGGAGCTGAAGCCCAGCCAGTGCTCCGGGGCTCTGTCCGACTCTGGCCGCAACTCCATGTCCAGCCTGCCCACACACAGCACCAGCAGCAGCTACCAGCTGGACCCGCTGGTCACAGCCGTGGGGCCCGCCAGCCGTTTTGGGGGCTCAGCCCACAACATCACCCAGGGCATCCTCCTCCAGGACAGCAACATGATGAGCCTGAAGGCGCTGTCCTTCTCCGATGGGGGCAGCAAGCTGGCCCACCCAAGCAAGGCGGACAGGGGCTCCTCATGCGTGCGCTCGCCCATCTCCACGGACGAGTGCGCCATCCAGGAGCTGGAGCAGAAGCTGCTGGAGAGGGAGGGCGAGCTGCAGAAGCTGCGGCGCAGCTTTGAGGAGAAGGAGCTGGCCTCCAGCCAGGCCTACGAGGAGCGGCTGTGGCGCTGCCAGGACGAGCTGGAGGGCCCCGAGCACAAGTGCAGCAGCAAGACGAGGGCGGCCTCGCAGAAGAGCCAGCGCGCCCAGCAGGTGCTGCACCTACAGGTGCTCCAGCTGCAGCAAGAGAAGCGGCAGCTGCGGCAAGAGCTTGAGAGCCTCATGAAGGAGCAGGACCTGCTGGAGACCAAGCTGCGGTCCTATGAGAAGGAGAAGACGAGCTTCGTCCCCGCGCTGGAGGAGACCCAGTGGGAGGTGAGGCTTCCGGTGGTCGATGTTTGGTGCCCAGCCCCTCCCCTTCCGGGTTCTGGCCAGTGGAGTGTGGACACAATCTGCCCCAGCACGCTGCGCTCAAGGGCCAGCTTCATGACCCAGACGAGAGGCTCCCTGGTAACCATATCGCGGATGTACTCCGTCTGTGCTTCTCACTCTCTCCCTGTCTCAGTGCTTCATGGCCCCAGAATTGAAAGTATTGACCCAGTCACTGACCAAGAGGCTGGAACCATGGGAAACAAGGCCTAGCTGGGTAAGTGTCCGAGGGCCAGCTCATTTCATCCGCTCACAGGAGTCCCAATAGAAGCACCGCCACACCTGAGTTCATGCTGGTCCAAGAGCCATGAGAGCATAATATTTGTTACTTTTGAGGGAAGGACCCCATCCACTGTGAGAGTGACCCTATGTGTGGCAGGTCTCAGTTCCCCCTAGAAGTGTCAGTGGGGGTTCCATCAGGTGTCCGAGATGGAAACAGAAGAGAAAGAAAAGGGCTCACGTGCACACACATGCACTCAGACACACCTGGCAGTGGGGCCTCTGCACCTGGCCTTGCTAGAGAACGAGCTTCACCCCCACCCCCGCTGCCTAGGAGCAGCTTTGCTCCCTGGGAGGCCCCTGGAGGCAGTGCCGGTGCAGGTGGAGCGTGTGCACAGCAGCTCTGCAGTTCACCCTAAAAAGGGACTTAGGGTCATGGTGTCTGGTGGGACCAGCACCACCATCCTAGCAGCACCGCCCCCTGTTTGCACTGAGCTGTCTGTACTACCCTGAAAATGAGAGTGACAGTGTCACCAGGATGGAGGAAAAGGCTCCTGTCTGTGGGAGAGATGGATGGGGGACTGGACAGGTGGGAAGGGAGAGCCACTTCCTGTTCACCAGGTTCCCCAGAGTGGGAAGGACAATGGCCAACGGGAGCAGTGCCTCTCCTCCCCCTCATAGACATTGGTACCGGCCAGGGCTCGGGGACACTTTGGGGCAGCTCAAAGGCAGGCGTCCAACCCTGTCTGTCCCATTGGAACTAAGCTGGACATTGCTATGAACTTCATTCCGGGCCGTCCAGTCAGACCATAGAGGAAAACAATACGTCAAATAAATTAAATTAAACATTTATAATAACATGGATGTAATCAAACATATTTATAATAATAGTGTATAGAGTGTTTGTTAAGTGCCAGGTCCTAGGTTCTCTCCTCTATACTCCTTACCCAATGGAGTAGGTACTGTTACTAATCCTCAATTTACAGTTAAGGAGACTGAGGCACAGAGTGGTTATCATAGCGAATGGCTAGTTAAATGACTTGCCCATGGCCACCCCATAATAAGCATCAGAGCCAGGACTTGATCATGACAGCCTGGCCCAGAGTTCAAACTGTTCATCATGCCACCATACGGCCATGACACTGATGGTCACACAGTCCTGAGTGGTCAGGTTGGGACCCCAAGCCGGGCCCAGGCCTCCACCTTGACTCTGTGCTGCTCCCTCCGTGAAACAGTTGCAGCCTCAGCCCTGAAAGACATTCTCGATTCCAGTCACCACTTCCAAGGTGGCTCATGACAGCAAAGGGCTTCTACCATGTGGAGGACAGAGAGGACTCTCGAGGAGGCTTCCAGTATGGTTCCCAGAATCTCCCCCAGTAAGAGGCCCAGGCCTGCTGCATTCCGCCAGTCTTCCCAGGACACACAAGCAGACTGGCCTTGGTCTTCTGCTGAGCCACACACTCCTAAACAGCAAAGGCCCAGAAACTCACAGATCTGCTTCAGTGCCTTTGGTTTTGTTTGCGGACCTTGGCCCACTTTGGATGGAGACTAGGAATAGAAATGGTGGAGACTGGGGGAGAACACCATAGCCCATCATCCATCGTTTAGTTGATAGGAATCAGGCCCTGGCTCAGGCACAGTGCTCATCACGGGGTGAATGGGTGGATACAGTCTTCACCCCAGTAGGGAGAAAGGGAAACAGGTGTGTGCAGGGGTGAGGCAGAATATATGTGCATGAACGGGGTGACAGAACATGGCAGACATGGACATCGACACCACTAATGTTAGGTGTGGATGGTGGAGATGCCAGCAGTGGGCAAATTCAACCACTGGTCGTCAGTTATTGACACATGACTGTAGACTTGGGTATAGATTGAGATTCGACCTCTGAACTGGGGGTGAGGGAGGCATGCAGATGGCCAAGCCAGACTACAGAATGAAACGAGCCTCAGAGGGGCTTGGCCTTCATGGGTCGGTCACTCAGACCCGCATGCTTGGGGACTCTCCAGCGTCTCCGTGTCAGAAAAGCTTCATTCTGTGAGGCAGTGAGGATGCACCTTGCCCTGGGCGATGACCTCTCACCTCTTGGCACTCTCCTTCTCTCCCATCCCACGTCTGGCAGGTGTGCCAGAAGTCAGGTGAGATCTCTCTCCTGAAGCAGCAGCTGAAGGAGTCTCAGATGGAGGTCAACGCCAAGGCCAGCGAGATCCTCAGTCTGAAGGCGCAGCTGAAGGACACGCGGGGCAAGCTGGAGGGCATGGAGCTGAAGACGCAGGATTTCGAGAGTGCCCTGCGCACCAAGGGCCTGGAGCTGGAGGTCTGCGAGAACGAGCTGCAGCGCAAGAAGAATGAGTCAGAGCTCCTGCGGGAGAAGGTGAACCTGCTGGAGCAGGAGCTGCTGGAGCTGCGGGCCCAGGCCGCCCTGCAGTGCGATGGCAGGTCCCGGGCACCGGGGCTGGGGGCCTTGCCAGGGCCAGCCTTCGCAGAGGACATCCCCGCCCTGCAGCGGGAGTTGGAGCGGCTGCGGGCTGAGCTGAAGGAGGAGCGGCAAGGCCACAACCAGATGTCCTCAGGCTTCCAGCACGAGCGGCTCGTTTGGAAGGAGGAGAAAGAGAAGGTGATCCAGTACCAGAAGCAGCTACAGCAGAGCTACCTGGCCATGTACCAGCGGAACCAGCGCCTGGAGAAGGCCCTGCAGCAGCTGGCACACAGGGACAGTGCTGGGGAGCCTGTGGAGATTGACCTTGAAGGGGCTGACGTCCCCTACGAGGACATCATTGCCACCGAGATCTGAGGGGCCCAGGGAGAGGGAGAACTGGGACCTAGCACTGGGAGGCAGGGATGCTAAGCCTGTGCAGGGGGCTCCCCTCCCCTTCTCCCCTGCTCAGTAACTGGGCCCCTCAGAGGGAAGCCTGCCAGGCACAGACCTGGGACCCTCAAGGGGAGGCAGTGGAAGGGAGATGGGGACTGCCACGTGGCCTCTCCTCCCCTTTCCCAGCGTCCAGCGCTCAGCATTCTGCAGCCCACCAGATCTCTAACTTTCCCTAGAGATGGGCCCAGCGGTGTCCAACATCTGGTTAAGGTCTCCCTAAACCTTGGCTTGCATTCAAATACTTAGAGACGCCTTCCCCCAGGGATGGTGGTGGCACCGTGCCAGCCAGTGACCACCTCTCTTCCCACAGTCTTTCTCCCCGGGATGTACTGGGATGCCTTGGGAGCATAAGGAAGCCACTTGTGACCTGAATCTCTGTAACCTGGCTGGGTTATAACCTGAGATCTCCCTCTGGCCAAGGAGGTGCAGGGGTTGGAGTGGGGTGTGGAGACCTGGCTTGGCACCATCAGCATGGTCCTGATCCCGGCAGCCTCAGAAAGGATAAGGACAGGAGAGCTGGGGTAGCCCTGGAGAGTCTGCATCCCTGAATGGTCATGGTCAGACCCTGCTGGGCCTGCTGACTGGGGCAGGGTGGGGGGCAGGAGAGATGCAAGGGTGGGAGAGCCTCTTCTTAAAGCCATAGACATTGAGGACCTGGATAGGTGCTGGGAAGGGAAGGGCGGAGGACTGTAACGCAGGGCAGGCATGGCTTTCCAGTTGTCCCAAAGAGAGCCTCCAGGTAGTTCCTGTGGGGTCTGGAGACAGGGCTTCCCTGTGTGGTTGAAATTGGCCAGCTGCTACTTTGAAGTTGTTTTCTTCCCAAGAATCAAGCTTTTGCTGGATCCGAAATAACCTATATCCACTGAGGTGGTTCAGGATGACCTGGGCAGTGGCCCACCTTTTCCCCTTCTCATCCTCAAGTTCAGACAAGAGTCCTTCCTGGTCAGGAGGGGTCCCCAGGGTGCCGGTGGTCAGAGCCCCAGGCAGGGAGAGGGAGAGGTGCAGACACAACCTCATGAGCATCCCCAAGGCTTCTGGCTGGCTTCCCCCAACCCTGAGCCCCATAAGAGCCCTGACTGGGAAGAAACCAGAGGATGCAGCTGCTGGGAGCTGGGCCAGTGTCTGGGAAGCTGGGGTTTCTTTCCTGAAGACGTGCAGTGCTGCGGAAGGACAGAACAGGTAGAGTTTCTCAGTTGCTTGTTTCAAGAAATTTTTTACTTTTTCTTTTTCCCTCTTGACTTTTCAGAAGCAAGCCAGATCTAGCAGGCAGCCAGGCTGTTCTCCGTTCTATTTTTGACCCTAGGCACAGCTGTTGTTCCTAGGACGGCCAGCCCTTGCTGCACTCTTGGGCCTCATGCCTGCCTGCTGGGGGGCTCACCGAGGCAAGGGGATGAGAGCGCCTGGGTACTGAGCCGATCCACAGTCCACACCAATCTCTCTCTGTGTCCCCGACCTCTGACTTCTGACCTTTGGCCACAGACCCCCCTGGGTGAGAATGGAGCTGCTCCTCTTCCTGCCACTGTCTCTCCAGGACCCACCACACTCCTTCTCCAAGTCTGGGGTGAAGGTAGGGTCACCTCTTCTGTGGCTGGCCCTGCCTTCTGGTCCCCAGGGTTAAGCTGTGCCTGTCCTGCTGCCTTCACATGACAGAGGAGAATTTCTGGAATTTGAAGCCATGGTTTAGTCATAAGCTACATTTAATCCTGGAATCCATAGGCAAGAGCCCCTCCCTGCCTGGAGGCCACTGCTCTCCACTGGGCAGAGTGCTAACCCCCAAGTTAAATTCCCTGCACTATAGCCCTCCATCCCTCCATTTCCACCAGCCCGTGCAAGTCCTTCCTCCCAGTGAGACTGCCCCATGGGACAGAGACAGGACTGCTGCCCCTCCACGGGCTGGAGACACCCCCGATACCCCTCCCAAAGAGCAGTCCCTCACTTGAGAAGAGCTGGCTGCTGACTGCTGTGCCTGCACCCTGCACCCCACATCCCTGCCCTCAGGCACCCATGGATGCCCTCCCTGAGCTGCCACCAGCCCGAGGCTCCAGGACAGCCCACAGTGGCAGCAGCGTGCATCAGTGTCCTGTAACATAGCAACCTCACCACTGGTGGTTTTCTTCCCTTCCTGTGGAGAATCATCCTTACTCTGCCCGGACCATGCCAGACCCATCCTCTCAGAAGAGGCCCTGAGCAGCAGAGGCTGAGCAGAGACTGGGGAGGTCGGAGGGCGGGGCCCGCGTGCGCTCAACACCCTTTGCCCTGAGCACTGCTGCTGGCCTCGGTGCTCACTCAGACCCAATGGCTCCACTCCCCAAAGAAGGCCTGGCCTGAAAATGCTCCCGGGTCTACAGACAGAACAGCATCCAGCACCACCTCTCCTAGGAGGAAGCTCTGCCTCGGGCTGGGGATGACCAGACTCTCAGGGGCACCCACTGCTGCCGCCTCCTCTGGCCGCCAGGTGACTCCCGCTGGGCGCTCTGACCACTGTGGGAACTGAGCGCTATGGGGCCAGGGGGCCATTTCCTGAGAAGCAACCGTGAGCCTCTGCCCCTGCGTGGTCTTGTCCCACCCAGCCAGGGCTGCCCAGGGGCCCGCTGGGCTGGGCTGTTGGAGCAGCAGCTTCAGGAGAGGGCGTTCCCTGCGGGCCCAAGTTCTGAGCTGGAGCTTCACCCGGCGAGGGTCGACCTCCCCTGCCGGCAGTGTGCGGGGTTCCTGCTGCATCTGGCCGCAGACAGAGCCGGACCCCGCAGCTGAGGCTGCCTTTGGACGGACTAGCCTTTTGAAGAATATGTAGTTATTTTTCTCTTCGTCATTTCTTGTTTGACTTGCTTTCCCTTTGACAGCTTTTTTTCATTTTATTTTTGATGCCCCTTTTTGGCCATATAAACTATTTCTGGTGATTTCATGTTTTTATTTATGAATAAAGAATGCCATTTCTCATGCCATCCAAGCTACCCTCTTTCCCCTGGCAGTGGTTCGGCAGCTTCTGGGGGTTTCTCCATTAGGAACAAGAAAGGTGACACCCCTCCCACCGGGGCAGGAGGCAGGACCACCTTGATGAGGTCCATGCTGGCTGGTAGGAAAGCAGGGACTCGTTGTCAGCTAGACTTCCAGCTGGACCCCGCTGCTCACCAGTCCTATGACCTTATCTGTGAATGGGCCCTGGGCTGGCCCTGAGCAGGGGACAGGAGACCAAGGAGTATGGTCCTCTGCAAAGGCAGAGGGTCCTCTCCAAAAAAGAACCCCCCCTCCCACAGCCCCAGCCTCAGGCCTCTGTCGCTCGTGCCCCTAGATGCTCAGCTCACCAGCCAGCCCCTGGGCCTCTTGCACACGACCTCTTTGGCAGGAGTCCAGAGTGCCTATCGTTGCCACTACCAGGGCCTCCCAGCTGGGAAGGTGCCATCACCACAGCGGCCATCTGTCCAGCCATCTTGATGCCAGCCTACCTTATTTACCTCGGCAAGTGTCACCTGCTGCCCTGGCCCCAGATCCTAGGCTCAGAAGGCTTCTACTCAGGTGGCAGGTGACAGAAGGGACGTGGAAAGTGGGGCGAGAGCACAAGGCACCTCTGGAGCACATGACAGGGAGATGACTGCCCCAGTGCAGGAACGGATCAGGGTGCCCGGGGAAGGTGGCCAGCAGGAGGGGCCCTAGGGATGAGAGGAGTGGGGAGGGAGGACCCAGGGCAGCTGTTCATAGCAGCGAGGGTCCCTGTGCCCGCACAGGTGCCAGGGGCATGCTGGAGAGGTAGCAAAGCCAGGCTGCTGGGAGCCTCCAGCCCGAGAGAGATCAGGCAGCTGAGAAGCGACCAGGCTGGGACTAGACCCCACATCAGTCAAATGCCAGGGCCCCAGCACTGGGACAGAGGGGTCATGTCAGGTGTGGGGTAGCCTTGCCCATTCTTCCCCCCAGGCTGCTAGGCT
Source organism: Furipterus horrens (assembly GCF_987537825.1). NCBI lineage: Eukaryota > Metazoa > Chordata > Mammalia > Chiroptera > Furipteridae > Furipterus > Furipterus horrens. The sequence continues at coordinate 49,283,382 of NW_028327180.1, read as the reverse complement.
GTTGCCTGGGTGACAGCCCTGAAAGCCTCCCACGGTTCACCGCCCACTCTCTCCCACCCCGTGGGCAGCCCCTCCCCTTGAGTTCAAGCAGGCCCCAGGGCTCACTTTGACCTTCAGTTTTTACATTCTTGGGGCCCTGAGCAGCCTTGTAAGAAGCTCCTGGAGTCTGCTAGGGAGACGCCATGGGGCAGAAGGTCCTGTTGTCCCAGGTGGGCTCCAGCTGAGCTCCAGCTGAGTGCAGCCGAACAAGGGACCGGGATCCAGCCCACCCCCTCGGAACAGGGGCCTGCTCCCTGCTTTCTGCCTTTCTACAATCCTGACCTCAGAGCACATGAAAGGGCAGTGTCTCCAAGCCCTAAATCCAGGGTGATTCATTGTGTGGCCTAGAAGTAAATAACCCTCTGGCAGCCCCCTTGCATGCACCCCAACACCCAGAGGGCAGGAGCAGCAGGAAGCAGTGCCCTTGGGAAGAGACGGGCCATGGAAGTGACTGTCCCGCTGCAGGAGGGGCAGCCAGGTAGGAAGCAGAGGCTTTCCCCACCCCACTCCCTCTAGACTGTTGCCAAGGACACAAGCCTCCCTTGAGCCCTCAAACCTGCTTATTATTTTAGGGGGAAAGGACAAAGGGGAAGTGAGAGAGAAAGAACACGCAGCACGAGCCCCGGCATGGCCTCACGGGGTGCCAGCAGGCTGTGCGGCTGTGCTGGTGAAGAGGGGGCAGCAGCCATGGTCCCCAAGCGACCACTGCAGCAGGTGATTGAGTGATGTGAGGCAAGTCATGCTGCCCCCCAGTGTCCAGTGCCCCCCCCAACCCTTGCATCACAGGTGAAGCATGCAACATCACCATTTCATTCCCTCCTGTGTGTTCATTTGACAGACATGGATTGAGCTGACTAGACATCAGGCTCTGCTCTGCACACCAGAGATCCAGAGGTGACAAAACAGTCATGTTCTTTTCCCCACAGGCCTTGCACTGTGGAAGCAACCAGGAAAGCAGATGGCCCTCCACCCAATGGGTGCTGCTCTCTGTCTATGCATAGGTGCTGGATCTAAGGGTGGGGGACGGGAGAGATTGGCACAGGGAAGGGGAGGCTGGAGAACCAAACTGTCCCCTTACTTCAACATTTTGGGTGACTGTGCTAGTCACTTCCTTTCCTAACTTGGAGCTTCTCCCCACCCCACCCCCAAGTTCTCTGTCTTGGAGTCTTGCCTTTGCTGGGGCCCAGCAGACAGTTTCCAACAGGGTGTCAGAGCTGTCCTCTCCCCTCAGCACCTCTCATTGCTCTGCTGGAAGGGCTCGGCGCCCTGTGCAGCCTGGAGCCTCACCTGCCTCCAAACACAACCCCAGCCACCACTTCCAACGAAGTCCACTGGCAAGCCTGAAGCATTCAGCGCCGCTCTTCCACATGTGAACATTAGAAACATTTTGTGAAATAGCATAAGCCTTGTATGAATGCTTAAGTTAAAACAGGATCTTTCTGTGTCACTTGACTGAGAAATGTTTGATTGATTTATCCACCTATACATATGATTTTACATGTTTGCCTGAGAGGGAAGGGCCTGCTTTGCTGGGGCCTCGGCTTACTACATAATCTGGATCATTCCCCAGGACAACTCTGTTCCACCAATCTCGTCTTGCAGTGGGAGCCATTGTTGCCCCTGCCTTTCCCACAGACACACAAGGGTCAGGTTTATGCCCCTGCTGCTCCCACAATGCCCTCTTCTGCTCAGACGCTTCCGGGGCTCCCCACTGACCTCAGAATAAAATTCAATGCCCTCAGCTGACTTCAAGCCTCTCCACTGTAACAGCTGATTCCATTCTGGTCAGCTATGTCCCCCACCCTGCTTCCCCGAGCTCTCAGCCCCAGAAGGCTGGTTTGTAGGGACAGCCCCGGAGGGAGAGGGTGCAGCTGGGGGAAGAAAAGCACAGAGGAATTTGCTCAGAGGTGTGGTGAAGCAGGCCTGGGCCTGAGCCAGCCTGTGACACTGACCGAAAGCCCTCCAAAGGCAGCAGTTAGCATCCTGTCATCTCCCCAAATGCAGCCTCTCTTGGCCCACGGCCCCTCCCCCACTCAGCATGGCCTCACAGCGCCAGCCTGAGTGTGTGCATGGGCACACACTCATGCACTCAGGCACACACACCCATGCACATACATGCACACATGCACAGACTTCCCCCTGCATTCCCCCTCCTGCTCCCCTGACCCCACTGCCTCAATCAGGGCTAATTGAGCAGTAAGCTGGAGACGGCATTGATCATCAGTGACCGGTGAGACACATGAAATCCTTCTACCAAACGTAACAGAATGATTTGCCTGCCATGATCCATCACCGGTGGCACCTTCTTGGGCTGCAGGGCCCAGCAAGGCCCCATGCATGCAGCCCATGGGTTCAAAGCCTGGCTCCCGTTGCTCAATTGGTCTTTCCAGGCAGGGGGACGAGGGCACCACAGAGCAGGCCATGTGGGCGGGGGTGCTGCCCACGCCCAGAAGAAGGGAGGGTAATGAGAACTGTTCTGGGGCTGGGTGACACCCTAAACCTACACTTGCATCTGTCCCTTACAGGCCCTGGTGTTTCACATGTGAAGAAGCTGCAGCTCAGGGAGCCCGGCCCCCAGGGCCGGAGGCTGGTTGTAGCCATAGCATTGACACCAGGCTGCTTCTTCCTTCCCCCTGGATCCACCGCCCCTGATGAGCCATAGAAGGTTGTGTCTGAGCTCCCCTTCCCCACCACCCTGCAGATGAAGGGAGGCCCACCACCCCCTCAGCACTGCCCCTTCCTGTCGCAGAGTCCTGAGATGTCACCGCTGGAAAGACATGTCTTTGGGTTGAGCTTTCAGAAGTATGAACATCCCAGGGGAGGTGACCCCGAATAAGTGAATGAGGTTCTGAAGCATTTCCCAGACTAGAGAAAAGTGAAACCGTGTGAGCCTGCTGGGCTCCAGGAGGGAAGCCTGGCATGGGCACAGCAAGGGAGCAGGAGTGAGCAGACAGGTCAGCCGGTCCAAGGTCTCCTAGTTTTCCCCTCCACTGCCCCTCAGAGTGGCCCAGGCTCCTCAGGGCCACCCATCCTCCAGCCTCTTTAGACAGCAGTCTGAGCAGTGCTTGGTCTACACTTGCACCAGCTTTGGCCACTATTGACCGGGAGGGAGAGGGCCACTCACGCAGGCCTCAGGACCGTCTGAGCCTATTCTATGTAGACAAGGAGCCCAGTGAACCAGGCCCTGCAGGGAAGGAAGTGAAGAGTCGGCTGAGCACCTCTGCCCTCTCTCCACCCTACCAGCCTCCTGCCCAGTTACCCAGCAAACGCTTTCCAGGAAAATTCTGGCTCGAGCTCCCATCTGGCTGGGCCTCAAAGGCTATACTTGGAAAGTGGGAGGTGCCAGGACGGTGCCCGTGGCAGCTCCGGGCCAGAGCTGGTATCACAGAAAGGCACAGCCATGGGAAAACCAAAGACCCCCAGCCCAAGGCCCCTCCTTCCCGGTCCGTTACCAGCTCCATTCTGAGAAAAACAAACTGTTCTCAGTCAAGTTCACACTGCCACCTTGAAATGCCTCAGTCTAGCAGAGAATGTTCCTACTTACGATTCCCAAAGGGCACAACTGTGTAGAAAAGATAAATGCCTATAAGTTACTTTTCCTTTCTTACACCACACACACACACACACACAGTAAACAGGCAGAAAAGACAACACTCCTTTCTCAGGTTTCCAGGCGTCTCTAAATTGCTGTTGAAAATTAGGGCTTGCAAGGTTTGTGTGTCTGTGAGTATGTATGGTGAGTGTGAGTGCACGTGATTGGTGTCAGTGTGGTGGCTGTGAGTGCTGGCAGGTTACGGGCTCTCGGTCTCCATCTGCAGGAATCATGGAGCTCCTGTGTGCAGACACGTGGCAGACCCCACTTCAAGGGCTCCCGAAAGACCAGACATGGCTAAGGGCCACCCCATGCTGCCAGCCGTGGGGACAACACTTTCTCGAGGTTCTCACCCAGTGATCTCTCCCCTCCCAAGCTCCAGTCCGTGTCTTTCAAGGCACCAGGACAGGCAAGGAGAGAGGGTGACATTCACCCAGCAGTGCCTGGGGCCAGGGCAACAGGCGGGGCTGCTGCCAGATGACCCACAAACTGGCTCCCACGCCCTGGAGTGCCACCACCATTGGCCAGGGTCTCTGACAGGGAAGGACAGAGGAAACTGACAGGACTGCTCCCTTGGGAGTCGGTTCCTGGCTTGTGGGTGGGACCTTCTGGCCCATAAGGTCACCCACCACTGGGATGGGGGTGGGGGGTCACACAGTGCACAGCAGCACAGTGAGGAGCCGCACCTACAAGGCCAGCGCAGGGTGGAGGACAGAGCTGGCGCAGGGTCTGTGCCCTGGGCCAGGTGGGGCCTCCCAAGAGCGCTAGCGGCTGTGTCAGCACACACCTGCATGGAGCAGAGACACCTCTTCCTTCCCAGTTTCCTCCAGACCACAAGCTCCTCGAGGGTGCTCGTTCCTTTCACATCCCCACCGAGTCTCCAGCTCAGGAGGCACCCAAACTCAAGCAGCTCGTGCTGAGCCAAGTGGGAGAGTCGGGGATGGGCTGAACCCCAACTGTGCCCAGGACTAGCCTTCTGGCCTCAGAGACACAAACACGGGTAATTACAAGGCAGCCTGTGCAAATGTGGGGGGGCCAGGAGGGATCCGGGTGGAGGAGGGCACTGCTGGCTTCTGGTCCAGGCTTCTTCCCATGTCATTAGTGGGCGCCAAGGCTGCGGTCACACCTTGGCTACAAGGGCTGGTCTCTCTGCCCCAGGCCACAGCACTGCCTGGTGTCCCCGGGACCCAACCTGCAGTGCAGCAGGGGCAGCAAAGGCCCCACCACATCCCACTTCCTGCCCCCTGCGAAATTGAGGAGCTCGCAGCCTATCTCCTCTCCAGTTAAATTAGGGTAACACCACCCACCTCTCAGGGGTCTGTTAGTGTCCTCAGTCGCCTAACAACTGCCACAGATGGGGGCCCTGAAACGGAAGAGATGTATATTGTCTCACATTCTGGAGCCAGAAATCCAGGGGCAGACAGGTCGCTGCCTCTGAAGGCTCCTGGGGTCCTTCTGCTCCTCGGCTCCCAGTGGCCTCGGGCAACCTGGCTTAACTGCAGCAGCATCCTGCCAACCTCCCCCGAGCCTCCTCTGGCTGCTGCATGCCTCTGTGTCTGTCTGTGTCTCCCCTCTTCTTGTAATGACACTAGCCATATTGGGTTAGGGACCGACTTGTTTTAACTAATCACATCTGCAGGGATCCCATTTCCAAATAAGGATCCGTTCTGAGGTCCTGGGGGGTCAGACGCAAGCACAGCTCAGGGAGGGGCAGGCACGGCTCAGCCCACGGCAAGGGTGTGGGGAGGTGAGACCAAGAGGCCACAAAGGAGAGTCCCTGTGCCCAGCGATGACTGAAGCAGGAACCACAGTGCCCACTTCTCAGTCCCTGGGAGAGCTGCCAGACAGGCCGGGCAGGGCAGGCTCTGCCCCCTGGGCTTGTTTAAAACCACCCTCATATTAAGAAGAGGGTGGGCCCAGATGGGCAACTCACTCAAGGCAACTTGATTTTCCTCAGAATAGCCCCCAGTCCCTAGAGAGGGTAACTGGGGCCAATCCCTTTGAAGTGCAAATACAGGACCCCATGCAGCCCTCCCGGAACGGTCTGGCCTGACATCTGCGCTGCCACCGGAAGTGCGCCCACCAGCTGCTCACGCTCTCCAGGCGACCGGCTGCAGTCAGGTGGCGGAGGATCAGGCCCCAGGCGGCCCCCCATCACCACTTAGCGGAGGGGGATTAAGAGGACTGAGTGTTCAGTGTGCCGACGGCAGCTGCGCCTGCCTCCGCATTTGCTGGGCTACCTGCTGTCCCTGCCAGGCTGTGTGATGAGGATGGGGGCAGGGCACAGGGGCCCTTTGTTTAACAGGCAGTCCTGGGGGCCTGGGGCTTGGTCACAAGAGGGGCTATAAGATTTTGCCAGTGGTCGTGATAAGAATCACTGAGTGAACTTGGGGACAAGGAGGGACAAAGCTCCTGTGTGGCAGAAGGGGCCCCAGCTGGCTGCTCCAGGGACACTCTCTGGGTTCCCCTCAAACCCAGGGCCAAAGCCAGCATCCAGACAAGGAGTGTTCTGCTGCACAAGCCACTGGGCTTGTGAATCAGCTAGAGCGACGTGGGGACCACTGCTGGTACTCAGCTTCTGTGGGGCTTTGGTCCAGTTAGCCAGCACGAGCTTCAGCTCCCTTCTGTGTAAAATAGGAACCATAACGCCCACTCATCAGCCGTTGGGAGCAGGATGAGAAAGGGAAGGTAAAGTGCCCACCAGTAATGCTGAACAGGTGTAACTCCCCACCCCAACCCCCAGAGGTGAGCTGAGGGAGAGGAAGGCAGGCTAAGGGAGGAAGAGGAGGAGCAGGCTCTGTGGCTCTCAGGTGATCCTTGGCTTTGAACTAAGACTGTGCTCAAGAAACGACTGTTCCTTTCTTCCTCCTTCCATTCCACGTATCTGCTCCTTCTCGACCTAGTCACTTGACCATTTCGCAGAGTTGCTTGCCTGTTTCAGGGCGCTGTTTAGGATCTGTCTGGGCTGAGGTTAGCAGACCCCGTCCTCAAATATCTCCCAGTCTGACGCTTGGATTGGCACTGAGAGAGCCAGGAGCAGCGGTGCTGGGGCTTGGGCCCTACAGCCTCTCTCTCGGGCTTGCTCAGCTGCTGCCTGGGAGTGAGGCCCAGGCTCCCTTCCTCTTCCCAGAGCTTGTCTTTGGGGCAGGGCGCCCTCCCTTGGAGGGGACAGGGCTGTGCCATCAAGACTGTGAAGCCTGTGGGGTACACCTGCCTGGGCCTCCCTGGACCCCTCAGGGACCTTAGTCCTGACCCACAGCAGACTTGGAAGAGAAGGTGTTGGAGTCAGGCCTGTGGGAGTATTCTGTGGTTGCTGTAATAACGTACCGCTCGCCGACTGCGTCTTCAACAACAGAAACGTGTTGCCTCATGATTACGGAGGTCCAAAAATGGAGGTCAAAGCCATGCCCTAAACCCAGGAGCGGGCAGAGTTGGTTCCTTTTGGGGGGAGTAGGGCAGACTCTGTCCCTGCCTCTCTCCTCAAACCCGGTGCCCTGCTGGTCACCCCTGGGCTTCCCTGACCGGCAGCTACGCCACTCCAGTCTTCACGTGATGCTCCCTGTGCCACTGTCTTCACCTGGCAGTCTTGGGGACACCAGTCATACAGCATTAGGGCCCTGCTTGAGTACGACCTCATCGTAACTTAACTAATTCTGTGAAAACCCTACTTCCAAATGAGGTCCCATTCTGAGGTACTGGGGGCTAGGACTTCAGTATAGTACTTTGAGGGTGCATTATTTGTCCCACAACAGGACTTCAGGGTAGAATGAGATTTTAAAGCAGAAGAGGAGCACCCCCCCCCACACACACACATTGTATGACACCAAGATGGTGTAATATATTTAGGAAAAGGCAAAGAAACCAGTGTGCCCGGCCCTAGGACCTGGAGGTGGGACGGAGGCTGCTGCTGTCTCAGGATAATCACTGTGGCTCACCTGTCTGTTTGCCACCTGGGGACATGGGAACTATTGAGAGTTTGCCTGTGAGTGATTTAAGGGGACAGAAAAAGAGAGGTGGCTCCTTGTGTGGCTGGGGCTCTGCCACCGGGGGAAGCCACCCAGGTAAAGCCCTGGCTGGGGCTTTATTTTTTATAAATATATTTTATTGATTATGCTATTACAATTGTCCCAATTTTTTTCCTTTTGCCCCTCCACCCAGTACCTCCCTTCCCTCCAGCAATCCCACCCCCTTAGTTCATGTCCCTGGGTCATGCACGTTAAGTTCTTTAGCTTCACCTTTTCCTATATTATTCTTAACTTCCCCCTGTCTATTTTGTACCTACCAATTATGCTTCTTAGTCCCTGCACCATTTCCCCATTTCTCCCCCTTCCCCCTCCCAGCTGATAACCCTCCAAATGATCCCCATACCTGTGATTCTGTTCCTATTCTGGTTGTTTGCTTAGTTTGTTTTTGTTTTTTAGATTCAGTTGTTGATAGTTGTGAGTTTGTTGTCATTTTAATGTTCATAGTTTTGATCTTCTTTTTCTTAGTTGTGTCCCTTTGACATTTCATATAATGATGGATTCCTTTAGCTTTACCTTGTCTGGGAAGCACTTTATCTGCCCTTCCATTCTAAATGATAGCTTTGCTGGAAAGAGTAATCTAGGTTGTAGGTCCTTGCTTTTCATCACTTCGAATACTTCTTGCCAGTCCCTTCTTGCCTGCAAAGTTTCTTTTGAGAAATCAGTGGATAGTCTTATGGGAACTCCTTTGTAAGTAACCCTCTTCTTTTCTCTTGCTGCTTTTAAGATTTTTTCTTCATCTTTAACCTTCGGCATTTTAATGATGATGTGTCTTGGTGTGGTCTTCTTTGGTGGTCCAGCCTGTTTGGGACTCTCTGTGCTTCCTGGACTTCTATGTCTAGTTTCTTTGCCAAATTAGGGAAGTTTTCTTGCATTATTTTTTCACATAAGCTTTCAATTTCTTGCTCTTCCTCTTCTCCTTCTGGCACCCCTATGATTCAGATGTTGATACGTTTCAAATTGTCCCAGAGGTTCCTAATCCTCTCCTAATTTTTTTTCAATTCTTGTTTCTTCTTTCTGTTTATTTCTTCTTTTTGTTCCAAAGTGTTGATTTGAATCCTGGCTTCCTTCCCATCACTGTTAATTTCCTGTATATTTTTCTTTATTTAATTTTGTGTAACCTCCATTTCTTCTTTTATTTTGTGGCCACACTCTATGAGTTCTCTGAGCATCTTTATCACCAGTGTTTTGGCCTCTGCATCTGATAGGTTGGCTACCTCCATTTCATTTAGTTCTTTTTTCTGGGGTTTTGTTTTGTTCTTTCATGTGGGCCATATTTCTTTGCCTCCTCAATTTGGCAACCTCCCTGCATTTGTTTCTTTGTATTGGGCAGAGCTGCTTTGACTCCGTGTCTTGGTAGTATACCCTAATGTAATAGGTGTCCTATAGGGTCCAGTGGCACAGACTCCCCTATCACTCAAGCTGGGTACTCAAGGTGCACCCTTCATGTGGGCTGAGTATACCCTCCTCTTGTAACTGACCCCTGGTTGGTGTTGGCAGATCAATGGGAGGAATTTACCCAGGCCAGTCAGCTGCAAGGACTGGCTATAACCACTGACCACCAACCTCCACCCTCCATGGAGGATCAGCTGTGCAGGGGCAGTGTGGCGGTGCTCCAACGTGGTCTGTAGCTGTCCACTGGGTGTGCTGGCCCTGGGGTTTCCCAGGTGGTGCAGGCCAAGGTCAGCCCCCACCTGTGTTTTTCCCAGGGCAAACCTGCCTGAGCTATAAAGCAATCTGAGATGGCTGCTACTTGTGCTGGGCTTGGAGAGTTCCAGGTGAAGCCAAGCTGTGAATCTAAGCTGGCTGCTGCTAGTGCTGGGCCTGGGGCTTACTGAGGCTACCTGTTGCTTGTTTTAGGGTTTAGGAAGTTGTGAAGCATGAGCCAAGAGCAGCCATTCTTGTGGAAAAGCAGCTTGGGTGGGCCTGTAAGTTGGGTGGGGTGGAGTATCTGTGAATCTCCAAGGTGGGTCAAACAGTGTTAGCCAGGTTGATGGAGTCTCTGATATGGCACCAGCTTGCCAACTCTGGGGGTGGGGGAGGGTTGTTAGAAAAGGGGCAATGGCCTCTGCTCGCCTTGATGATAAATGCTTCAGTTCCTCCCTGGATACCACTGGTGCCTTTCAAGCTGCCACCCCGGTGCTGGAGCTCAGAGGAAGTGAGTCTGAGTAGATGAGTCCATGTGTGCATTCTTTAAGAGCAACTGCTTGGGGCTCCAGCCGTTTCCTCCACCGACTCAATCCCTACTGGTTTTTGCAGCCAGAATTTTTGGGAATGTATCTTCCTGGTACTGGGACCCTGGGATGGGGGGCCGGGTGCGGTACTGGGACCCCTTGTTCCTGAGATATCCCTCCTGAATTTTTATCCACCATACATGGGTGCAAGACCAGCCCATTCAGCATCTGTGACCCTCCTATCAGTCTGGATGGATGTTGTTTCTTTAACTTCATAGATGTCAGAGTTCCATTCAACTCTATTTCTGATGGTTCTGAGTGATGGTTGTTCCATATTTTAGTTGTAATTTTGATGCGGTTGTGTGAGGAGTAAGTCATGTTTACCTAGGCTGCCATCTCAATGGGCCCCCCCCCTGACTGGGGCTTTTGATTCACGTTACTGTTAACCTCCATTCCTGCACTTCCTCATCTGTCAGACAGGTAACCAGTCATGCCTGCATCACAGCATTGTTTCAGTAATTAAATAAAGTGACCCTGTGTTCCAATCTCAGCCCCGAACGCAGTAACTACGTCAGTTCTGACCATGGACAACAGAGGCACCTTTGGGCACAGAAGCTCTTGGGACTACAGTAAGAACCAGGGTGGAAGGAGGGCCGGAAGGGGAAAGGAGGTATGCGGATGACTCCCAGATGGGGTTTCTGTAGGGTCTGCAGCAGCTGGGCTCCTGCCCCTCTGGCCCCCAAGCTACCCACCGGGACTGAATGCCACCCTGCTCTTCACAGCACCCTCTCCCTCTGCAGTCCACTGACACCTGGTGGTGGACAGGGGGAGCGCAGCAAGAATCACAGGGCTTTACGTGGGCGTTTATTTCTGTGACAGGTTAAAAGCATTGCCTCTTGCAGACAGACACAGGGGATCCCCAACTGAGGGGGGCTCAGCCCAAGGTGTGTGGTGCTGCTGCTGCTGTGGGTACCTCTCCTCCTTACGTGGGCCCGGCTGACCTTAGAGCCGGCCCAGGAGAGTCCATCCTGTCTATGTCTCTGATGATTCCCTAGTGTGAAAGCTGCCAGGGCCCGCCCCACACGACTCTCCCCACCCACCACCTCCAGCCAGTGACAGAAGCCACGATGGACCTGCATGCCCAGGTAACCACAGTCAGCTGGCTGAGAAGGTGAGTTTGTGAAGTGAGGAGAAGGGGGCAAGAGGGGAGAGAAAACAGCTGGAGAAGGTCACATCTGACCCTTTCCTGAAGCCTGTGAACCAATGCACATCCCTGAGGGTGCCCTGATGTTTTTGGTCACTGTCTGGGAATTAAGATCCAGGCCCCCTTTCCAACAGTGTGGGTGGTCCTGGAGGGCATAAGAGAAATCGGTTACACAGAGAAAGACAAATGCTGTAGGATGGGACTTCTATGTGGATCTACAACACTGAACTCCCAGGAACGGAGATCAGATGGCTGGCTGCCAGAGCAGGGGCTAGGGGAGAAAATCTGGCAAACAAACTTCCACCTACAAGACAATTAAGTCCCGGGGATGTAATGTACAATGTGGTGACTATAAAGTTAACAATTCTATGGTATATATGGGAAAGTTGCTAAGAAAGTAGATCTTAAAAGTTCTCATCCCAAGAAAATAATTGTAACTATGTACAGTGATGGATGGTAACTAATCTTTTTGTGGCGATCATTTTGTATGAATAATAATAATAATATTATTTATATATATATATATAAAATCATTATGCTATATACTCCTTAAACATAGACAATGATATAAGTCAATCGTATCTCAATAAAACTGGGGGTGGATCCAAGGCATGTCCCTCCTTTTTTAGGAGCACTGAGTTTGGAAGTATTTCCAGCTCTCAAAGGGCTTGTTCCTCACACAACAGCAATGAGTGAGCCAGGACCCTACAGCACCTCTCTCACGCCTGCTCAGCTGCTGCCCCGGAGGTGAGGCCCAGGCTGCCCTCCCCATTCCCTGAGCCTCTCCTTGGGGGCAGGGCGCCCTCTCTTGGAGGGGACAGGGCTGTGCCAACAAGACTACAGCCTGCAACGTGAGGGCTTCCTGGAGCCTGGGCCTTCCTGGGCTCCTCAGGAGCCTCGGGATCCTGTCTTGCCCGGAGGCTGTGAGGGGTCCCTGGTCACTGCCAGCCCTGTCCTCCGACCCTGCTCCTCAGCCTGTCTCACATAGCAGACAGGAACGCTGCTCCTGGTGGGCGCAGGGGCTCGGGCTCCCAGCTGCTGTCACAGCAGCCTGGCCTGGAGGTAGCCCTGTTGAGGTCCCTCCACTGATGCAGTTGGGAGCCATGGTGTGGGGAGAGGAAAGAAGGCAGTACAGCATCACCCAGGGGTGCTATTTCCTTTTGCTCTCCTGAAAAAGATGCCAGTCCTGAGCCCTCTGCCCCCAGACAGTTTGCCTAGGAATAGAATCCTGTAGCCCTGGGTTTGCCATTCCACTAAGAGACTGCGTGGCCCACCTTGATGGCCACAGGTCTTGTTGCACTAACAAGACTTAAGGTCCTATTCAGGACCTTCTTACTTCTCATCAAAAAGACAGAGACAGAGATGAAGAGAGGGAAGGAAGGAAGGAAGCAGGGAAGGAAGGAAGGAAAGAAAAGGAAAGGAAGGAAGATTGCCTTTAAGAACAAGTTGTGAGTTAGAGTTGGGTCAATCGTATGCTATCTATGTGACCTTGGGCAAATGACTCAGTACCTCGCTTCAGGACTAACTTTAGCAATAGGGAAAGCATCTCACTAGTTACATGAGAGGCAATAAAATGTAGCTTCCCCTGGACACTGAAGGTATCTTGAGATCATACAGTCTTCTAAGAAACATGGTGTCTTAATATTTCCACCCTGTTTTGAGATCATGTATTATAAACAATTTCCATTTGTTTTTCCCCCTCTGGTTTTCATTTATCAATATTTCTTATTTCTATCACCACCTGGTAATATAGGGATGACCCCCTGCACAGACTGTTTGCAGATGAGGACACCAGGTTAAGTGACTTAGTCAGTGAGATGGGGCATTGAATTTCCCCACAGCTGTGAATCATTCATCGTCAGTAACATAAGGAGTTTTTTCTTATTTTAAAATAAAAGGTGTATTATTACAAACATAAAAACAGAGGCCAGGAGATGACAATTTTTCACATAATCAGTAAGAAAGAGGCAAAGCCAGAATTCAAACCCAGATATTCTGTTAGGTATTTTGTAGTATTTTTGCTTAATCCTAACATTTAGAGTAGGTGTTGTCCTCATTTACACAGTAAACAGGGTTAGAGGTGGTAAGCAACCTGCCTGAAGTCTTGTCACTCAGCAGGAGAGCATGGATGTCATCCTGGGCCCGCTCCCCAAAGCCCACAGTGTTCACGCGAGGCTGCCAGGCTGAGGCTGTCTCTCCCCACCAGAGAAGCAGAATGGCACACGGGACCTCAGGACCCCAAGCTCCAATCCTAGGTCTAGCACCAAATCCAGTTCAGTCCCTGAGCTCCCTAATTCTCCGGGGAAGATAACAAGGTTACTCTTGGGAAGGCTGGAAAAAACAAGGAGATAATAGGGTAGGCTGATCTGGGGCTGGGGGTAGTGCTGGAATCTTCAAGACACAGAGGAAAAGCCACCTCCATATTCCCTCTCTGTACCTGAGGACTCGGTGCTTCCCAAAGCGCTCCAAGGATCACTTCCCACAGGCTGGTTCTCGGGTTTCAGGGGCAGAAGGGGAAGACCAGGGAGCGGGGAAGACCAGGGCATAGGGCTGACCAGGCAGACTGCAACAAGGGGCCAGGTCTGCTCTTCCAGGAAAACAATTCTCTGTTCCCAGACCCAGGAAAACAGGAGGTCCCCTATTCCAGGCTTCTGCCAGTGCTGAGAGGAAAGAGCAATGGCTTCAGTGGCTTCCTAAGTACTTATCCTATCTGTCCAGGCCAGAAGCTCACCAGCTAAAGAAAAAGGGAAAGGAGTAGAGCCATGAGTTTAGCAGTGATCTGACCTGGGGTAAAATGGTTCTCTCATCTTGTAAGTTTTTGAGTCACAGCCTCTGGAGTTGGATATGATAATTTACAAGGGGCAGGAGGGAGCTCATTATCACCTAAGCAAGGCAGTAAGAAAAAGTCCTGCCATCTTCCCAGGAGGGATGCTGAGCACAGGCGTGCACACGGGCCAGGTTGCCTGGCAATCACAGAACTTTAAAATCACATGGGCTCCCTCTTTTCACACCCACAGGGGACCCAGATTTCCAAAAACAAACACATATAGCTAAAAGGGTTGGGAATTTTATGGCAATTTGGTTTACATGGAATAATGTACATTTTGATGCATTAAATTAGCAAGGCTCTTCCCCCCTCTGGTATTAGACTTTAGGATTGCGGCTCCCCTGGGGAGGGAGTGGGAACTGTGTGTCTCTGGGAGAGGGCTCCATGGTAACTCCCCGGGGGCTGAAATCATCCTGTCTAGTGAGTTGGGTCTGGTTCCATGGGCATGTTCACTTTGTGAAAAATTCATCAGGCTACACATTAATGTTGTGTAATTCTCTACATAAGTTTCTGTCATAGAAAGATTTTTTTTAATTAAGATTTTGTTTTTTATTTTAGAAAGAACACCCAGTGCTAATGAGGACACAATGAAATGAACACTCATATGTATTTTTTCAAAGCAGTTTACCAATGTAAGTCCAGAGCTTTGGTAGTGTTTGTATTCTCTGTCCTATGCTTTCGGAAATCTCTTAAGTAAACATCTCAGAATCCAGAAAAATGTTTATATATCAACAATATATATCTTCGCAGCATAAGTGAAAAGATGAAAATACCCTAAATGTTAAACAATAGAGGAAATATGGTATATTTTTAAAGTCTAATATAGTCATTAAGTTGTCTGAATGCTTAATAAGTGCAATTTCCCACGCAATTAAGTAAAAAGGCAGGATGCAAAATTTATGTATCTTTAGTTTCAACAGTATTAAAGCACTTAAGTCTCATAATAAATAAAGGTCTAGTTTTTTAAAAGGGAAGGCATTAAGTATATCTTTAAAAGTACAGTAAATAAGAGTTCTAGAAGTTACTCATTTCCCAAGCACAACCAATTCTTTGGCATTAAGAAACCCGCCTTCCCACTGCTGGTGGGAACAAAAAATGGTGCAGCTGCCGGGGTAGACTTGTGGTTCCCCAGAAGGTCAAAGAGAGAGTTACCATGTGACCCAGCCATCCCAGTGCTAGGAGCATACTCGGGAGTCATGAAACACACACCCACATAAAAACCTGCACATGACTGTTCATAGAAGTATGATCCCCAAGAGCCCCAAAGTGGAAACAACCCAAATGCCCATCAATCAAATAAAAGGATAAACTAAACATAGTATATCCACACAATGGAATATTATTCGGTCATAAAAAAGATATGAAGCAGGACATGCTTTGATGTGAATGGACCTGGAAAACAGTAAGCTAAAATGAGAGACGCAGTCGCAAAGACAAACCATATACTGTGGTTCCACTTACATGAAATGTCCAGAACAGGCAAATCCACAGAGGCAGATAAGTTAGTGATTTCCTAGGACTGATGGGGGAGGAGCAGAATGAGGAGTGATTTCTAATGGGTAAAGGATTTGGGGGAGGGTGGCAGATATCAAAATCTTATGAAACTGATTGTGGTGATGGCTGCACATTGACGAGCACACTTTAAGGGGGTGACTTGTATGGTCTGTGAATTATATTTCAATAAAGCTGCTAGTGAAAAAGAAACCCCCCACAATGGGAACCATGCTCCTGCGTGAGCCGCCGTGGTCCAGGGCCCACTCAGGGCTTCAGGTCGTTCCCTGTGCAAGCAGACTCTCCTGTACACTGTGGCTTGCAGGCTAAGCCTGCCCTTACTGGCTTCAAATATCTTTCACCCTCATGTCGCTCAGAATCCTTGGTAAATCACAGGTAACTGCCTGCTATTTTCACAGGTTGGCAAAGTACTTAGGGGTGTACTTCCTGTGCTAAGTCTCCCTGCTGGCCCAGAAGTGAGCACTCTTGCTTCAGCCTTGACCCTGCCCCTCCCTTCAAGTAGGGGTGAGGGCTGGGGCCTTCTATCTTGGCTCACACTCCAGTCTGGTCTCCCTCTCACCCCCTCTCAGAGTTCAGCCTCCTCACTCTGGCTCCTGGGTCTCAGGACAGGAAGGGGAGGAAGCCCAGGAAGCAGCATGATGAAGAACAGATTCCTCCATCCTCCCAGAGGCTTTAATCCAAGCAGCTGAAGGGGATAAGAGGAGCGAACTGATAAGAAGAAAGGGGCTTTTGAGTTCTGCTAGGGGACCCTGGCTCCCTTCATTGTGTTACTGGACAGGGGCCTGGCCCTCAGCAGGTCTGCCAAGGGCCAGCAGTAGTGTGTGGGCTCTTGGCTTCGTGTAGAAAAGATTTCACAACACCAGTCCAGGTGACTGTGAGGGTATGCTTATTAAAGCTGGCGACAGTGAAACAAGGAGGGGCTCAGCATCGAAGCAACGGCAGAGCCCAGGCTAAGCTGCCTTAGCTCACTGGGAAGTCAGAGAAAAGGGGGCCTTGGGGGCAGGTTCAGGGGATTAGCCCAGGCCAAGCTGCCAGCTGCCCATTGCCTTACAGTTAAGGAGACACATGGCTGTAAAGAAAGAAGTGGGGAAGAGGGGGGAGGGAATGGCTCGGGCTGCTCTCCAAAGGGTGAGTGCACGCATGACACTCTGTCTTGAGGTTTTTCTCTCTCCCTTGCAGGTGGGAATCTTACAGGAGGTCTCAGGAGAGGATTTCAGCAGAACAGTGACCAGTTTTCTAGGTGTGCCCTCTCAGGGTCGTGGTCACTACTGACTGATCAGTGCCAGGGCAGGTCTTAAGTCTTTGCAGCTGGTCCTGGTATCGCCCACCTGGTTTTGCTGCTTTTCTGGACCTGGAGCTGAACTACAACTGAGGCAAAGATGTTATCTCCAGGGAGGAAAGGCCTGGGCAGGAGCGGTTCCCCTGGGGGCCAGGCCCTTGCGTTCCCAGTTTTGCCCGTCTTGGTGACCTTCTATATCTGGCTGTAAATTGTTCAGCCATTGTGTTTGGCTGTCTCAGTTCCCCTATTCCACTCCCCACCAAGAAGTTTTCCTAGCTTCTCACTAACCTGTTTCAATTGCAGTTGAGGAAATCCAAGCAAAAGAACTTTATTTTGAAGTTGCTTTTATTACCTGAGTTGCGTTGTTTTAGCTCTGACACCCCTCAGACTGAAAGCACACAGCTCACAGTTTCTAGGTGTGTATATTGCGAGTTTATGGCCTACACAGCTCTTTTTCTGACATGACTCCCATTATGCTGTATACATGTTCCATGGGAGAAAGAAGCTGTAACTGCTGTGAGTTTTGGCTTAGAAAGATGGGTGGGCCTTGAAGCTATGCCTGTTAAGGGATTCTGTATAACAAAATGTTCATAGTTTCTTCTGAGAGGCGGGATTATGGAATTCTTATTTCTTGGTACTTACCTGTACTTTCTGAGTCTTGTTGAAACAATGAGTATCTATTAAGTAAACACATGAGTGCCACTGAATAGTAGGTCCTGGGGGAAAGTACAATAGCACCAGAGAACAGATTGTCTCCACTCAGAGCATATCGAGGTTGCCAGTACCTGAAGCTGGCATCAGAGTCCTGGCATCCATGAAAGCTGGTCCTGAAGAGCACACTCAAGGTTTTTATGAACTCCATTCCAGCCGCCCTGTTGGAAGAGAACTTGACTCTAAGAACAGAAGTATAAAGACCTCTGTTCTAGAAGGTTGGATCTGGGTCCTAATCCTATTCAGTTACTTAAGAGGTGAATCATTGTATCACTGAGGGATGGTTGAGGGAGCTAGAAATATTTAGACTGAAGACTCAGAAAAAATGGCAACTATCTGCAAAGCAGAGGAGGGTTTTGTACAGGGAGGAGCCCAGGGGGCAGACCAAGCACAGCACTGTGCGAAGCCACAGAGGCAGAGGCGAGTGTTAACATGATTTAGAAAGAACAGTCCAACCATGAGGGTCCGTCCCTGCAGGGGACTGCCTCCTGACAGTTCCACATTCACCGGAAGCTGCGTGTACGTTTCAGATCTTCAAAGGGCCTTTAGTTATCAGGACAGAATTGGACCAGATAACCTATGTGATCCTTCTAACCCAGATCTCCTGATTCTACAGGGCTCTCTGCGTCAACTTTGGCTTGTTTTATTTTTATTAGAGCATGTTCCCTTATAGCTACAAGTTAATGTATAGCTTGCGGGGGCGGGGGATAAAACAGAACATTTGATTCAGGGAACCGTTGACCTCCCTGCTGCTGTAGCTGAAAATCGCTAGTCTGCATTCCGCAGCTGGGTTTGGGCTGAGCCTGGTGGCTCACGAGCTGCTGCCCTCTTGTGGAAGTGAAGAGAACAGCTGCTTAGAAAGTATGTGAGGCAATCGTCTACACACACAACCGTGGATCTTTCCTTCCCGCAAGTCTTCACTTTTCGGTGTGAGCCCCGAAGTTCCTGACCCTAGTCCATCATGACCTTTTGTTTACATTCACAACACCATGATGTCCCATCAAATACTGGACTTTTAGCCACAATATAAAGTCCTGGTTTCCACAGAGTGGCTGGAATTTGCGCCTACCTGTTGCAGGTTACAGAGTGAACTGGATGTCAACACAGTGCTATATGGGAAGACCACTAGACCAGGTTTAAAGGCCTAGGTTCCAGCTCACGTGCTGCCACCTTACATCACCTTGAACAAGTCACACGCTTATTACACTTATAAACTGCTCTGGAGCTTGGAGGTAAGATCCTTCGGAGAAAAGTGGTGTATCCTACGTGCACTGCATACGGTTGCTATTCACAGCACATGGCCCGTGTGTTTTTGTTCTAGGCCACACAGAGGAGACTGAACAGCCCCCGTCTTTTTCACCTGTGCCTTCTACTTTGGGCACAGCCACAGGCAGAGGTTTTTCTTTTCTCTTCAAAAGGAACCATACTGATCACGGCGGGCCCAGCAATTGCCAGGTTGTTCAGGTGCCTGAAAATATCGTTCAAGTGTTCCAGGCTGGTTTTGCTGTTCTTACTGAGGACACAAAGCCCTGTGACTCATGGGTCCCTGGGAGGGATTTCTCCAGGCTTCCCCCTGAGGGTGCCACACACGGTGTGAGTGCTGGGCAGGTGGGTGCTCAATGCCAAACCGAAAAATGGTTTGGAATAAAACCCCAGTTGGGAGCTGAGTGAGGAACATGCCATTTATTTTGTGGTGTGTGTCATGAACTTTGAAGGCACTCTAATGAAGAGACAGAGAATAAAGATTAACAGGCGATTAGTGATTGTGGAGACTCTTACGTTATAAAGGGGATCAAAAACAATACCTTCGCCTGGAAGAATGGACCTCTAATTCCATAAACTATGGCTGAGATCATGCAGTAATTTCACGGAATTTGAGAAGCAGGGCAAAGCCAGCGCCAGTGTAGAATATCAGATATGCAGCTCCCCCAGAGCTGACTCAGCTAGGACTCCCGTTTCCAGGGACTCAACAGGTCTCACACTACACAGAGGACAGAGTGTTTTGCGTTATCCTTTCAATATTTAACTTTATTTAGGGCATCTCTCCATGTCAGCATATAATCTATTTCATTCTTTATAAAGACTCCATAATATTCCTTTGTATTAATTTACTATCACTTACCTAATTAATCCATTAATGGACATCTAAGTTATTTCCAATTTTCTGTATTATAAACAGTACTGCAATAAAGCCCTTAGAAGACAGTATATTAATGTACACTTCCATCTAGTTTTTTAACAGAAAAATATTGAACTCCTATTTTTTTCATTTTTGATTACATTGAAATTCAATATTATTAGTTTGAAATGTACAGCATAGTGGTTAGACATTTATATAATTTATGAATCTAGTACCTACCTGGCACCATACATGGCTATTACAATATGATTGACCATATTCCCTATGCTGTACTTTACATCCACATGGACTATTTTCTGACAATTTGTATTTAATCACTTCGCCTTTCTCGCCCAGTCCCCCACCTACCTCCCTCCCATCTGGCAACCATTAGTTTATTTCCTGTATCAATGAGTCTGTTTCTGTTTTGTTTGTTCATTTATATTGTTCTTTGGGTTCCACACACAAATGAAATCATATGGTATTTGTCTTTCTCTGTCAGATTTATTTCACTTGGCATAATAATCTCTAGGTGCATCCATGTTGTCACAAATGGTAAGATTTCATTTTTTATGGCCAATTAATATTCCATTGCCTGTATGCACCACTTCTTTACCCAGTCATCTGTTGATGAGCACTGAGATTGCTTCTGTAACTTGGCTACTGTAAACAATGCTACAGTGAACACAGGGATGCATGTTATCTTTTCAAATTACTAGTT
The DNA here is from genome assembly GCF_987537825.1 of Furipterus horrens. Taxonomy (NCBI): domain Eukaryota; kingdom Metazoa; phylum Chordata; class Mammalia; order Chiroptera; family Furipteridae; genus Furipterus; species Furipterus horrens. Next base: position 49,263,182 of record NW_028327180.1, on the reverse strand, counting down.
TGGGGTCCTTAGGATACATACCTAGAAGTGGGATTGCTGGGTCATACAGTAGATCTATTTTTAAGTTTTTGCGGACCCTCTGTACTGTTTTCCACAGTGGCCGCACCAGTCTGCATTCCCACAAAGAGTGCACTAGGGTTCCCTTTTCTCCACATCCTCACCAGCACTTGTTTGTTGATTTATTGATGATAGCCATTCTGGCAGCTGGTATGTCATTGGGGTTTTAATTTGCATTTCTCTGATTAGTGATGTTGGGCATCTTTTCATGTCTATTGACCATCTGTATGTCCTCTTTAAAGAAATGTCTGTTCGGTCCTCTGCTCACTTTTAAATTGGTTTGTTTGGGGAGTTTGGTGTTAGGTTGTATGTGTTCTTTATAAATTTTGGATATTAATCCCTTATTGGATGTATCATTGGCAAATGGTTTCCCTCAATCGGTAGGTTGTATTTTAGTTTTGTTGGTTTCCTTTGCTGTGCAAAAAGTAGTTTGTAGTCCCACTTGCTTTTCTTTCATTTCCTTTGTCCAGGGAGATTAATCGGAAACAATATTACTAAGAGCAACGTCAAGAGTTTACTGCCAATTTCTTCTAAGAGTTTTATAATTTTGAGTCTTTAATTTCATGAGTTTATTCCTGTACATGGTTTAAGGTGGTCTAGTTTAATTCTTTTGCATGTATCTGTCCAGTTTTCCCAGCGTTTATTGAATAGACTGTCTTTATCCATTTGTGTATACTTGCCTCCTTTGTCATAGATTAACTGACCATATAGGTGTGGGTTTATTTCTGGGCTCTATTGCTGTTCCATTGATCTATGTGTCTGTTTTTATGCTAGTACCATGCCATTTTGATTACTATGGCCCTGTAGTAGATGTGATCCAGATAGTATGGTCTCTCCAACTTTGTTCTTATTTCAAGATTGCTGTAGCTACTTAGTCATTTGTGGTTCCAAATAAATTTTAGGATTCTTTCTTCTAGTTGTGAAAAAATGCCATTGGTATTCTGATAGGAATTACATTGAATCTGTAAATTACTTGGGGTAGTATGGACATTTTAACAATTTTAATTATTCCTATCCACAAGCATGTTAATACACTTCCATTTATTTTTATCTTCTTGTGTCTTATAATTTTCCATGTACAAGTCTTTTACCTCCTTGGTTAAATTTATTCCTAGGTATTTTATTGTTTTTTCTTTTTTTTTTTTTTTTATTATTGACAATATTAAAGATGTCCTCCATTTCCCCCCCTTTGCCCACGTCCACCCAGCCCCCACCCCTGCTTCCCTGGCCTTCACCACACTATCGTCTCTGTCCATGGGCTATGCATGTATGTTCTTTGGCTAATCTCTGGTATTTTATTGTTTTTGATGCAATTATAAATAGGATTTTCTTAATTTATCTTTCTGATAGTTCCGATATTGGTGTATAAAAATGCAACGGATTTCTGAATATAAATTTTGCATTCAGCTACTTTACTGAATCTATCAGTTCTAAGTTTCTTGATGGAATCCTTAGGGTTCTCTCTACATAGTATCACGATTTTTTTTTTTTAAACCCATTTTTTTGTACTTAGGTTTTCCCACAAGATGATTTTCCTTCAAGAATTGGTTTGCTAAGTTTTTGTTGTCGCTAAATGGTATTTTTAATTTAGTGTGGGGAACTGTTCTCTGTTGTCCCCTAATACTGTATTATTTCAAAATGGAAAATTTGAAAAGCAGACAATGTCTGTTGACCTCAAGACACCTTGCACCATCTACACTTGCTAAAAAGAAAACATCCTAATGAGGTATTTACTATTAGTCTTAAAACATTTTTTTTTATTTACAGGGAATCTCACAAACTGAAGCGACAGTCAACTGCCAGCAATACATGTTTGATGAGTCATTTAGTTAGCCTAAACCTTAAACATACTCTTTCTCTTCCCAAATACTTTAAGCTAACTAAAATGGAAATTTTTTTCTTTCTAAAAAAAGCTGGTCACAGTGATCAGCTTTAAAGCATAATTTTAATGAGTCTTTTAATTAGCTTTCATCACTGGTACAGAAAGGTACACTAAGAAAATCTTTTCACTAAAAAGTAACAAACTAACAAGAGCACTACTTCACCAACTAATCCTAAGTATTATATAAGAGTACAAGAATCTGCCTTCATAAAGGTTTGTTACTACCAGTAGCCTACTCTGAGTGACCACCATGGACCAGACACTGCTCTAGTGTTTCACATATAAAACCTTGGAAGTCCTTGGAATAACCTCAGAAGGAACATAAGTAAACACTCACGCTCATCAAATGTCACAGTGGCAGCAGCAGGCAGCTGCAGTTCCTGCTGTGACTGGGCCCTTCCTCTGCACCTCCTACAAGCTGCCTTGTTGAAGAGAAACGGGACACCCCCATGATGCCACACCCTGCTACTTCAACTTTTTTTTTTTATGTACTGGACATCTGTTTAAATTTTTTTTTTATCCTCACACTAGAACATGCTCATTGATTTTAGAGGGAAAGGAAGGGAGGGGAAGAGAGAAACGTCATTGTGAGAGAGAAACATTGACTGGCTGCCTTTCCCATGAGCCCTGACCAGAGACCGAACCTGCGACCTTTCGGTTTACGGGACCCACCAGGGCTATTAAAATTTTATTTGAAGCAAGTTCGGTTTGCTTCAGTATGTATTTCATTTTCTATTTACCGCCCACTTTCATTATGGCAGACGAGTTTAGAGGTCCTGAAAGCACTTGAAACAAAGAACAATACAGACCCCTGTAGCAATTCTCAACACTGGATCAAACTCCGATATGTTGTTGGAAGAGGTAATACTACAGAGCTTGAAAGGGGCAGCCTGAGAAACAGGGGGTACAGAACTGGGGCCATGTTCCCTATGACCCAAAGGGTTGGTGCACAATACTGGTTATGATGTTCTAAACTGTGAGTGTAAGAGGTGCATTACTATATACATTTGCTTGTTGCTACTGTTTTCTGATTAGAAGACACAGAGTCACTTTAGATCACTTCCATTAATTTAATACTTATTTTCATTTTATATCCAGATGTCACATTTTCTACATTAAAATATAATCATGCCAACTCCTCCCAACCCCCCCAACACCCTCCGAGAAAAAAGTGAAGAACTTTACACACCTTGAAAGATGGAATGCACAGAGAAGTTGCTATTGCACCCAAGTAACAAAGAACACAGAGACCACACAGAGACATGGTGGAGTGCAGAGAAGACAGCTCAGGGCTCACAGCTGGAAGGAGCAGGGACTAAAGGGCTAAAGCTTTTAAATGCTATCACTTGTGCCACAAGATTACCCTGAAGAGGCAGAGATAGGTCAGAAAGCAGGACCAAATACGGGCGTTTTCCAAAGGCTGCTCTCTAACAGAGTTTAAAATATCCACACACAGGACAGCTTTCTCCTCCCACCTTGCCTTCCGCATCTAGCAAACACTTTAGAAAATTACACCACTGTTAGCATGTCCGAATGTAGAATGGGTACAGGTTCCTTTTTTAAAAATTGTATCCCAACTCTTTCCAAGCAACAACTACACTAGTTATTTTAATTAGGATTCCTGTGCATGAAAACCCAGTGGGGAGCAAGACAAGGCATCCCACCAACACCAGATCAACGCAGGATGTGCAAAAGCCGCGTGATTCCGTGTTACTCAGAGGGAGGGAGAACAGTCAGACCCAGGAGACCCAACTCGTGCAGACTGAGGAGGAAGAGGAACTCCTTTTCTAACCCACCCGTTAAACAGGAAGGAGCAGGTGACAGTGAAAGCCATCTGCTTAGAGCAGCAGCACAGACCCAGAGGGGCACCAACAACGCCAACACCACGTGCTCAGGAGAGGGCTCTGGGCCCTTCCAAGAGTGGGCTTCTTTCAGCCCTGCCCCTGCCCCTGCCTCTGATTTGAAGATGAACGCGCTGTAACTTCCGATAGTGATATTCTTGACGGTGTGGAGGGGACAGTCTGGAACATCCTAATAATGACATTATCAGGCAACTAGCTACCCACTATGTACAAATACACACGCCAGTAAGGAAACTCACCTCCATCCCTGAAGCTACTTTAAACAAAGCATTGAAAATCCAGGTTTTCTGAACAGGGGATAGTTTAAAGTCTGTAGCAGGTTAAGACACGGCAACACTGGCACAATATGTCACCTATTCTGTTCTTAATTACAGGGTAACACGGTAAACTCCAACACCACGGTGGCGATGGGGAGTGCGAGAGGAATACAGGAGACAGAACCAGGATTTCACAAGAGCATCGAGCCAGCGACGAGAGGCAGCTAGTGCTTGGCGGAGTCCCGCGGGTAGAACTCGCTCAGGGTGCTCTGAGGGATTCTCTTCAGCATTTCTTTGGGGAAAATTCGGAGCAGCTGCCAGCCAATGTCCAAAGTCTCAAAGACAGTGCGGTTTTCATAAGGACCTTATAAAAAAATTGAGATTGGATGAATAAAGGCAAACAACTCCCAGCGGCAGCGCAGCAGTGTCGCTCAGGAAGCTCCCGCGCCATGACCAGTCCCGTGAGCATGCAGTAAAGGAAGGCAGACGGACAGAGCAGTGAGGCCTCCCTGGGCTGGACAGGACTGAATGTGCAAAGGAGGGCACAGGCCGTAAGCACCATCCCATCAGAGGGAAGGGAGAAGGCCTGCTGCTGTCGACAGCAGCCATCAGTCCAGTGCATGTAGCGGGGAAGCAGGGAGAAGCTTTTCTGACAACTGGGTGGAATCTAAACGCCCAGGGCAGTGGACCCAATCCCCGTGCTGAGTCCAGAGGCAGCGAGAAAATGTTTCCCAGGAACAGAGGCTACTCCAGGTATTCAGAAAGCCTGAAGGGCCAACTGAGCACGTAAACACCTAGGTCAGTGGTTTTCAAAATTGTTATTTTTTATGTAGCATAAATCATCTTTATCATGTAAATAAATCTCATTTCTTAAGCAAGGAATCAGTGGCTAAAGTTCTGGATTCTTTTCTCTACCAGAAGAACTTCATCTTTACTTCAAACAAAAAAACATTCATATATTTGGCATATTTTAATGTTAATAAAAAAAAGTATCACACAAATAGAGAACTACACAAATTCTAAGTGTGTAGCCTCATGCATTATTGTTCTAAGTAACACTGAGCTCAGGAAGAGTATTACCAGCATTAGCAGGAGTGGCAGGGGAGAAACCAAGCAAAACAGCTTGAAAACCCTACATACGTGATGAAAAGAACTTTTTCGTAGAGGGACAATCAATAAAAGCTCCTCTGGCAATGGTATACAGGGAGGCAGGGAGACGGGTGAAAGAGCTGACACTAATGGCCAGGATGACAAATCAAAGGTGTGGACCAGGTCTTAAGATTCAAAAGTGTGGCCCAACTCAAAGAGTGGTCAGAGACCCCAGGAACTTAATAACGATGCCCGTTACTGAGCTTGAGCTAACCAGGACAATGGCCACACCAGAGGTAACACGGAAACCAAAAAGGCACAGTCAGCTGAGAAAAAACTTTGGTTCTGACCATGCTGAGCCTCAGGGGTGGTGGCATAAACAACAGTGTCCCCATTGAAGATGCAGGATTAGGGATTCAGAAAGAGGGTAAGGATCATACACAGCAATTCAGTCAGCAGCACAGGGTAAAAGCCAATGCTTGGAGAAAAGAAAGCACAGAAAGAACAGGCAACTAAGCATCTCAGAACATAAACAATTAAACAGGAGGACGATAAATCAAAAAAGGAGATGAAAACAGTGGGTAAGGAAAGTCCCAAACCCCCAAGCTCAGAGGAGATGGCTGAGAGAGGCTGGAAGGGGGAGGCCTGGCAACACCAGCAGCTGTAAGAAAGGAGAAATAAGGTAGGAGCTCCATTGCTGGGGACTGGACCAGAAGGCAGAGGGGAGGAACCAGCGTGCTGACTACAAAGACCTGACATAACTGAAAGGCCCTCTTCTCTAATCAGAAGACAAACTGTACAGAGACCAATATAAAACCTTTCAGGTTGGGAAAGAGGTCTTCAAAGCTACATATGAGGATGTTTATGTTTGTAAGAAAAAGGTCATCTTACCCTGAGCAATAAAGTTTCTCTCAAACTTCTGCAGAAATTCCAAGTAAAGAAGATCGTCTGAGGTGAGGGCTTCTTCTCCAACAACGGCTTTCATGGCCTGCACATCCTTACCAATAGCATAGCACGCATACTACAGAGGAAAAGGTTCACGGAACAGAGTAAGATTTTACCAATGTTCACAGTAATCTGGGCTACACAAGTGTACTGCCTTAGCTGTCTTCATAAGGGACCACAGAAGGAGAGTCACATTATTTACAAACACAATTCACATAAATACAACTCATGAAAGTATCAGACGAACTTGATTACAAAGCAGTCTCACTCTGAAGGGAGTCTTCAGGCATGCGATAAACATTACTACAGAAATACACTTCCTTAATGTGTCAATGAGCTTGCATTCCATAGAGCATTTAAAAATCAGAACTCATGCCATGGAGTAATCCATCAAGTTCTATTCAAGAGAAATATTTGTGATATCAGGTGTACCATTTCTTCTTCAAAGTTAGAAGTATTTTTCTTTATTTGTGCCTGCTCTACAGTCTCACATGACTATGGCAACCAACACAGAATATATAAAGCTGTGTCCCTCGGAGTCCCAGTGATGGCTTAATAAGTTAAATAAGAAATGTCAGAGTACCCTCTCAGGAATGCTCAGTAATTATTACTAAATTTACTAATAAAAATTTAAAACAGCCTTACAGCTTGGTTTCTTACTTAGGAACTACCTTACAAAGCATTAAACAAAGGTTTCAGGAATATGATTTTTAATCTTGGTTATCAGCATCCAAGTTTATGAAAAGAAGAGCTTGGTTCTAATGACTTTTTATATTTCACTTAAAGCCTATACTAAAATTCCATGTGAACTGGGAAAAGAAAAGTGATATGGGAGAAAGATAAGAGGTTTAAGAGAGCAGAAAGGATGGACCAAAGGTACTGACTTCTTTCAACACCATCCTTAGGAAGTTACACGTACCAGCTGGTTAGACACATCGGCGTGGTCCTTCCTGGTCATGCCTTCTCCAATAGCAGACTTCATCAACCGTGATAATGAGGGCAGCACATTAATAGGTGGGTAAATCTTCAGAAAAATGGTGGGGAAAAAATATTATATCTAAGCACAACAGTCAAGCTTTACTGGTAATCAAGAAGCATTTTGAAATTCATTATTAGCCCTTAAATTACATTAAACTGCTTCATTGTTTCCTAGATGAGTTTTAACATGATTCCCTGGTACAAAATACTTCATGGCACAATATTTCTTTTGAGAATCAAATCCAGAAAGTGAAACCTATACAACAGTACAAGATTACACTGAAAAACTGAATCCTCAGTATCTGCCTACAGAATCAAATCTAAGTGGTCTTCTGAACTCTGACCTAAAAGAAATCACATACAAAATAAAAAGATTAACAATAATTTCACCTAAAGGTGATCTACTACAGAACCATAAAAAATCAGTCTTGATTAGTCAGCCATAAAAAGGAACGAAATTGTGTCAATCTCAACAACATGGATAGACCTTGAACGCATTATGCTAAGTGAAACAGTCATACAGAGAAAGATAAATACCATATGATCTCACTTATATGTGGAATCTAAAAACAAACAACAAAAAACCCTGAGCTCAGAGATATAGAGAACAGATTGGTGGCTGGCTGCCTGAGGTGGGGAGTGGGGGTGGGGAGGCAAAATGGGTGAAGAAGGTCAAAAGGTACAAGTTTCCAGTTATAAAATGAGTAAGTCCGGGGAATGTAATGTACTGCACGGTGAGCATGGTTAACAGAACTGTACTGCATATTAGCAAGCAGCTAAGAGAGTGGATCTTAAGAAGTCTCATCATAAGAAAAAATATCATAATTTTTAACTATGGTGATGGATGTTAAATGGACTTACTGTGGTGATCATTTTGCAATATATACAAATATTGAATCATTACATTGTACATTTGAAACACAGAGAAGGAAAACTCTGACTCCAAAAAACCTCCGCTGCCTTGCGGCATACCTCTTCAGGGGAAAGGCTAAGGGAGTAAACCCCGACAGAAAATCCGGAGCCGGAGTCCCTAAGGCGGTTTGACGTTGTAGTCAACACCGGCAACTCCTGCGGCGCACCTGAAGCCAAGCTGTATTGACTCCGTCTTTCCCTTGGACCCTTCAGCTGCGAAGAGAGGGGGGGTCTGCTGCATGGGCAACAGCAGACCCTCCATATCACCCTGCCCAGGCTCTGTAGCTTCAGCGTCATCGCAAGATGTCGATTCAACACGGGAGGAGACAGATACCGTGTCACTCCCGAGTCGGACTGCACAGCCATTCTCGGCGGTGCAGATAGACTCTTAAGAAGCTACACCATCGTCTCTCAAGACGGACGGCTGCCGACGACCAACATTTGAAACAAATAAATTATTCCTCAATAAAAAAATAAAACAGAAAAAAATTGGTTTTTGTATTACTACCAAGATCGGTATATTATACCACCATGGAATAGAATATCCAAAAAATTTCTTTAGGACAACCGACTTCTTTTCAAGGCACAATGGAGTGGAAATTTTATTCTTAATTCTCGCACTCTTATCCACACCAGGATTTTGTAGTTAAGCCCTCAATTAATGTCATTGACTGGTTCTGTGACTTTAAGAGAAATGACATATAACAAAACCAGTTTTATCACAGGCTAATTGATATAAAGAAGAGTTAAGTTCCTATGGCATTTCATCAACTTTAGAACAAAATGACATTGAATTAAACAACGTTATTCAAGTATCTTCTGTACACAGAAACGACACGTTTACAGCCATATCAAAATCAATTTAAGTTGATATTTAAAAAAATAAATTCCTAAGAGCAAAGTCCAAGTCACTGAAGAGTAAGTGAAGAGTAGATTTGTAAGTCTGACAGCACTGCTCAAATGTAAAATACCTGTCTGTTGTGTAGCTGTCTGTCCACATAGATCTGCCCCTCTGTGATATATCCAGTCAAGTCAGGGATAGGGTGAGTGATATCTACCAGAAGAAGACATCCAACATTAGTTCAAGTATCCATCTCATATAAACCACCCCAGGATGTCAATCTGCATTACCTACAGCATTACCTAAAACTGCACTATATAAAATAATTCTGTGATGATGGAGAAGTTCTACAGCTGTGCTGTACAATATGGTAGCCACTAGCCAAATGTGGCTATTGAGCACAATAAAAATGTCACTGACACAACTGAAAAACTTCACGGCATTTCGAATTGATCCAATTTTAATTAACTTTAGAATTTAAACTGCCAAATGTGGCTAGAGGTTATTATGTTGGACAGCTTAATTTATCTGGTTGCAGCACAGTGAAGACATGTGTTGGCACATGGGATAAGTTAGCTGCAGTCATAAAAAGTACTATTTCTCCTAGTTATGTGACCTCCCCCCAAAATGTTTTAAAATTCCATCTAAACACAAAGCTCCCTTGCAGAAATCTGCCAATCAATGCTTACCAAGAGACTACTCCTAGCTTGTAAGTATTTCAACACGAAAAACACAGAGATGCTAGATGAGCACAACTGCACATGCAGGCAGCACCGAGGAGGTCCCACCACTGAGTCGTTTCTAAGTCAGCTGAATTACATCAATAATTTTGTAGCTACCTTCTTGGAACACACAATTTTCCTGTCAGAGGCAGCCTAGTGGACCAGCCAGTGTGGATTATGGATTCAGACGGCCTGCGTTCTGAGGCTGTCACTTTCTAACCTTGACAGGTCACTTACCTCCCTGTGCCTCAGGTTAGAGAACCCACCTCCAAGTCGCTACAAGGATCAAAGGAGTCAATATTTATAAAGCACTCAGAACAGTACTCAAATATAGTGAGTTATTACTGTTTCTGGAAAATATCTTGTAAAAGTGCTTTATAAAAACAGAGATAAGGACTGAAAGGCTGAGGCTCTGCTCCAGGAGCCACCCTGAGCACACACTCAGATAGGCACTGTGCTGCGCACTTTCACACACACACCACAAGACCGTCATCTTTTTTTTTTTTAATATGCTTTATTGATTATGCTGTTACAGTTGTCCCAATTTCTTTTCCCTCTGCTCCCCTCTACCCAGTGCCCCCCTCCCTCCAGTTGTCCCCCCCTTAGTCCATGCACATTGGTTGTGCATATAGTTCTTCTCAACATCTTCCTGTCTACTCCACTTCCTCCTACTATGCTTCTTAATTCCTGCATCATCTCCCTCCCTTTCCCCTCTTCCCCCTCCCTGCTGACCTCCCCGCAATGTGTTCCCCATACCTATCATTCTTTTCCCACTCTCGTTGCCTACTTAGTCTGCCTTTGTTTCGGTTCCGTAGCTTCTGTTGTTGGTTGTTGTGGTAAGTTTTCATTTTAATGTTCATAGTTTTGATCCTCCTCCTCCTAAACAAGTCCCTTTAACATCTAACAGTGGTTTGGATCTAACAAACTCCTTCAGTTTTACTTTGTCCTGGAAGCACTTTCTCTGCCCTTCTATTCTGAATGAGAGCTTTGCTGGATAGAGTAATCGTGGTTGTACGTTTTTGCTTTTCATTACTTTGAATATTTCTTGCCAGTCCCTTCTTGCCTGCAGTTTCTTTTGAGAAATCAGCTGATAGTCTTATTGGGACTCCTTTGTATATAATTCTCTTCTCTCTTGCTGCTTTTAAGATTTTCTCTTTATCCTTAATTTTTGACACTTGGATTATAATGTGTCTTGGTGTGGTTCTCTCTGGGTCCAGTTGTTTTGGAACTCTCTGTGCTTCCTGGACCTGTAAGTCTACTTCCTTCCCCAAGTTAGGGAAGTACTGCTTCATTATTTTTTCACATAATTTTTCAATTTCTAGTTGTTCTTCCTTACCTTCTTGCAACCCTATGATTTGGATGTTGGCCTGCTTATAGCTGTCCCATAGGTTTCTGAGCCTCTCCTCATTTTTCTCACTTTTTGTTTCCTCCTTCTGCACTGGTTGACTGTTTGTTCCTTCCCTATGCTCTGATTTGTTGATTTGATCCCTGGTTTTCTTTCCCTCACCACTGGTTTTGTATGTGTTTTTGTTCATTTCAGCAGGACTAGCCTTCATTCCTTCCCTGTCTTGTTTAAGATCCGCTGTCAGGTCTGTAAGCATTTCTATAACCAAAGCTCTGAATTGAGCCTCAGAAAGATTATCTATCTGCTGGTCCATTAGATTAGATATCTGCTGTCTGGTCAGCTGCGTCACTGGGATCTCTATCATGATCTGTGCCATCCTGACAGTTTTGTGTTTACCTTTGCTTCCTGGGCGGGGCTGTCACACCTCCTATGACATAGCGGGCAGAGCCCCGTGCACTCGTCACAACCGGGCAACTCGTCTCACCACACTTCAGGGGTGGGGGTCCAAGATGAATTCCTACCATTCACTTTCCGCTGAGAGACCGGGAGCCTCCTCCTCCGTCCTCACCCCCTCCAGGCCTCACAGTCCAAGGCAATGGAGGTCTGCCTTCCCCAGCTTTGGAATCCCAAGCTGACAGGTCTGGTCTAAAGCCGGGGCTGCTCCCCAGGCACTTCTAGCCTCCCCTTAAATACAGGTGTCTGTGCTTACCACTGTCCTGCCGCTGTCGGACAGCATAGCGTGACCTCTCCACCCCGGCTTCGCCCCTCTTCCCTGTCTGGACAAGCACCACTTCTTTATAACTTCATACATTGGACTTCCATTTATTTTCTGGAACTTCTGGTTATTTCTGGTTTTGCGGTAGTTGTATTCCTTCTTAGTTGTGGAGGGAGACTGAGTGTGTCAGTCTAGGCCTCCATCTTGGCCGTAAGTCTCCTGTGTGTGTTTGCCTCTGTGTCTTAGGTAGAGCTGTCGCTCCTATTACATTGCAAGGGGCAGAGCCTTAGGTATTCATCAAAACGGGTGACCTATTTCACCACGTTGTGGTGCTGTATGTGGGGGAGGGGTCTGAGAAGGAACAATACCGCTTGCCCAACACTTGCCCCTTTTCCAAGCACTTCTTCCACTTCCATATGGGACTGGCGCCTCTGTAGCTCTCGCCCTGGCCATTGTTCCCAGAGTGGGTGGGTCTGCAGATGTTCTAGGACTGTGGGGGCCCTTTAAACAAGCAAACTCTGCTGAGACCGGCAGTTTCTGCCTCTGCCCCAACCCTCACTGGTTTGCACAGTCAAAAGCAATGAGGTTTCATTTTCTCTGGTGCTGGGACCATGAGCCTCGAGGTCTGGTGAGGAGCTGGGAATGCTCCCCAGGTGTACCTTCTGACTTTTTAAAAAATGTAACTGCACTTTCCACCGGCCTGCTGCTCTCGCCGCTGCTGTCATCACCACACCGTATCCTCTCCACCCCCGGGTCCGCCACTTCTACCTGTCTGGATGAGTATTTCTTCTTTATATCTTTGTTTGCTGGACTTCCATGCACTTTGATTTTCTGGAACTTCTGGTTGTTTCTAGTTTTGAGGTAGTTGTATTCCTTCTTAGTTGTGGAGGGAGACACAGCATGTCTGTCTACGCCTCCATCTTGGCCAGAAGTCCTATCTCCGATTAAGACCGTCATCTTCAACCAGCCTCTGGTGATCACCTGCCTCTGAAGTCTCATGGCATTTACCATTTGTGATTTTCATTTGACACTTAACACTACTATACATTATTTTTGCACATACATAAAAATATATCCAATTAGACTGAAAAACTTACATTAGGTAGAGACCATACTTTTTTTTTAGTTCTTTATATCTAGACCAGTGTCCTACAAACAGTGGGCACTTGATAGTACCTAGTAAATGAAAACTTAAAATTCAAATTATAAAGGAAATTGCTTTTGTTCTTCCACAAATGGATAACAATAATTACGAGCAGTTTTCAAATGAAACTTTTATTTGGGTACATTTCACTAGTTGAGGCGAACTCCTGAAGGATAAACTCTCTCTTAGAATCAAAGTCCCTACAAGAATCAGGACTGCCATTATCCAGGGACACACTTACCGTCATTAGGCATGGTGAGAATAGGAATCTGAGTAATAGAGCCATTTCTACCTTCCACTCGACCAGCGCGTTCATATATTGTGGCTAAATCTGTATACATGTAACCTGGGAAACCTCGTCGACCAGGAACCTCTTCTCTGGCGGCGGAAACCTGACAGTAAGCCAAGGAGGAAAAGATCACACACCAGAACATGGGAAACAAGGCTCTGTTTGTTTGAACATGCCAAATTACAAAGTTGGGATATTATCTTTTTCATTTTAAATAGTCTCTAAGAGACCATTTAGGAAAATCTAGCAACACAAGTTCAAATTATCCTGCAACAAAAATGCTGACAATTAAGGACCGGAAGTTATTTTTTGTTTTTGTTGTTTGTTTGCTTTTGCTAAAGTCATGTTGCCATAATGCAAATCTTCAAAGAGCTTACTAGAAGAAAATGTGCTTGCAATTTTATAAATCGAAGGAAGTTAGTTTTAAAACTATGAGAACTTCTGAATTCACAAGACGTATTTCATGCTAAGGATCTTGCCATATTTATGTAAGCTAAATCTAAAAAGGTCAAAAGGGAAGGAAATCCATACCAGGAGGCATCTGATGTACTTTATATTCATTATTTAATCCTCACAACCCTATGAGGAAGGCAATGTTGTTAATAACAATTTATAGTTATAACCAAAAGTCAAATAAGTAATTTCCCAAAATCACAGAGCCATTCACTGCACAAAATAAGAACAGTAACAAATGCTCTTTCTCTTAGAGACATGCATACTAGAATATAGGAGTACCTATTAATCTACAACTACTAAAAACAAAGGCCTTAAGACCAAGTTTAAGCACTACTTGGGCACTTCCCAAAGAGCGTGCAACAGCGGTGTCAAAGTACCGTCTGCAGACCAGCTCTTCTCAACATGCCACTAGTGAGAAAATACACACAAGGTAAGCATTTAGAAAACTTTAATGGCGATTTAACAGAATAATTTCACATCTGTTGAATCTAATAAAAAAAATCTAGGTTTGTAAATTATGTATTTTTTACTTCACTTTTCTAATAACTTGCTTTTATTGTATTTTAGAAAAGCACTGGACTGTGACAGCGATGTGGCAGGAGGCCCCCACTGACAACAAGGCAGCAGAGTGAGAGATGGCCATGGGTCTCAGGGAATTTTAGGCAGCTAGATATTTATACCGCTTGTCTCTCCATAAGTCCTTTTCCTTTCTCCATGCTTAAAAGAGTAACTTACTCAATATTTCAGTAGCTGGCACTAGAAAAAAAACACCCTAAACTTCTGAGTGATCACTCTAGAATCTTAATATTATTCCTAAATAAATATCAAGTTTCCTGAAGGGAACAGTCTGGGAAGGGTGCCACCAGAATATGGTCTTTATTTTTTTAAATACGAAATTAAAAATGAAATTCTGTAAAAGGTTAAAAATTGACAGTCTGAGCAGAGACAGAACTTTCTGGAAGAGTAAATTAATAAATAGCTTGCAACAGTTATCATTTACTCTATTTTAGAATCAAATCTTACTCCACGGAGACAGTGACAGTATGAAAAATAGGCCAATAACTTAAATCTCTTCTCTAATCATTTCAACTAAAGTGACAGAAAACAAGCTGGATTTTCATTTCTGATTAAGGTAGTCTACTAATATATGGGCAATGAAATTTTTAAAACATGATTAAAGAAAATGAAAACTTACAAAGGGACAAGATTACCCCGAAAATTAAGCCATTTTAACGAAGAAAAAAGTTACCTCTCGAAGTGCTTCAGCATAAGAACTCATGTCTGTTAGGATAACCAACACATGTTTCTCGCACTGATAGGCCAGAAATTCGGCTGTGGTTAGAGCCAAGCGAGGCGTAATAATTCGTTCAATACTGAAACAGAACATTAAGTCCTATGTCACTCAAACAAAAAGGCCAAGAACAAAAGAAAAATGAGATCCTGGAAATAATAGTCCAGTCTCCCTCTAAAAGTTATAAATAAATTGAGGAGGGTAAAGCAATTATTCCTTTAAAAGTTCTTAAATAAGGCAGTTATTTTATTTACATAATAAGAATTACTTCTACAAAATTAAATTATTTTATAAATAATTTCTCAGAACCATTTAGTTCTCAAAACAGAGAAGAAAGAAAGAAGGAAGAAATAAGAGGCCAGATTTCTTAGGTAAGAGGGAAAAATCATTTACTGGGTACAGACTGTGTGCTGGATAATTTATATGTATTATCTCATTTAATAGGCACAATGACCCTGTGAGACAAGTGTTATCTGTCACTTTTTCTATCAGAGGAGACTGAGCTTCAGAGCCAAATAACTACCAAGAAGTAGAACTGGAATTTAAACAGTTATCTCATTCTTATGCCCATGTTGCTTTCATTATTACAACATTTCCCTTCCTAATCTTAGGTAACATTTTTGACCTGAAGCCTGAGTGAACAGAAAGAAGGAACTCTATTTACTTACGTAGGGTCATTAGCCAAGTTCAAAAAGAGGCAGACATTGTCCATGGAGCCATTTTCTTCAAAGTCAGATTTGAAGAACCGGGCAGTTTCCATGTTTACCTAAACAGTAATGACTTCATCAGTGCTAGGAGAAGAAAAATTCGCAACATGTATTTCTAATGAAGGTCAAGCTCTCTGCATTGTTCCTTCTTCTACAGTTTCAAGTACTCAAAAAATGTCCACAGAAGCCAACAGAGTAAACAGCCGGCTTTGGGCACAAAGAGAATTATTCTTACATTTCATAGTTAAATGCCAAATTTTAATCCTTAGTTTGCCCAAAATGCCAAGTTGCAACTTCTCTAAGTAGAGATAAGTTCAACGATATGAGTAATTTTCTATATTGTTCTTATAAGCAATTTTTTATTTCATATTAAACCAGAAAATAATTTTACTTACACCCATAGCAGCAAATACAATTGCAAAATTTTCCTCACTGTAGTCCACTACATCTTTGGATTTCTTTACCAAACCAGCCTGGCGACAGATCTGAGCTGCAATCTGATGAGGAGTACAAAGCACTGAGTTGAAATCTAAAATAACAAATCTACAACAAAACAACTTTCATCCTAAACTTTCTGAAATTGTAATTACAGATGAAATTGGGAGGTTTTAAAGGACTTTACCCAACAAAACTGTTTTGCACTTTTTGCAAAGATTCCTAAAAGGAAACAAGAACACAGCTATCAGGCAATGGATTACATAAACAGTAACACTGGGGATTAATGTTCAAAACTCTTTGGTTTCTCATCAATGTGAAGCATTCAGAAATTCCTCCTCGTGAAACTTCATACTGAACAGACCCTAGTTCTCACCTCATTGTGTGGCAAGCCAGCTGCAGAGAAGATAGGGATTTTCTGCCCCCTGGCAATGCTGTTCATGCCATCAATGGCTGAAATGCCCGTCTGAATCATCTCCTCTGGGTAGATTCGACACTGAGGATTGATGGGCTGGCCTAATGCAGTTCAAAGGGGAAATTTAATATGTCTGCACATGAAGACTAAAACCACGTAAAGCATTTCTTTCTGCTATTAAAATATCAGTTATTTCTGAAATCTGACACTGATTTTTTCCATTAGTCTTACACAGACTCATGAAATATATGGTAGCAGAATTCAAGTTCCTAAAGTGAATAAAGTAGGAGCAATCCTCATTTCAAAGCCATGGCTTTACTATTTACATTTCAGATATACCCTAATGATATCTTAAAGCATTTTATATAAAAGTTTAAGATGACCTCTAGAAAAAATAAATTAAATAATAAATAAAGTAATTAATTATGGTGTGTGTTGGTGACTGGCTAAAGTATCACAAAGTCACTATCTGGCAAAGATGTAAGCTAGAGAGGCCATTCTCGCCAAAACACAGCAATCCATTTACTGTCCTCACCCATGATGTCAAGGAAGTCTTCTGCCAGGACAGCAGGACCTCTGTCGATTGGTTTTCCCGATCCATTGAATACCCGACCTGTAAAACAGTGAAACAGGACAGAATGAACAATGACACAAATATTCATCATTTTTTAAAAGACTTTATGGAAATATGTTTAAAAGGAAACAGATCTTTGCTCAGAACGAGTAACAATATCAGTTTACCTAGCATATCCTCAGACACTGGTGTTCGGAGAATATCCCCAGTAAACTCACAGGATGTTTTCTTGGCATCTATACCTGAAGTTCCTTCAAATACCTACCAAGAAAAAGAAGTAGTAAGAAGGGTAAAAGAAATTTAAATCATAAACATTAAAATTTTGTCAGCAGTTACAGAGTCAAATATTGTATATAAATGTACACTGTTTTTAATATGAACACAACCTCCTGACAAGGGTCATGCCGATAGGACATGAAATCCTACAAGCAAGCTAAAAATATGTTTTACATATTTAAAGAATTGTTGAATTTAAAAGAAAAAGAATAAAATAAATATGCATCAGAAACCTTAGGTGGCTCCACAAAGCGCCTTACAGAAATTTTGCTGACACTTTCTCTATGTTACTTTTTAGGGGAACACATTATTGGAGAAAACTGGCATTTCCCATAATTGGTGACATCACAAATTAGGAATTATAGGAGACAATTTAAAGAAACAGATTCAGATCTTGTTTTGGTTTCATCTCATAAGCTGTGAATTCTGCTTTTCATCTCTCTCCTTCTATGTGATTATCTGCTTCATTTTATCCATTAAAAAAAAAAAGCCATTTTACCAGTGGAGCTATTGGCTAGAATGGAGGTAAGTGGCTGACATTTGGCAAGAACACATGCAAAAATAATTTTTTCCCCACAGCCAGTAATCACTCTCTAAAGACACACTTATTCAATGATGACTAGAAAGAACATATGATGTTCCTTATATTTTTGTGATTAGGAAAAAGTTCAACTGGCCAGGTTTTGAAAATGATGCTTACCTGAACCACTGCTTTGGATCCACTAACTTCTAGAACTTGCCCACTTCTCTTTGTGCCATCTGGTAATGTCAAGTGAACAATCTCAGCATATCTGGGAAACTAGGAGAAAAGAAAAAATTAATAACTAACGATAGGATTAGGGGTTAAAGTTAGATTTAGGGTTAGGGTTAAAAGGTTAGCCAAATATTCCACATGCTCTGTCTCCAACATAGCGTGTGTCCATATGCAATCCCACCACCTCCCTCACACACTAAGGTATACTCTGGAGCTTACAGCATCCTCAAGTAAAATGCTCATCACTGGCACATACACTGGCAAACCCACATAAGGTACAGAGAGAAGGCTCTTAAATCCACGAAAACACAGTAATTAAAATTTTTCCTTCTGGGTATAATGTTTTGAGACTATAAGAAGGTACAGAACTTAGAAAGAACCATGTTCCCCCCACTCAGAACTGAAGTTTGCTCTGTGTATACTCTGGGCCAAGTGTGTAATCACCTGTGTGCTTGTGGGGGCAGTAGGAGAAAATGCAACTAAACAATAAAATAATGACAATGGGCCATGATAATAAACTGATATTAATGTTCCCTCCCCTTGGTCTAATTCTCCTAACCAGATATGTATTCCTTTAATCCGTTCTTAATATTTTAAACACATTTCCAAAAATATAGTGGTTTCATTTATATAAATGGCACCATACCATATATATATCATCCTGCAATGTTTTTCTTCATTTCACCTTATGTTTTGGATCTTTCGTGGTCATTTTTACCTGATTTTATCAACATAACCTACTGAAAGATGCACCACTATTTTGTGTGATGTGAAGGAAAGCATCTGCCAATTAAACTATGACAGACCACTGACTGTAACTTGATTTTGGAAATCCTAACACGTGAAATTATGGGCATCTTAAAATTAATGTTAGAACAGACGTTGTGAAAATAAACTCAAATGACACCACATTTTATTCAGTTGTTCTACCAATGGAGTTCAAGGCTGAACATTTTCACATGTGCTCCTTAAAGGCTGTGCCCATTTTCTGCCAAATTACCCTGCAAATGAACTGTATTACTTTACAATCTCCCTACCAGTAGACAAAAGTATCTTTCCCCACATCTCTGCCAGCTTATATAATTATTACTAAATATTAATTTTTACCATTTGATAAAGTAAAAAAGAGCATCTTTCCAATATCTATTTTCCTGATTCTACTAATACTGAGCATCTTTTCATGTCTGCTGACAATTCAGACTTCATTTTCTATGACTGGCTTTTATATCTTTTCCTCACTTTTCAACTGGGTCTGCTTTTTATTTATTTGTAAGAGTTTTATAGATCATGGATAAATTTTTTTTTGCAAATATATGCTCCCAGTCTGTTTCTTGTCTTTCAAATTTGTTTATGGTATCTTACCACATGAAGATTTAAAAACATTTTATGTAATAAAATAACTCTGTTTTCCTTTATGATTTGTGCCTTTTGCATCTTGTTGAGGAAAACCTTCCAATCTGAAGTCATTAAATGGTCTTCTGTACTACGTTCTAAAATGAACTTTTCATGTTCAGGTCTTTTCTCCATCTGGATTTACTTTTGGTTAATAATTTTACTCTTCTCATTTTTATTCTTTTTAATATAGGAAGCATAAAATGCCCCCCACTGACTTGTAACGCAGCCTTTACAGTTTACCAAGCCCAGTTCTCACGTGTGAGGGGCGGTCTTTTCCCGTTGCCCCACTGTTGTACTTGCTAACTCCTGTACCAATCCTGATTCCCAACCCCTCTAACTGATCTCTAACTGATTTTGTTACCTGAGGAGAATCAACACCTTTCTGTTGTCATTCATGAACATGGAATCTACACTTATTTTAAGTGTTCTTTCGTCTTTCGACAGTTTCATAGTTTTCTGTAAGTAGGTACAAATTATTCTAATTAGTTAATCTGGCATACAGAACACTACTGATTTCTGTAGCTTGATCTTGTATCCAGCAACTCTGCTTTATACCATGTTTTTAATAGTTTGCCCACTGATTTGGGTTTTCTGATTAATTAAAATCAGCAAGAAATGATGACTAGCTATGCCTTTTTCTTTCTAATCCCTTGATTCCCTAATTTCTTTTTCCCCCAGATGGACAGGGGTGTTGACCACAGGAATCCTCACCTTGTTCCTGATTTAAGTGGAAATGTTTTACAGTTTAAGTAAGCTGTTTGCTGGAGGTTGTGGTAGGTGTCCTTTAAGAAGCTAAAAGTTTGTTCTGGTCCTTATTTCTGAGACTTTTTTTCTTTAATGAGTTGTTTTATCAGCTACATTTTCTGTATCTATTGAGAAAAGCATAAGCTTTTTCTAGTTTTATCCATGAACAAGTTGAATTACACTGATATATTTTCTAATATCAAGTATCTTTGTACTAGTATGATAAACTCTACTTTGTCCTAGTTGTTTATTTTTTGCAGTTATTTTTGCTAATATCCACTACATGAGTATATTTTAAGAATTTTAAAATCTGTGTTTTTAAGTAAAAATAGTTATTTTTTTATTTTCTTGTACTCCCCTCTGTCTGATTTGGGACTCAAAGACGAGCTAACTTCATTAAGAGGAGTTGGGCGGCAATCTCCATTTCCTCTATTCTGAAACAATTTGTAGAACAGCACCTGTTCCGTGACCCTATGTGTATGCTTTAAGCTAAAAAAAAAAAAAAAAAAAGCCAAGAACTAAAAACAAAATAATCATTCTAAACCTGGCGGTATAAAGCCATTCTTAAAACTACATAAAATGTACCAGCTTTTCCTCAGCTGGAGCTATATACCCCAGACATTCAATGAAACTTTGTTAGCTCTCTAAAATTACTTCCTCAAAGATGTTTCCTAAGTCCTTTCAATTATTGACTCTCATAGCACCCTGCACTCACCCTTGATAGCATTAAATAATTAGGCATTGACGTGTTTGGATTATATCTGCTCCCCCACTGCCCTGCACTCACTGGGGAGAGACCAGGCTCACTGTTCACCATTATATTTTCTGTGCTGAGTTCCGCACTTAACATAGTTGAAACATGAATTAATATTTTTAAACTTTTCAATTATATATTTTCTAAGATAAAAGTCTCACATTTTAAAAATAGCCAAAGTTTTATCTATTAAAGAATATAGAAGAAAAAGAAAAAAAGAAAAAATAGAGACACAAATAAAGCTTCCTATATTTCCTCAGAAAAGTATAAGAAAGAGAAAAAAGAAAGTATAAAGATACAAATAAAGCTTCCTGTATTTCCTCAGAAAATAATAGTGTAGGCTCTTTCACAAAACAGTAATGGGCATCTGCCTAACCCTGCCCACCTTGAATGCTGGACACTGAGGCCTTGGATCAAATTGCAGACTACCATGAAACTGTGGCCAGGAGGTAAACTTGCTATGCTTGATCTTGAGATTAATTTGTATAGGTACTTTGTTATGCACAAAAATATTATCTTAGTGATAAAGCTGAAGAGACAATGTACTTTTCCCTTTCTTTTAAGAGATGTTTTTCAATTTATTTTCTGCTTCCAAAGAGGTCGCATGCCAACATACTTCTACCATTACTTTTCTCAGCAAACAAGTAACGGTGTGTCTTTCACCCTAATCCACCACAACAATCAACGTAGAATTACTGTCCCAGAGAGTATATTATAGAAATTATTTTCTCCAGAGATATTTATCATAGAACTCAGGCAGATAACTTAGCCAAGGATATTCATTTACAGACTATATTCTATGTCTCTTTTTCTAAGATAACGCTAATGTGTTCACAATTCTTATATACACGTGTGGCTACAACATGTAACTAAAGATACAACAAACTGAGAAAGTAAAAACTATACTTTGCTTTAGGGGTTTAGTTTCTATTGAGGTAATGTTCTTATTTATTCAATATGTGAATACCAGTGTCATGCCCTGGAAGATAAAAGTAACATTGTTCATTCATTCATAGATCTTAAAATTTTAGCAGACAAGACAAAAAACTATAACAAGTAATTATAACACATGGCAGTCTATGAAAAGAGCCATGATATATCTATATCTATATACTATTCTACAGGTTATCAAATATACTCCTAAACATTACTGTTGTTTTTTTCCCTAACAAACCTGTGAGGTAGGAGCGACATTTTTTTTTTTTTTTTTTAATTCTAATGACAAGGGGCTCTAGGCCAGTAACATAACCCACAGTAGATCCAGTACTGGAACCCAGTCTTCTGATTTTTTATCTAAAACTTGTCCCCTATATAGTACTGACACTCAGACTAAGGGATGGCTTAAAAATTATAACATAAAATTTAAAGTATATGTAAACAGGACTTAATGCCACATTTTTAACTTCACAAATGGTTAAACGATGATGGTAGTGTATTACCTTAACATGATCTAAGATCACTAGTGGACCATTGACTCCTGATACTGTCTTGTACGCTGGAAGAAAACAGAAGAGTCAGCTTTAGTCAGGTAGGACAGCAGCCTCGATGATCTCTCTGGGATTACACAAAAAACCCTCTCCACTCTATCACAATATGGAGCACTCACACAGTTATACGCTTCCTTATGGAATTTATCAAATATGGCTGTGCCTGGACAACTTTTCATAACCTACCCAAAACCATTTTGAATCCTTACTATGAGTAAGTTGCAATGTTTTAAGGATCCAGGATACAAAAACTAAAAAGGCGCAAAGGAACAGATTTCCCTCAAGAGGCCGCAGTTTTATTCGGAGAAGGGAGGAGTTAAGGGCTCTAACAACCGCGTCCAGGGTGTGGTAGCACAGGGGAGCCTAGCAGTCCTCACCTTGAAGAGAAAAGGAAACTTGGTAGGGGAGGTGGCACTTACCAAAGCAGAGAATGAAGGGGAAGGGAATACTTAAGCAGAATTGACAACACAAAGGAAATCTGAGAAAACGGAACCTGTTAAGGTAGGAGGCTATTATTAAATATAGTCTTAAAACCTATGGGAAAACTGCTTTATTAAGGAGCAAGTGGGGAAGGGAATGAAAGGCCAGAGGGTCAAATAAGGTAAGTATCCTTTAAAAAAAAAAAAAGTCAAATGCTACTGTCAGTTTAGAGGCTTATATCTTCCACTGAAAATTATGCCCCAGGAATGAACTGTGGGTCTGTAAGGAAGCTAATCACTGGGGTACCATCCTTCAGCGACATCACACCTCACACAACTTGTCAAGTGTAAACAGAACACTCAAGAGAGTGATTATAGTATCAGAATTAACTCAATTTCATAATCAGAACAGTGAAAAAAGCAAATAAAATGAATGTATGAAAAAAACTCACTACAAGGCCTAAAATAATTTTAAGAGGCTGTCAAGCAGCTGGGAACTTTTCACTTGCTGGATCTCTCACTGAGTCTCAGACAGATTTCTGGCACAGACGCAGACTCCCAAGAATGAGGAAACCATTTAAAAACCAGCCTGTCCACTCAAGCGGCTCGAGAACTCAGAGACACAATTTCTTCTGCCAGGGAGCAGGGCCCTGGTAGAAACGTGGGGACAGAACGGGCAAGCACTGTCAGGGCCCCTGGCTTCCATGTTCATTGGACATTTAAATCCTGAGATCTAATATTTGCTTGAATACATCTATAATTGTAATGATCTCATCAGAGCATCCAAAAAGACTTTTTTTTTTTAAACTATAGACAAAAGGCAAGTCACAAACTTAAAAAGTTTAGTTACTTGAATGGATAGTAAAAAATGAGCCATCTCTCAAACATTATTAGAAAGACCTCAATTGTCATATTTTTGCTTTTATGAAAATCCACTCCATTGTTTTAAAATGACCCAATACTCTTAAAAATAATTCCTAGCCCTAAAAAATGATTTATTGTTCTCATTTTAAGAGTCCAAACAGTCTATCAATGACTTTTTAAAACTGCTATGTGGAAATGCAAAGTGAGCTACATTAGAAACAATTTTCTTAGAAGCCAGTTTTTAAAAATACAGAAACACAGACCTTTTCAAAACTTTTACCTAAACAGTTGGGAATGAAAGGAGGGGCAGTTTATAGACAAATATAACATCAATAAAATCCCTCAGGTCCTGAAAGCCTCCTTACTTTTTAGAAAAGATCCACATCTCTTTTGAACTTCTAACTTCTACAACAATGTTTCAGAATCTCATGTTTAAATTCAAGCACATTCAAAATTATGTTTTGCCAGTCACGAGCAAAAGCATGACCAAGAAAAAGAAACACTAGTCATTGCTATTCCTGGAAACAGTGAACAAAGCTGAGTTCTACACAAGACGAGGTTCTACTTCATCAAAAGCAGTCTCTAAATTTGCAACAGTATATGCAGCCTTAAAATTTTTTTTTAAGTTTTATGTTTCAATTAGAGTTTACTTTCAACATTGTTTTGTATGAGTCTCAGGTGGACAGCATAGTGGTTAGATAATCATGTACTTTGCAAAGTGGTCCCCTGATATCTCCAGGACCCACCTGGCCCCATACATAGTTACTACAATATTATTATTCATTATTCCCTATGCTGTACGTTACATCCTATGTAACCTTTAAAAAAGCCAGTAAATAACCATTTGAATTCATTAATACCAATACTATCAATACACATTTAATAAGTACTTGTCAGAAATCCTTATTTAATCTCCATTAACAGGTCAAGAGTTAACTAATATTATCCCAAGTTTTAAAAGAGAAAAATAATTCTCAGAAAGTAAGTAATTTGCCCAAAGATTTGAACTTACAAAGTCCAGCTCCAGAGCCATTTGTCTTTAACGCTGTGCTGCAGCTCAAATTCTAACGCTGTACTGGTTGTTTTTCGTAGTCTGGTACACTCATAATTATCTGTGAGGTTTATGTAGCTATGTCACTCAAAAGAATTTCACGAGGCTGCATCTTTAGCTACAAAAAAATATGTTATTTTTACTATTCAATGCACTGGACAACAATTGCCTTTGTGTCCACATTTTGTCACTACTGCAAAGCAATCTTTCTTCAATGGACTGCAGCAACCTGAGAGCTATTAGAGGAAAAGAGTCTCATGGAGATGCTTCAGCAGTTCTCCCTCACTGGGAAACATGAAAAACGGGAGGAGACTACTTCAGATACAAATCAGAGGTTAAGCAACATGCTTGCTTTAAATTAAACTGACACACAAACTAACCTAATAAGTGTTATAACCCAAACTAAATAAAAAATATTACCAAACAAAAATTTGGAGAGTGCATCAAGCTTCTGCAGAGCATCTTTAGAAAAGTTACTTTATTTCAGTTCCACAAAATGCTGAGAGGCAGGCAAGGCTGATACATCCACTGACACTTAAACTAAGGCTCTGAGAAATCTGTTACTAAATGGGAAAGCTAGGCTGGGAAGTGGTTTGGAGTTTTTTATTTTTTCCTAATTCTAAAGTTGGTAACCTATGACCTTAAAATATTTCTGAACTTAATTTAAGTCTCCAGTATAACTTAAAAATACGGAGATGACACAGTTCCAAGCACTAGTACTTGGGACTACGAATAAATACGAATATATAGTTTATGTACAAACTATAGCTCTTTCCCGTAATAATAAAACTATTTGCAAAAGAAAAAAAAACTAGCAGAGAAAATGTTATCAAACACTACCTTTTATCCCTCAGCAATATTCATCCAGCTTTCCTCACCATTCCCATTAACAGGCCAAAGCAGAGGTAACAGTTTAGAGTAAGGCTGCAAAGACATTAAGCGGCTCTTCAAAAAAATAAAAAACCACTCCCAGATTACATGAACACTTCTATTTACCAAAATAATGACCATTCCTCTCTTGAAATGTTCCAAATGAACAAGAACTTGGATCTGCACGGAACGATCAGAACTTGTGACGACACAGCAGATACATGTTTACATTATATGCCAAACACAGTTTACAACCAACATGTCACATTTTTTATTCTATCAAGCAGGCATTACATATTTATGCAGTAACATTTAAAACCAAAACCTACAAAGGTTTTTAAGAAGCATATACTTTGTCAGATGACATCCTCATCTTCCTGCAGGATGTAAGCTTGTTCAACACTACTAACGCCACTTAATGATTGTGAAATTTTTAAAGAAAAATTTTGAGAGCCATTGCACAAGAGATCTAGTCCTTCAGCCTCCACCTTATTAGCAAAACAAAAACCCAGAGCAATCATCTTCCATTGTGCAAGAAGAGGGAGAGGTCCTAGAAAAAGGCAGACCAATGATTCCTTTATTTGACTTTTCTGAGGCTGGCTATTTTATGATGTAAGAAACATTAACTTAATTAACCTAGGGTCTCAAGAACAATGGCAATTATCTAATTCAAAATGTACAGTGTCCAACCCTGGCCTGTGGACCAAAAGGTTGCGGGTTTGATTCCCATGCCCATGCAAGGGTTGCGGGCCAGGTTCCCAGATGGGGGTGTGCGAGAGGCAACCAATCAATGTATATCTCTCACACATTGCTGTTTCTCTCCCTCTCTTTCTCCTTCCCTTCCCCGCTTAAAAAAAAAAAAAAAAAAAAAAAAAGTATAGTGTCCAAAGCTCTTTGTATATTATTGAACCTTGCTCAAAGTTTAAAAGAAAATCAAGTTTCCTTTCCTTGTGACTTCAGAAATTCAATTAAAGTGCTCAAAATTATCTAAAGCCTGCATATCCCATTTTCCAGTTCTTGTTAACAGCCCCATAATCCTGAAGTTGCTTTAAAACAGGATCCAACCTGTACAGTGAGCTGCCGATATTACTCCATTCCTTCCTTCAGACAGCACACATTAAATAACTATAAATTACCGCGTAAGATGGTATCATCTATCTTTAATTAGAAAAATTAAGAGGTTAATCAGTAATCATTCACAAGCAATTAAAACTGTTAACCAGAATCAAGAATGTGGCAATGCAGGGAAAAAAGATGGTATTCCACAAATGTGGTTAGCTGTTAGCCTAAGTATGACATCATTTGTGCTTTTTAGAGTAACTCCACAGAGGGGAGTTCAACTCAACCACGTACCCCAACTCCCCACTCTGATTCCATTCACTTAAGAATCTATCCACTAAACAGAACAAGGGGTTTAAATGCAAGTTATATAACAAATTATAAGACACAGTACTTCTGTTTGTCAAGCTATGTGCTAGGCACTGAGGATACAAAAAGGTTCAGTTTTAAGCATTCTGTTGCCACAATTCTGTCAGGAGGAATTTCATCAGGAGAAGTTCTTCAGTCCCTGGCTAGGCACAGAGATGTCACACTCATCTCCTTAAAGGGCTTACAACCTTAATTATGGAGAACTCTAAACAATGTTACTATTTCAGCTGATACTCTCTGAATTGACATCGAATGAATAATTATTGAAAACTGACTACTGCACCCTTATGTTCTTTTTCTCAGAAACACCACTAATGTCTACCTGTTCTACCCAAAGCAAAACACATAAATGCAATTCATAAGCAAACTCATAATTGTCAGGTATACATTTATTGTTAAAGTCAACATAAGAATACAACACCTGTCAATTTCCTGAGGCACTTATATCAGCTTATATGAACCCCCAATAAGTATTCTCTAATTCAGATCATTCCCAGTAAAAAGCACATCTAGGCAAACCACAGAATCAAGCATTTTCCTCTCCTCCCCCAGCAGTGCTGTCACATGACCCAGTGACAGCAGGATGGGATTAGTCAGGCAGGAGAGAAGCCCTTCGTCTGAAATTCTTTTTCACCCATGAGCCACCCACAAAAAGGCACTCTGGCAATGAACCAGCGCAAACACAGTCCTGCCACCTGGGGAAACATCAGGTGCTTTCCCAAGTTCTGAGTCTATTTCCAGGGCTCACCATTCCCAGTTCCTAAGAAAGCTGTGAAGAGGGCTGATGCTACCTAACTGTCTTGTTTCATAACCAAGAGCCATTTCTTAAGCAGTTCTCTTAAACCTGGTTTGTTAAGGCCTTTTTATAATCACAACACTTAAACATGTTTATGCATACGCTTTGCATAAATCATGCTATATGAGCAAAGATGTTTGGTTTCTCCAAGACAGCCCTGCTTAACCAAGTTAGGTTAACTGGTCAGTAAATGAAGAAGCAATGGTAGGAAAAGGCCCTGCAAGAATTGAGAAACCTGGAATTTCAGTTCCTGCTCTGCCAATAATTAAGTGTCTAAAGCCTGGCAAGTGCCGTCCCTCCAGGAACCTTAGGCTCCTCGCTGTAAAATGAGAGGGTTAGACTAGATAACCTGCAGGGTACTTTTCAGCTCTAGCGTCCTGTGACATCTAGGTGTCCTGCAGCGGGGCGGCTCGACCACCAAACATCTCCCTCTGGCTACCGGCCGACCTCCACCCCCGAAGGCCTGACCACGTCAGCGATGGCACTACACCTTCGCCCGCGGCAGGAGCTGCCCTGAGGTCCATGCCAGTGAGAGCAGGAAGGGAGGGCTGTTCCCTCGACCACTAAATACCCAAGTGAGGTCAGGCGAAGAGGAAGACTGGGGTGACAAGAGGAGGCCTTCCCTCAGAGACAGGAAGCAAGTGATGAGAAGGCTGCAGCCCAGGGAAGTTGGAGAGGGCGGGGCAAAAGCCAGAAGCCCACCAACCCCGGGAAAGTTCCCGCTGGTGCTCCTTCCCTCACGGAAATATAAAGTATCCTCGAATCTTCTTCTAGAGAGAGGCATGTGGGTGAGGGTAAGGGAGACGTGGAGGGAAAAATAAATAATTCATCACCCACCACCCAAGCCGTTGGCTAAGCAGGTGAGTAGGAGCAAGGGGCTGGGCTAAGGAGCAAAGCCAGGATCCATCTTGCTCTCTGATACTCACTGAGGCGAGGCTGGGAGAGGTAGTTGCGGCTCACTGCCAGCGCCTGCTCCCGAGATCCCGCCACCGCCCCAGTGGTGGGCACGGGTAGCTCGGGTGCGGCCCCGTTCACGATTCCCCGCATTGCCCGCAACGCCATCTTGTCTCCTCCGTCCCGACTGGCTCCGCAGCGGCGCCGCGCAGGCGTAGATATAGCAGGGGCAGCCCGCGCCCCCGGCTCCGCCCCTGCGCGCTGCGGAACTCCGGCCCCGCCCCGCCCCCTTCGCCGCTGTCGGCTGGCTTCCTCGTGACTTGGGATCCGCGTGGGCGGGACTGAGCCTGCGCACCAGCTACAGGAGCTGACCAGCGTGCTGGGAGGGAGGGAGCGTGGCCGGGACTGGAAAGCAGGAGGGAGAGAGAGAGAGACACGCAAAAAAAAAAAAATAATAATAAAAATAAAAATTTTTTTTTGAGGGAGAAAGAGGACACTTGGAAAAAGGGAAGCACATGGGGGGGGTGAAGGGGGCGGAGGGGGAAGAAAGGCAAGCGCGTACAAGAAAAGGTCAAGTGATGTCCACTTTAGAATGGTATTTCATGACGTTGAATGAACTAAAGTTCTTAAAATACACTTTGAGATACCAAAGCAATAAAGAAGTACGAATGGGTAGTTACAGAATAGCCATGGGGATGTAGAGTACAGCACAGGAAATGGAGGAGCCGAAGAACTTTCAGGCATGACCAATGGAGGATTGCCTGAAGGAGTGGGGGTAGGGGGCAGCTGTGAGTGGAGGGAAGAAAATGGGGAAAAATCGGGACAACTGTAAGAGCATAACCAATAAAATATAATTAAAAAATATATTTTTTAAAAACCTATTCTGATGAGTATTAAATTAGGGTACTATGTGCCATCATTTCTTTTACTTTACTATCTTACTGTTCAATTCATTCACTCATCTATCATTCAAAAACCACATATTGGGTTGCTTTAGAGTGGTGGTAGCAGTGTAAAAGACAAAGTAAGATGTATTTGAAAACTAAGAGGCAGAGCTAAGAAGAATGACCAGCTGGCTGTGGGTGGGGACAGCCCAGGCTCCCGGAATGAGTGATGGAAGGGATGGTGGTGGAGAAGGAAAAGAGAAAAGCTAATACTTGAGAGTCTGTTAAGTGCCCTGTGGAATATTCAAAATGAGATTTTTGTTGGACTATATAGATAAATATCTCAGGACACGATATCTGGGCTGAACTGAGATCAAAATGTGTGTCTTATAATCATGCTGGTGATATGGAAATAAAAGGGATTTTTAAAAAGAGAGTGTGTGTTGTGGAAAAAATGCTGAAGATCAACTTTTAAGGGATCACTAAGATTAGAGTATGAATAAAAGAAGAGTATACTGCAATCAAACTTGGACTGATATTAGAGTTATAGGAAACCCAGAGCACACATCCTAGAAGCAAAAAGAAGAGAAGATATTAAGGAAGTGTTATTATATAATGCCAAGGACCAAAGGGAAGGCAAGTAACAGGAGCATTACAGTATCCACTGTATTTGGCCTCTAGAAGACCATTGTGTTACAATGGGAAGATAGGAGCTTAATGAAGAACAATAAAACTTTCACATAGGTGAAAATTTTAGCGTTTGGAATGTATACAGTGGTGACATGTTACATATGAAGTGAGAATTACTGTCATATAATCTATTTTAGAATTACTGTTATATAGTCTATTTTAGGTGCATATTGGGATGAGGCTCTAACCAACTGAGCTACCTGGCTCAAGATGTTTACTTTCAATTTTTTTCTTTAACTTTTTACTCTGTGAGCAGGAATCAGTTCTGGTCTGTAGCACATAAGCAAAGTCTTAACCCTAACATTTATTGAACAAATATTTGAACAACTAATTATGTGTACCAGATACTGTTCCAAGTCTTAGAGATGTACAAAGTCCCATCCTCGTGGTACTTACAAGAGGGGAAAAGTAAAAAAACAAACAACATATTAGTAAAATGCCTGGTAGGGACAAGTGTAATGAAAAATAATAAGCAGAGTGAGGGGTAAGAGTGATCAGGATAGAAGATTTTAGATGGTATAGTCAGGGAATGCCCATCTCAGCGGTCTGAGACCTAAAGTCCAGAGAGAAAGAAAGTCATGAGAAGTTCCAGAGGATGTGTGATCCAGTTAGAGAGAAAAGTAAATGGATGAGTCCTGAGTCAGAATGAAAGTGGGGCTAGAAAGGATTAAGCTAAGTAGAGAGCAGTAGGAGAGAGGGCTGGTCCCCATCAATAGGGTCTTGGAAGCTCTGGATAGGGGTTTGAATTTTATTCTTAGTGTGATTAGAGAGTTTTATAAAAGGATAATACAACCTGTTAAGTCTTTAAAAAGACATCTTGTTTTATTGGGTAAAACCTGAACTGTGGCAGAAAGCAAAAGAGACATTGAGAGACCAGTTAGGAACTGTCTAGGTGAGCAGTGAGTGTCTGTGTGAATGGTAATGGCTCAGACCAGTGATGGCTCTCCTCCAGCCACACCCTGACCATGCCTCTACCACAGAACTTATCACTGTCATCACAGCAGTGGTAACTGTCCATTCATGTTTTTCTGTTCTGCTGTCCTCATCTATAACCCAATATAGAACAAAGATATTGGCAATGGGGATGTACAGAAGAGTGCAGTTGGGAGAAATATTTGAAAGAATAAATGATAGAGATAAGGCCAAGATTGCTGTAAAACAAGGGTCTTGAACTGGGGACCCATGGAAATCTGAAACCTTATGAAAAATGTATGCATATAGACATTTTCCATGGAGATAACCTGTGGATTTCTATCTGATTCTCTAAAGAACCTGAAACTCTTAAAGACAAAGAATAGCTAAGCAGTATTCAATAATTGGAAAAATTATATCTTTGTTTATAGAAGTACATATGTTAAAATATATTTCTATCTGATAATATCAGATATAGTTGTATTACTTGGCACCATGTTCAACTTCTTAGACAAATACAATTATTTTTATTTTATAATTTCTTATGGTCTTATGATGGTATCTGTGTAGAACGCAGGTAGCTCAAAATATTAGTCAACTGAAATTGAACATGAGAATTTCTTAGATATTTAAAGCATTAATATTTAAACACTTATCCTCAAGTTTTTCAAAAAAGTATTTCCTTAATATGTAAGAAAGACAAAGGGTAAAACAAATATTTTACACATAAAAATGCAGGAAGAAAATTGTGGGAAATGTTAGTTTTCCTAATAACAAAAAAGTTCAAACTGAAACAACCATGCAGTTCTACTGTATCTGTGGAATTAGCAAAACTAACCAAGTGATTCTTCTCTGAGTGCTGGCAGAGTTGAGGACTAGGAGGTGTCCGGACACATCTCTCCAGGCTTCGTAAACTGACCATGTCTTCTGGAGAGCAATCTAGTATGGGCCCGGGATCATAAAGTTGTTTGTCATGTTTGATCCAATACTTTTATTTGTTAATCTCAAAATGGGGTGGATTATTAACCAAAGAAATATGTTTATAGCTTGTTATGGTAATACTATTATTCATCATAGCAAAATATCTAACAATAGTAAACTGGACGAGGATTCTATACACTGGCATGCCTATGATATATAGCTAGGAGAATTTAAGTATAGGGAATTATTTATACAAAATAACACTGAGTGAAAAGAGCTAAACTTATATAGATCAATTGCAATAGTATAAGACACTTTTATACTCTGATAAAAAGCAGATGACACTGTGCTGTGATATAAATAATTGAGAGTGCAGTTTGGGGAGGTCTCTTTTTTCCTTCTAAAATAACATTAAGTATCCAAAGCCACATCCACTCACACAGACAGCATTGACTGGGGGACAGGGGTGGAACACAATACTATGGTTAAGAGGCTCTGGAGTTGGACAGTTAAAGTCCTGATTTTATTAGTTATCCTTGGACAAAAACTTGTTTGTTTGCTTATTCTCCATAAGTCTCACTTGCCAAATGGGGATCATAGTGGTACCTTCTTCACAAATTTTTTATAAGCATTTAAAAAGATTACCCCAAAGTATTTGGCACAGCAAGGGCTAAATATGTTGAAACTAGCATTATATTATATAGTTTGACTGATGGAGTGCTTGATCAAACATTTACATATTAATTACTATGTGTCAGGCTCTTTTCTAAGAGCTTTCATAAATGACATATCTTCCTGACTAGTTTGTATTAAGCAGTGACTATATCTTACAATTTTCTTGTGTCTTCTATCTATAATATCCAGCAAGATAACCTACACATAGTATTATACTTAATAAATACCTATTGGATGAGTGAAAAAGTGTTACTCCTTTCTTAAGGATGAACAGTCCTCCACCAATCTTATTCATACAGAAGGATTTTTCCTAAGGAACACTCATCCTACTCAGATAGTATTCTGGTTTATTGTCCTCCTATTATTTGTTGAAATCCTATCCTTACTTTACCCCCAAGGAGTGCAAGACCAACTGGCCTCAGCAGTAGGGAATGTGGTCAGAACATGAGACTCAGAGTCACCAACCCCAGTGACCTTGGGCCAATCTTAAGTTCCTTCTGTCTCTGAGTCTTCATTTGTCAGTTGGGGAGATTCTATGTCATAGTTCTCAAGGATTTAAAAGAAGGCCTCCAGAAATCAACATCTCAGACAGAAATGCAACTGCATTCTTTTATTACAAATGATTAATGCGGAAGAAAATTCAAGAAGAGAAGGGGAGGAAAAGCTCGTGCCCGTGACCTAGTTTTCCCCATGTAATGTAATGTGCAATCTATCCTCATTTGCTGGAACATCCTGATCAAGGAAAACATAGTGAAAACAAAACACAGCGGATTAAATAAAAAGGCCTTTACATATTCATGTAACAAGGCATAAACCAGTATAATATCATCAATATAAAATTTTCAGCATCCAATGGGTAAGGAAGTTAATTAATTCATATAGTTTCTAATTCAGAGTGAGTTTTACAGGCTGGAAAATGTACTTTGACCCCATGGAAGCTGAGATCTCTGGTTCTATTCCATATTCCTTTCTTTGTCACTAGGGTTACTGATGGGTGGTGGAAAGAAAGGGAACAGCAGAGGGCTCCCTATGATCAGCACAATGGCTACTTAAGAGCAAGCCTTGCCAATGTTTAAACCTGTGAACCCAAGAAGAGGCCAATGGCTGGAAGTTCCCATCCCAGGTGCCACTCTATCATTGTCTCACAGTGCCAAGTGGAAAAGAGGGTCCTTGAGACTCCAAGTGTCCTTTGTTAAGGACTTCTTTTTGTTGCCAGATTAAGACAGGCTTTTCTCATTCCAAAGGTCCCAAACAAAATTGAATCATTTGTATAAATGCTGATGCCTCCATTTGGTAGAATATTATTCAGACACTAAGACAGAAAAATATTTAAGCATGGGGAAAATTCCACAATACGTACAGTATTAAGTAAAAACTTCTATATGAAATGGCACACCCGTAGAATCTCTATTATCTCTATTATCTCTATTATATGTGTACACATACCCTCAGAGAAAATATTGGAAAGGAATATATACAGATATTAACAGTGATCACCTCTAGCTTATAGGATGTTTTGTATCCTTTATATTTGTCAAAATTCATTTTGCATGAGCTTTCATCACATTTTTTAATCGGACATAAAATTAAGACTATTAAGGTGCTTCTGTTTAAGATGGTACAGTTTTGATTAATAGGCACAGTGGGTTAAACTACTGGTAAAATAAACATGTGACCAGGCAAATGAAACATTCTGTATTATAGAGACTTGGGAGGAATGTGGGTTAGAGAGAGTGAGCCAGCATTCAATGTGGACTCATTGTTTTGCCTCTAGGACTAGTCTGTGATTGTCAGACCTGGACTAGACCTTAGAGATCTACTAGACTTAACTCCCCAATTTACAGATGAGCAGACGGATGCTTAGAGAAGTAAAGAAGTTTCCCAAGTCCCAGAAGCAGAATAGTATCAGGGCTCCGGGAAGACAATCTAACCCATCCAGACCTAAAACCATATTGTGGTTGCTTTCTTCATAGCTGCTCAGTTCTGGCTCTGTGGCCTGTGTACACAATAAATAAGTCTGGGAAATTTCCTCTCATGCAGCATCATTATAGATGATCTACTCTATCCCCATCTAGGAGAACTTAGAAAGGGCAAACTAATTCTAAGGCAGACAGGGGCTTCTGACCCTCTGAAGTGAGAACACAAGTGTAGGCTCTGACCTGGTGTCTGCCTGAAGCCCCTTCTCTGGTGTCAAAGGTGACACAAGCTGGGCCCAGAAATCAGATATATTTAGGAAGAACTCTAGGGATTTACTCCAAGTTGGATCATCTCCACTTTCCCACTGGTTGTCATGGCAATGTGCCTGCACTGTCTCAATGTCCGAAGCTGACCATTGCCAGGAAAGGCCTCGTTTTCTGGCTTACTTATGATGTCCTTGCTAGAGAGCGCAGTGAAAGCTGGAATGACATTTCCTGTTGAGGAACACCAATGATGAACTTGACGTGGTGGTTGGCACTGAAAAGCCTTGGAAGAACTTAAGACGTGTTTCTTTCTACTCTCAAGTGGCAAGTGCATTGAACTGAGCTGTGTCCTCAGGCAGATAGTTTCTCTGGGCCTGTGTCACATCTTTAAAGCAAAGGTGACATTACTGTAAAGTGTTATTTCTAAAAAGCTAAAGGCTATATTGTGGAGACAAGAGTAATACACATAATTAGACAGAGAGAACATGCAAAATAGCATAGAATAACATCTTGGATTGTCTAGCTGGTCAGAGAAAGGTCGGTTAGGAGTGACTGAGGTCAGGTTCATCCCCATGGAAAGATGAATTTTTTGGTTCGACAGAACTTGGGGTATTTGGATTAGAGGAGCAATATTGGGCATCCAAATGAGTCTTGAGCAAGGCATATAAATGCTCATCATCAGCAAGAAGCAATAGCTCTGACACCATTCGTGGTGGAGCCTGCATTTAGAAGAGGAATTTATTTTAGGGAACTTAGTGTTTGGAAATTTCCCCAATGAATGGAGGAGTTCAGTCAGAACGGAGCCCATGTTTTACTGTTTTTCTAATAAATATATGCATAGCCTCCAATATTATGCACCTACTTGGTGCCATTCTTCTAAGTTCTGATTGCTAGTTTACTCTCTGAATTCTCACAAGAACTCTGTAATGGAGGCACTGAGAAATCAAGTAGTTTGTCCAAATTCTCACAGTTAGTGAATGGCAGAGCCAGGACCCAAATCCCGCTAATTCAGGTCCTTCTTTTCTGTTTCCTGGTGTTTATAGAAATATTTTTTTTTTAATGGTCTTTGTTCCTAAGAGACTTTACCACTGGTTGTTCATACCCCACTGAAAGCCATAGGTGTCTCCTCAGACTCTCTGACTTAGCACAATGGTTTGTGGGATGGTAGATTTTCCATCTCTGATCCATGAATTTAGGTTAATAAGAAGCCATGACTGAGACTAAGATCCCAAGGGTTAGCGGTGGATTTCAAATCCTTCAGCTCTGCTTATAGAATTCTGCTCACACACTCAAGGATGGGTGGATTAGGAATCTGAATTCCAAACGGAAGATGGAATTCCCTTACTCCTATTCTTAAGCGATGAGGCTCTGGGAAAGGGCAAGTCTCCTTCAGGGCTGCCAGTGCCACAGCCAGTCTTATCTGATACGTAGAGGCAAGAATATTCACAGTTACTGAGCATGGGGCAAGATGTCAGGTGCTGTGTGGAATACAAAGATGAGTAGGGTAAAACCGTGCCTTTAAGTAGCTTCCAGTCTAGAAGCAGACAACTGTAACTGAAGGAAAAATGTCAGTGTCATGAAGTGTTATCTTTCTGCTTCCGGCTTTTGTCCAGTCTTGTTCTTGACCATCTCCTGAGTAGCTCCAAGGTGGCGCTAAAGGAGAGGAGGCAGGAGCACAAACAGGTGAGTGGAGCTGGGGCTGCACTTCCTGAGCAGAGCAGACTTGAGTCAAATTAACGGAGAAGACACACCCACATAATCAGAGGGCAATGGCCAAGCTGAACTTGATAGTAAGAGAGGATTTTTGAAAAGGCATGCTGAGGAGCAGGAAAGAACTAGAAAGACTGGCAGGCCCTCACCAGGGCAGCAGAGGTAAAGGAAGTTGAAAGCAGGGAGAAAGGACAGGACAGGCAGGAGTGTGCACATGAGACTTGGGTCTGCGCGGAGAACACAAAACATAATAATTGAGTAGCAGGTGAGAAGCGACAGACAGAAGGGCAAGTCCTGCCAGGACAACCCACTGCCAAGTTCTGCGTTAGAACAGAACAGTTGTACGCCCCCTCTGGTAGTACTGGCCGGAGGAAATCCACCATGAATTTGAAGGGACCTGGCTCTCAGGATAAGGAATCCAGTCTCACCGGGGCAAAGTCTACATTTGCTTCGGTTTTAAACATTTCTGCATCTCCTATCTCCATAGGCAGGGCTATCTCCTCAAGAACATTGGGGATGAAGGGATGCTGACTGGGAGAGGAGGGCTGAATTTCCCTAATCCCCAGCCCTACTGATTTATTGTTGAGTTTGCTATCTGTGTCCCTACAATGCAATCATTCAATAAGGTTCCAGCTATTTTTGAGTTGGGTTTTCAAAGCACCTCATTTCCCTTTATCTGAAATGAACTCTTCCCTCACTTTAGCACACCCAGCAGTTCCCTACCTTTCTGGACACAGATTCACCCCTCATGGCTCACAATGCCATGTGGATCATAGTCATAGAGTAACACCTCCCTGGTCTTCTTTTCAGAAGCCTGTTACAGCAACAAGCTTCTCCAGTCCCAGGCTGGAGCACTGGCATATACTTGATGTAAGAGGAAGCCTGAACTGGTGGTTAAGTATTTGAGCAGTAAAAGGAACAGGAAGTAATGAGAAACAAAAGCATCCTCCCAGGTCTGAGTCACAGGACCATCTAGTCTGGCCAGCCCTATCAGCCACAGCCAAAGGTAAGTGTCATTAGGTTATACACGCTTTTCTGACCAGGAGAAAACGCGCTCTGTCTGATGGTGCTGTGTGCCAAGTTCTTTCACTGGAGTGATTACAGAACCACAGTTGAAGAGCCTCAGACTTCCAGCACAGTCCTGACTGCTCTCAACATCCTGCTCTGGCTAGAAATCATTAGTCCGTATCTAGGGCTCAGAGTCCACAAGTCTATATGCATACAGAATAAGCTAATTTTCCTGGGGAGTTTTTATTTAAAAAATTTTTTCACTATTGCCCTGACCAGTGTGGCTCCGTGGGTTGGATGTCATCCCGCAAAGTGAAGGCTCACTGGTTTGATTCCCAGTTGGGGTGCATGCCTGGGTTTGGTCCCGGCTGAGGCATACAAGAGGCAACCAATCAATGTTTCTCTCTCATATCGATGTTTCTATCCCCCTCTTTCTCCCTCCTTTCCCTGCTCTCTGAAAATAAATAAATCAATAAAATTAAAAAAATTTTTTCACTATAATTTAGATAATAAATTTTAAAATCTCCCATAATGTTGCTGTTTAGCATAACGACTAACATTATTTAGATGTATTTGTTCAATATATATGGAGCTTTTATAGGTGTATAATTATAATGCACATACAGTTTTTTAAACATTTTTAATTGTGGTAAAATGTATGTAACATGAAATCTATTATCCTAATCATTTTTAAGTGTAAATTTCAATAGTACTAAGCATATTCACATTGTTGTGCAATCAGCCAATCTTCAGAAGTTTCTCAGCTTACAAAACCGAAACTAAACCCATGAAACAACTCCTCATTTCTTCCTCTGCCCAGACTCCGGAAACCACCCTTCTCCTTTCTGTTTCTATGAATCTGACTTTTCTAGGTACCTCATAGAAGTAAAATCATCCAGCATTTGTCTTTTTATTACTATCTAATTTCACTGAGCCTCATGTCCTCGAGACTGTCCGTGTCCATGTTGCAGCATGGGTCAGAATTTCCTTCCCTGTTAAGGCTGAGTGAAATTCTACTGTTTGCATAAGCCACATTTTGTTTACCCATCCATCCATTGATGAACATTTGGGCTGCTTCCACCTTTCCACTACTGTGCATAATGCTGCTATGAATGTACGTAATGTGTTATACACTACCTTTTCACTTCCCATTATAATAATCTATGTATATACATATACACAATTTTTTCCAGGTTGAAATATAGTCTTCATAATAATCTTTGTGTTCTCTGTTTCAATAGTAACATGACAGTCCTTCAAGCCCATGTACTTAAATGTTTTTCTACAGCTGGATATTTGAGATATTTCCAATTTTTCCTAGCTTCTTTGATAATATTTTTGTGCCTATGATATTTCTCCCATATTTTGGCTTTTTAAAAAAAGAATAGATTCCTAAGAAGTGAAATTACTGAGTAAAAAAGTATAAATGTTTTATGACTTACAAGACAAAAATTAGAAAATCAAACTGCTTTCTAAAAGAATTGCGTCTACTTGCATAACTACTCATAGTGTATACAAATTTTCATTTTACCATACTCACACCAGCTTTATTGTTTGTTTTTTTTACATTTAAAAATTAGACAAGAAGAATATAAGTGCTCATTTGTGTTTATAGACGACACTCTAACTATTATAGTGATGGGTATATTTGCAAGACAACCCTAGGCTTGGCCAACCTGTGATTATTATAGTATGTTTACAGTTGGCTGAAATATATATAATGTAGAATGTATATTATATATAATATATGTATATATTGGAAACATGCCTGACATGTAATAGGTGCTCAATAAATTATGATTATTATTATTGTTGCTGTTGTTTCTATTAATGCCCAGAGTCTGCTGATTCTCTACCTGTACCTGCTCTCTTGGACCCTCAGCTCCTCCAAACCATAGTTTCCCAATTATTTGGGGGCATTCCCAGTCTGGTAATATCTCAGAAGAGCTTTCCTTCCCTGTGGAGGTGCTCTACCTGAAGCCTTGGGTGCTAGAGTTCTCTACTAGATGTAGTTTTGCTTTGCTGGTGGCTGCACTTAGGATGGAGAGCATGGTGGCAGAAGTGTCACCTGGACTCCGAACTGGATACTGCCTTAGGCCTAGAGTCTTGTAACTTTTTAAATATAGTGCTTCCATCTTTTGGCCCTGAGCCCCTCTCTCAGGCCACAAGGTGTGTAAGGGGGCTAGTATTCCCAGCTCCCTACGGTAGACAGAACAGTCCCACTCCCCACCCATCCAGAGATGTTCACATTCTAATCTTGGAACCTGTGAATATGTTAACTTACTTGGTAAAAAGGACTTTGCAGATCTGGTTAAGTTCAGGATCTTGAGATGAAGATATTATCTTGTAATATCTAGATGGGCCCAATGTAATTACATAAGTGAAGGAGAGAGACTACAGGTTAGAGAGAGAAAGTGTTAAATGAGAGAGAGTTAATGCAATACTGATGACTTTGAAGGTAGAAAGGAGCTGCCAGCCAAGAAATGCAGTGGCACACTCTAGGAGCTGGGAAAAGCAAGGAAATGGATTCTGTCCTAGTGTCTCCGGAAGGATTGCAGCTCTACCGACACCTTGATGTTTAGCCCAATAAAACCCACTTTGAATTTCCGACCTCCAGAACTTGAAAATAATAAACATGTGTTATTTTAAGCCATTAAGTTTGTGGTAATTGTTGTAACAGTGATAGGAAGTTCACACACTCCCCTGATGTCCTTGCTTCTTCTCCTTACTTCTCTTCCCAGGCTTCCTTTAAAGCTTTCTTTCTTTTCTAGCCCTAAATTGAAAATTTCTACGTTAATTTATACAATTAAGAGAGTCCCAACAGTTCCACAGTTAGGAAACCTCTGCTGCTACTCTTGCTCTTTGTACAGTATTTGCTCTTTGGCAAATTGTTTATAACAGGTCTTTGTCCCACTGACTTTTTTTCTTTCTTTCTTTTTTTTTCCAGAGAGAGAGAGAGGAAGGGAGGGAGAGAGAAATAACAGGAAATGTGAGAGAGAAACATCAATTGGTTGCCTCCCATATTCGCCCCCTCAGGGTCCAAATCTGCAACCCAGGCATGTGCCCTGACTGGGAATTGAACCAGCGACCTTTCGGGTCACAGGCCAGCACTCAATCCACTGAGCCGTACCAGCCAGGCCCCACTGACTCTTGATAACAGAAAAATATAGACCTATAGTGCATTTCTGAGACCCACAATGAACCATACTCTCTCGTGTAGCCA
This sequence comes from Furipterus horrens, assembly GCF_987537825.1. Taxonomy (NCBI): domain Eukaryota; kingdom Metazoa; phylum Chordata; class Mammalia; order Chiroptera; family Furipteridae; genus Furipterus; species Furipterus horrens. The sequence continues at coordinate 49,222,331 of NW_028327180.1, read as the reverse complement.
TCCATCTAGTCATCCATCCAAGAAATGCCACTGTGGGTGAGCCATTGGGCTAGTACTGGGATGCTAGTGTACAACCTATCACTCTACAGAGGCCTTAGATGTTGGGTTTTTATGACTTAAGAACAACATGCATAGATTATTCTATACATATAATGCACATATATTTGGTCCTATAGGTGTTTGAAGATTTGTTTCTTTCCAAAAAGCAATTGGGGTACATGGAACCTCTTTGACTAAGTATTGTAGCAAGGGACAGGAACTGCACTCTGGTTCCATTTCATCCTCCAATTTGTATTCAGACTCAGGCAAGAGTTAAAGAGTTTGATGGTAGATAAGCACAGATGAAAAACAGTGCAGCCCGGTACCTCTTTGCTCAGGATAATTTCTCCTCCTTCTCTATTCTCTCCAGTCCTGCTTTCCTGCCTCTGACGCAGGGAGTTAAGGGTCCGAATGAAAACTGTTAGAGGTTCCAATTAAAGTTCTGTGGACAAAGGGTACATATGGCTTCCTCAGATAACAGGTGGCAATAAATCCATCAGCACATCCACGTGCATACAGAGAATAGAGTCCCTGCTGAACTGCTAACAGCTGCCAGTATCTCGTGGCGTAGCTCACACAAAATGGGCTCTAAGGTAAGAAATTTCTCTCTCTCTGGGAAAATTTAATCCTTCCTTGTAATTTGCATCTCTCAGCAAAGAATTTTGACTCTAAAGTAAAGTTTACTACTGATTATTTAGCAAATTCCTGGTTTGGTTTGGTTTGTTTGTTGGTTTGTTCATTCATATTTTTTTGTCTATCCCTAGAGTGCCTATTTTAAACCATCTTACATCTTTTAGTTTTCTTTTGCTTTCCTTTTAGTCTCTATTTCCTTCTTTATGTATTCTAACTAAATTTGTATTTAGAAATGTGTTATTTATACAGGATCTCAAATGAGTGCATGTGTTGTCTGGTTAAAACTTATCTGGGGATCTGGTCCAGTGGGGACCTCTTGGTTACTTAGAACTGTTGTGTGGATAATGTTCTTCTTTCAGCCCCAGTCTTAGAAAAGAACAGAGTAGCTCAGTACTTGAGGCTGAGTATTGAACCCCAGTGATAAACATTTAGCATTATTTACTTCTTGTATTATGAAAATACTTAATAACAAAACATTTGGAAATGACAGAAAAGGAAAAAGAAGATAATTTAAGTGTTGGTCATAATGGCTGACACTTGGGTATGCATCTTTCTAGTCTTTTAAAAATGTGCAAATAAATTTCTTTTTCAGGTGGTTGAGGTCAAGCTCTAAATATAGTTTAATATACTTTTTTAAATGTAACATCATATTAAGAGTATTTTTTAAGTCACTGAAATTGTCTGAAAACATGATTTCAAGAGCTGTTTATTTTCCACCATTAAAGTGTTTCATTTATATTATATAAATAATTCAGCAATTCATAATTTTAAACCTAAATCTTGGACTGCACTCCTAATCATTTCCTTAGGATACGTTCTCAGAAGCAGTGTTACCAAATCAAAGGATATATGATTTTTAGAGCCTGATGCATTTCATGGCAGTAAGCTATTTTAAAATTTACATGATTGGTATCGTTGATACAATAACAGAAGCCACTTAAAAGAAAATGAAATTTTTTTCATTTTTAAATCAATTTTATTTTTTAATTACAGTTGATATACATTATTATATTGGTTTCAGGTATACACCCCAATAGACACTGTATAACTTACTAAGAGATTGTCCCAATAAATCTCTCATCCATTTGACACCATACATAGTTATTAGAGTATTATCGACTATATTCTCCATGCTGTAATTTACACCCCCTGACTGTTCTGTAACAACTAATTTGTACTTCTTAATCCCTTCACCTTTTCCACCCAACTCCCCTCCTATATGGCAACCCTCAAAATATTCTCTGTATCTATTTTACCGGAAACTGTTATTACCTGAAATCTAGCAAAATACTGTTACCTACTGCTGACTAATGACATGAAATCCTAAATAGAAAACTAATGGTGAAAGTTAATATTTTATCCACACAGAGTAACACACCTTTCTGAGCAGGGATTTGTAGCTTAAACAAAATGATAGAAGAGCTTCTAGAGCCACAGAGCAAGTGGGGGTGGTGGGCAGAGGCGGATTAAGGTCGGTTGAGGCCCCGGCTGCAGAAGAAAATATTGGGCCCCGTAAGAAAAAAGAGAGAGACAGGGAAAATAAAAATACATGTTAACCATATTTTTAAATAAATAAAAAACATTATGTACTATTAATTAACTTATTAATTATTCATAAACTACGAAAATCCAGGCGCTGATGTAACAACAGGAATTAATTTTATCTTAATATAATTTCAACAATAAGAATTCATTTTATTTTAATATAATTTCAACTTACCTGAATATTTATTTATACGCACAGAAAACTATTTTTAAAACCGTAAATGAAACAAGTACATATCCACAAACTAATTTACATCCCTGCGTCTGTGCATTTATGGTAAGTCTGCACCGCAGGAGAACCTTTTTAAGTACAAAGTAGCAAATATGATTCTATTGCTCCATTGAGCGGTAGCGCAGCCGCGGGGGGCCTATGCAGCGTAGTATGTGTATAGAATGCAGTGTAGTAATGAAATAAATGAAAATAAGCAAATATAATCATACTATCAGGTTTTATCGCTGATTGTAAACTTGTACGTAATTAAGATTTCACATATGAAACCAAACTTGGTGTTATTAGAAAAAAAGTGTAAAGTTGGGGTTTTGCAAGGCCCTTCCGAAGTCCAGGCTCAGGGCGCGCCTGGTGCGCCCGGCGTTAAATCCACCTCTGGTGGTGGGGTATAATCCTGAAAGCTAAAACGTTTGGGATTTCATTCCAGGTTGACACCAGTTGTGTAACCTGAGACAAGTCTCCCAGCTTGGAGTCTCAGATTTCTCATCCGCGAGAGGAAAGGCTTGGTCTACATCCATGTTTCTCAGTTGGCAGCATGAGTCACACTCGTAGCACACGGGATAGTTTTGCGTGATACATAAAGGCAGAGCATAACTTGGTTTTGGCATGGCACGTGAAGTTCTTTTTTAAAACAAGTATTTCGGGGGTTTTCTGTTTCTGTTTTTGTTTTTTGAGTTAGAAGAAAAGATTAAGTAAATAACAGTGTAAGTAAGTAGTCTTCAAATGTGACGTAATCATTGAGGTGACAGGCAAGTGTCTGACATTGGAAAATGGAGCTAGGTGGTCTCCAGAGTCCTCATGATATGCGAAGCAGAATTCCAGTATGAACAACTGCTCCGCGCTGCTTCCTCGGCGGGCCTTCTCGGAACCGGAAAGAGTTAGCAAGCTGGATAAGAGGTGAACAGAGACACAGGCCTGGAAAAGTTTTCACATAGCATCCTACCACCTGCAACTCTATCCTTTGTATTTTCATAGTGAGTTTCACAGCTCTGGCCAGACCTTCTCCCTCTTCTGTAAAAGCGGCGCAAGACAACAGGACCTTCCCTCAGAACCTAGAAGAGAAGACGCCCCAGCGCGGTCCTCGCCATGCTCAGGGTGGTTCGGGACGCCCCTCGGCGTTTGCTGCAGGAGGGGAGAGAGTCCCGGAAGCTGGTGCTGGGGGTGGTGTTTGTGGCTCTGCTCCTGGACAACATGCTGCTCACCGTGGTGGGTACGTCCAGGGTCTCTGTGGGGGTCATTGGCTCTGGTCCCGGCAACATGCACCCCTCGAGCTTTCAGCAGTGAAGGTACTTTCATGCTTGAAAACACACAGAGGTTGCTGGGAATTGGAGGGAACAGCAGAAAATGGAATCTGAAGTTTGCCAACCATTGCTGAAAGCTGCAGATGTTCAAAGAGAAGGAGATTCAGCGTATCTGACCAAAAGGAGGCTGACTGGAGCCAGAACTGGCATTACTCTCCACGCCCCTCACCACCCCCACCCCCGTCTTCCCCAGGTGCTAACGACTCTGGTGACCTTGGGGACAGTGAGCATCTTCTCACTGTGTTGCCTTCCCAAATTCTGCTCTACTAGTATAACATACTTTATATGGATATCCAGCTTTTTACCTAACCTACCTTTCTGGTGGTTCATTCCCTCAGCCCTGCTTTTTTTAGTTGGTATTCTATTCTTCTTTACATTCAGTTATGCTAGTGTCTAAATGGGTGCTAACATGTTGCCCCTCTTGGGTAAAATATATGCTTTTAAATATGAAGCTTTCTGAGACAAATTGTTAATCCAATATGGTCAAATCCTCTGTACGCACGGTAGTTATACTCTCTAAAGTTGCTGCAAACACTGAATATAGCCAATGCTGAATCACTGCTCCTAGGAGAAATATATATACACACATCCCATATAGACTTTAATTTTAAATTCTAAAAACAGCACATCCTGGTAGTTTTTTTTTTTCAATTACAGTTGACATTCAATATTATATTAGTTTCAAGTGTACAGTATAGTGATTAGGCATTATGTAACTTATGAAGTGATCCCCTAAAATGTCTAGTCACCTGGCATTATACATGGCTATACATGGTTATTACAATATTATTGACTATATTCCTTATACCATACTTGACATCCCCATGGCTATTCTATAACAACTTCTCAATCCCTTCACTTGTTTCACCCAGTCGCCCCAACTCCCTTTCATCTGGCAACCATCAGTTTGTTTTCTATATCTGTGAGTCTGTTTTCCATTTTCTTTACAAAAGAGAAAATGAGATGCAGAGCGCTAGGTGCCTTGTCTGAGGCCACCTCACTAACAGGTGCCAGAGTTGGGATTCACCTCTGTCCAACCGGCCCCCGAGCTTGAGCTTCTTGCCCCACGCCAGCTGCTCCTCCTGTCTCCATGCGCTGCCATCTCTGCATGAGAGCCACAATAAAAAGGCAGAGCCCACCTTGTTTAGCCTCAGCTGCTGGGAGAGTGAGCATCTGGTGACTCCAAATTTCCCCTGCCCTCTGCACACATGTCCAAGAAAAATAATGACAGCTCCACAAGTATTGGCTGTGTGATTACAAATACATTTTAGCCAGTGGGCGAATTAGCCGATATGGAATCTATGAATAATAAGGACCAATTGTGTTATGGTTGGAATTTAGGTACTTTGGCTAATGGTGTAATGTGGGTGGGCACAATCTTTTAGTGGGTTTCAAATCATGTCACTTAGACACCTGCCTTGAGCATGAAACTGAACCTCATAGCCATGTCCTCGAAACGACTAGTGTTAAGAAGACAATATGCCCTTAGCCCTGACCACATGTCCTTCTTGACTTTCAGTGCCCATTGTGCCCACCTTCCTATATGCCACAGAGTTCAAAGAAGTCAACACTTCTCTGCACCCTGCCACTGCCACAACGTCCCGGCACACTCTCACTTCTGCTTTTTCCGCAATCTTCTCCTTCTTTGATAACAACACCATGGCTGTTGAAGAAAGTGCACCCAGTGGCACAGCATGGACAAATGGCACTTCTGGCACCATCTCTCCACCAGTCACTGGAGCCATCTCTTCCCATAGAAATGACTGCTTGCCAGACCCAGAGTTCTTGGACGAAGAGAATATACGAGTCGGGGTTCTGTTTGCTTCAAAAGCTCTGATGCAACTTCTGGTCAACCCATTCGTGGGGCCTCTTACCAACAGGTATCTCAGTGGGTGCTTGCTGGCTCAGGAATAAGAGAATGGACTAAGGTTTCCTGAATGTGGCTAGACCCAGGACAGTCAGCTCTTAGAAAAACTGGTTACCCCAAAGGACAGCCTGATATTGATGCCATGAGTTTCAGATTTCCTTAGTGACATAGTGACTATTGGGTACTGAGAAGAGACCAGCAGAGAGAATCGCACCACTGAGGCAATTTTCATGTCCTAGAGCATGGTTCCAGCCTGACAAGGATGGGAGGGAACAGGCCTGCTGTAATCCAGAGCACTGGCTTCTTAGTGGTTGTATTTGGGATTATCCTGATTTTTCAAAAGGGTATACACTCTGACTAGGCTATCCTTTCTTGAAAAGAAGATTTAGGCCCTGGTCTGTGGGTAATATTGCATGTTTGTTTGTTTGCTTATGTACATTAATGAGTCACATCCATTCTCTACACCTGCATCTGGGGACATGTTTTACCATGTACTCAAATAACTGAATTTCTCTTCCCAGTTACATGACAATGTATAGTCCATGTATATGGATGTCTATTGGCACTGCATCTTTTTAAAAATTCCCTTTTAGGATTGGATACCACATTCCCATGTTTGCTGGCTTTGTTATCATGTTTCTCTCCACAGTGAGTAAGTAATTTGCTTCCTCTTTTCTTCCCTTCACTGATTACCTTTGATTTTATCTCATGTACTCCAGTAAAGAGATCAACGTCAAGCTAGCTAAGTGGCCTATGATACTGATTTAAATGCTTTGCAGTTTTTGGTTTGGGAACTAGAGCAATAATGGCAACTCAGTCTAGTCGGAATTTGTATATTCTGCTATAGAAGAACAGATACTTCACTTCCTTCAGCTGGGGAAAATTGTGAAGGCTGTTTTACTGTGTATGTTATAGAATGTATGTGTATCAATAATCCCTGAGTGAGTTCAGTATAAACTTCTCATCTGTGGGAAGATGTCATATTATTTTTGATATGCAAAAGTAAAGGGCAACAAACAAAGAATCTAAATTGGACAAGAGCAATTGGAAAATACCCCAAAGTCTACTGCCTTCAAGTAAGAACATTAAAGGTTAGGAAATGTTCTAGTTTAGGAAAATTAATTTGCTACAGAAACAAGAAAGAGAAGGACAAATAATCCATTCAGTTTCCAATGAATGTTCCTAATAAAATGGTGGTGGAATAAGGCCAGTAAGTGGAAAAAAAAAAAAAAAGTCTAGAAATTGAGCCTGAGAATTAGAGTAAGAAGGAATGAATGGGGTGGGGGTCAATGCAGGAGAGGCAGCCAGTGGGCCCCCTGGTGGCTCCTTCTGCCCCTGCTGATACTCTGACCAGAGCTGCAGACCTCCTTAGCCCTCCTGTTTTTCTTATCACCTTTCTGTTACTTTTCTGCTTTTTTTAATTGCTTCTCCTTCCAGCACAGGGCTTGACTCTTATCAACCAGTACTAAACAGGAAGGAGGTTGTCTCATTCAGGGCTGGAACGGTACAAAGTGTAGGAGCCAGATGAAGTTCTGTCTCCAAACTGCAGCTTACTTGAGACAATTCTAGCTGAATCAAAACAAACAATAAAACTCAAGTTAGAAATGTTTGTTGACCATCTAGATGCTTAGTCTATGCTACACAGTAAATTAAAAACAAATAATTTGCTGTTTCATCAAATGAGACATAATTCATCCCAAAACACTTTATGGGGCATACATATTATGCCTTGATGGCAAAAGTCACTGAAGGAATGTGAAGTATAAAGACACATTTCTAGTTACCTAAGACTTTATGATGCTCTTACCGAGCAGAAAGAGTTTGTCCACCCGCATGAGTAGAGCCAAACCCTAAACACTGAGAACTGCAGTTGAGAAATATTGGCTATTTTATTATGAACAACGCCACCCAGGAGAAAGGGAAGCTAATGCTCAAAAGTCCAAACTCTCTGATGGCATGTAGGTTACAGATTATATAAGGCAAAATCACAACATACCATGGGTTAGGGGGCTCAGGGTCATGCTGGGGGCTGATTGGTTGGAGGTGAGTAAGGATACTGAATTGTTTCTTCATGTCTGGAGGACAGTTCTGATGTCTGTTCCAGCATCCCTCTGTCTAGTCTCATGGGAAAGTGGCCGTGGGATCATCCCAGCTTAGGTCTCAGAAGCTGAAACATGACTTGGGGCAACACGTTATCTTTAGCCTGCAGAGGTCCGGGCCTCATGATCATCAGTCAGGGCAGGGCTACTGTCTCCTGCTGCCTCAGGGGTTGCTGATTATCCAGGAAAAAGTCTGGGTCTCTGAGCAGGATATATATATGGAAAAGCGAAAGGGAGAGAGAGAGCGATTTCTAGAGTTAGGATTTAAAGCTAAATTGAAATAAAGTCATGAGGACCCCCGATTTCAATGCCTGGGGCAACCTCACAAACATGCCACAGAATAAGTTAAGGCTAGAGGATCCCATAGTCTTTCTTTTGCAATTGTTAATTTTTACTTATTTTTTACATTATTTGTATTGTATCTTTTCCATTACCATTTATCCCTCCCATACCCTCTCCACCCCACCCACTCCCCTCCCCACCAGCATCCTATAGTCTTTAGCATAAAGTCCCAGCCTGAAAGCTTTGCTTATCTACCAAATTGCATGTATTACATAGTGATTACTATTTCCATGCCATGACCAGTGTTACTATACTTGAGTCGGCCTGATTCTAGAGAACGTTTGGTGTTTATTGCCTCCTATGTAGCATTCAGTTAGGGTTTTTGAAATACTAAAAAGAGGTTGCTGCTGCCCATTGCCACACGTAAGAGCCCCCAGCTGGGCACCATACTCAGTATAATTAGGAGCTACTGATGGCCTGTGTTAGGAATGTAAAGTAAAAAACAAATCACTTTGGCCTTCCCAAGTAGAATGACCAACCACCCTGCTTTGCCTGCAATTGAGGGGCTTCCCAGGATGCAAGACGTTTTCTTTTAAAGCCAAGAAAACCCCTGGCAGGACTTCTAGTCAAGATGGAGGTGTAGGTAGACATGCTCTGCCTCCTCATGCAACCATAGAAAGAATTACAACCAGATCTCAAAAACAAATAACAACCAGAACTGACAGAAAATCAAGCTATATGGAAGTTTGACAACTAAGGTTTTAAAGAAGCCACATTCATCCAGATGGATAGGAGGGGTGGATGTGTGGAGATGGGGTGGAGAGGCGGCATGGCTGGACAAACCGCCGCAGCAGTGGTGGCGGAACGAACAGTCCCACATTCACATGTGGTAGGTAAAAATCCAGAGGGATACCCTGGGAGCAAGCAATCCCAGCCCAAGGCCAGACCGCACAGCCCAGGGTTCCAGCACCAGAAAGATAAACCCCCATTACCTCTGGCTATAAAAACCAGTGGGGGTTGGGGAAGCAGAAGAAACTGCTTGATTTTTGCCACTTAAAGAGCCCACATTATCTTAGAATGAACACAAGCCCCAGGGCAGCAACTGGAAGAGTGCCAATCGCATATGGGAAGAGGGTAAAGTGACGGAAAATGGGGCAAGTTCCAGGCAAATTGTCAGAAGCCAGGCAGTGGCATTGTTCCCTCACTGAGCACCCCCACCACAAACAGAGCCACAAAGTGGTAAAGCAGGTGGCCCCACCTTGGCAATTACCTAAGGCTCTGCCCCACACAATTTACAGGTGCCTTTGCTACATAAGCTGCACTACAAGACAGGGAGAGAAAGCAGCTCTACCTAATACATGAAAAGCAGCTCTACCTAATACATGAAAACAAACACAGGGATCTGCCAAACTGAGTAGATAAAGAAACATGGCCCAAATGAAAGAACAGAACAAAACCCCAGAAAAAGAACTAAATAAAATGGAGATAGCCAACCTATCAGATGCAGAATTCAAAACAATGATGATAAGGATGCTCAGAGAACTCATATAGTTCAGCAAAAAAATAGGGGAAGAAATGAAGATTACCCAAGGGGAAATAAAAATATACAGGGAACCAACAGCAAAGAGAAGGAAGCCAGAATTCAACTCACTGATTTGGAACAAAAGGAAGAAATAAAAATTCAACAAGAACAGAAAGAAGAAACAAGAATGCAAAAAAATGAGGAGAGGCTTAGGAATCTCTGGGAAAACTTTAAACATACCAACATCCAAGTCATAGGGGTGCCAGAAGGAGAAGAGGAAGAGCAAGAATTTGAAAACTTATTTGAAAAAATAGTGAAAGAAAACCTTCCTAATTTGGTGAAGGAAATAGACATACAAGTCCAGAAAGCACAGAGAGTCCCAAATAAGCTAGACCCAAAAAGGACCACACCAAGACACATCATAATTAAAATGCCAACGGTTCAAGATAAAGAGAGAATCTTAAAAGCAGCAAGAGAAAAGAAGAGAGTTACCTAAAAATGAGTTCCCATAAGACTATCAGCTGATTTCTCAAAAGAAACTTTGCAGGCAAGAAGGGACTGGCAAGAAGTATTTAAAGTGATGAAAAGCAAGCACCTGCAACCAGGATTACTCTATCCAGCAAAGCTATCATTTAGAATGGGAGGGTAAATAAAGTGCTTCCCAGACAAGGTAAAGCTAAAGGAGTTCATCATCACCAAGCCATTATTACATGAAATGTTAAAGGGACTTAAGAAAAAGAAGATCAAAGCTATGAATATTAAATGACAACAAACCCACAACTATCAGCAACTGAATCTAAAAAAACAAAAACCAACTAAGCAAACGACCAGAACAGGAACAGAATCATAGGTATGGGGATCATTTGGAGGGTTATCGGCCAGGAGGGGGAAGGAGGAGAAATGGGGGAAATGTGCAGGGATTAAGAAGCATAATTGGTAGGAACAAAATAGACAGGGGGATGTTAAGAATAACATAAGAAAGAGAGAAGCCAAAGGACTAACACACATAACCCATAGACATGAACTAAGTATGGGGGGGGTGGTTCTGGAGGGAAGGGAGGTACTGGGTGGCAGGGGGCAAAGGGAGAAAAGTTGGGACAATTGTAATAGCATAATTGATAAAATATACTTAAAAAAAAAGAAAGAAAGAAAGAAAGAAAACCCCAGGCTAACTGGGCAAACCGAGATGAGTTGATAAAGGATATAAGAAGAGCTAACCTTGATCAGATTAGAAATCAGAAGACCTTGAAGTGGAGGCCCCGTGAGGAGAGACCAAGCACGTGCATGTTTGGGAGACAGTGTGATCATGTCGGGAAGGAGTTGGAGATTATAAGGCATCAGACAAGCAAAGACATCTGTAATGAATGGGCAAAGGGATTTCAGTTCTGCTGATACAGACAGTCTGGGAGGGAGTCTTCTGTCTTTTGTGGGCATTGCCTTTGAACAGGAGGTGAGACATGTCTGAACTTACCAACCTTACCATCAATACCCTGTAATTTAGTTTTTGATAACATACTTCTATTTGGTTCTCAGTTTTGTGTATGTTAGTCTCTAGTAGACCTTACCTCTTCAAGGGCATGTACTGGCTGTCTCTATTTCATAGCTGCTAAGAGGCTAGCACATTGCGTGTTATGTTCAGTATTGCTTAGTAAATACTGATTTGATTTGGCTGTAGTCCTTCAAGTACACATAGCTTTTTATCCCCATCCTTCAGATGACCCACTGAGGCTCAGCAATGGCAAAGGTCAAATCTGAGTGTTGCATAAAGAGGATCCAGAAATAGGGTCTAAGGACAAGTTCCCAGCCCAGGGCCTTGGCCTTCTTAGACAGTCCTGATTTCAATGTACACAATACTGGATGTTGGGCTTTGGGCAAGAAATGTGGAAATCCAGCCTTCCATCTTCTGTGCAGTGAGTCGGTTTATGTTTCTGTGGTTTCTCAGTCTTCATACCAATTAAAATGCAGTCCGGATTCAGGGGTGGAAGATTAGAAAGAGAACTCCAAAAAAAAGGGGGGGGGGGCAGTGAGCATGCTTTATTAAAATGTAGGCATAATGGCTCATCTTTGTAATATCACGGGCAGGCTTTCCAGTGACCAGGGAACAAAGGCAATTTGCTAACTGGAATCTTCTTGCCATTCTCTTTGTCCAGTGTTTGCTTTTTCTGGTACCTATGCCCTGCTCTTTGTGGCTCGAACCCTTCAAGGCATCGGATCCTCATTTTCATCTGTCGCAGGTAACACTATCATCTTACACTCACATGCACACCCATGAGCACGGGCGCGCACCACCTCTTTTACCATCTCTTACTACCTTCAGACCCTATTGTAAGGTTTATATGAAAAAATTAAAGAAAATACCCTAGAAGGCAGAAATTGTGATTCAAAAGCAAGATAATTGTAGAGTTGCTGGCAGGGCGTATAAATTCCTAAGCCCGACATACTTCCTCTGATAATGCTGAGATGCACCTAGCTCAGGTCAGATCAAACCCAAGGTAAAACCGAGAAGTAGGCCAGGCTTTTATTTAATGCCACTCTGGTTTTTTCTCTGCCCCCTCTTACTATTTCATAGGAACAGTAATGTTAACAGTACCAGTAACAGCATCACAGTTTGCAAAATGTCATCAAACACTCTATTTAATGTCATCCTGTGCCGTGTTACCCACGAGTGCATGGACAGGTGCGCCCAGTCACGCTCTCTCCCAGACACTCAGTGCCTCCATGCTTTCCCACAGGCACTCCCGCTAAATAGAACAGTGCTCTGTGTTCCTAGGTTTTCCCTTCCCTGACCTAGTCCATGTCTATTCATTCAGGGAAATGCACTAGGAAATGATAAAATGATGTGAAATCCAATGTCATGGGACAATAGCATTCTGTGTTACCCTTCCCAGAGACTGGCCCTTCCAACAATATTCTGAATAGGAATGAGCAATGTGGGAATTTGGAGGGACCATTGAGGAAGCATTTGTAAAATACTGTGGGTTAGGTTTTGTAAACTTTTCAAGCTGAAACTCTAGCTGAGATGCTGACTCCATCTGTCACTTTCCTTCAGGTCTTGGGATGCTGGCAAGTGTCTACACTGATGACTACGAGAGAGGCCATGCCATGGGAATCGCCTTGGGGGGCCTGGCTTTGGGGGTGCTGGGTAAGTGGCACCCAGCTCCAGGTCTAGGATCATGAGGGTGGAGAACTGCAACTCTGCAAGTTGGCTCCAGGAGGCAGGTATTTCCAAGGTCAGAGAAGACAGTATTTTCCTTCTTTCTCTGTCTAATCATGTTTTGAGTCCTGAAATTTTGTCCAGGAAAGGTGAAATCACTTTTCCCTTAAGAAGCTGAATGACATTTAAGGGTCTGGGAATGGTCCAGAAACCTAGTCTAATCAAGAGACTGAATCTCCCCATGTAAGGGGCCACTGCCTCATTTTGCACTAAATGCATTGCAGACATAATCTCCTTTAATCCTCAGCACCATGCTCTGAAGGAGGAGTGGTTGCCCCCAACACAGAGATGAGAATAGGGAAAGTTAACAGCCATCCAAGGTCACACAGCCAGGAAATGACACAGTCAGGATACTGGGACAGATTTTCTGGGCTTGAATCCCAAGCTTCAAACCATAAGGCTGTCCCTTCTTTGAGGTTCATCCTTCTTATGACTTAATTGACAAGTCCAACAAGCCACATGCTTTGACTGAGCACCTATTACATGCCACACACAATGCTAGCACAGACACGGTTCCTGCCCTGTAGGAGCTTGCAAGCTAAATGGGGAGAAAACACTGAAAGTCTCTTGCCAGGCCCACACCCCACCCTCTACCACCACAGGGAACAGATGGCACAAAACCCCTGCTCTTCCCTAGTACCCACCTACCCAAACACCCAACTGAGACTGGTGCATCCCTGTCTCCTTTCTCTCCTCTCCCTTCCTAATGAACACGCCCATTGTATTCTCTACAGCCACTTCCCCAAGGCCAGCTCCTGTCCCCTCTCAGCTGGAACGTGCCACCAGCCTCCTGCCTCCTCTCTTGCACAGTCTCTCTTTTCTCTAAGCGGCTCCAGAAGAAGCTCCCTACGCCCAGAGCTGGTGGGATTTCTCCCCAGCTGAACAAGTACTGGTGCTTCTCCCTAGCCTACAAGGCCAAGTAGATGCTGCATCTGGATATATGGGGCCCTTAACTCTTTGGCCTCAACCTTCCCCACCTCTACTCTTTCTCTCCCAAGTACATGTAGTCTAGTAGAACTGACTTTTCTTCTGTTGCTTCTCCAACCACACTCTCTTTTCTGACACTTCTGTGTTCTTTGCACATGATTCTTCCTTACCAGTATTATGCACCTGACAAAGCCCTGTGGCCTCCTGAATTCACTCCACTGTGCTTACACAGCCCTTTGTAGATGGAACCTTTACTGTTGAACTTTACCTTTTACCATGTTCTAATTATTTACCCCCCCCCCCCCCACCACCACCACCACGCTCGTTTCCTCCACTAGCACACGCAGACCTTGGAACCAGGTCTTCTTCAGCTCTGAATCCCCAGAATCTCACATGAAGCTCAGCCCCTAAGCCTTTAGTAAACATCATGGGGTCCATGTGGACAAGCCATGCTGCCGGGCACGTGGCCTTCACCTCTGGAATCTGTATCTGCTTTGCCTTTCAAGTGGGAGCTCCCTTTGGAAGTGTGATGTATGAGTTTGTTGGGAAGTCTGCACCCTTCCTCATCCTGGCCTTCCTTGCACTACTGGATGGAGGTAAGTCACCATACAAGGCCACCAGGCAGGTGGCCCAGGCCAGGTTGGGAATGCATTATGCTGTGGTGTGGGTCTTGACATGTTTGAATGGATTGAGGACTGCCCCATCCTAGGAAGGAAGGAAGAAACTTAGGGATTTAGAGCTGTCTGTGGTTTGGTGATAGCAACGTGGCTGTTATTGGAGCCTCCAACTAATCAGCAGATAAACTGAACTGTCTCTCTCCCTCTTTCTTCCTTAGCACTCCAGCTTTGTATTTTACAGCCTTCCAAATTCTCTCCTGAGGTGAGTACACTCCAAGCTCCAATGCCAAGGGATATACAGAATGGCTAAGGGCAGTGACTTAGGTGTCCCTAGATCATCCCTGTCAAACCATAAGAAGAAAGGTGAAGAGAAATTGCGTCAGGGGAAGTGAGGACTGTACTTGGATTTCCAGATAGAGTCATATTTAGGGTAGTGCAGGGGATGGTGCGGGAGTCTGGCTTGAGGTTGGACAGAGGTGGAGTGAGGGCCTTATGAAGAATTAAAGAATGTTTATGTGATACACACACACACACACACACACACAGAGTCATGCATCACATAACAAAGTTTTGGTCAACAAGAGACTGCATATACAATGGTGGTCTCATAAGATTATAATAGAGCTAAAAAATATTCCTACCACCTAGTAACACTGTAGCCGTTCTGACATCACAGCCATGTTAATGTTATAGCACCATGTGTAACTCCTGTTTGTGCTGTAAACAAACCTACTGCACTGCCAGTTGTATAAAAGTATAGCACATACAATTATGTGCAGTACATTATGATAATGATAATAAACAGCTATGTTACTGGTTTCTGTACTTAACTATACTATACTTTTTATCATTATTTTAGAATGTACTCTCTCTACTTATGAAACAAGTGTTCGTTGTATAACAGTATGCTGTGTTACACCAGTGGCGGCATCATACATCCTGTGGGCGCTATGTCTCGTGTTTGCATAATTTTCTCTTGTCCTTGATTTAATCTCATGATGTTTGTACAGAAACATGCTGTACAGGCTTGAAGCCCAGGATCAATAGGCTGCACCATGTACCCTGAGTGTTTCAGGTGGTAACATCTAGGTTTGTGTAAGTGTGCACTATGATGTTCTCACAAGGACAAAATTGCCCAATCGCATTTCTCAGATGTATCTCCATTTTTAAGCAGTATATGACTACATATATATATCTATATTCATGTGCTGTTTATATATACTATACATACAGTCATGAGTTTAATATATATTTAATATACAGGGTGGGGCAAAAGTAAGTTTACAATTGTGAGCATGCAAAACAGAGTTTATTCTTGTATTGTTATGTATCAATTATTGTATTGTTTTCTGTACAAAGGAGGCAGTGACTTTGGGACCTGAATATCCGTAATTACAACATCCCAGAGCTAAGAAGATCTTAGAGCTCATACAGGCCACCTCTCCCCCCAGAGCATCCTTACAGTCAAATGGCAGAGTTGGTATTTGTCTGCCCCAAAGCCAAAGAGGGCTCTGGGAAGTTCACATCAAACCATGAAGAAAGAAAGTAAGAAAGAAAGAAAGAAAGAAAGAAAGAAAGAAAGAGAGAAAGAGAGAAAGAGAGAAAGAAAGAGAGAAAGAGAGAAAGAGAGAAAGAGAGAAAGAAAGAAAGAAAGAAAGAAAGAAAGAAAGAGAGAAAGAGAGAAAGAGAGAAAGAAAGAAAGAAGAAAGGAGAGAGAGAGAAAGAAATTAAAAATGCAAAAACATAGGGAAGTTTGCTCTAAATACCTTGAATTTGTAGCTAAGTCAAACCAAAGTGTGAGTAACCTGGGAACTCACTACTTGTGACTGGCATCTGAAGTGGGACTGTGAGGTCGGTACTGACTCCAGGTCCATACAGTCTCAGATTCTGTGAAAAAGGGGAGATTTGTATACCATACAAATGGAAATTTTTGTTCTCCATGTTCTCAGAGTGCCAAGGGGACCCCACTCCTTACACTTCTCAAAGACCCCTATATCCTGGTGGCTGCAGGTAAGCTGACAACACCGCCATTGGGTTGGGAGGGTCTGCCTTCAGGGCAGCCACAGGGGTTCACAGAACTGTCCCCCCAGGCTCCATCTGCTTTGCCAACATGGGAGTGGCCATACTGGAGCCCACACTGCCCATCTGGATGATGCAGACCATGTGCTCCCCTGAGTGGCAGCTGGGTAAGTAACCTTGGTCCCCAGCTCAGGCTTGAGCAGAGTTGTGTGCCACAGGCCCTAACTCAGATCATCGAGAAGCATCACTAGGTCCGGGTCTCCAGGGTCCCAGAGGGACGATGTGCTTCCTTTATAGAATTACCTGCCCATTCACCCTGTGAATCAAGCCTGACTGGGTGGGTAGTCCTTCCAAGAAGCAGCCCAAGAAGGGCCAGGGGAGGGGGGTGGTTGGTAGGGCCATAGAGCATCAACTTCCCGTGTGGTTGAACCACTAATGACTTCTAGTCTAAGAATGCAGGTTTTCATTTCTGTTGATTGGCTATGCAAACCGTGCAAATCACAGAAACTTTCTGAGCACCACTTTTCTCATCTCTAAAATAGGCATCAGAATAGCTGCTGTGGCTCAGTGGATTGAGTGCTGGCCTGCGAACCCAAGGGTCGCTGGTTCAATTCCCAGTCAGGGCACATGCCTGGGTTGTGGGCCACGTCCCCAGTTGGGGGCATGTGAGAGGCAACCAATCAATATTTCTCTCCCTCTCTTTCTCCCTCCCTTCTCCTCTCTAAAAATAAATAAATAAAATCTGAAAAAAAGAATACTATCTAGTTCAAAGGGTCACTTGAGGAACAACTGTCAGTCCTGCACCTGTAGAACATTAATGCACAACCATTACCATCATGTTTTCTGTCTTCAAGTCTCTTCCCCCCAGATTCCTTTTTTTACATTATTTTTATTGTAGCTTTTTCATTACCATCTATCCCTCATACTCTCTTCCACCCCTACCCAACGACTTCCTCCTCACAATCACCACACTGTTGTCTGCGTCCCTAAGTCCTTTCTCTCTTTTTTTCCGTTTTGCTAGATCCCCCCCACTTCCTAGCACCTGCCTAACCACCCCACTCCAGAGCTGTCAGCCTGCTCTGTCTCTATTTTGCTTGTTAATTCAGCTTGTCCATTAGATTCCACATAGGAAAACAAAGTCATCTGAGATAGGCAGTAAAATCTCAGATTACTTTTTTTGCTATCTTTGCACCTCTAAGAGGGGAGCTTCTGGAGCCTATTGTTCTGTAACCCCCATCCAGGGAAGGTGCTGGACTCTGTATCCCAGGAGAGCTCTGGGCCCAGGAGAGAGGCCTCCAGCCTCCTCTCTCCTTTTCAGGAAGCCTGAGGACAGGGACAGAGAAGGCTACGTGCACATTGCTCCATCACTGCAGGGAAGAGAGGCTTATGGGGCCAGAGGGGAAGCCGATAAGGACCTGACGTGGCTCAGCATGCAATAAAAAGCTCTAAATCTAATTTTTTAGGGGACAGTTCTAAGCAAGGCTCCAAGCCCCAAATTGAATTTTTCTGGGCTGCAGCTGCCTCTGACCATGACAATTAATTGAGTTAGTCAGTGCTTGGTGCCAGCCATCATCCCCCGCCCCGAGGCTCCAGCCATGCGGGTGGGACCCACAGCTCCAAAAGGCCCTTCCACAGCCTTCTTCACCCACAGGAGAGACTATAAAATGCAAATCAGCGATCAGCCACTAACTGGGGAATTGTTGGCTTTGGGCTTCATTGTAACCATCACAATAGTATCTATAGGCAGCATTGTTGCCTCTGGCTAGGAGAGGCAGAGAGGCAGATGAGACACCTGAGGAAGCTCACAATGTGATCTCACCCGGTCCCCTCTGCAAGGACATCAGAGCTCAAGGAGGGTTCGTCTTCCTCCATCCTTTACCCGGACCTCAGTGCTATCTGTATCACATTGCCTGTAAAGCTTGTCAAAAACTCAGATAGCAGGGCCCTACCCAGCAAGTCAGTGAAACAAGTTTGTGTTCCTAGTAAATTTCTGGGTATTGCTGAGATGGCCTCAGTGGCCCCACTTTGAAAAACATTGCCCTAAATGCAGGACACCTCTCACGTGGGGGGAGGGAAAAGGGAATAAGGCTTCTGAGAGGGGCTGTCATCTGTGACTGAGCAGCCGATGTCCCAAGTGCTCATTGCTCCCAGCGAGTGTAGAGCGGGGCTCAGGCTGTGGAAACAGGCCTGACGGCCACTTACCGGTTGTGACCTTGGATGCATTTTCTAACCTCTTGATAACTCCACTTTTTTTATTTGTAAAAATGGAGCCGGTTTTCAGAGTTGTTTCCCAGATTAAATGGTTATATGAATTCTAAAAGGATTAGTGCGATGCATGGAATATAGGATATACCTGGTAAATTAAAATCATGACTATTTTCATAATTGTTTTTGTTTAAATCACATTGGCAATAACAGCTCTGTGACGTCTGCACCCCTTGAAGATGCACTGTTAAAAATACATGTGTGTCTGTGGACCTACAGCCTGGCACACCGCTTTTGCATAATATGCCACTGAAATGCCAGCTATACCCAGGCCCTAAAGAACAAGCCACTTTGATGGAGGAAAATCTTATTCAGAAAGTTTAACGTTGTTTAAAATGACATTAAGGTAATGATCTAGGAGGCTAGTAAGCTTCCTAGATGAACTTGTTTCCAGATAATCAGGTAAACAGTTGAGTAGGCATACCTTCTAATTTTTTAAAAGCAATTAAACGTAAACAAATAGATACAGTTTGACATAGATTGCCATGCAGTACAGGCCAGCTAAACAAATCCACGAAGGTGTACTTCACTTACACCCATAGAAGAGAATATTAAAAGCAAACAAGCCATCAGCTGGTAACTGGGGAACTGTTGACTTTGGGCTTCATTGTCATCATCACAATAGTTTCTATTGGGCAGCACTGTTTCCTGTCAGTACAGAGAGACAGAGAGGCTGGGCACACCTACGGAAACTCATGCTGCTGATGCCAAGTAGTCCCTTGAGCCAGAGCCATCTGGCTGCTGCACTGGTGGTGAGGGTGGTGGGGACACCTGGAGCTGCAGTGAGAAGGCCTAGGCCCACGTCCTGACCCTGTTTCTTACCAGATGACACTAATGAAGGCCAATGCTCAGTGGGGACTTAATCTGGGCCAGTAGCTATACAAAATGGTTGATGTGCATTATGTCATTGAAGCCTCACAGCTGATGTATCGCATAGGAATTACTATTATCCCCGTCCTTTAGAGGTTTCTTATTCTGACCCAATTTCCCATTGCCCTCCCAAACCCTGGGTCTCAGGGAAGTCCCTGTCCTGGTGCCCTCAGCCTTGTCTCTCTATGTGCCCTTCACCTCCTTGCGCGGACACCTGGGTGTTTCCTGTGAACACTGTTTTCTGCAGCCCTCCTGAGCAAAGCCCGTGTTCCTCCTTTGCTGCTTCTGAATAATTTCTTCTTCATTCTCCTTCAAAAACCCCAACTCCTTTGAAGATCTTGTTGTTAAATTATACCGCCCACCCCTTAGCCCATCTCCTTCATTAAAGCTGTCAATCTTTTCACCTCAAGTCCTGTCCCTGTTTTTGGTGACATCAATATCTGGGTAGATAACCCTCTAACATCTTGGCCTATCCCTTAATCTACCCTTTTGCTATGATCCTTTTCTCCTCTCCACCTTAACCAATCAAACGTTCATAGAACCTTGACCTTGACATCATCGTTAATGGTATCACCTCTGAAATCACCATTCCAAGAGTCCAGCTATCACCTTACACATATTCTGCTCTGGTATTCTAAGACCCCCACATCAACCAATTTTGACCACTTCGAGATCACTATTGGCCTCAGTTCTTGTTCTGTTTTCATCACGACTTATGGCTCCACTTCCTTCTTTATTCAGCTTGGATTCCTTCAAGGTGGATCCAAGTCCACCATCAGAGCCAATCCTTTGAAGGCATTGGTGTTCCTTGGCCCACTCTTCCCCTGGGGTTGTCACCTGGAAAAGCCTTGACTCTGGTTAAACCTATCTGGTTGCAGTGCTTTGTCTGCACATGAACAGTGGAATGGGACTGTAGAAAAACACACAGCCACGCTACTGGTCTCACCTTAGATTTATGGCCACAAATCTAAAATAGGTTCATTTTTCCAGCTCCACTATAATCTTCTTTTAAATTTTATTTCTAATTAGAGTTGACTAAGACAGGTTTTTACACTGTCCAACAATCCTTCTGTGAGTCCCCTAGTTATGTTCTCTGCCCCACTTTCCAAAACAACTTTTGTTCTTCTCCGTTCAGACCTCTTATACAGTCCTGTCCCTTCACCTTTGTCATTTTCAACTCCGGGTCATTGAGAAAATAGGAGAAATGAGAAGGGGGCTCACATGTTCCCATTGCTAAGCATACTCACTTCCCTGCACCTGGGCCCACGTCACCACCTTCTCTTTACCACTTCAGCATCTCTGCTCCTTTCAAAGGCCAAACTCCTTTTCCCCACTTGCCTCCTGGATTCCATCCCCCTTCACCCACTTCGTTGGCTGCTCCTTTTCCCCTTTTCTATATCCTCCCCATCTGCTAACTTTCAAAGGGAGGAGTCCTCAGAGTCCCAGACCATGGGTCTCTATTGTTTTCTCCCTGATCTTTTGTAGGTGAGCCCAGCCACCCTACAGCTGTAGGAACAGTGCATGCACCAGTTAGTCGAACATTTGTACCTGTGTTTAGGGCCTTTCTTTGGAACCCGACTTGTGAGCCCAACTGCTCGATGTCTCCAGCTGGACATCTAATAAGCCCTCCAAACCTCTTATGAGCCCTCCAAGCTCTCCCTTCCTCTCCCGTCTCCAGCCACCAGTAGGTTTAGACAAAAACCTGGGAGTTGTCTTTGATTTCTCTCTTTTCCCGACTCCTGCTACACCTGTGCCCTATCCCAGCAGAATTCCACTGACGCTACCTACAAAATGCCTCCCACTCGATTCTCTTCTCTCCATAGTGACTCCTAAGCTGAGATGCTACCGCATTTCTCTTAGGTTCTGCAGAGAGTCTTTTGGCTTCCTCTCTTGTCCTGTGAAGCCACTCTTCTAACCACAGCCAGGGACTTTAAAAACAAATCAGAGTATGTCATTTCAAAACTTCCCATTCCACTTTGGATAAGGTCTGAATTCCAGGCACACACTTCCTATCGCTCCCCACTTTGCTCATTGAGCCTCAGCCATGTGGACCCTCTTCCTGTTCCTAGAACAGACTAAGTAGTTTCTTCTTTAAGTATTTGCATGAAGTGGTGTTTTGGGGGACTGTTGTTTATTTGTTTTGTTTTCTTTTTTCCTGCTTGAAAACTCTCTTTTGGTTATTCTAGGTTTAGTTTAAATGTCACCTTCTCAAAGAAGCCTTCCCTGACCCCCCATTTCTGGTCATTCTGCCATATCATCACATTTTATCTACAAAACTTATCATTTTTTTAAATTATATTTTTCCTGTATTTGTTTACTTATTTGTTGTCTGTCTCCCTCCCCAAGACTAGGATTTCCTCTACCTTATTCACCGCTCTATTCCTAGCCCCTAGAATACTTGGCATGTAATAAAAGCTCATTAAAAGGGCTGAATGAATGGACAGATGCCTGAGACTCAGAGAGGATAAATAAATTGCCCAAGGTCACAGAGCTAACAATTGGCTGAGCCACAGAGTGAATCCAAAGCTGTGGGCTCCACAGTCCAGCTCCAGAGTGCCTGACTCTACTGTCACAGAACACAATGTGACCAGGGCTTCAGTTTATAAAATATTTTAAATTCATGATCTAATTTGCTCTTCAGTGTAAGCTGTTATTATATAACCATAGCTTTGTTTTTCCCAGATGTGAAACCAAAGCCCAGAAAGGTTTACTAGCCTAACCAACATCAGGACGTCAGCAATAGAAAGGCAGGTAAATAGCAAGGCAGGAGATGTCGTTCCCAGGAAGTATGTACAGGTATCCCCCATATTACACAGTTCTGTAATACGGTTTCGCTCTAACACGATATGACTGTAGAAGATATCCAGGAATTGCTGGTAGAAGAAGAAACTGATGAAGCAATTTTGGTGGAAATGACATCTGGAATGTGCCAAGATAACTTATGAAAATGAAGAAGTTAAACAGTTTACTCTAAAAAGCATAAAGAGAGTCCTAGACTTAGCCAGTTAGTAATATTTCTTAAATGAAGATCCTTGCACTGAAAGGAGCACAAAGTTTAACAGAGAACTTCAAAGGTGCTTAGCACCATATAGCGAAATTTATAAAGATCTCTCAGCTAAAAGCACCAATCTAAAATAACAGATTTTTTTGCAAAAAGTAGAGCACAAAAGTCAAGATAATACTGAATAAAGTTCAGAGGATGGGGATATCTTGTCAAAAAGAAAACTTGTTCAGTTAATGGAGCTTAGTAGTGATGACGAAGAAAACATTACTTAATTCATATTAATATGTAATGCTTTGATGAAAATTGCTTTGATAAAGATTTCTCTTAATTAAAAAAATATACTATGTTTTTTAAATTTTTGGAACCTAACCACCCCCCCTTTTGTACTAGTTCTTTTTGTCTTATAACACGGATTTGCATACCACAGCATTTGTTAGGAACCTAACAACCATGTTATACGGGGGTTACCTGTATGTCTTTCTCTAATGCTCATGTTCTTATACTGATGGTCAAGGGTATTTTATATCTTAGAATGGCTCACTGGGGCTGCCTACCCAGAAGTCTAAGTGGGGAACTGAAAGTACATTATGTGTATTGAAGCTGAACAAGGTCCTGCTCCTGGGGAATGCACAAGTGTGGGATCCTCTGTTATCCACTCTGGGTTTGCACAGGGGTCTCCAACCTACCAAACAAACTGCTTTGCAATCCTTGAAGGTAATGGGGGGACTTCCCTGTCTTGTAGGATCAGGTATTTTAGAGTAAAGAGGGCATGTCCTGAGGGGTACACCTATGTCTTCCTACAGGTCTAGCTTTCTTGCCTGCCAGCCTGTCCTACCTCATTGGCACCAACCTCTTTGGTGTGATGGCCAACAAGATGGGTCGGTACGTAGACTAGGGATCAGGGAAGAGTGAGAGGAATGTAAGATAGCACATCCTTTTGAAATTGTCCCTGCACCTGGGATGATGAACAGCTCCTCTGAGGTGGAAAGTTTAGGACAGGTGCATACAGACAAAAACTGCCCACAGGGAGGATAGGGTAAACATGCGGTGAGGGCCAGAAGGAGAAAGGAAGGTCGGTCCTGAGCTGGTTCCTACAGAGGAAGCAGTGAATATCTGAGGGACAGCCTTTACTTTCATATGTTGTCTAGTTGAAGAGATAAAATAATCCCACAGCGGACAGATATGAGAAAAAGCAGTTCTATGGGGGCAGTGGTTGCCAAACTGTGTTCCGTGGAGGTGCCTCAGAGGCCCCCCAACCCTTGGGGGCCAAGAGGTACGAGTCTGGATCCTGCTCCTCCACTACAGTGGGAACAGCTCTAATTTCATCTTTGTAGTCAGCATCAAGATTTTTAAAATAAATTTAAAACCCACTGCTCTAGGCAACCAGAGCAGGAAAGAAGTTCTGTACTATTGTTTTTTGGTTTCTGAGGTGGATCTTGAAGACCAAATAAAATATGAATAGAGGAGAGGGTGTCTGAACTGGGAATCAACATAAATTAAGTTTGAGGGTTACTCTTAAGGGGTCAGTACTTCTCAGTCAACTAGTTCCTCTTCTAAGAGGAGGAAGACTAGTTCCCCTCAGATCCCCACACCTTCTGCTGTGGAAAGAGGCATGGAGGCAGGGAAGAGATGGGGGAAGGAAAGGACAGAGAAAGGGCTCACCTGGGTACAAACTGGTCACATAGAGATGTGTTCATCTTCCAACATCCCACAGGGTTCCTGGAACTAGGGGTGGTAGGACTAGCCGGTGTGGTGGTGATGGGGTGGCGGGTGGAAGGGACCTCTCCCCTTGGCACCATTTAACGACAGCTCTTTTTCCCAGGTGGCTTTGCTCCCTGATTGGCATGGTGGTAGTAGGTACCAGCTTGCTTTGTGTAAGTATAATAAGGTTAGTTGAGAAAAGAGAGGGAGACCCAGACATTTAAACACCATTTTCCTTTAAAATGAGCAGAGAGTTGACTTGGCGAGGACTGCCAGAAAGACCATTTCTGCGTCAGTAGGAATTTAGCAGTGGAAAGCTGCCACCAGGTGTCCCATTGGAAAGAGGTGGAGGAGGAGTGGAGGGGGCAATGGGAGGGCTACAGCTGGAGGGCTGAGGCTCTGTGCATGGGCATAGGAAGCAATGCATGTCGATGTCTATTTCCGGACCAGCAAGATGGTGCATTTTATGACTTCATTTGTTCACCCCATCCTGGCAGAGCCCATAGTCACCAGGTGGGCCATCAGCTGTGCCTCAGCCTCCAGCAACAGACTATTAGATAGAAGAACAAGGAAAGAAGGGCTTTTCCATTTTCAAGAGCACCCTTTATGCTCTCTAAGCCTTCATTTTCTCCTCTCTGGAATGGGGATTATAAGCACACTTACAGGGCAGTCAAGGTCATCCACAGACCACAGCAGTGACTCTTAGCCAATACTGTTAATAAAATATAAATACCCCTTGAGGAATCTTTCCCAAAATTAGTATCAGCCACTAACATCTAAATGGTACATTAAACCTCTGAGGGGTGAGTGTGTCGGGGTAGCAGGTTGGGTGACAGTTGCCCAGGGAGGAAGGGAAGAAACCACGAAAAGAGGAAAGGAAGGCTTCCGTGGGGGGTGGGGAGTGCAAGAGAATGAGCATCACAGGCATGCTGATGTGGCACCAAACATGCCACCTGCCCTCTAGCTTATGTGCAATTGGTTGTTGGTATCTCCTCTCTTGCTCCAGTGGCTACCGAGCTAAGCCTTAACCTAGACCTTTGGATGCTGCTGCTAATAGAAATGAGAGGAACTCCATTCAGTAAAGAAGGAGGACTGAAGTGTGTGTCTGGAGCGAGGGGCATGGGGAGGGAGGGTCCATGCAACAGAAAAGGACCATTGTTATGCTATCAAGCAGTCAAACCTAAGGTTCAAACTTGATTTTGCCACATAGGAGCTCTGTAACTTTGGGCAGGGCATTCGACCATAGAGCACCAGTTTAGTTTTCATATCTTTCAAGTGGATGTAAAGGGTCTTCTTCATAAGGAAGTGGGAGAATCCAAGCAGACAACACATGTGGCACAGAACACATGTGAATGAATTTCAGGTGAACGTGCTTCACTGTTGAGCTGTACCCGCATGGCCCAGCGGGACTCCTGATGAGCTCTCCCTCCTTTCCTACTACAGGTTCCTCTGGCTCGTAATATTTTTGGCCTCATTGGTCCCAATGCAGGGCTTGGCTTTGCCATAGGTAAGAAATGCCCTTAAAGGAAGTAAGAAGGCCCTGAATGTTAGTCTGTGGAAAGGCAGAAGGATCACAGGGCAGCTGACAGGGGTATGGAGAGGCAAGCTCATATTCTTACCTGGAATGGGTATTGTGTTGAGTGGGGGGACCGAAGGCTAAGCAAATGAACTAAGAGAGGAGGCGGAGGGAGGATGCAAAGACAGGGAGGGGCCTGGGATGTTGCAGACAGAAGTGTCCTGTTTGCTCTGGTCACAGGCATGGTGGATTCCTCTATGATGCCCATCATGGCACACCTGGTGGACCTGCGCCACACCTCTGTGTATGGGAGTGTCTATGCCATCGCTGATGTGGCTTTTTGCATGGGCTTTGCTATAGGTATGTTGGTTGGGGGGATGGCAGGAAGGAGCATCCAGGACTTGGTGTCCCAGTCTCCCTTTTCCACTGGTTACCAGCTGGAAGTGGAGCTGGGAGGCCAATCCTCCCCGGATTCTGGAGATATTTGACCCTGGGACATCCTCTGGGACACCTGCTGACCCTCACATGGTATCTTCTGTGTGATCAAGCCTCATAAATACTGGTGACTTGGATTTCTTCCACCCAGGCCCATCCACAGGTGGTGCCATTGTGCGTGCTGTCGGCTTCCCGTGGCTCATGGTCATCATCGGAGTTGCCAACATCACCTACGCCCCTCTCTGCTTCTCCCTGAGGAGCCCCCCAGCCAAGGAGGAGAAGCTGGTAAGCGTCTCTGACTCCTGCTAAAAAAATCTTGTGTCTCTCCTTGTCTCTCTCATTCCTTTTCATCCTGTGCTCTTACTTCCTCCCCTTTGAATCATCTCTCTGCTTTGCCTGGTTTTCTGATCCCTTTTTCATCTTTATCTGTACTTTGTGGACTTCCTTATTTTCCCTTCTCTACATAACCACTTCCTCTCCTACTGCAGGCAGTTAGGCAGGGTCAGAAGTAAACAAAGAAAATGGGAAGTTTATAAAGAGTTGGGAGCTGGGACCATCAAAGGCTGTAGTTATGAGCAAAGCATGCGTTACCAAATTATCTCCCTAAAATGGATAGAATTCCACTGGGTCATTCATTCGAGTCCTTGGTCCTTACTAGGTCACCTCTTAAAATACCAAACTGCTGGGGAGAGAACCACAACCTATGATTTTGTAACAAGATACTTTTCTCTGATTGTAGCATGAGCACCCTGAGGGTATGGGAGGGCTGGGGAGGATGTAATGGCTGCTCAAGGGAACAATGGAACAAAGGAAGGTCTGATGAGGGGTGGGGGCTGCCAATTTCAGCTGCAGCCAGCACTATTGCTGTTAGGATTAAATTACAGGATATCAGATGTTCATCTTGACTAGGCCTGTGCACATACATGAAGCAGAAAGAGGGTCCTGTGCTTGTTCCTGGAGTCTTTCCTGAGTCACACTAGACATGGATGAGCTAGCTGTGTGAGAAATGCTCACAATAAAAACACTGGGACACAGGACTTTAGCAGTAACTGAGGCAGCTGTTTATTCACAGATCTGCAGCTCTGGACGCAGCCAAAAACCCAAATCAATACATGAAGCAGGTTGCTTTTATCCTAACACGAGTAAACCCCCCCATTCCCCCTCCTCCATTTTTCCATACTGGATACTCCAGAGTTACAATCTAACGCAATTAACTTAATTAGCTGAGGGTGATAGTTAACTCAGGGTGATCTGGTTAGAGGTCTGTCTCCAGCTCTTCTTTGAAATTTCCCTATCTTGTTTGCTGGGCTGTCTAGCTACATTTTCCCATTTCCCAGAGTTTGGTGATGACTGCCCCCCCACCCCCTTTGATCTCAGAGGCATTTGTCCTCAGAAGCATTTGTGCTGAGCTGCGGAATGCCCCCTTCCTGACTAGTAAGTGTGCTGATACTGTTAACTCTGACTCGGAGACCCCCTGATTCAAGATTTAATCACATTTCTCCTTTGCTGCTAATTATTTTCTACTGGTTTGGGAGTCACCATCTCCTTGCCCCTTACAGCTGGGAAGGGAATGCGGAGACTGAGTAAGCTGTGCAGTGATTTCTCTTCCTGCCGCCCACTGCAGGCGATTCTGAGCCAGGACTGCCCCATGGAGCTGCGGGTGCACGAAGTCCAGACGTCCTTGAGGGCGTTTCCGTTGGGGGAGGACAGTGACGAGGAGCCCGGCAGTGAGGAGTAGCAGCAGAAGGTGGTCCCTGAGCCCCCCACATGTGGTTCTCTGAGGCTCGAACTTCAGTGACCACCTCTCTCCCTAGGACCTGACCGCCATGGGCCACTCAGTAGGCTTCACTTCCCGCTGCCCTGGGTGTCTCTTAACCTCCCCGGGCTCTCTCCTCACCTCACTGGTGTCACCCATAGCTCTCCCTCCATGTGTCAATGCCTCAGGTGGCCCAGGTTTTGTGGGAGGGCAGTGATGCTCTTTCCTGGGCTTCTGGGAGGCTGATTGAACTCGAGCCATGACAGGTTCTGCAAGGGGTGACTCATTTTCCGGAGGCAGCAATGAGCACAACGTGCCCCTGAAACCAGTGGGGTGACTGACAAACCTCATTTGATCTGTTGCCTGATTTCCTTTGGCACGTCCCCAGCAGCCATGCAGGGTTCTGTGCTCTGTTCTCCCTGAGTTTTTCCAGCTAAGTTGAGAAAGCATCCTCAACATTGTACTGCTGCTAAATGGCCAATTTGGGAGAGTGTTAGCCTGGTTTTTAGTGTTTTTTTTCTCTATGGCTAAGCCTACAGCTGCTAATGTGACTTTGCCCTCAGTAAATGGAGGACTCTCTCTTCTTTGTTACCAAATGGAAGGGAAAAAACAGCCTGTTTATCTTAGGCTTTGAGTTACTGGCATTCTCACTGTTTCCTCTGTGGGTCTCCACCTTCCCTCAACCTCTTAGACTGAAAAATAAAAGTAGGACAGAAAAATAACACATCTATTTATACCAGGATTTCATGGGAAGAAGTACAAAAACAGGTGCCCTACAATTCCTTCCAACTGTGGGTTTCCTAATTCTTTCCTGAGGATCGTGATGAGGCATTGCCCACACTTGCCAATGAATGTGTTTTTACGTAATCCAGACATGGTAAACTAGCTGCTCTTTTATAGCAAAAGAAAATCTGTGGACAAATACATCAGGCACTGTAAACACTTTGACTTTTTGCTACTTTTTGGAAGCAGTTATTGAGTGATGGGGTTTAAAAGAGATGGGAGACGTGGCACCCACCCTTAAGTAGCTTCCCATCTATTTGGGCAAACAGGACATTCACAGGATAACATGATCAATACTGCGAGTTGGTGTACATTCTGCTCAGGTACAAAGAGGCAGGAATGACCATGGTCTGGGTGGGGAATAATGGTGGAGACAGAGGCCAAGGCAGAAGTGCAAAGGTCCCAGGCGCAGGGTGCAGGGTGCTGGGATGTCGGGTCGGGGTATCCAGGCTTCACTCTGGAATTCTGCCCAGCTCTGATGACTCCATGCCTGTGGAGGAATTTGATGGATTCGACCCAAGCTCCAAATCACGAGAACACATTTGAGCTGGACCTCAGTGAATCTTATCACTTAGACAATGGATGACTGATTCATGGATTTGCTTCTAAGGGGGTGGCACTAACTAGACTTGCCTGGTACATGAAACCCAATGGGCTTATACCGTCATTTAGTCAGGATGATACTTGCCTCCAATTATGAAAGAGCTCAGTGATAAAATTAGGAAGTCGTTTGTCAAAATATGTAAGCTGTAACTACAAGGGCAGACTGAGCAGAGGCCCCTGGGCAGGTAGAGGGGGTCGGTGGGGTGCGGAGGGTCTGGGGCACTGACAGGGGAGTCCTGCTGCGTCTCACACCCACATGGATCAGCATTTACAATAAAGGACAAGCTCGTTATGGAAATTGTTAACACATTTAAAAAATTAATATTTTTAAAAAGAGACAGTCATTCTTGACTTGCCGGCTAACATTGTTTGAGCAATATAACACCTATTTAAGAAGAAACCAATAGATGTTTACTCAGAAGAGAGTCAATACCAAACACTCTGGGTTAGTCAGGACACATTTTTTTGTTATTGATCAGAAATAGGTCATATGCCCTGGCTGGTGTGTCTCAGTGGATTGAGTGCCAGCCTGCAAACCAAAAGGTCACCAGTTCAATTCCCAGTCAGGGCACGTGCCTGGGTTGAGGGCCAGGTCCCCAGTTGGGGGCATGTGAGAGGCAACTTATCAATGTATCTCTTGTACATCTTTGTTTCTCCCTCTCTTTCTCCCCCCTTCCCCTCTCTCTAAAATCAATAAATAAAATCTTTAAAAAAAATTTTTTAATAGGTCATAAACATAGCCTGTGTATGAAACATAAAAAGGAGAATCACGTAAAAGTAGACAATGGAATTTGTCTGTATCAGTGGCTTTACAAATGTCATGGAGAAAAGAATGCATGGTCCACTTTCACATTTAGAGATGACACTAAGTTCGTCTAAAAATGAAAAGACCAACGCAGCAAGAACAAGCCACAAGAATCTTTTCTTATAAAAGTACCATATAATGTCAGGTGGCCTCCAGCATGAAAAGGTTGAACTCCCAGTTGCAATGCAGCGAAGCAGACGAAGCAGACAGGGAACTAATGAGCTGTTGTGCATAGTGAGCATTCTCAGAATGCCAGAAGTGAACAAGAAGACATTTTATTTCCCAAGACAGAACCTGGTGTGGGAGCTGCTGGTTGAGGCCATAACTGGAGTCAGAAAAAATGCAGAGGAAGCATGAGACATGATGAGTGGGTGGTGTGGGGAGACAGGAAACTTTTTACAGGGCTTCAGCGGTGCTGTTGGGACGTCCAGTGCCATTTGATTCTCGATCCTTTGAATGGGATCTGCTGTTGCTTTGGCTTTTAGGATCTTTTTCCAGGTCTTCCCAAATTTCGCAATAGTGACTCTTGGTGGAGGTTTTTTTAATTCATTGTGCTGTGGTCCAATAGACTGCTGCAATCTAGAAAATTATGTTTTTTTTTGTTTTTTTTTTTCCTTTTTTTTATTTTGGTTTTTCAATTACAGTTGTCCCCTTTTCCCCTAATTTCTCTCCCCCACCCAACCCACCCCCTCTCCCGCAATCATATCCCTCCCCGTTGTCCATGTCCACGAGTCTTTTATACAGGCTCTTTGACTAAACCCTTCCCTTACTTATCCCCCTTCTCTCCCTCTCCCCTCCCCCCTATTGACTGCTATTCTGCTCTTTGTTCTATTTAGTTCCTTTGTTTGTGTTGTTCTTTAGTTTCCTGTATTAGGTGATATCATATGGTATCTGTCTTTCATTGCTTGGCTTATTTCACTAAGCGTAATTCTCTCTAGTTCCATCCATGTTGTCGCAAATGGCAGGAGTTCCTTCTTTCTTTCTGCTACATAGTATTCCATTGTGTAAATGTACCACAGCTTTTTGATCCACTCATCTACAGATGGGCACTTAGGTTGTTTCCAGCACTTAGCCATTGTAAACAGTGCTGCAATGAACATAGGAGTGCATAAGTTCTTTTGAATTGGTGTTTCAAGATTCTTCGGGTATAATCCTAGTAGTGGGATCGCTGGTTCAAAAGGCAGTTCCATTTTTAGTTTTTTGAGGAAATTCCATACTGTTTTCCACAGTGGCAGCACCAGTCTGCATTCCCACCAACAGTGCACTAGGGTTCCCATTTCTCCACATTCTCTCCAGCACTTGCTGTTTGTTGATGATGGCCATTCTGACAGGTGTAAAATGGTATCTCATTGTGGTTTTTATTTGCATCTCCCTGATGGCTAATGATGTTGAGCATTTTTTCATGTGTCTGTGGACCTTCTGTATGTCCTCTTTGGAGAAGAAAATTATGTTTTTTTGTTCTGGCAATTTTATTGTTCAGTCTTCTTGATAATTTCTCCTATGTCTGCCTTTGCTTTCTTTCTGGAAATCCTATTAGTTGGCTGTGGGATTCTAGGATTGATTGATTTTTCTTTTTCCTTCTATTCAATCTCTTAAACTTCATTTGTTCTGCTCTCTGAGAGATTTCCTTAATTCTACATCCAGCTATCCTTTGTAATATATATTTTTTTCATTGTAGCTATCATAATTTATAAGAGCTCTCCAATTCTTTTAGCCTCTAATCTCATTTCATGGTTGCAATATTTTTAATCTCTCTCAGAGTGGGTCAAATTATACTTTGTTCCTTGCATTTGTACATTTCCTTGGCTCCAGTGTTGGCTTGTTTGAGCTGCTTTTCACTGTGGAGACTTTCCTTTGAAAGCCTGTGATGACTGGAGCTTGCAAACTCCTGGGGTGACTAGGGGGGAGTTGACTCTTTGGTTGGCATGCTCCCCAGTATCAGTGTCTGTTGATCATGTCTCTGTGTTACTGTCAGTATTTAGCCAGAAAAGGGGAGCAAAGGGAACTAGACATTGAGCTTAATAAACTGGGGAACATAAGCCTGTTTGCTTCACCTGGAAGCTACGGCTTCACACTCCAGGGGGCCACATTATTGATCCACCAAGGGGATTAACACTCCTCTGTTCTTTGCCCTTCCAGTACTGGGTTGTTGGGGGGGGAGGGGCAGGGGGTGGTCACAGAGGGAGGTGCTGGACTATAGAGGCTCTCAGCCTAAGTAGAGGATATAAACCCATCCAAAAGCCCATGAAAGTCTGAGAAGTTGATTCGTCATTTTGAGAAGGCATGTGGCCCATCCTAAACCCAAGTTAATATGATCCTAGGAGAACAAAGAATCTCTCTCTCTCTCTCTCTCTCTCTCTCTCTCTCTCTCTCTCTCTCTCTCTCTCCCCCCACACTTGTAGGGTAGATGCACCTGCTCTCTCCACGGCCATGTGGCCCTTTCAACCACATGTGGGGATGCATCTCCACGCCAGGCTCCAGGAGGGAGTCTGAATACCAAAGCATAGCAATGGGCTGCAGCTGGAAACACACGCTAAGCTAGCCAGATAATGGGCTGGACTGGACTTTAATATGGAGCATAAATTCCAGGCCATGGCTCCATCCTGGCCCTACTGAAGACAAGACTGGCCTTTTTCCTTGGCAGGACAGAGGGAGATGGCACATTGGAAGTCCAGGGGGCAACTTCTACTTCCATATGAATAAGGCATCTTGCCACCCCACAGTCTCCCACACGTGGGACCGTGAATGCTTTCCTTGTGATCCTGTAGCAGAACCTAGTTTCCAACAACAACATCTAGATGTCTCAGTGCAAACACTGCCCCCTGGTGTGGGGGTGGGTGAAGTCAACATATTTGGAGCAAAATGGCTTAAGGGGGCTCCTAGTGGGAGGTGGACCTCAACTTGGCCTCCTCACTGTTTGAGGTGTGGCACGTCTCCTCTGCCTTCCATTGTGAGTGATGTCTTCAGGATTTGGGGGGTTGTTTGTTTGTTTGCTTTGCTCTCTGTTCCATTTTTCTACAGAATAAACCCTTCCGCTTCAGGGACAGGTAGGCTGTTAAAGCTGACTTCAAGGTACGGTGGAGAGGATATATGTGTTCTTATATCCCCCAACAATGCCTTTCTTCAGCCTCTTATCTTGCACCACCTTCAAGTCCTAATTATTTCTGCAGTTCTGTGACATAAACTGACTTTAATTATTGGCCTCTCCTTTGCCTGAATTTGCTATTTGGACATCCCATTTATGCTAATTTTCTCATCAATTTTTTAAAATAACTGATAGTCAGTTTATTCAAAAAGATTGATTTACGCATCTGTAATGGTGACTTCAACCTCAAGTCCTGGATCAATACTGATGGAAGTAACCGGCTTAACAATCTCAAGAGGTCTGTGCAAGTCAATGAGTCACTGTGGATCCTCATCTGAAAAAGATCTCAAGTCTTAGAGCCTTCACACAGGGGAGGAAGTGATTCTGAGTCTTGGTAGGCATCCAAAGTGGTCATTCTGCTTTGAGATTCTTTTTCTTTTCACCTCTGATCAAGTCAGCACACACCTTCTCCAAGGACTTTACGTTGCGGTTGGTTAGAGTAATTCTAATTCAGTGAATCACCACCTCTGGTTCCAGCAGGACTCTTTCCGATATCTTTGAAAGCCTGGCTGGAGCACACCTTCCTGGCAGGCTTATTCCTCAGTGACAAGGAACAGAGCGGGGTCAGGAGCAGGAATGGAGCTGCACTGCAGATGCAACCACCTTTTCCTCAGAGTCTCATCAACTTGTATCCAACATTTTCATCCAAACAATTCCCAAAACATTGCTGGTATCTGCCATGTGCTATCATCTCCTTCCTCCAAATCTTTTCCTCTGAATTCCTTCATAGGGTAGCTGTTGGAGCTTATATGAGTCTTTATTCAAATTTTTCCTGCTCTTCTAAAAGAACATGAAGAGGAAATTACTCAGTTTAAATTTACTTATAAAAATATTGAAAAGAGCGAGAATGGAGATGGAAGAGAGTTTGGTCTGCATGCCTGCATTTATTGTTCACACTGGCTGGAATCTGGAGTCATCTGAAGTTAAGTGCTTCATCTCTCTGATTGGCCTGACTATTTTATCAGCAATTAGCTGGCATGGAGCCATGGCTGCGTTGTTTTGGTGCACAGTCTGCCCATCAGCAAGGCTGTGGGTGGGGGGAATGAGATGACTTTGGGAATCACCACTGTGTTGACATGCGTGCATCCAGAGCCCTTTCCAGACGTTATGGGAGCAGCAAACCTTATTGTCCCGTGGTCCATCTTGGCCTCCAGCTCCTGCCCCTCTGAGCCAAGGGGTTCCTAATGACAACCACTGTCTCTCCGTTCCCACAGGCACCTGTTCCTTTCCCCTGTTGGGGTCATCTCCCTTTACTCTCCTGGGCCACATGGGTACCAGCCTCTGCCTATGGATGTCTCTTCCCGTAGCCTCCAGGACTGAAACGGTCATTCAAGGAGCACTGGGGGCGGGGGGGGACAGAGTTAAAATGCTTAGATCACTGACGTGACTCAAGTCCTAAGGTTTTCCCCACCCCCACCCACCACAGGTTTCTCAGCCATTTTTTCCTTTTCCTTTTCCTTTCCATTCTTCTTCTCCTCTCCTTCTCTTTCCTCCTTTAAAAAATTGTGCGTGGTATACATATAGGAAAGTGCACTAATGTTAAGTGTATGCTGGGTAAATGTATGTGTGTGCAACTACAACTCAGATAAAAATACAGATCACTGCCCTCACCTCAGAAGGCTGTCCCTCCTCGATCAACCCCCACCCCTTCCCCAAGGCAACCTCTGTTCTGACTCCTATCCCCATCCATTGCTTTTGCTTATTCTTGAATTTCATACATAGTTCTCCATTTACTCAGGTCTCTGTCTTTCTCAGTATGATGTTATCACTTCCTCAACTAAATTTCTTAAAGGGAAATAAATCTATGAGATATTGGTCTTATGAAATATGGCATCTGACTTCACCCTCCTGGGTTAAGTATTACTGTCCTCCCTTTACAAATGACAAAGTCAAAACCAAGAGGCTAAATAATCAGCTTGAGCTCAGTCACTTTCTCACATGAAAGCAGCAGAATCCAGATTTCAGTTCAGGCTGGACTGCCTCCAGACTCACAGCTCTTTCCTCTATAAACTAAAATCTCAACAAACACCTTCTGCTCATGAACAAAACTCAATGCAGAAGTCTTTGGTGTAGCAGGGAAATATTACTAAAGTTTGTATGGGCTGTAGGAACTTCTCTGCATATTTTGAGAAATATGCGGTGGTATATTTTGCTGGGAAGCAAAATCTCAACAGATTGAGAACTGTTCTGGGAAAATGGCAGTTTTACTACTTATTTTTATACATCAGAATCAAAGGGCAAGACATAAGAGGGTTACATGAAATTCACTGGTGTTAAATTAGAGAGGCGGGAGAAAGCAAAGCAGGAGGGGGGGTGCGGGAATCTCTGGGATTGGATAAAAAGTAAAAGGAATAGACACACACTTCTTTTACACAGGCAGGTACAGGATAGTTAAAACAGTTAACACGATGAAATAACAGTGAGGGGGTTTGCGATTTCTGCTCTGGTGGGATGGTTGTGCTTTGAGGGGCCTGGAAAAAAGGAAATTAATATTCCAAAGGTATATTATCAGGTATGTTTTTGTAGATGAAAAAAAAATGACAACAGCTCAGTTAAGGTAAAGATTGACCTGTGTTAGGGAAAAATACTGGCCTAGCATGTGACTATCCACCATGACCTGCTTTTAGTTAGAAAGTTTTAACTTCAGACTATCCTGTGTGGTGGTTCTTTAGGTCTCTGAGTTTGTAAGGCCACTACACAGGCCTTCATGAGTGTGTCAGTTGTTGTATGTGGCCCCTTTTTCGCCCACACTTACCTTCGTATGTACTCCCACCTGGTTCTTCCTTCCTCCTGAGACACCTTTCAAATTCTGTCTGAAACTGGCCTCAAATTTCCCATGCTGATGATGGACTTGCACCATCAGAAATAAAGGTCAATTTCCCATTCTTCCCAGAAGAGGGCAGTAAATTCCACACTAATTGGTTAGGCCCTGAACTCTTAAGTTGAAGAATTCTGCCTAACTCAAATTCCAGTGAGACTTGATGCAGATGCCTATTCACTAATGATTGTGAACCTTACACATACTTACAAACTTTTAGTAATATTTATTTTCTAAATCCTGTTCTACCTTCCCCCTTGGCACTCAACTACACCCTTATCTTCCCCTCCCACTTCAGCCTGCCTGAACCAAGCCTCTCACTGTGCCCTGCTTCTGACCTCTTCCCAGCTCTGAAGGGAGTGGGTGAAGATTCTGTTTTCTCTGCACTCTGTTTTCTTCCAAGACAATCCTAAAAAGTTGTTTAGCAGTTTGTGTGAATGACTTACTTCATAGTAACTGTTAATGGCTGACTTCAAGCAACAAACATTGCCTACCATCTGAATAGTACTGGGCAAATCTATATGAGAATTTTTAAAATAACATTTAAGACTATAAGTTTTAATAGCTAACACTAAGTGCCAGGCATGTTTTAAACATAGGAGCCTTTAACAGTGGAAAACTGTTACGATGGGAAATTGTAACCCACACCACAAGTCTTTTGACCTTGTTTCTGTAAGTGCTGACTCTGACTAATATGTAGCTTGTAGATGAACAGCGTGTTTGTATAAGAATCCTAGGAACTAACTTCAAAAGATACAGACTCGGGCCTTCAGGCATCCTAGCTCCAGGAGATTTGCTGACCTTCAACCATGAATCCAGCATGACGCACACTGGACAGTCACTTGCCTTATCGGAATGGACTGTGTTCATCTGCATGTACAGAAATTTGCAACCCCCTCCCTTGATCTCTTTGTTCTGTTTCCCTCTCCCTCCTTATAAAAACCTCTGCCTCCACTGGGAGGTAGAATAGGCTTTGACACATGAGTCCCTCATCTTCCAGATGGCTGGCATCTGCAAATAAGCCACTTTCCTTTACATCGGCACCTGCTTTCAAAGCAACAGGCAGCCAGTCCTGTGTTCAGTTACAAGTCCACAGAGGCAGTTGCAACCCCCACCCACCCATAGCCTTACAGGTGTCAGCGAGCTTCAAGTTCACGGTGCAAACAGAGTGCAGGTGGTGGAGACCTTGGTACCCAGCACAACCACTGAGGAAGGTGATCTCTGCAGCTCAACAGCTTGCTTTGGTGCCAAACTTTCTTAGAACTGAGGTCAGGGGGAGCAGAGCCTTTCCCTGACCTACTTAAACCTCATGAAAGTGAGTGACACCCCCATCCCCTCCGCTGCCACCTCTGATGTCCTGCGGCCTTCATGGCTCTGTCACTCACCTGGAATCTTACATACTCTGCCTGGTGTTTCATCTTTACTTTTCTGAGTGTGTGAATGGTATCTCCCCAAGCCAGAGTGTGGGCTCCATCAGGGAGTTGCCCACTATGCTGCCCACTTTTTGAGCTTCTTAGAACTTCCTATGGTTCATGAGCTTAGAATTTCTTGACGGGTTGGAACTGAGCATCAGAGTCCCATCGCAGGCGCTCACTAGCTGGCATCTCCCCAGTCCGGGGCACCTCTGAAACAGGGAGGTTGGCCCTTACCGATCCTGTTGCTCTAGATTCTGTACATCCCACTTCATCTTTTTGGGGGTCTGTGTAGAGAAATGCTGAGTGACAAAACCAGCAATTACTTGGGGTTACAAAGGGGAACCGGGAAATGATTTATTGACCCGTGGTTGGCAAATCTGTTTAATTTCTGTTTTTTTGCTTTTGAATATGGACATTTTCCATGTCAATATCAGACCAGTTCTCAGCAGTCAAAGGGGGACAGGAAGTTTTGGTTGGAGAAGTTCCCAGGAGGCTCCCTGCAGCACCCGAATGGCCTCTGCCTCCCTCTTCAGAAACAGAGGCATTACAGGTGGGGTCCCTGACAGGCTGTGGAGAATGGGAGAACATGGCTCCTCAAAGGGCCAGAGGACCAGTCACCAGCAGAGCCTTCCTCAGCATGACTGAACTCCAGCCAGACCTGCATGTCCTAGAATTTCCTTTTCCCCCATCTCCTGTCCCTGGATCCAGCCCTTCAGGGGCCTGATCACCCTTTCCAAGGGGACAGCCACGCCTTATTCAACAAGCCATCTAATGCATGTGGGAAAAGACTCCAGGCCTCAGGGTTCAAATACTCCAGCTGCAAATCCCTGCGCTCCTGTTGTTCACCATGAGTACTCAAGAGAGCGCCACTCGCAGGCCTGTATGTGGAGGTGTGGCTAACACCTGAGCCAGAGCCCTGGGGCCAGTGGAGTTGCATGTGCCAAGGCGCAAATGGTACTGAGCCTGTTGACAGACACGAACTTTGGGAAGACTTCCCTCCTTTCCAGAACATCTTTGTGAGTTTAGCTGGGTCCTCTGGAGGCTGGATTTTCACCCAGAGGAGTGACGACTGGTGGGGAAGGAGGCAAAGCCCCAGAGTGCAGGACACACTGGCCTCTCAGCATCCCCTGGCATTAATGGAGATGCAGAGTCTGAAAATCAGATCTCACTTTAGGAAGCCAGACCAGGGAAGGAGGAAAACAGACACATTCACAGGCTGAATTCATCCCTACAAATGCCTCCATGAGTCACCATGAGTCCAGCCCCACAGAGGGGAAGCCCACACAGCTTGACTCACTGCCATGTGACTAGCATGTGTGAGTACAAATCGAGGGAAAAGATTCACATAAATGAATGAAACATTTTCCAGCTTCGCTTGCATTGGTGTAGGGCCCCACCTGGCAGAACATGCAGGCAGCACCTCGCTGGTGTCTGCTGCTAGTGTCTTCACCAAAGCTGGCAGAGGGTACAGAAATTAGAGCTGGTCTGTGTCCTCGGGTGTCTTAAAATCCAGTGGAGGAGACCAGACCTTAGCACAGAAAATGTTTGGAGAGTAATTCAGATAACATCTGTGTGACCTAGACAGATTACATGGTCATTCTGGGCCTGTTTCTCTATTTCCCAAGGCAGAGCAGAGATGTTCCTGCTTTCAGCAAGAATCACAGACTCTTAACACAGACAGAGACCCGAGGGGTGTGTTAGGCCAACTCCCCTTCCTCCAGCCTCTTTTGCTTACACACCTCTTTTCACGGGGATCTCACCACCCCTCTGTCACCCATTCTGAGGTGGGAAGGAGATTAAACATCCAGAGAGATCAGGGAAAGCTGCGCACTGGCCCAGGGAACCGGGACACCCCTGCGTGGCATCCTCTCTGTGCTACCAGCTTAGAACAGGGCAGGGAGGTTGGGAGGTGGGGGAATGGAAGCATCTGTTTCTCTGCCTAGTCGTGTGGCCTGCCTGGGCCAGCTGCACCCTCCATGCCTGGCCTACACTGATTCTTCAGACTGGAATGTGTTTCCCTTATACCACACAGAAAGCTTGTGATCAAAGTTTCCCTCCTCAGGGACATCTTCTCTGATTTATCCAGGCAGGTTCACTCCTCTCTCTTCACTTGCCTCTGCTATAGCAGGAGTGCTTAACGCAGCCACTGTATTTTTATAGCCACCTCCCTCACTAGACTCCAAGTTCTCCAGGTCGATCATTGGGTCTCATATCCACCTTGCCATCCTGAGTATCTGTTATAGACCCAGCATGTAGTGAGCAGTCAGTTAATACTTGTTGTTATGACCCATCTACATATGGATATAGATAAAACATACACACACTCCTGTCCCCATGGCCCCGTCTCTCCTCTCTCCTGTCCTCCCTTCATCCCTCCTTCCTTCATTTCCTGTTACAAGCTCTTGCCTGTGGAGGACAGACCAGGATGCCCTCAGAATAAGCTGTAGTTATAAGAGGAAGTTCAGAATTTCCCATAAAGCTCTTGAAAAATTAAAGTTTGGGGCAAATATAAATTTAGCAGTTAGTAACAGCAACTTACAAATGAAAAATAAGTTAAAATTTTTAATTGTTTGACAAGAACATCTGGATTTCTAAGTAAAAGAAGTGAAGCTGTTTGTTAAACATTATCCCCATCCTTACTTCCATCTCTCAGTCCAGTCAATAACCTTTTTTGTTTTGTAGCACTCAGATTAATTATGAGTAAGTGGTGAATGCGCTAAACTGTATTATACCCAGAGGTATCTGCCGAGGGGGATTCCTGAGGTGGCATGAGAGGAGGTCAGCATTAGAAGTCCTTCACCCATGCACCCCCACCACTTACACCCTCATCCCCCTGTACCCAGAGGTGTGTGCAGCCTACTCTGCGAGGAATATTGTAATCCATGACCTTGCAATCAACCAAGAGTAAAAGAGTGCTTCCTCACAACCTGATGGGAATTAATTTCCAGACTTAGCTTGAAGCTCTGGGGCTAACCTTGTCACCCCAATTCCCTTCTTGTTGGGAACGCCAGAGTGCTCTGTGGCAATCCAGCCAGCAGGGGGCGCCCGAACCTTCCACAGCTCAGAACAGGCTCTGAGCCCCAGGCATCCCTAACTCATCCAGAGCTGGAGCAGAGGGCTCCCACCCGCACACAGGACCTGGTCTGCCCGCACCCTTCCGGGATCATGGAGGTTCTTGGACTTTTCTGGAGTCACAATTAGGGGAATTTCAGTAATCTCCACTGTGGGGAACTAAAAAGTTCCTCAGCTGAAGTCTTACTAACTGGCATCCTAAAGTTCTGCTTGGCATGGCCTCACCATCCTATAATAGTTGTTTACTCCTTACTAGGGCAACGACCCTCTTGCTGTTCCTGGGATTGTTGTCCTGCAGTTTAACTCATATCTACCAGATAACACCCAAGCTGCAGCTGCGTTCCCACCGAATGAAAAATTCCTCCTCTCCTGAGCTATAAGAATACTGTTTTGACTAAGAATAAATGAGACTTGATCAGAGCACTGTCTTGTCTCCATTCTTTGTGCCTCTTGTCCCTTTCTCAGCCTCACTCCCCCTCTAGGGTCCTCGTTGCTCGACCTGTGGGACGGGTCAAGTGGCGCCCAACGTGGGGCCCGAGAACGGGGGACTCAGTGAAGGACACCGTTCGAGGAGCCGGCCAAGTAGAGAAGAGGAAAAGGCTACGCGGGAACCTGCCGCATTGACCTCACCTCGGTAAGTGAACGGCGATCATGGGTCAAGAAATGAGCCGACATGAGCTTTTTGTTGAACAGCTCGGACAGGCATTAAAGGCACGAGGAGTAAAGGTTAAAGTAAAACAGTTGCTGAAATATTTTGATTATATCAAACACTTATGTCCCTGGTTTCCCACTGAAGGGAACATTGATCCACAACGGTGGAAAAGAGTAGGAGATGCTTTAAAAGACTTTTATGATACATTTGGTCCAGAGAAGGTTCCTGTAACTGCCTTCTGTTATTGGAATCTAATAGATGAACTCCTATCTCAAAGGCATAGTGATCCTGTAGTAGCTAATGTAGTAGAAAAAGGTCAAAATATCTTAGAGACAGAGCATAAGGAGGAAAGTAGAAAATATAAGGGAAATAACAGCCGAGAGGAGGATGATTTAATATCTCTTGAGAGTGACGGTGAGGACAAGGTAGTCAAACCGAAAGGAGAACAGAACAGTCCAAAGAGTAAGCTGTCAAAGGGTCAGACTACTGAAGGGGGAGCTGCGGCACCTAAAGAAGTGTCGGTAAAATCAAAAAAGAAGTTATATCCAGACCTATCAGAATATACTGCAAATAATTCTGATGAGGAAGAGGTTGATTGGGATAGCTTGGCGGAAGAGGCAGCCAGATACAATAACCTTGGCTGTCCGCCTCTGAAAACAAGGCCACTGCCCTATACCTCACCCTCTGCTCCCCCCTCTGCGTACCCTGTCCTTGATCCTCGAAAAGAACTGAGGGATAAAATTGAACATTTAAAAGAACAAATAAAATTAGAGAAGGAACATCAGGAATTAATAAGACAATTAGAGGGGCTAAAAATAGGAAAGCAGAAAAAAGAAATTGAGCCTTCTCTGGAGGGCCCTCCGAGCCAGAGGCCCCCAGTCAGAGGAGCAGCCCCCAAAATACCCCAAAATACCCCAATACTAGGCTTAGAAGAAATGGAAGCATTTCCGGTATCAGAAACAGTAGATGCCCAGGGACAGGCCTGGCGACACCACACTGGATTTGATTTCAAAGTCATAAAAGAATTGAAAATAGCAGTAGCTCAATACGGAGCCACGGCTCCTTACACTATGGCCATCTTAGAATCGGTCACAAATCAGTGGCTCACTCCAAGTGATTGGCAAACTTTGGCTCGAGCGACCCTAGCTGGAGGAGACTATCGTCTATGGAAATCAGAATATGTAGAAATCTGTAAGGATACTGCTAGACGCAATATGCAGGCAAATAATGGGTGGAATTTTGATATGTTAATTGGAGAAGGCAACTATGCAATTAGTGACACTCAAATGCAATATGATCCAGGACTTTTTGCTCAAATTCAGTCAGCAGGTACAAGAGCATGGAGGAAGCTCCCCACTAAGGGTGATATGAGCTCCTCTCTCACTAACATTAAACAAGGACCAGATGAGCCTTTTGCAGATTTTGTCCATAGACTCATTACTGCAGCTGGTAGAATTTTTGGCAGCGCCGATGCAGGCACAGATTTTGTCAAGCAATTGGCCTTCGAAAATGCAAATGCTGCCTGCCAGGCAGCTATTAGGCCATACAAAAAGAAAACTGATTTAAGCGGCTATATACGCTTGTGCTCTGACATCGGAGCGGCCTACCAACAAGGCCTCGCCATGGCTGCAGCAATGCAGGCTTTTACTGTAAAACAATTTCTAGCTCAACAAGGGAAGAACAAATGTTTTAATTGTGGAGAAACTAGTCATTTTGCAAGAAATTGCAAAGGGAAAAAAGAATCAAATAGTAAAGCTCCAGCTCCGGGGTTATGTCCTAGATGCAAAAAGGGAAATCATTGGGCAAAGGAATGTAGATCTAAAACGGATGTCCAAGGCAACAGCCT
Source organism: Furipterus horrens (assembly GCF_987537825.1). Taxonomy (NCBI): domain Eukaryota; kingdom Metazoa; phylum Chordata; class Mammalia; order Chiroptera; family Furipteridae; genus Furipterus; species Furipterus horrens. The sequence goes on along the minus strand of NW_028327180.1, from coordinate 49,179,351 downwards.
GCCACCTATGCAGGGAAACGGGAAGAGGGGCCAGCCCCAGGCCCCCAAACCCAAACAAATCTATGGGGCAGTAAGCTTTGTTCCATCAACCAGCAATCCGTTTCGGGCCTCCTCAGAGCCACAGCAGGAAGCGCAGGATTGGACCTCAGTTCCTCCACCCATACAGTATTAACCCCAGAAATGGGGGTTCAGGCTCTTCCCACGGGAATATTTGGCCCTCTTCCCGATAATACCTTTGGTTTAATAATAGGCCGCAGTAGTTCGACCATGAACGGTCTGCAGGTCCTCCCAGGAGTCATAGATAATGATTTTGCCGGAGAAATCAAGGTCATGGTTTCCTCCCCTAAACATATTAACACCATTGCTTCAGGCCAAAGATTTGCACAATTACTGCTCCTGCCTTTACTCTCTACTGCTAATACTGCCGTCTCGCAGTACAGAGGCAATCGAGGATTTGGATCCTCTGACGTTTTCTGGGCTAAAATTATTTCAGCACAAAAACCCACTATGCCACTATGGCTAGACGGCAAGGAGTTCTCTGGCCTAATAGACACTGGGACAGATGTTACAATTATAAAAAGAGAAGATTGGCCTGAAGCCTGGCCCTTAGACACAACCATGACTCACTTAAAGGGAATAGGACAAAGTCAGAACCCTGAAAGAAGCTCTAAATTATTAACTTGGAAAGATCAGGAGGGAAACCAAGGTACCATTCAACCATATGTTATAGCCGGTCTGCCTATAAATCTTTGGGGAAGGGACCTCCTATCTCAAATGGGGCTAATAATGGGGAGTCTCAACACCACTATCACTGCCCAAATGTTAAAAGCAGGATACATACCAGGTCAGGGACTAGGAAAGAATAGCACAGGTATAACGGCACCTATAAACACTCCTCCAAAAAATGACAGAGCAGGTTTAGGCCATTTTTCTTAGGGGCCATTGACACTCCTATGGCCCATGCTGAAAAAATTACTTGGCTCTCCGATGAGCCGGTATCGGTCGATCAATGGCCTCTTACTAGTAAAAAATTGCTAGCCGCACAACAGTTGGTACAGGAGCAACTCGAGGCTGGCCATATTGTCCCCAGTAACTCTCCATGGAACACCCCTATTTTTGTTATCAAAAAGAAATCAGGCAAGTGGCGATTACTACAAGATCTGAGAGCAGTGAATCGGACTATGGTGCTCATGGGAGCCCTACAACCAGGGCTCCCTTCACCCATTGCCATACCATTAGGCTATTTCAAAGTAGTCATAGACTTAAAGGACTGTTTTTTCACCATTCCCTTACATCCAGAAGATCAAAAGCGCTTTGCATTTAGCCTGCCAGAAACAAATTTTAGGGCGCCCATGAAAAGATTTCAGTGGCGTGTCCTGCCCCAAGGAATGGCAAATAGTCCTACTTTGTGTCAATCTTTTGTAGCCACAGCTCTACAATCTATAAGAAACCGCTGGCCTGACATGTACATAATACATTATATAGATGATATATTAATTGCAGGCAAGACAGGAACTGAAGTTTTAAAATGCTATGATGAAATTTGCATTGCTCTACAAAACAATGGTTTAGAAATAGCTCCTGACAAGGTACAACTCACGGACCCGTATAATTATCTAGGCTTTCAACTGAGAGGGTCCCAAGTATCTTCACAAAAATTAGAATTAAGATTAGACAAACTTAAGACACTGAATGACTTCCAAAAACTTCTAGGTGACATCAATTGGCTAATGCCCTATTTGAAAATCAGTAAAGGGGAACTTAAGCCACTATATGATATCCTTCACGGGGACGCTAATCCCACATCCCCCCGTGAACTCTCCCCTGAAGGGAGACAGGCTATACACAAGGTTGAACATGCTATTCATTCCCAGGCTACTACTTTTATAAATTATGACAAACCTCTAAAATTTATCATATGTAGAACAACACTCTCCCCTACTGCCGTATTTTGGCAAACAGCACCTCTTATGTGGATCCATCTACCGGCCACTCCTAAAAAGGTCATTGAACCGTATTATCAATCTGTAGCTGAGCTCATTATAAAAGGCCGTGATCAGGGTAAATGCTATTTTGGCAAGGAGCCAGACATAATAATCCAACCCTATACCCTTGATCAAATTAATTAGCTCATGCAATCTACTGATTCTTGGCCCATTTCTCTGGCTTCCTTTAAGGGGACGTTAGATAATCACTATCCTCCAGACAAACTCATTGAGTTCGCTAACAGGCATGAGTTTGTTTTTCCCCTACGCACGGCATCACAGCCGATAGCAAATGCCTTATTAGTATTCACTGATGGGTCGTCCACTGGCATAGCAGCTTATACATATCTAGATAAAGAGGTATCATTTATGACCAAAAGCACCTCTGCTCAAATAACAGAGCTGCAAGCAGTACTGGCGGTTTTTTCTGCTTTCCCCGACCGTCCGCTTAACATATACACTGATAGTGCTTACATTGCACACTCTGTACCCTTACTAGAGACGGCTGGCCAAATAAAGAGCACCTCCAATGCTGGAGAACTGTTTAGACAATTACAAAAATTAATCATTCAAAGGTTACATTCATTTTACATTGGACACTTACGTGCTCATTCCGGATTACCAGGTCCTCTAGCTGAAGGAAACCAAAAAGCTGATTTAGCCACCCGAACCCCCCAGGTCTCTCAATTATTTGTGGCCAATAACAGCATTCAGGACAAACTCACTGCTGCACAAAATAGCCATCAACTACATCACCTTAATACAAAAACATTACGTCTTATGCATCACATCACAAAAGAACAAGCTAGGCAAATAGTAAAGAATTGCCCATCATGTGCTATCCATTTACCAACCCCTCATCTAGGAGTAAATCCTAGAGGGCTAATTCCTAACGCTCTATGGCAAATGGATGTTACCCATTTTTCTGACTTTGGCAATCTTAAATACATACATGTTACTATAGATACCTATAGTGGATTCATTTTTGCTTCCCTTCAAACGGGCGAAGCCACCAAACATGTCATTAGCCATATGCTGGCCACATTTGCAGTATTAGGATGTCCCCAACAACTAAAAACAGATAATGGGCCGGGATACACTAGCTCTAATTTCTCTCAGTTTTGCAAACGTCTCAACATCCAACACATTACAGGTATCCCTTATAATCCACAAGGGCAAGGAATAGTAGAAAGGGCAAATCAGACTCTTAAAATTACTTTAAATAAAATAAAAAAGGGGGAATGGTATCCCACGAGGGGGTCACCAAGAAACATCCTTTCCCATGCCCTCTTTATACTCAATTTTTTAAATTTAGATGCCAGTGGCCAGTCTGCAGCCACTCGCTTTTGGCAAACTGAAACTGAAAAGCAATTCGCTTCGGTTTTGTGGAAAGATCCACTAACTAATTCCTGGCATGGCCCAGACCCAGTACTTATCTGGGGCCGGGGATCAGTGTGCATTTACTCTAAAGAAATGAAGTCCGCCAGATGGCTACCAGAACGTCTGGTTAAACAAATAAATAGCAAGTCTGACACAATAAATAACCACCACTAAACCCAGGGATAAGGATTTACCCTGAGGAAAATTTCCTTATCTTCTATTTCAGGACATGTTCAAGAAGAATGTAATCCTGCTGCTCGGGATACTACTGCATTTTTGCCCGGACATAGAAGGTGGCCTTGGGGGGCCGCAAAATGGAGATCCCTACCTTGCATTATTCGGGCCCCCCTGCAGCTGTGGGGGAGGTATTGCCACCAATTACGCCACACCCAGTCACTATACCAAAATTGTAGATTGTGGCACAAAAAAGGCCTATCTCATATATGACATGACCTTTGCAGGGGTCTCTGAACAAAGGTGGTATTGTGTAAATAAGCCTCCTGTCATACCCGCTACTAATGGCAAACCAGGAGCATGTCCCAAGGAATGCACCACCATCTATAATCAGATGCATTCTACCTGTTATGAGTCAGTACAGGAATGTACCTCCTCTAATGTCATTTATTTTACTGCCATACTACAGAAAGTACAAAATGCTATTGACCAAGGAGACTGGGGGTCTAACCCTTCACCAATTGGGTCTACTAAGTATCTACAGGCCTCTTGCCAAGGCACTGTTGGAAAGCCAGTATGCTGGCATAAGAAGGCCCCTGTACATGTTTCTGATGGTGGTGGTCCTCAAGATAGAATAAGAGAAATCTCAGTACAAAAACAAATAGAACACCTCATAACAAACCTGCATCCAAAAATCAATTACCACCCTCTGGCGTTACCTAAACCACGGGGTATAGATCTAGATACCCAGACCACTGACATCTTGACGGCCACCCACAGAGCCCTTATCATCTCCAACCCCCAACTAGCTGCAGACTGCTGGCTATGTATGACTTTAGGCACACCTATGCCCTTAGCCATTCCTGCTAATATTGCCTCCTTTAATAAGTCTCATCAAAATTGTAGCCCCAGCTTGCCCTTTTGAGTACAGCCCATGTATTTTCCTGCTTCCCTCTGCCTCCAAGGTAAGTCTCAAAATAATAGCTTTGATATTCATGTTGGATTTGTTGAATTTGCTAACTGTAGTAGCATAGTGAACCATGGCAGCTCCCTCTGCCCAGGCAAAGGGCAGGTGTTTGTTTGTAGAGGAAATTTAGCATTTTCATCCTTGCCCAACAATTGGACAGGAATATGCGTCCTAGCTACCTTATTGCCAGACATAGATATAATTTCCGGAGATGACCCTGTTCCCATTCCCAGTTTTGACTACATTGCAGGTCGCCACAAAAGAGCAGTATCATTCATCCCCCTACTAGTAGGGTTAGGCGTTTCAGGAGCGTTAGCTACAGGGACAACAGGGTTAGGAATTGCAGTTCACTCCTACACAAAGCTCTCTAATCAGCTAATCGATGATGTTCAAGCTTTGTCCAGCACTATTAATGACATCCAAGATCAGTTAGACTCCCTAGCTGAAGTAGTTCTCCAAAATAGGAGGGGACTAGACCTGCTAACAGCAGAACAGGGAGGAATATGCTTGGCTTTGCAGGAACGTTGCTGCTTCTATGCCAACAAATCGGGCATCGTCCAAGACAAAATAAAGAAGCTGCAGGAAGACCTAGTGAAAAGAAGAAGAGAACTCTTTGAAAATCCCCTGTGGAGCGGACTTAATGGGGCCCTTCCCTATCTCCTCCCACTTTTAGGACCTCTCTTAGGGCTACTCCTGCTGCTATCCTTAGGAGCTTTCATTTTCAATAAGGTGATGGCCTTTATCAAGCAACAAATAGATGCCATAAAAATGCAGCCAATACAGGTCCATTATCATAAATTAGAACAAGCTGAGACTGCAACTTACCATGATGCTCATACACGTAACTAATGCCTCGGTGAGCTGGACTGGACAGTCAATGACGGGCAACTGGAGACCACATGCCTTGCCAGCCGCCGCCTAAGACAGGTATCTGGCCAGAAAGAAGCTGCCTTAGATAACCAATGACGGGTAAGGTAAGGCTGGCTCCGTGTGGTGATCTCCTGACCTAAGACAGGCGCAGTCCCCGCGAGGCTCTCAGCTTACATAAGATAAAAAAGGGGGACCTGTGGGGAACTAAAAAGTTCCTCAGCTGAAGTCTTACTAACTGGCATCCTAAAGTTCTGCTTGGCATGGCCTCACCATCCCATAATAGTTGTTTACTCCTTACTAGGGCAACGACCCTCTTGCTGTTCCTGGGATTGTTGTCCTGCAGTTTAACTCATATCTACCAGATAACGCCCAAGCTGCAGCTGCGTTCCCACCGAATGAAAAATTCCTCCTCTCCTGAGCTATAAGAATACTGTTTTGACTAAGAATAAATGAGACTTGATCAGAGCACTGTCTTGTCTCCATTCTTTGTGCCTCTTGTCCCTTTCTCATCCTCACTCCCCCTCTAGGGTCCTCGTTGCTCGACCTGCGGGACGGGTCACTCCACCAGTGGGAATCTGAGGGGCAAGCCTGCCAGCACTGCGCACTTCACAGTGTCTGGATTTAAGTTGTGGGCGTCTTTTCAGTATAGTTACACAAGGCAGAGCATATTCCCCTTGTCCAGCCCAGAAATGCACGCCAGCCTCAGTGTGAGAAAGTATTAGGATGACAAAGTGAGCACCCACAGAAGCAGCAGTCACCCTCTGGGCCCTGGTTGACATCTGTGGTTGGTCCAGATCAGAGCTTTTCGCCTGTACCTCCCAGAGCTCTATGTGATCCATGGAGATGGGTGGACGAAGTCTGGGGTCACCCAAAATGCTCATCTGAAATCTGCCTTAAACAAAGGATTATGCTGCTTGAAGAGCAAAGGCACAAGGTGGGGGACCACTGCTCTGGATGGTCTCTGAGCTCTCCTACGAGCCTCTTACTCTCCCCACCAGGATGGTTGAGTGACCCTCGTGAATATTCACACTGAGATGCTGGGATGGCACAGTTTCCACCCCTCTCTGTACAAGGCCCCTCCCAATTTAATAACAGGAATTCAGCTTCCTCTTGGATTTCTTGGCAAGTTGGCGAGAGAAGTGTTGGGAGTGAAAGGGGTTCTGAGCCTGCCATGGGGAGCAGTGGGGAGCAGAGAAGTGGGGAGCAGAGGCATCTGTTACATGCCCCGTGCTGCGCGAGGGGCTGGTGTAAACCACAGAGATTGATCTGGCCTGTGAGGGGTTCTTTGCCTGGTTGGAGAGGGCTGGGTGCTCATTCTTGCAGGTAGGTGGATGTGATGTTAAGCCTGTAAGTTGCATTAGATGCTGTAATAGCCACAGGGCATGAGGGTGATGCTGGAAACCAATGCTGGACCAGCTTCCAGTCCTGCCTGCTCCTAACTCACTCTAGGATCTTAAAAAACATCTTTCTCTGGGTTTCAGGTTTCTTAGCTGTTGCTTACACATGGGGATATGGAAAGGTTAAAAATGATCCAAATAGCCATCAATGGATAAAGTGACATCCTTACATAAAAATATTAGGCAGCTACCCTCAAGAACATAGATGAATTTCCAAACATAATGCTAAGCGTGGGGGTGGGAGGGGGGGGCTGGACACAAAAGATACATTCTACAAGTTTATTTATATAAAGTTCAAAGCCAGCGGAGGTGAGTTTGGGGGCCTGGAAGTCATTGGTTATCCTAAGAGGAGGCAGGGGCATTGCTGGGGGGCTGGTGATGTTCTGTTTCTTGATTCTGATAGTGACTTCACAGACATAGTTATTCAGGATCTGTTCACCTGTTCTGTATGTATCTGATATTTTATTTAGAAATTTACTTAAAAAGAAATGAAGAGACAGAATTGTATCCTCCCTTCTGGAGTGAATCACACTGAAGAGCTTCAATGTGCACTTAATGTGGACCCCCAGAAGTCAATATCCCAAAACCAGGGCAGTGGACTTCAAACCACATTCCAGGCCAGAGCGGTCCACAGAGTTGTCCTGGGTGAGGAAGTATTAAGGTGACCACCCACAGGAACAGCGGTGACCCTGGTGGGGGGTGGTTCAGGGCAGTGTTTTATGTGGCCCCAGCCACTTTACATTACGTATACATGTGTGAAGACACCCCCAGGACAAGATTGGAAGCATTGTCAGCACCCCAAAAGGCTCCCTTACCCGGTCAGTAAAGCCCCAGGGTAACCATTACTTCGGGAAGTTTTATTTTCACTTATTTTGCTTATTGGACATCCAGGTAAGAGTTCATCCAAAGCTTTCTGAGGAAAAGCAGTTCTGTAGAATTTAAAACTACATGTGCATAGGGAAGGATGCTCCCTGCTGGCACTTGAGAATTCCATGCTATTTTCATGCAGTTCTTTCCCTGAAACCAAGTGGGGAAAATGGCCTACAAACAGTGGACGGTGCAGGCTGTCGTCACAGATAAGGCATCCAGAAAACGCTAGTCCTCCGCTCTCAGCTGAAATTCCTCCTTCTCTAGGGAATCCTCCCTGAGGCCTTCGGGCAGAGCGGGGGGGGGGGGGGCCCTCCTCAGCAACCCCACAGTACCCCGTGCATCGTGAAGGCACCAAGGCACCAAGATGCCTACAGGGCTGCTTCTCTCAGCAGCATGTGCTCCATGAGGTGAGGAGTATCTCCTTCATTCCCTACTCAAGCACCAAGAACACCGGCACGATCCTGGCGGGCAAAGGGACAGGTGGAGTGACGGCTGAGAAAAGACGTCCGGCCCTAATTCCGGGATTTGTGCACGTTTGACTCACAAGCAGAAGGGATCTAGCAGATGTGATTAAGGTTAGGAATCCAGAGATGGAGAGATTATCCTGCGTTATCTGGGTGGGCCTCACCTAATCAAATGAATCCTTGAAAGAGAACCTTTTCCAGCTGAAGTCAGAGTCAGGCGGAAATATGATAGCAGGAGGAAGGTCGGAGAGATGTACATAGTTGGCTCCGAGGATGGAGGAAAGGTCACAGGAGCCCCTAGAACTTGCCAAGTGAGGAGATGCGTCTCCCGCTAGAGACTCCAGCCCCCAGGAGGAACGCAGCCCTGCCAACTCCTTGAATTTAGCCCAAGAAGACTCATTTTTAACTTCTCACCTATAGAGTTGTATGGTAATAAATGTGTGTTGTTTTAAGCCAAAGTCTGTATCAATATACAACTGATACAGATATAAAAATTGATGGAAGGTTGAAGGAATACGTAAGAGGGAGCGAATTGGGAAAGCTTTTTCTTTTTTTTTACCCCTTTTATGTAGCTCCACCAGGGGGAGCCCTGACCACGCTGTTGAAACCTCACTCTCTGCCTGTGAAGCGTAGGCTTTTTCAAGGTCTCAGAGTTTCCGTCAGGCTTAGAAAATCATTCCTCTCCAAAAAGCTCAAGGGAGAATCATGAAGTGGTTGTTTTGGTCGCTTCTCCAGCCCCATTCAGGTCAACATGCATAGAGGCCGGCATCGCTACATCTACCTCCAGGACTGGGGTCTGTGGCCTCTTACCTGGCCTGGGGCTCCTGGGAGCAAACACCCCAGCGCTCAGCTGCCAGCCAGCTTCCTACCAAATAAACCCTGCCTGGCCCTTTCATTTAAATCCAGCTGGTAATCCAATAAGCTGATTTATGCCACCTGTTCATTGCCTCTGCTTCCCCTTCTGTCAGCCCCCATCCCTCTCCTTCCTTGTTTCTTGAAACCCTCGAAGAACAATTTAAATGTTCATCCATTCACTCATATATTTTCATGATCATTATTTATTAAGCTTCTGTGATGTATCAAAAACTGTACTAGAAAACAAAGTTAGATAAAATCTGGCTCCTGACATAACAGGAGCGACAGGTCTACCTGGGATGCAGAGGCAAACAAACACAGGAGCCTGTCAGAATGAGGAGACAGAGAAGTATGGCCCAAAAGGGGGAACAGATCAAGGTTCCAGTGGGAGAACTAAGCAACGAGGAGATAGCCAACCTAAGAGATGAGGAGATAGACAACCTAACAGATGCAGAATTCAAAACACTGGTGATAAAGATGCTCACAGGCTTGACAGATATGCTTGAGTACGACAAACGCATAAGAGAAGAAGTGAAGGCTATGCTAAGTGAAACGAAGGAAAATCCACACAAAACCAATGGTGAAGGGAAGGAAATTGGGGTTCAAATCAATGATTTGGAACATAAGGAAGGAAAAAGCAGTCAACCAGTGCAGAATGAGGAAGCAAGAATTGAAAAAAATGAGGAAAACTTCCCAAATTTTGCAAAGGAGATGGACATACAGGTCTGAGAAGCACAGAGGGTTCCGAGAGAGCTGGACCCAAAAGGGATCACACCAGGATGCATCATGATTGAGATGCCAAAGGTGACAAATAAAGAGAGAGTCCTGGGGGCAGCAATAGAAAGGCAGAGAATTGCCTAGAGGTGGGCGCCTATGGGACTATCAGCTGATTTCTCAGAGGACAATTTGCAGGAAGGAAGGGACTGGCAAACAGTATTCAATGTGATGAAAGGCAACCTGCAACCAGGATTACTCTATCCAGCAAAGCTATCATTTGGAATGGCAGGGCAGATGAAGTGCTTCCCAGACAAGGTAAAGCTAAGGAGCTCATCATCACCAAGCCATTATTATATGAAATGTCAAAGGGACTTACTTAAGAAAAAGAAGATTAAAACTTAAATGGCAACAAACTCACAAACTATCAACAACTGAATCTAAAAAATAAGAACAAAATCCAACTAAGCAAACCAGAATAGAAACAGAATCATAAGTACGGGGATCATGTGGAGGGTTATCAGCTGGGAGGGGGAGAAATAGAAATATGGTGCAGGTATTAAGAAGCATAATTATTTGGTACAAAATAGACAGGGGGAAGTTAAGAATAATATAGGAAAGGGTGAAACCAAATAACTTATATCCACGACCCATGGAAATGAACTAACGGGGGGTGGGATTGCTGGAGGGAAGGGAGTACAGGGCGGAGGGGAGCAAAGGGGAAAAAAATTGGAACTACTGTAACAACATAATCAATAAAATATACTTTAAAGAAAACAAACAAATAAAAACATCTGACTCCTACCTGTCCAGCGACTCAATGTCAAAGAGGGGTCTGGGGTGGCACTCTGCCAGCTAAGGATTAAATGCTGTGGGCATAAAAGACACCTGAGCTCAACCATTCTTTGGGGAGGAGTTGGGGGAGGGAGAGACTTGGCCAGAAGAGGTGATATTTGAGTTGGACTTTGAGGGATGGATAAGAGTGTGACTCTCATGAAGGCAGGTGAGCAGCAAGGATGGGGAAGTGGTGGGCATGGTTAAGGTATCCCCCCTTGCACCCCCTTGCAAAGGACAGCAGGCTTTCTTTGTAAAGAGGCTTAAAGGCCAGCCCGAGGGGGTCAGACATTAACTTATAGTCAGTCAGCATTACTTAAGGGTTTTACTCATGTCCTGACGTGGCCATGTTTGTATTTAAAAGATCTCTTTGAAAGCCATGTGGAGGATCCTCCAAAGCGGGAAGATACTTTGGACAGGAACGTGAGTTAGGAGTCCCTTCATTAGAAGTGAGGAAAGAGAAGGACAGGCAATGGGCCAAAGCAGAGAGAGCAGAGGAGCAGGATTAGCCCCTCAAAGTAGAATTTATAGGATTTGGTAAAGATGAAGACCAAGGAGAGTGAGGCATAGCAGGACGTGTCAAAAAAAAAAAAAAAAAAAAAAAAATAGGGGCCTTGCCCTGGCTGGGTGGCTCCATGGGTTGGAATGTCTTCCCATATTCTGAAAGGTTACCAGTTTGAGTCCTGCTCAGGGCACATACCTGGGTTGCAGGTTCGATCCCTGGTTGGGTTGTGTATGGAAAGCAAGCAAGCAATGTTTCTCTCTCACATTGATCTCTCTCTTTCTCTCTCACAAATCAATAAACATATCCATAGGTGAGGAATATATACATATATATTCTTGTGCCTCCAATTAGGGAGATGTTTTAAGAAGCCTTTGGCCAAGATTAGGAATAAAGAAGGAGGAGTAAGAGAGAAAACAGACTTTAAATTAGAAGCCAGAAGGACATGCAAACATGGCTGAGGGGAATAAACCAGCCCAAAGTAAGCAAGTGACTGCAGGTGACAATTTAAGTAAAATAGTGACAATTCAAACAACCAAAGAAATGGTTTTGGCATGGGCTCTCAGCACTGCTGGCAAGCTAGTGAGGGAAGTTCAGTCAGCAGTACCCTGAATCATGCCCAGAGCGCTGCTGTCTCCCTCTGGCCTGAGTGGACGGACAGCCAGTTCCCTGATTGCTGTGTATCTGTGAGGGGGTTGTGTTGGGCTTTGATTTCTGGGAAAAGCCTGACATGGAGAATCAGACAGACTTGGGTACCCATCCCTGTCCTGCCAGCGGTCACACTCGGCAAGCCATGCCTGCACCTCTGGTTTTTCCCTGGGAAAGGAGAGTAACATCTGCCTTCCCGGGGTTGTGTGAGGCTTACTAACATCCCTCATGTGAACACACACAACATCTTGCCTTGGAAGTGGCAGGTAGATCCTAGGTTCCTATTTTTATACTACTCCTAAGAAGGCATTTCTGACAGAAATTTCTTTCTTCTCAGAGGCTGCTGGCAGCCCCGATGGTGTTTGCTCAGTTTTGTGCTTCTGTGTACCTGTGATCACCTCTGTACATATCTCCCAACACCAATGTCTGAGATCTTCCCAGCCAGGAAACGAAGCCCCTGCTTCCTGCAGTTACTTGATATTTAGTACAGAGCTGGAGAGCCTCAGGGATCAAAACCCCAGCTGTTGAACTCCCCCATTCAGTAGGCTTAGGGGAGGGAGTTGGGGAACCAAGCTTGGGAAAAACAGTATGTTTCCCATTAGAAAATTTCTGGTCTGCCATCTTTCTCAGAAAGCGTGCCCTGGTAAGGCAGATCATTGGCCCATATTGACCTCCCATGAGCAGCAGGTCCCCTGGAACGGGCCCTGCAGAGCTTCTCTCCTACACACAGTTCCCAGTGCCAAGCAACATCTAGCTAACCTAAAGTTTCTTTTTCCTAATTGAAAAACCAGTCTGCTGGTTTTAGGAATCTTGCTTTCACCCTTCCTATAGGAATAGTCTCCAAAATGCTTTCTACTGGAGACTTAAACTTAATTCATCCAAGGAATTGGGGGAGGGGGGGGCAATGGGAGAGTTAAATGTCAATGGTGCTGGCAGTAAGGGGGGCTGACAGGAAGAAGCCAGTTATAGCTGGGAGGGCCTTTTGTTGCTCTGGGAATCATGACTGAGCCCCATACGCATCTGGCTGGGGCTGCAAACATGCCTAATGAGGAGACAGACATATAAGGGTGAAAATGAATGGATTTAGCTCACTCAAGAGGCAAGGAGGACCCTGACTGGTGTGGCTCAGTAGGTTGGGCATTGGTCCCACAAACCAAAAGGTCTCTAGTTTGATTTCCAGTCAGAGTCAGGGTCAAGGTACATGCCTGGGTTGCAGGTTTTATCCCCAATCAGAGTGCATCAATGTTTCCCTCCCTCTCTTTCTCCTTCCCTTCTTCTCTTTCTAAAATAAAAAATAAAATAGCATAAAAACAGGTAAAAAGGAACATGGAATAGCAATGGAAGTGAGCTTGGAATGAGATTAGCTGGTAGGTCAGAGTGTGGGGATGGAGCAGGGTGAAGGTATGGGCCACCATGTATGTTTCAGTGTGTGCTTACCACCCAGCAGCCTTGGAAGCTGGCATCAACCTCACAGAATTCCAAATTTCTGTGACACTTTTATTCCATGCCTCTTAACACGATGCAAGAAAGTGGACTTTAGAGTATTGAGAAAATCATTTCCTAGAAACTCTTGTCTCTGGCTGGGCAAGGCCAAGTAGGGAATTATTCTAGCAAAACCACCCAGCAGGATTTCTAAACTTGGGGCTGGGAATGAGAGTGTCCTGGAGATGTTCTCTGGGCAGGTCTTGAATTGGCTATTGAAAAAGTTGACTAGAACAGGAATGGTGTTAGCTCAAGATTGCATGGGGTCGTGGTCTGTTTCTCTTGAGGCATTTCTGGGCTCATTGCAGTGGGTTGGGCTGCGTGTTGGGTGGCAGAATCAGTGGTGGCCACCAAGAAGCTGTGTCACGCAGCCAAGAGAGTCTGCAATGGGCGTCTGCAGTGGGGGTCTGCAGCAAACAGGTCACAGAGTGAAGAAAGAGCCTCCAAACAGCCAGCAGGCTTCTTGGGCTCCTGGAAGCATCAAGTCAGTCAGGGTCCTTGATTTCAGGGACTTCATCCCTGATTTTATTCTCTATGGCCTTGACCAGTTCAGACTTTTCAGGAGTATCCTGCAAAATCTTGTACTCTGCTTTAAAGAACAGGCCCATTACTCCTTCCTTTGCTCCCCAGAGTGTAGGAATATTTCATCTTCAAGGAGGTAGAGAGATCACTGAGGTCTCTTTGTTTTGACTTTCTCAGCTTCTAATTCATTCTTTCAGTTTAGAACTTTGTTTTCACTCTTATGAGTTGCTTTAATTCTTACACTTAACAGCTAAATTTGAGCATGCAAAAGTGGATCATTAAATGTCTTCAAATTACCTAGAAAAATGTCAGCAGGCCCAAGGCCATCATGGGGGACAGTTGGGCTCAGAGAACCTGGGCTGTCCTTTCCAAAGCTACTATTGGAGCAGGGTGACCTCTAGGACAGAACTTCAATGAGCCTCAATAAGAAAGAGTAGGCATGCCCTGGTGGGTGTGGCTCAGTGGGTGGAGTACCGTCGTGGGGACTGAAAAGTTGTTGGTTCAATTCCCAGTCAGGCTAGGTCCCCAGCTGGGGGCATGCAAAAGGCAACAAATCAATATTTCTCTCACACATCAATGTTTCTCTCCCTCCTTCCCCCTCTCTCTAAAAATAAATTTAAAACAATATTTTTTAAAAAAGAAAGAGTAGGCACTCTTATTTCCCTACTGATCTGAGGAGACAGTAGCTCACCCAGCATGAGAGGCACCGCCTGGAGAGAGAGGCTAATGGAAAGTGCAAATGTGAGGAACATTAGAAGCATCAAACTCCATGCCTAGTTCTACAGGAGAGTAAGGTATTAGGGAGCCCACCTTGTATGGAGCCCTCATTGTGGGGGAGCCCTTGCTGATCAAGTCAGGGAAAACAAGAAGAGGATCACTAGAAAGAGACACTAAAGGAGAATATCAGGAGGTGACTGTGGGCTACTTTTTCACTGGTATCTGCAGAACTTCAGGAACCAAGTTCCCCTCGGTTGCAATTGAACTTCTACCAAGTTCAATTTGACAATGAATAACACCTGAGGGAGCTTCCAGGACAGAGGCTTAACATTGTTCATCAAGCCAAGACCATTGAATCAATAACGCTTTAGAAATTATATATGCTGAGCACTGGCATATAGAGACAAAAATGTGTGAACCGCGTTCCCCAGGAGTCCTCAGCTGGTTAGTGTGCAAGACCCACCCATCATATCCTGGCAAAGAGCAGAGTAGTTAAGACCAAGAGCCGGGCCCAAGCAGCATGCTGTGCAAGTACGAGAGACAGACAGATCAAGTCCAAGCAGGGAGATCTCCTGAGGTTTATTAGAGAAAATAGAGTCTAAGCAGGACTCTCAAAGCCCTGTTTTGCCAAATTCAGGGTGGGGATTAGGGTAGGATGACCAAGGCACTTGCCCAAGGTGCAAAATGTAAACCGTGTTAAAAAGCTTAATAACGTTTTCATTAAATAGTTTAAAAACAAAAATAAATGCAAAAAGCCTATGATGATCAAAATATCAAAATTTCCATAGAGACGAGATGTTTGTTTGATTCATGGCCTTGCATTCTTAGACAACGGGAAGAGTCATTTTCAATCAGCTCTTGGTCCCCTGTCCCCTAACTAGGAGAGTTTAAGAAGAAGGTTGGCAGTGACCTGCACGCAGGCTGGACAGCACAGCGTCTTGGAGAGTCATGTGGTCTGACTATAGGATTTTTATTAACTTTTCCCTTTGATTCCACATGAGAGCATATCTGACAAACATATATAAGGGTATGTATTTTTTTCTTTTGCCTCAACTCCAATATGACTTGACACAGCATGGCACTGGCCAGGTTGGTAAATGGAAGGAAAGGTAGGAGGCATTAGAGTATGTTCAGACCCGTGAGAGTTATGAATAACATGTATGAGTGTTTGTAATAAGAGAGAAGGCTGGAAAGTTTAGAATAGAAAAAATTATGAAGGACTTTCAGTAGTATTTTGAAGCCATTTGGAATGAATGCTGTAGACACTTAAGAGACCACTGAATGTTTCTGGACAGGGATTCCGAACACAGTCACTGGGGGCCAATTATTGCAGGAGCAAGAGGGAGCAGCAGTCAGAGAGGGTGAGGGAGGAAACAGAATCACAGGAAAGCAGCCACCACAATAGAGCCAGGAGGAGGGACAGGCCTGCCGAGCCAGGCAAGGTCCTCAACAGACAGTGTCTCAAAGCATGCTTCCTATAGGTAGCAACTGACACACCAACATCCCCCTGAGGACAGGAAATGCATTGGGATCTTCGTAAGAATGCACTGAATTGCTGTGAACTCTGGGTCACCTAGCCTTAAATTTCTAAGTGGAGGTACAGTGAGTTCCCAGGAGTCAGTCCTTTCCTTCCTGCTATTCTCAGAACTGTCCCAGGGCACATTTCAGAGAAAGCTCTAGAACCCCTCCCCAGACACAGGGGAGGTATGGGAAATTGGCCCTCTGCAACATGTATTTTTTTGCTTTTGTTTTTTTCCCCACGTAGTGGGAACACTAAGAAAAGATAAAGCTTTTGCAAAATGTGGACAGATAAGGAAAAGTAACTCATTTTATAAAACACATATATTGTTAAGCCTTACCAATCAGAGAAGGAAAACTCTGACTCCAAAAAACCTCCGCTGCCTTGCGGCATACCTCTTCAGAGGAAAGGCTAAGGGAGTAAACCCCGACAGAAAATCCGGAGCCGGAGTCCCTAAGGCGGTTTGATGTTGCAGTCAACACCGGCAACTCCTGCGGCGCACCTGAACCCAAGCTGTATCGACTCCGTCTTTCCCTTGGACCCTTCAGCTGCGAAGAGAGGGGGGGGTCTGCTGCATGGGCAACAGCAGACCCTCCATATTACCCTGCCCAGGCTCTGTAGCTTCAGCGTCATCGCAAGATGTCGATTCAACACGGGAGGAGACAGATACTATGTCACTCCCGAGTCGGACTGCACAGCCATTCTCGGCGGTGCAGATAGACTGTTAAGAAGCTACACCATCGTCTCTCGAGACGGACGGCTGCCGCCGCCGACGACGACGACCAATCCTGATTCAGGGTCTTGGGAAATTGCAGCGGGTCAGGAGGCAGGATGGACTGACCTTCACCTTTGTAATTATAACCTCTTACTGTGAAAAAAAATCACATGACAAGATGGCAGACAGGCAGTTCAAACTACATCAGGAGGATGAAAAACAAAGTAAGTTTTGTCAAAAGGAAGGAATACTCATTCATATCCAATTACTAAGGGAATCAACAAACAATTTTTATTTGCACATTCAAGTCTCAAAAGTTCTCTTCAACAATGTTTTTAGGAAGCATTGTTCTAGTTAAAATATGATCTTGAAGATATAAAATTGGACCTCTTGAATTAGTTCCAAAAAATATAGTTCCATAAATGCAGACAGATCTTTCTTCAACTGGCCTGAAATGCTAAGCTGACCTCAAATGAGACCAGCTCACATTCTGAATACCGAGCCCCATGGGGGTGCCATGGTATTTAAGATCCTTGCTCTCCAGGACAGTGAGCTAGCCTGTTGGGAAGGTAGGGAGTAAACAAGAGAAATAGTTACCCGGCAAAAGACTTGAACTACTATCTGTCTAAGCTCAGGCTGCCATGACAAATACCACAAACTGGGGGCTTAAACAACAGAGATGTACTGTCTCACAGTTCTGAAGGCTGGAAGTCCAAGATTAGGGCATCAGGTTGGGCTCTGGTGAGAGCCCTCTCCCAGCTTGCAGATGGCCTTGCAGATGGCTACCATCTCTCTGTGGTCTCACACAGTCCTTCCTTAGTCCTGCATGCTTAGGGATAGGGGGGAAGGAGGGAGGACTCCGGGGTCTTATCTTATACAAGAACTAGTCTCATCAGGCCAGGGTGCCTGTCTTCAGGACCTCATCTAATCCAAATTATTTCTCCAAGACCCCATTTCTAAATTCCATCATAGTGCCAGTTGGACATCAGCATATGAAGTTTGTTAGGGATGCAACATTCGGATCATAACATTATTGAAAATCACAGTTGTGGGAGATTGGGTGATTGATGGAAGTGAAAAATACAAAAAATAAATAAATAAATCCTGAAACATAGGCTGGAGAGATCACTTTGGGTGAAGGAAGGTGCTGAGGAAGCCATATCTGAGCTACACTCTCAAGGAGGAGCTGACTTTTGGTGGGGCACAGAAGCTCAGAAATGGACACCTTGAGCAAAGCCCAAATGACAGTGAGCAGAAGAGGGGCAGCAGGAGAGGAAAGAAGTGTCATGTTGAGCACAACTGGGAGCTAAAGAAGGAGAGGTGTGCTGAGTCTGGGGTGTGAGGAGCTGCAGAGGCCAGGCTGAGGGAGCTGGCTGCGGCTCACTGGTGGTAGGGCAGGGAGCCCAGTGGACGTGGCGGTCCAGGACAATGGCTTTGGCAGAGCTCTGCAAGGTAGGTGGAGCAGACAGGTGAACTGAGGAAGAGGCTGCAGGAGCACCCAGGCCTGAGAGGATCAGAGCCTGAACCAGAGTCTCAGGTCTTGCATTACAGCTGCCACGTTGTGGCTGGCGATCCCTGGCTATGTTTTCTCTCTTGGAATTGAGGAGCTTGCACAACCTGGTGGAGTGTGCAGAAATCCAAGGGTTCTTTCAAAATCTTTGTTTTGTTCAGGCTAAGGAAACCAAAGAACAGCAGGAGGAGAGCCAAGAAGAAGCCTGCAAGCCCAGAGAGACCATGAGCAAACACCTGAAGGTGTTAGAGGTACATGACTCAAATGAGATATATTGATTAGAGTGATAGATTACTGTGGGGCTAGAGCACTCATGAAAACCTATTTTCTACTGCCTATTAGGAAGCATGAAGACACTCCCAATACTTCCATGCTTTTCCCTTACCCACAGGGGAAGTGAACTAGGGAAAGTGTAGGGAATTGGCCTGATTTTGTAATATTCACTTTTCCACTAAAAAGAAAAAATATTCACTCTATCCAAATAGGATATCATTGGATGTTCTCTGAAAATCGTTTCACAATTCACACTGCTGAGCCAAATGCTCCTAAATATATGATCATTCCTCCCCCAAGAGCCCTGGTAAAGGAATTTCATTATATTTGTGGGGGGGGGGGGGAATCCCTAGAGACACAACCTTTTAGGTGAAAGAGGACTTGATTAAGCTGTATCAGCCACACTCTGCACACAGTTCTGTAAGCCCAAATCAAGATACAATGCAAACCAACAGCAAGCTGATCTGCCTCAATTTTCCCCACAAGCCTGTCACTTAAGTGCCCTAGCCACAGTAAAGATGTGGTCATTCCCAGAGGCGGATTTAACAGCGGGAGCACCGGGCACACACCCTGGGCCCCGACTTCTGAAGGGCCCCGCAAAACCCCAACTTTACACTTTTTTCTAATGACACCAAGTTTGGTTTCATTACTACGCTGCATAAAATATGGTTAACATGTATTTTTATTTTCCCTGTCTCTCTCTCTCTCTCTTTTTTTTTAAGGGGTGCAATATTTTCTTCTGCGCCCGGGGCCTCAGCCAACCTTAATCAGCCTCTGGTCATTCCTGACACTAAAGTCAGCAGTTCCTGAAGTGTAATCCATGGTTGAACCGGCCATGATCTGCAGACCCCAGGATAAGAAGTTGACAAGATGCCTGGCCTGAAACATAATATCGTGTCCTATCACAGGTCAAGTTGTATTCAGATCAAGACAGAGGCTTCTGTTTCTGGCAGTCACTGCTGAACGGTCTTGAGGCACGCAGTCACCATTCTCCTCTTGGGTCAGAGACAAACTTTAAAACCAGGGAGAAGGTTAACTGCTATGCTGTACACCTGAAACTAGTATAAAATAATGTCAACTTTAATTGAAAAGTATTTTTAAAAAACAGAGAGAAGTTCTCCTCTAGTTTTGGGAGAGATGGAAATTTACTATATGGTATGCAGGTTAAATAGAATTTATTTTCACTTAAAATACATGGAAATTATTCCCCTAATGGTAAATAGTAATATCATCTTAGATTTATAGGACACCTTACAAACATATAAATCCCCTTATTTGATCCAGTAGAAACAGGCAGGAATTATTTGCTCCACTTTGTAGATGGAGAAAAAGATGTTCCATGAGGTTTAATGTCACACTCAGCTCACTGAACTAGCTAGCAGGTGGCAGGGTCAGAAGGCCAGTCCAGATGTCCTGACTGCTGGGCATAGCCCCTTCTGAACACCCAAAAGGAGGTTCTATCACACAAACCTACTTCCTTTTCTGAATAAATGATCTGTAAAATGAGGGTTACAACAGTCATTTGTAAACGTTTTACCCGATTTTTACCCAGCCGACAATCATCAGTTATATTAGAGAAGGAAAAAAAAAAACACCTGCTTTTCTGCTCCTTCCAGTACTGGCAGAAGAAGGAGGAAAGGAGCTAAGCTCTAAGCTAAATTGCAGCCAAGCTCTTTCATTACTTACTGTCTGTCCTACTTCCTATCAAAAATTATCCTTCAGCTTTCACCTCTCTACCCCAAACACTCAAAAATACCTGGAGGGAGTGGGGGCTGGGGGCGGCAGCCAGGCTGCAGGAAGAGCCCTTATGGGAGCTGGAGCTGCCAATTAATCCTGATCAAAATGACAACCCAATCCAGGACAGCCAGTGGGGAGCCTGGCCAGGATTGCTGAAGTCCTGGGCAGGAAGCTATAGGCAAAGAGTTGACAATGAATTTGTGAGGACTTGAAAGGACAAAGAAACTTAGCTCTGGGTGGTTAACTAGTAAGGAATCTAAGTAATGCTTGGATTTAAGTAATAAATAAGTAAAAAAGTAATAATAATAAGTAACAAGGTTTGTTTATATGGGCTTCTCAGCCCTGACTTCTCTCTCTGGTGTCTCTCTCAATCACCAGGGACAGGGAGGGCGCCTTTCACAGGGGAGATTTACTTCCTGCCTTCAGGGAAACAAAGGAGGGTCAGAATGCTCTTTCTGCACCAGTTATTTTTCAAATAAATTTAATTCAAAATAATCAGTATGCTGCTTTGGCATATTTTGGGGACGGCCAGCCCTGAGCCCCCAGAGAAGCAAAGCCGGCATTGCTGTAGAGGCAGGAGCATCCAGCAGGATGCAGCTAGAGAAGCAGTGTTTCCAAGCTGTGCCAAAGGCAGGGCCCATGGCACAGGGCCTCCTGCAGAAGTGGCCTCTCAGTCACAGAGCTCCATAGGAAAACAGCGTTGCAGACATAACTATGGGCCAGGGGTAGGGGACAGAGGTGAGGAGGTCTTTGGTAAGGTGCAGGAGAATAAAGATGTCCTACAGGTAGAAACTAATATCTATTACCATTTGAATATTATATTAAACACAACATTTTATATCTACTATATAAGGCTATGTTGGGGTAAGTGGAATAGCGCATATAGAATGCCCATGGAAAGTGCTTGATACATGCCAGTCAATGCTATTGTCCTCTTTCTCGTCGCACAAGCTGGTGAATGAAGCCTGGGATTTTCTGTTTACACACACATATCACTTGGAAATTTTCACATCTGTCCATATCTTTTCCCAGTTACAGACTTCTCAGTTTGATTCTTACTCAACTCCACCATAATTGGTTAGAAAATTAAAATTGGGTTTTATCCACCATGAGATACCACCTCACACCTGTCAGAATGGCCATCATCAATAAATCAACAAACAACAAGTGCTGGCGAAGATGTGGAAAAAGGGGAACCCTCATGCACTGTTGGTGGGAATGCACCAATCGGTGCAGCCACAGTGGAAGGCAGTGTGGAATTACTTCAAAAAATTAAAATGAAACTGCTTTATGGCCTAGCAATTTCTTTTCTGGGAGTTTATCTGAAGAAACCCAAAACACTAATTTGAAACAATATATGAACCTCCATGTTCATTGCAGGTTATTTACAATAGCCAAGATTTGGAAGCAACCCAAGTGTCCATCCGTGGATAGTGGATAAAAAAAGCTGTGGTACATTTATGCAATGGAATACTACTTGGCTGTAAAAAAAAAAAAAAAAAAAAAAGTAAATTTTACCCTTTGAGAGAATGGATAGTCCTGAAGAGTATTATGGTAAGTGAAATAATCCAGTCAGAGAAAGATGATTACCATGTGAGTTCACTCATGTGTATAATCTAATAAACAGACTGAACTAACAAGCAAAATAGAGAGACTCACAGACAGCAGGCTGACAGCTCTTGGGGGGAGGTATTGAGGGGTTGGAGGGATCAAACAAAAAATAAAAAAAGAGAACTCATGGACACTGACAACAGTGAGGTGACTGCAGGGGGGTGGGGGTTGGAGGAGGTAGAAGAGGGTACGGGGAGATAAATGGTGATGGACAAAACACAATAAAAATAAGTAAATAAATAATTGGGTTTTATCTATATATTTGTTCATTTATTTATCTATGTATCTATGTGTCCTTAGATACTTTTGAAGGACCACGGAACTAGAAAATGAATCTGAGTTTGGCCTATGACACCTTGAATGGAGGTGTTGGTGAGCAGAAAAACTGAATCAGAGGGGAAAATGGGAAGAAAAAATTGTTTTCACACAATGAGGGAAACGCAAAGAAATCAAACCATTCCACTTAAACTGTGCTTCTCTAGAGGACACATGCTCACAGCCCTCAGTCCTGCATCCCAGCGCCTGCTGTCTGGGGGCGGGGGGTGGACAACAGAATTAAAGTTGAGAGGAAAAGGGGTGCTGAAGGTAATTAGCAGAAAGTAATTGCCCTGGAGATGGCGAGTACAGAAGCACAACAGACCGACACCTTATCTATAAAGGAGTGCTGTGGGGCTGGTTCCCTACTGGCATCCAAGCCCTAACCCAGCACCCAGGGCAGCCAGCACACACCCCAGATGGCAGGCGACTTCTCCTCCAGAGCCATGCTAGCACCCAAGCAGGACAGAGGGGACTGCTGACCGCCCCCTGCCGCCGACACACACATATACTCACTCACTTTCCACTCTGTGCACCTGGCTCCCTGCAGAAGGACCTTCAGAGTCCCTGTCAGACTGTGCAACACCACTTCCACGCCCCTTTCACACCCACTTTCTGACTCTTTTGGGGTCGAGGTGGAGCTAGTCCAGCACATGAGATGCCCCTACTCAACAGTGATTTGAGCGATGCTAGAAGAACCTTGCAGCCCCCCAAATAGTCCCCACACACTTCCATTTGCTGATCTTTGAAATTCCTTAGCAGATGATAAAGCTTCTGACCAAGAAACAGAGAAATGTGGGGGAGGCAGTGGAAAAAGAATGAGGTACTTGGAGACCTGGCTCTCAGTTCTAGATGCCGCTTTGCTGTTTATCACTTGCCCCGTAGAGAGCCATTTAACTCTCTCGGTGATAGGTTTGTTTATCTAAAGTGGGGATAGTAATTCACTATCATCAGCCCAGGAGATGCTTTGATGGTTTAATGACCAAACATATGTGAAGCTGCTGTGTGCATGTGAGGCAGTATCATTGGCATGAGAGCTGAGGATCAAAGGCTCCCATTCCTGGGAGAGGAAACATACTGAGATGAAAAATGATCGAAATCAATCAATCAGTTGGTTGCAGAATTGGATGTTGAATATGGTACTTAGAGATCTACTTGAAACATAATTTGGAAATAAAGAAGACTTCAAATTGTTTTTAAAGTGATAACAATATTAGTATATTTCATAGGTATTACTTATAAAAAGCGCAGGATGATTGATCTTTGTCTCCTGCATTCTATGAAACATAGATGATAAATCAAGAAAAAAAAAATAAGAGAAAATTTCCCTTGGCCCCTGGCTTCATGATTCCCATGTTCATGTTTATGGGATGCCAGGCAATTTTCAGGTCTTAATCCCTGCAATCAGATTCTCTGAAGGGAGGCAACCTGTATCAGTCAGGGGTCATCCAGGAGATAAAAGCCCCATAGTCATGTGAATGAGGAAAGTTTAGAGTAAGGAGTTATTAACTCTAACAAGACACTGAAGTTATGGGGAACTGGCTAATAAGGAGGAAAAAGAGCCCTAAAGACTATGGAATTTGCAGATATAAGGAGCAGTCACCATCCCAAGGCAGGGGTTCAGACCTCCTGGAAGCACAGGCATGACTCACCGATGGCCATGAAGTTGCTGAGGTAACATGTTAGCAGAACTTGCTGGAAACCTGCCCTCTGGGGTGCCAGGGAGAGCTGTTCTCCAGGAGTCTCCGAACTCACTACAAAGCTTCCAAGGAGTTGCTGAGGGAGGCCACTGGCCCCTGGGTCCTGCAGGAGCTGGACACCAAGGGCCATTCACACAGCAGCCGGTGTTGACAGAGCAGACGCATCCGCAGCCTGGGCCAAGAAGAGAAAATCCCTCTTCTTCCATCAGTGACGCCCAGCACCCTCTGCCAACAGGGTCAACACTGGGCCAGCCAGCAAAGAGAAGCATTTACAGGATCCAGCTTCCTTTACACAGAGTGAGGGGACGGATTCTGCGCTGAGGCAGTGAACTGACAACTGGCACAGACCATGGCATATAATAGGGACCATCAGGGTTCAGGACCCAGCACCAGGGCTCCGTAGACATAGGACCTCAAGCAGGTCCACATCCCAAGCCTCAGATGCCATGGCTACCAAATGGGATCCTATATGCTAATCCCTTGGGGCCATTGTGAGGATCAAATAACAGAGAGGGTGGAAATTGTGTGTCATTAATAAGAGTAGCAGCATTAGTGTAGCCTAGGCTTTTAAATTACAGGCCCAGGAAACAGGCTGCCAGAGTCCCTGTTGTCCGCTCACCAGCTGGGTGTCAACCCACTTATCCACTGGGTTGTATTTCCTTGTGTGTGATGATGGCTGTCAACCTCATCACCTCTTTTTCATGAGGAGTCAAAAAATAATTCACTCTGAGTGTTTGCACACATTAAGTGCAAAATAAATGCTGTTGTTCTTTCCTCATATTGTTAAATTACTTCAAATAAAATAGTTACATCATTACAATGCCCATACTATGCATCCACTCACCTTTATTTATCCAGTGCCTACTCCTTGAGTGAATTATGCTAAGTGTGTGTTAGAGGCCCAGGACCAGAGACTACTTAGAAAAATGGGAGGTATAATGTTTTCAGAGATGTGGTTTCTTAGAAGGAAATGTTATTCATTTTTCTCAAGACCAGCAAAGCCACTCATATGCATTGAACTATGACCTTTCTAAAATCAGCCCAGCATGGTTTCCCTAATTCAGAGCATTTAAATACTAAACAGGCTTTCATTTCCAAAGAAAGTTTTGTGGCAAGAATTCCTTAAGACATTTTCTGGATTAAAGGACTGGGGATTGTGTATGTGTTGGTTTTCATTAATGTAGCTGAGTATGAAGTACACAAACCACTAAGTGACAATTCCTTTGCAAGGAGGGGTTATGGGAGCCAAACGGACCCTCTAGGCTGCAGGGGGTGGTGGTCCAAGTTGGTTTCCTGCCATTCACTCTCCTCTGAGAGACCAGGAGCCTTCTCCTCCATCCCCACCCTCTCTGGGCCTCACAGTCCAAGGCAATTGAGGTCTGTCTACCCCGGCTTTGGAATCGCAAGCTGACAGGTCTGGTCTGCAGGCAGGGGTGCTCCCCAGGCACTTCTCACCTCCCTCTAAATACAGGTATCTGTGTTTACCGCTGTTCTGCCTCCATCGCTGCTGTTGCCAGGGACAGCACAGCTTGACCTCTCCTCCCCAGCTTTGCCCCTCCTACCCATCCAAACGAGCACCACTTTTTTATAACTTCATACATTGGACTTCCATTTATTTTCTGGAACTTCTGGTTATTTCTGGTTTTTCGGTAGTTGTATTCCTTCTTAGTTGTGGAGGGAGACAGAGGGTGTCAGTTGGCTGGAAGTCTCCTGTGTTTGTTTACTTCTGTGTCCCAGGGAGAGCTGTCACTCCTACTACGTTGTAAGGAGTGTAGCCTTAGGTGTTCATCAGTAATGGGTGACCTGTTTCACCACATTGTGGCGCTGTGTGTGGGAGAGGGGTCCAAGAGGGAACAATACTGCTTGCCCAGCACTTGCCCCCTTTCCAGGCACCTCTCCCACTTCTGAATGGGACTGGTGCCTCTCTAGCTGTTGCCCTGGCCATTGTTCCCAGAGTGGGTGGGTCTGCAGACCATGGGGTCCTTTAAACAAGCGGACTCTGCTGAGAGACCAGCAGTTTCTGCCTCCGTCCCAACCCACACTGGTTTGCACAGTCAGAAGCAATGAGGCTTGATTTTCCCCGGTGTTGGGACAGTGAGCTGCTCTGGTGACGAGCTGGGAATGCTCCACAGGTGTCCCTCCTGACTTTTTAAAATGTGTAACTGTGCTTTCCGCGGGTCTGCTGCTGTTGTCACTGCTGCCACCACCGCACCGTGTCCTCTCTGCCCCGGCTCCACCCCTCCTGTCTGAATGAGTATTTCTTCTTTATATCTTTGTTTGCTGGACTTCCATGCACTTTGATTTTCTGGAACTTCTGGTTGTTTCTAGTTTTGATGTAGTTGCATGTCTGTCTATGCCTCCATCTTGGCCAGAAGTCCTGGGTCCGATAGTTCTTTTTGTGGGGGCAACAATGGTCAGTACCCACGAGATGCCAGAAGCACCTCCACTATGACAAACAAAAATGTCTTCGTTGTTGATATCCCCTGGGGACAGAATCACCCCTAGTTGAGGACCACTGATAGGCCTTAAGAGTGTTCCAGAAGCAAGCCGTTCACCAGCTTGCTGACATGCACAGTACTTGATGGGGCACTCAGGATGCTTCGACAACCTGATCCCCCTACACATCCCAGGCCATCTGCTCTCTCTTTGACTCCAGACAGTACATCTGCCCAGGGGTCTAGGGTGTGTCCTTCTGGCTCTTCCATTGTACTACTCTTCTTTCCTCACATGTCCATTTCTTTTCTCTCCAAACACCCTAGGAAAGTTAGAGTAAGTGGAAAGATATAACCTAGGTTGGGGGGAAAAAAGAAACCTTATATTGTAGAGATCAGTTCTCCTTAAAATACTTTATAATTAATACGATCTCAGTAAAAATATCAAGGGAATATTTTTAGAAGCTAGACTAGGTTCTTCTAGATTGTAATATAGAAAATAAACAAGTGAGGATAACTAGAAAAATGTCAAAGGTACATTTGTCAGGATTTTGAGGTACAAATCCTGACAGTTACTAAAATATAATATAAAGGTATAGTAATTTGAACAACTATGGTGTGATGTATAATTAATTGCTGGTGAATCAATAAAATAAAATAGATATACTAGAAATGTGACCAAATGCATGTGAAATTAACATATGATAAAGTAGGCATTTCCCAGGTAGTTCATAAATGTAAACAAAAAATAAAACCATACCCGACTGGTGTGGCTCAATTGATTGGGCATCACTCCGCAAAGCAAAAGGTCACTGGGTCAATTCCCAGTCAGGGCATATGCCTAAGTTGTGGGTTTGGTCCCTGATTGGGCCGCATGTAAGAGGCAGTCAGTTGGTGTTTCTCTCTCACTTTAATGTTTCTCTCCCTCTCTTTCTCCCTCTCTTCCCCTCTCTCTAAAAATAATTAAATAAAACTTAAAAAAAAAACTACAGACATCTAGGAAAATAAACTGATTTTGTTAAGAATAATTCCTAGGAGCCATAACAGAAAAATATCAATAATTTTATTTAATAATAAATATGTGCTTCACAAAAACACAATAACACAAATTAAAAGACAAAAATAACTAGCAATGATATTTGTAAGACATGTGCAAAGGGCTAACTCCTTAAAATATAAGGAGTTTATGATTAAATAAGAATCAAGTCAAACAGAAAAAAATGACCAATAAGCACGCACAAGCACTGCAGACAAGAAAGCAAAAAACTCAGAATAATCTCAATATCAGCCTTATAATAAAAAAAATAAATGAAAACAATGAGGCTCCATTTTTTTATCAAAATGCCAAAGATCAAAAAGGCTGTTAATAAACTGAATTTTTATTCATTTGGGGAAATAGTACATCTCTACACTACTACAATTTAAAAGGAGAATAATTTGACAATGTTTTTCAAAATTTTATATGCACCTATCCAGTCCTTCCATTAACAGGAATTTATCCTACAGATAAGCCATATGATACCTGCAAGGGTGTATGTGCAAGGACATTCACTTAAGAATTGTTTAGTGATTAGCTGACAGAAAAAAAAAAAATAGAAAGACTTCCAAATGTCCATCAATATGAAGAATGATAAAGTTAATGCTGGCGTAACTGCATGAAACACCCTACAGATGTGAAATACAATGTGGCTGATTTCTATACACTAAAATGTTTTGATTTATAGGACATGTTAATGAGACATCTTTTTTTAAAAAGGACCACATAGAGCTGTGTTCATGGTATTTGTCTTTGTGTGTGTTTGAGTGTGTGCATGTGTGTAGACTATTTCTGGAAAATGAGATGCAGGATTCACTAAGTTGACTTCTGAGAAAGGAATGATAAGGAATCCAGAAAACTGGGACAACTGTAATAGAACAATAAAATATTTCATAAAAAAGCTTTTAAAAATAAAATATAAAGGAATGATAAGGAGTCCAGTAAGGGAGGACGATTTACTTTCCATTGCTTACTATTGGATCCCATTGACCTTTTAAATATATGTTTTGTCTTGTTTTAACAAAAAATAATAAACTTTTATCATTAAAAATAAAAAGAAGGCCCTGGCCTGGTTGCCCACTTGGTTGGAGTGTTGTTCCATATGCCAAAATGTTGCAGGTTTGATCCCTGGTCAGAGCATGTACAAAGGCAACTTATCAATGTCTCTCTCTCTCTCTCTCTCTCTCTCTCTCTCTCTCTCTCTTTCTCTCTCTCTCTCTCTCCTCTCTCTCTCTTTCTCTCTCTCATTTCCTCTCTCTCAAAAATTAATAAACATATCCTCAGGAGAGTATTTAAAAAATAAATAAAATAAAAAGAAGAAGAAGAAGAAGAAAGCTTTTGTGTAGATTTTTGTGACTGGTCTTGCCACCCTGGTATCTCCTTTATGGTCAAACATATTCACTTATATCTCTCATTTTTAATTATCAAGTGTCTTCTATTTTACACATAATTATTCGCATATTGTTAATATCCTGCAGGGGATGTGAATCATCCCTATGTCCAGTATGCACACTGTAGACACTCCCTGTCCATTAGTCCCTCAGTAGATGTCTCAGTTACCATTTCAACTATCGTGGTAGCACAGGGCTGGATTCAAGCCACCCTTACTGTACTTAATAATGCCCTCGGGCTTCCGATCAAGATGTCAGCATAGGTCAACATGGGGACTCACCTCCTCCCACAATCACGTCAGAATTACAACTAAACTACAGGACACTTGTCATTCAGAACTGCCTGAAATCCAGCTGAATGGAATTCTTGCAACTAAGAATTTAGAGAAGAACCCACATCAAGACTGGTAGGAAGGGCAGAGGTGCTGAATGGGCTGGTCACACATCCAACTGTGGCGGATGAAAATTGGGAGGGATATCTTCGATGCAGAGATCCCCCTGAAGAAGGAGGGACCCCAGCGCCCCACCAGGCCCCCCAGCCCAGGGTTCCAGGGCCAGGAAGAGAAATCCTCATAAGTTCTGGCTGTAAAAACTAGCAGGGATTGTGGCTGAGGGAGACAGGGGCTTCTGGAGTCCCAGGGAGTTCTTCTTAAAGGGCCAGCATGAAGACTTACTCAGACTCACTCCCTCTGAGCTCTAATACCAGGACAGCAGTTTGAAAGGCACCAGAGACATACAGGGAGAAACTGAATTGTCTGGCATCAGGGCAAGAGCTGGTGTGGCAAATTTCTCACACTAAAGTGCTGGCAGAGGTCATTGTTCCTTTTCTGAGCCTCCTCTGACAGAATCAGCAGGCAGGTGTCATATCTGAGTCTCCATCAACCTTGCTCACACTTGTTGCCCCACACTGATGATTCTCTGAGACCCAATCCCACCCAACCTGCAGGTCCACTCAAGCTGTTTCCATTGGCTTTTCCATATAAATGGCCTGTGTTGGCTCATGCTTCAGACTTGCCTAAAATCTCTCAAACAAGCAGCATCTGGCTTCAGGATACCCCATACCTCTTGATAAGTGGCCCCAGTCTTGACCTGGCACTCGCAACAGCCAGCCTTGGCTTGCTGCTTGGCCTTGCCTAGGCACCTCCAAGCCCAGTGCAAGTAGCAGCCATCTGCAGGTCACTCTGTAGCTCACACCAAGTGGCCCTGGGCAGAACACAAGCAGTAGCTGACCTTGGCTTGCAACTCCCAGGAAGTCCCAGAGCCAGCACACCCAGCGGACAGCTTCAAACTACATCAAAGCACCATCCAACCACCTCCACAAGCTTCATACTCTAGTGGCAAACTCAGTGGATGCCATCAAAGTAAGTACTGCTCTAGGGGTGGGCCTCTGCACAGCTGATCCTCCACGGTGATTGCAGCTAGTTCTTGTAGCCCATCAGCCTGAAGGTAAATCCCTTCCATTGACATGTCAACAGCAATCAAGGCTCAACTACAACACGAGGGTGTACACAGCCCACATGGGTGGGAGGGAGGTGCACCTGGAGTGCCCAGCTTGGGTGATCAGCAAAGCTGTGCCACTGAACTCTACAGAACACCTACCACATAAGGCCATTCTACCAAGCCCAGGAGACATAATAGTTCTACCTAATACATAGAAACAAGCACAGGGAGGCTGCCAGAGTGAGGAGACAAAGAAACATGGCCCAAATGAAAGAACAGAATAAAACTTCAGAAAAAGAACTAAACAAAATGGAGACAAGTGATGCAGAGTTCAAAACACTGGTTACAGGAATATTCCATGAACTGAGTGAAAACTTCAACAGCATAAAAAGGACCAGTCAGAAATGAAGAACACACTAACTGAAGAATAATTTACAGGGAATCAATAGTAGAGTAGATAAAGCTGAAAATAAAAACAGTGATTTGGAATATAAGGAAGCAAAAGGCACCCTATCAGAATAGCAACAACAACAAAAAAATTTTAATGAGGTTAGTGTAAGGAGCCTCTGGGACTATTTCAACCACACTAACATTTGCCTCATGGGTGTACTGAGAGAGAGCAAGGAATTGGAAACCTTTTTGAAAAAATGACAGAAAACTTTCTTATCCCGGTGAAGAAAATAGACATACAAGTCCAGGAAGTGCAGAGAGTCCCAAGATAATTAAAATGCAAAAGGTTAAAAACAAAGAGAGAATCTTAAAAACAGCAAGAGAAAAGAAGTTAGTTACCTATAAGGAAACTCCCATAAGATTATCAGCTGATTTCTCAATAGAAATTCTGCAGGCCAGAAAGGATTAGCAAGAAATAGTCAAAGTGATGAAAAGCAAGGACCTACAACCAAGATTATTCTACCCTGCAAAGCTATCATTTAGAATCAAAGGATGTATAAAGAGCTTCCCCAACAGGAAAAGCTAAAGGAGTTCATCACCAAAAACTAGTATTACATGAATGTTAAAGGGTCTTCTTTAAGAAGAAGAAAAAAATATTAAAAATATGAAAAATAAAATGACAATAAATACATGTCTAAAAAGCAAAAATGAATAAGCAGAACAGAAAGAGACTCACAGACACAGAGAACATTTTGATGATTGACAGATGGGAGGGTGATTGGAGGAATGGGTTAAAAAGGTGAAGGGATTAAGAAGTACAAATTAGTTGTTACGGAATAGCCATGGGGATGTAAAGTATAGCATAGCGAATACTGTCAGTAATATTCTAATAACTATGTATGGCATCAGATGTGTATGAGATTTATCAGGATGATAATTTAGTAAGTCATATAATGTCTAATCACTAGAGTGTACATCTGAAAGTAATGTAATATTGTATACCAACTATAATTGAAAAAGAAAAAATGATTTAAATAACTTTTTTTAAGTTTTTAAAAATTAAAAACCTATTAATTCAGTGAAAAAAGAAAAAATGGCCCCTAAAGTGCAAGAGTAGTGGTGTTGACAATTCAGATATGCCAAAGAGAAGCTGTGAAGTGTCTCCTTTAAATGAAAAGGTATGTATATGTAGGGAAAAAAATAGTACATAGTACAAAATATACGTTTCGGTACTATCCATGATTTCAGGACCCCTTGTGGGTCTTGAACATGTCTCTCATGGATAAGGGGGGACTATTATACTCAATTATTTGGAAAGCACAAGAATTTGGATAATAGATATGTTTTTAAATAAGTTACTCAAATAATCCTTATAATTAAGGAAACTTACAAAATATTGCTCACTTCACCCACAAAATAAGCCTATAAGATAGGTAAAATAGGCCGCGGCCGCTGCTGCTGCTGCTGCCACCACCACACTGGGTCCTCTCCGGCTCGGCTCCGCCCCTCCTACCTGTCTGGATGAGTATTTCTTCTTTATATCTTTGTTTGCTGGACTTACATGCAGTTTGATTTTCTGGAACTTCTGGTTGTTTCTAGTTTTGAGGTAGTTGTATTCCTTCTTAGTTGTGGAGGGAGATGCAGCATGTCTGTCTATGCCTCCATCTTGGCCAGAAGTCCAGAAGTTAGTGACAGGAGTATGGGAAGGCAAATACAGCTTCTTCTGTCAGGGCACACGCAGCACGGGAGAAGCAGATATGAAGATTATCCGTGTCTTCTGGTGGTACTACTTCTTCAAACTTATAGAATTTATAGACACCTTCTTCATCCTGCATAAGAACAACTGCCAGATCACAGTCCTACATGTCTACCACCACACCTCCATGCTGAACATCTGGTGGTTTGTGATGAACTGGGTCCCCTGTGGCCACTCTTATTTTGGTGCCACACTTAACAGGTTCACCCATGTCCTCATGTACTCATACTATGGTCTATCTTCTGTCCCTCCCATGCATCCATACCTCTGGTGGAAGAAGTACATCACTCAGGGGCAACTGCTTCAGTTTGTGCTGACAATCTTGCAGGCCAGCTGCGGGGTCATCTGGCCATGTTCCTTCCCTCTCGGTTGGTTATACTTCCAAATTGGATACATGATTTCTCTGATTGTTCTCTTCACAAACTTCTACATTCAGACTTACAACAAGAAGGGGGCCTCCCGGAGGAAAGAACACCTGAAAGACCACCAGAATGGGTCCGTGGCTGCTGCGAATGGACACACCAACAGCTTTTCATCCCTGGAAAACAATGTGAAGTCCAAGAAGCAACGGAAGGATTGAGGTTGAAGAAAGGCAAACCTCCAAACCATGTCACCTGGTTGTAAGCACAATATGGTTGTGCCAATGCTTGTTAACAGCTGCTGTAACTAGTCTGGCCTACACTAGTGTGACTCACGTAGGACCTTTTTCATCAGCTCAAAACCCCTAAAACATGTACACAGAGTAGACAAGGAGGCATAAGATTTTTAACATTTCTGGGCTCTCTCCCACCCCTGAGCTGCACTGCGGAGGGAGTGTTATTGTAGTATATACAACACTGCTGTTGCCTTATTAGTTATAACATGATAGGTGCTGAATGGTGATTCACAATATAAAAACACTGTAATCCAAACTGTTTTTTTACTGTAGATCATGCATGTGAATGTAAATTTATACAATGTTACTGTAGAGAAACACACATGCCTTAAAATTTAAAAAGCAGGACCCAAAGCTTATTAGTTTAAATTAGGGTATGTTTGAAGTTTGTATTTGTTTTCAATACTTCTGATTAGAAAAATCAAAGACCATGATTCATGAAATTAGCATGTGACACATAATTTCACGTGACTTGTACATGTGAAATCAGAAACGACACCTTCGGTTTTGTAATATTAGCTTTAAATCAGCCAGGCTCCAGTCCAGTGGAACAGTCAGTTTAACTTTTTAGAAGATCTTACTTTTTTATTTTGAGTGCCACTATTAATAATGTAAAAAGGGGGGGGGCTCTAAAGCAGTCTTGGTGAAACTTAAATATATATTCTTTAACTTCAAGATTTTGGGAAGTGTGTAGTATGAGTAGGCCATTTTTAATTTCTGAAGTGCTGGGTGTTTTTATATGGGAAGCAAAGTCCATTTTGTTTTCTACTTGTGAGAGAGGAGATACACTTTTCAAGAGGGAGGATTGATTATTTACTATCTGACAGAGTCCCACAGATGAGCAGTGGTTGCCAGGGTCCAAATGTGGATTGATTTCTGTACTGCTATCTGTTTTGACACAGACTTCCTTTTAAAATGTGCCTCGCTTACCAAAATTAATAAAGGGGGAAAAAGAATCTTCCTTTAAAAAAATGTAAGGTAAAATTAAACAGATAGCTGCAGCATAAGAGAACTGGGAAACTGGATAGAGATCATTTGTGTAATGTAAATCTAATAGCACCTATACTTTTTTCTGCTTAGAATATAAACATTAGTTTAGAATAGCTTGTTTAAAAATAATAGACTACTTATAAAATCATGTCTCGCACCTGTGAGGCAGTGGCCAAACAGATAAGGACTATTGTGTGTCTTTTTAAAGTGTCAGAATTTAGTCTCTAAATACCTTCTCCACTGGGGGAAAAAATATTCGTTGAATCACTCATGACACAGCTTAGAAAGTCATTGACGATGTATAAAACTAATTGTTGGTTTGATATTTATGTAAATATCATGCTTTAATTTTGCACATTCATATTATAAGGAGCCAGTTGGTTCTCTTATTAGTCTTGTGGGTTTTCTGTTTGGAAGGAGTCACAGCATCTGTTTACATTTACCTTATCAAAGCTAGAATGTGTATATTTGTAAATGTACGTCTTCCTGGGTACTAGTTTGCAAAAGTCTTTCCATATTTCAATACAGAAACTATAACATTCAGTAGTATGCAGATAAAGTGTGCTTTAACTCATCTGGATATACCCATATTGTTAAGCAATGTCCGAACATTAATCATTAAAACATTTTTGATTTAAAAAAAAGATAGGTAAAATATATATTCTTTATCTTCTTTTTACAGATGAAGAAACTGAGGCTTATTGAGTTTAGGTGACTTTTACTTAAGCCTAGAGTAATATTTCTGAGTTCCAACATTTCTTTTACTATTATTGTATCTTTTTTGTTTTTTTAATCTAATCTAAAATAATTATTTACTTTATGCAATTAGAAATAAAATATTTAATGACCGCTAGAATGAATTCACATCCTAATTAAAGTTGCCATTCATCACTGCAAATCACTGGATGAAACCCTGTCCTTTGAATCCAGGAATGGAAGTTATTGGAGGTGGACATATATCAGAACATAAATGCTTACATACTTTCCACCCAACTCTTCCCATTTTAGAATAAAACCACAGAATGGAAAGGAGAAGGCAGAATTTTGCAAGTCAATAAGCTAATCCTGGCCTGCCCCTAAATTGCTGTAGAAATTGTTTTTTCATCTCAGCTTTTTTCTAAAGCATTGTGGGGGAAGAAAGTAATTTCATGAATCATGCTCTCACTTGTCTTAAAAAAGTGAAAAATAATTTAAGGAGAAAGGAGAAGTAGTGCCTCAAACCTACACATCCACCAGATTGGGACAGAAGTTACAAGCTCAACTTGTGGAAGAAGGATGTGGGGATAGTAAATATAGACTTTTGTTAAAGAGAGAGCAGAGAAATGAAGTGGTAACTTGGGCAGGATGTGGTGGGTAAAAGAATTTTTTTTTTTACTACAGCATATTTGCGTATTGTTGATAAAATGATCTAGTAGTAGGAAAAAAATTACAGCACTAGGAAAGAGAAGGAACAACCCCACAAGTAATGTCATTGGACAGGAAAGAGGGGACAAATCCAGGCTGCAGATGGAGCAGTTGGTGGGAACAGGGACAAATCAGCCATTGTAACAGAGACATAGCCTATGTGTGCAGGTGCATTGGTAGATTTAGAGATAGGGGCCTGGTTTTGGGGGGCAGCTAAGGTTTAGTTTTATAGTGGCCTGTAACTCTAGCTACATATTTGAGTCACATGGGGACATTAAAAAATATCCATCAGATCTATTTTTCCGGCTCTCTTGGGACCCTGCACAGATTCCATGATTTGGCACACTCTCAGGATAGCTCTGTTTATCGCAAAAAGTTTCCTACAAATACATTCCAAAAGACCCATGAACCAAAAACCATTTCCAGGGCTCCACATGGCTTAACGCACAGAAAGAACACGCAAAGGAACATCCTTCTGAGCTCAGAGCCTTTCAGGTTCTCCAGAGTTTGGGGTGTCCTCATTCCAAGCCTGCCCCTCACTGACTCTCCTGTTTATCCTTTATTCCTTTTCCATACTTGATCCCAGCAGAATTCTGTGAGAGGACCACCCCATGGGTCTGGAGACTAAGGAAAAAATGCATGCACATTTACTCTGATAAGCACCTCACATGGCAATGTTTCTTGCTGAACGCAATGAGACAAAACAGTTTCTGCTTGCTGTGGAGTCCATCTAGGAGGCGCCTTGAGAAATTAATCCTTACTGTGATTTGCTCTCTCACCTGGGATATCATTTTTATAACAATTCTGTGAGGTAGTTTAGGAAAGTCCTAAAGATTTTATAGATGAGGAAGCAAGCTAAGGCTCAAAAAGCAACCTGTCTACGGCCACAGAGTTGAGATGTAAATTTACCCTCCTTCCCACTAGACCCTTCCTCTCCCCTGCATTGTGTGGCCTACAGCCTCATGCTGAAACACCATAGTCAGGAAGTCATTGTGAGCGGTAAATGTCCCCAAGTGTCCGCCTAAGTGCTTGCTTCCTCTAGGAAAGGGCCATCTGGTGGAAGGCGGTCTTAAGTTAGAACTGCTTTCCGCATCCACTCATCTGCCTCATGGGTTTCCCAGGGCTCGCTGGTCCCAAGGGTTTGGAAACGCAACGTTGTGCTGCATGATACCCACGGGGCGGCCCCCATTTGTCTCTGTGCCAGAGTCCCAATCCCTGTAGCCTCTGTGTTTCTCATCTTCCTCTGTGTCAGGGACAGGAAGTGGGGAAATCACTGACCCTTGACTTAAAAGGAAGCACTGAACAAGATGCCCAAGGCACGTGTTAATCAGATGATCAGGCTGTCTCTGTGCAGAGATGTAGTAATAGCGCGTGTGGGCCAGGCCCTTATTTGGGGCCAGCTTTTACATGGCTCCCCCGTGGGCTCCACTATCTGGGGGTGAGAGGCCTCACCCTCAGATAGTGCTAATATGTTTAGGAATCAGATATGGAATTTTAAACCAAAAGAGGTCCTCTTCTACAATTCAAGGCCCAAGTTAGAAGGAGACACAATAAGGAAGGTCAGGCTGAGAATGAGGATCAGGTCTCGCTTCTCCTTGTTCCATGCTTTTACTGATGGCAGTGTCAAGGGCTGCTTTTAGAAATACTAAATTTTTATCTAGAAAGCAAAGTAAGGTTTTCTAAATAATGGCTGTGGATATTCATCCCTTTTCTGTGAAGTTCTCAAAACTGGGTCAAACTTTGAATACATATAGTATTTCTTATCCATGGGGAATACGTTCCGAGACCTCCAGTGGAAGCCTGAAACTGCAGACAGTACCAAACCCTATACATACTCTGTTTTTCCCTATACTTATATACATATGATGATGTGTAATTTATAAATTAAGCACCATAATAGAGTAGCAATGATAACTAATAATATAGAATAACTATCCATGTAAGAAATGCCTAAATTTATAGAGAATTTTTATTAGTTTATTTGAGCCAAAACTGACAATTACTGGGAAGCAAGATCTCAAATGCCCCATAGAATGACTTTTAGACAGTTTCTTTTGTGAAAATTAAGGAGGAAACACAAAGAAGATTATATGAAGGTAGGAGATAACAAAGTGAGGAGTGGACAACAAGATTATGTGCTCTTAAGGGTGGTTCCACTTGAGGGGTTTGCAAGGGTGTGTTTCAAAGGGTGTTAACCTAGATGCACAGAAACAATGGACATGGATTGCTTAAGGCAAAGATACACCTTTTACTAAAGAAGTTATTATATTCATTGGCTGACTACCCACCATGACCTGCCCAGTTACGAATTTACAATCAGATCATCCTGCAAGGTTACTTTCAGATTTATTACAGCATCCCATTTTTGTCCACACGATTATAACAATTACTGTAATATAAGTTACGTCAACATGGTGTCTCTCTGTCAAAATATCTTATTGTACTGTGTTCACCCTTCTTGTGATGATACAGTGTTTACATAATGAGAGGAAGGGAGGTGGATGACGTAGGCCTTGTGACCTAGCATTAGGCTGCTAGAAGGATCTTAAACACAAGCTCTGTGGTACTGGAACAGCCAATCTGAGAACCAAGAGGCCTGCCAGGTGACTCATGGGTAGGAAGATGCTGAACAAAGGGATGAGTCACGTCCCAGGTGGGATGGAGTGGCATTTCTTCACACTACCAGAACAGCAGGCTATTTAAAGCTTATGAATTGCTTGTTTCTGCAATTTTCCATTTAATATTTTCAGACTATGGTTGACCACGGGTAACTGAAATCAAGAAAGCAAAACCACAGATAAGGAGGGGACGCAGTAATAAATTCTTATACTGACACACAGAAGTAAAAAGCGTTTTTAGGGGTATAATCTCTTTTATTTCCTCCCTTTTATTAAGCTCTTACGATGTGCTAAGCACTCTTTTGAGTACTTTAAACTGTGTTAACCCATTTAATCATGTCAATTTGACCACATTAAAGATATTAATTGGGAAACTAATACTATGTATCAACTCTAACTAAAAAATGTATTTTTAAAAGGAACCTAAAATTCTTTTAAAAGCTATTATTGGAAAATAATTGCATTGGCTGGCAGTTATGAACAGATGCTGAGCTAAGCATTTAATTTAACCCCAACTTCTCAGAGCATTACACTCAAATGACCATCTGCAATATTTCCTCTTGAGTGTTTCAATGGCACCTCAAGTTCAACAAGTCCCAAAGCAAACACATGCTCCCTCTGCCCCCCATTTTAGACCAGTGCTCCCTGCCTCAGTGAATAGCACACACTTTCCATAGCAGGGGTTACCCTAGCTCCCCCGTTCCCATTATCACCAAGTTCCTAGGCTTCTATCAAATCAATCTATATTTCTCCACCTCTACCAGACTACCCTGATCCAAAGTATCATTATTTCTCACTTAGATTGTTGCAAAAACCTCCTAACTGGCTTACTCACATCTACTCCCACGCCCCTTAAATCTGTTTTGCAAATTGTTTCCACGGTAATCTCTTTACTAAGACAAATCTGAACATATTCTGTTTCTTAAAACACATTAACAGCTTCCCGTTTCTCTTAGAATGAAGACAGACCCCCTAGTATGGTCAACAAGGTTCTGTATGGTCTAGCTGCTGCCTCTGTCCCCTTCATTTCCTCCCACTTCCACTATGACGTCCTTCTTTTAGTCTTAGTACTTGGTCACTTCAGCCTCAGGACCTTTGCACATACTGTCTCCTATGCATGGATTGCCTCTTCTCCTTATCTGGTTAAATCCCTCACCTTTCATATCTTGGCCTTCCCTAACTTTTTAGATTAACTTAAGTTCCTCCAATTCTATCTTCTCAACATCACACATATCTTATTTATAAGGTTTATCATAGTTATATTTTTATTTGTGTGATTTCTAGCTTTCTACCCCACTAAGCAGTAAGCTCCTTAACAGAAGGAGTATCTATAGTTGCTCAAGAATACAATTTTGCATTCCAAGTGCCAAGAATAGTGCTTAACCTACAATGGGCATTCATTTTTAGGTATTATTAGATAGATGAATGAAATAGATTTGCCCAACACGGTAGAAATCTTCTGTGTTGTCACTACCTCAGTAAACTTGATACTGACCAGAGAAAGTCTTTGGCATGTGATAGAGTCACAAACTCTAATACTCCTGCAACAGATAGAATAAAATGTTCTCAAATGTTGCTCCATTGAGTCAAACCCTGCCAGTAGTTATTAATAGGCACCTATAAAACAATGGTCCAGGAACTAACCTAACTTCTTTTAAGTTTACTTTTCAGATCTAAAGCCAAACCACACAGATGAACGCCATACCTGGTTGGGAAATTAACCTCCTGCATCCCAGAATAAGTGCTGCACAATCCCAGAATGCTTCACTTCACTGACTTATACCCAGACATTTGTGTTCCAAAAAAGAAAAAATTCTTCTAACCTACTCCATGATGGTTAACCCCAGCAACTTCCATGTCTTCAAGCCATAAAAACTTCTGAACCCCACTTCTGATGAGCAGACCCTGCAACCCTGTCTCAGTGTCCTTGCCTCTATAGAGCCTCACTAAATCTGCCTTTGCTTTTAGCAATGTCCCTGCTCCAAATTCTTTTATATCAGGAGACAAGAATCCAAGCTTATCAGTAACAGTGCTAGGACCAGGCAGGTAGTGTCCAGGAGAGGGAAGCCATCAACCAAAGGTGGCAGCTGTGGGAAATAGAGGCTCAAAGATTTTTCAAGAGAAACTGTACATGTGAATTGTTTTTATTTCTTACAGATAGAAAAAAACATTGAGAGGGTTTGCCAGAAAGATAGGGCAAAGGAGCAGGGGAAGTTTGTTAACTGTTACTGGGAAGGTGTAGTGAGTTGAATAGTGTGCCTCCCCTCAGGATTCACATGCAACCAGAATCTCAGAATGGGACACTATTTGGAAACAGGCTTTTTGAAGATATTTGTTAAGGATTAAGATGAAGTCATATTGGATTCAGATGGACTCTAAATCCAATGACAGCTGTCACCATGAGAAGACAAAAGGACACAGAGACTCAGAAAGAAAGTCTGTGTGGAGACAGAGGCAGAGACTGGAGAGATGTTGTCACAAGCCCAGGAACTCCAAAAATCATTGGGATAGAGGCAAGGAATAGATTCTCCCTCAGAGTCCCCAGAAGGAACCACTTTGTTGACCCCTGGATTTCAGATTTAAGACCTCATAAACCATGCAAGAATACATTCTTGCTGCTTTAAGCCACTTGGTTTGTGGTAGTGTGTCATAGCAGCACAGGAAACTAACACAGAAGATAAAAAAAATAGGACCGAATATTAGTCAGAAAAGATTTGGGTACATGAGGTCACAAGAGGTATTCGAAAGATTTGAGAGGTGACAGGAAAGTGAGAGCGAAACTCCCGTGTCTCTGCTGGCCCTGACTTGTCATCCCCCACAGGATCCATGGACACCCCCAGGGCACGGGGATGCCCTGGGGTACTTCCTTCCTGCTCTGGGCCTGCAGGTGTGTCTGAGGAACACAGAGAGGAGAGACTCCCAGTCCTTGGCCATCTCCAGGGGAGCATGTGAAATGGCTGGGCACAAGACCCAGAGGGAACATGGCTCCGCTCAGGGTCAATAATGGGATGCCCATGAGAGGAGTGAAGGGACTTGGGAGGAAGGCAATAGTCAGCTGCAGGCGGAGCCCCTCCGGGTGGATGAGTTAGTTGGGGACTAGAACAGCCAGAGAAACAGATGCAACCCCAGAGGCCAGTCCCAGGACAGCTGTCAGAGAGCCACAGGCGTGTCCAGGCAGATGTCGGGCTCAGGTATGGTTCAGAAAAGCACATCGGGCGGCCAGTCCGGTCAGTGGAGAAGCTGGCAAGGGCTCCCGGCTGTGGGTGAAAATAGAGCCAGAGGCTGGCATGTGGAAGCATCTGTGTTTCTGAGAATCATGCCCATCTCAGCCCAGCCAAGTGGCTGGAGAACTGGGGACTGACTGGAATGCAGAGCCCAGATGTGGAGTCTGGGTTGGAGGAGGGCCACTGAACCCTTCACTTCATGATCATGAATACCTTTAATGCAACGCCAAGCAGCTCATCTCTAACTGCCCCCCACCGCCATGCTTGCTGTGGCACTTCACGCTCTTACGTTTATTTTCACCCCTTTATTTAATTTGCATATTGATTACATAACTGTTTACATAGGATAGACACCTTTTTCCTTCCTCAACCTAGTACCCACACATTCAGTAAATGCTTCGTAAGTGGTTAATAACAATTTCACCAAGATTAGGCAGTATAGAGAACTCAAACCAATTGCCAGAAATGGCCATTTTCCATATCCCTGGAAAGCAGCATATTAAAGGAATTATCCTCATGATTGTGTCTTGGCTGTGTGAGAATAATGATATTAGCATCTCAATATTTTCCTAAGAAATAAAATGTAATTCCCATTCCCATGGTTCCTTCAAAAAGCCCAGATCTACTGTTTAAAAACAAAATAAAAACAGAAGATTATACTTCAGTAAAAATTATTATTTTTAAAATGTGCTCATTGTTCTCTTGAGTACAGATGGTACTTTTATGTGGGCTTTAGTTAAGAATTGGGGCAGCCACTGGGGATAATTTGGCAAATGATAAGTTGAGCCTATTTAGAAAAACCTTCACTCATTCATTCATTCATTCATTCATCTATTTATTCCTTCCAACAAGAAGTATTCTGTAAGTGTCTATTGTGTGCCAAGTCCTGTTTGAGGCACCATTATGGAGCAGAGAAGCTCTTGCCTTCAGAATGCAGACAATGAACACGTATACCAGCCTTGTACGTCATAAGTGCTCAGGAAGAGTTACAAGACAGGGAATTAGCATGGGTGTTGTTTCAGATGAGGTATTCAGGGGAGGTTTCTAAGAAGAGATGAGATCTGAGTGAGTAGAGACCTGGATGAGGGGACAGAAGGAGTCAGGGACACATTATATTGAAGAGAGATGTCCCACTGGAGGGAAGGGCAAATGGGGAGGCCTGGGAATATTCTTGGTTTGCTGGCAGAACAGCAAGCAAGCTGGAGAGGCTGGGTCACAGGAGAAAGTTACAGAGTGCAAAAGTTGCAGAGGAATCCAGATGCCAAATTACATAAGCCTAAACAAGGGCTCTGCATTTTTCTACAAGAGAGGGGAGCCTGTAGAATTTGTGAACCAAGTAGCGACATGATTTGACTTAAGTTTTAAAAGGTTATCTTGGCTGCATTTTGGAGAGTACATGGTTAAGGGAAGAAGGGAAAGAAAAAAATTTCCATCTACCATTCTAGGTTCTGTGGCTGATCTAACAATTAAGATAACATAAGACAGAGTACCAGGAGAAAACAAATTTAATTAAGTACATGCATGGGAGCCCCATAGAGATAGGAGACTCAGCCAGGCAATCAAAGCTAACACAGCATCCTGGGCTAAAGAGAGGACAGGGAGTTCCGGGGCTAAAAGAAGGACAGTTCAGAGGAAGGTGAGCGGAGGAAATGTTCAGTAGGAAGTGTTCCAGGACAAAGGTTGCCCAGTTGTGCATGTAAGTTTCTTTGGTAAGAAAGATAATCTCTAGTTACAACTCTCTCCTTGGTACAGGCCCCTTTCCAGTGTAAATTTCCTTTGTAATTGCAGATTCCATCCACAGATGGGGAAACATATTCCTTTTAGGCAGCTAAAGGGGAGGTAAGAGTTTTTCCTGAGTCCACTGGGTCTTGATTTCCTTTTACTGAAAATAAGCCTCCTGCCAAAGTGGCACACTTTGGGGATGTTTGTTCTGAACCCCATCAGAGGGAAGCGTGGGGGCAGAGAGGTCAGTAAGGAGGTTTTGTGCTTGCACAGGGAGAGATGACAGTGTCTGGCATCGAGGCGGTAGCAGCAGAGATGGTGAGATGTGGTCAGATTTGTGATTTGTGATGTATGTAAAACATAGTTGTGGTGTGTTATATGGTGTCCCCTCAAAAAAATTTTTAAAAAGCATGTCCACACCAAATCCCTAGGACCTGTGAGTGTTACCATATTTATAAAAGTGTCTTTGCAGATGTCATGAGGTTAAGTACTGTATCTTGAAATTAGATCAACCTGGATTATCTGGGTAGAGCCTAAATTCAATGAAACATGTCTTTATAAGACCTAACACACAGCAACGCTTCTTGCCCACAGTCCCCACTCCCTCTGCCTCTGACTGGCCCCGGTGCTCCCACGGGGCCCTCTGGGGTATGGTTGCTCCTTCTCTTGGGATCTCTGAGTATAACAAACTATCTTTTCAATGACAGTTGTCTCATAAGCAGTTGACCTTTTGTACCTAAATAGTAATGGAACCTGTATTTAAAACACTTGGTGCAGTGAGCAGGGTGGTTTGGCCTCAGACTGCAATGAGATGCATACATCCTCTCTTACCCATGGGAGTCATATCCCAAGGTCCCCAGCAGATGCCTGAAGCTGCATGTAGTACTATGTGTGTTCTTATACATACATACCTTTTCATTTAAAAGAAGCATTTGACAGCTTCCCTTTGGTAAATCCAAATTACCAGCATCACTACTCTTGCACTTTGGGGTTATTACTAAGTAAAATAAGGATTATTTGAACACAATACTGTGACAGTTGATCTGATAACCTAGAAGGCTCCTCTGTGACTAACGGGGTGGGAGCACATCCACGGTGGACACTTGGGACAAAGGGATGATTAGACTCCCGTCCCAGGTGGGAGGGAGCAGGGTGGCATGAGATTTCATCATGCTACTAATAAGGCATGCAATTTAAAACACATGAATTTTTTATTTCTGGAATTTTCCATTTAGTATCTTCAGACCACAGTTTACCATGGGTAACTGAAACCACAGAAGGTGAACCCCTGGGTGAGGGGGAGCTAGTGCATCGCTAGACTGTTCGTGCCTTACTGACTGGTTCCACCAGGTGGCAGGGGCAGGCTGGTGTGGGCTGATGCTGTAGCAGGAAATGCTGTTTGTTGCATTTGTGAGCTGTTCCATTAAATCCCACCCTAAATTCAGAACTTGAAGCTGAGTTCTCTCCGAGTTCTAAACTGAGCTGAGCTACTTACCTCGATCCCGGGATGATGCCCAGGTGTGCCCCTCTTTATATTGACTAGCTAGGCTTACCGAAGGCACCCAGGAGGGAGGGAGATGTGAGGGGAAATGTCAGAGGAAGTGTCAGGGGAAGGGCCTGTTCAGTTTCCAGTCAGCACCAACATCTGGAGGGGCAGCTGAGTGGCCTTTTCCCTGCACTTCAGCTTGCCTGGCCAGTAGACAAGAGGGCCTTTCTAGGCATTTCAGTGGCAAGCCACACACAGGGGCAGTGGGGAACATCTATTTCAGACACCATGGCACCCTGCACAGTGTTGTTTTGGACCTA
Organism: Furipterus horrens; assembly: GCF_987537825.1. Classification (NCBI taxonomy): domain Eukaryota; kingdom Metazoa; phylum Chordata; class Mammalia; order Chiroptera; family Furipteridae; genus Furipterus; species Furipterus horrens. The sequence continues at coordinate 49,134,726 of NW_028327180.1, read as the reverse complement.
AATTTGGTGTTGTTGCTCACCTTGCTGTTGCTGCAATTTGTCCCCTGTCCCAGTGGGGAATACAATATCATGTTCTTGGAGACAGGTGCCACAATGTGTAACAAAAAAGGAAACCAAGGGGAAGCACTTTCTTCTTTGCCCTTTAGCTTTACCTAAAACCCCTGAAGGGTCACACAATGGATTCAGGCACCTAAAATGCCAAGATACTGTGCATGAACTGCTGCCCATCCCACTCCACTCATAAGCAATCACTAAGGCTGGAACTTAACAGCAGATAACAACTGTAGTTGTTTCAGTAGGTGTGATTTGGCCGCCATCACTCTCCTTGGCAGAGGATCTAGACTCGTAATGTGAATATGGAAACCCCTCGAGAGGGAGGCCAGCACCCACTGACAGGGCCACTAAGGGATGACTAAGAGTTGTTCTGTAAATAAGTAAAGGATAAACGGCCATTAGGTACAGATGGGACACAAAAAAATGAGTTGAGGGGTACTGGTACTTTGGTCAAGGGGGCTGGCTGTGCCACCCAGAGAGAGTTGCTGTCACTCTCCAAGTATAAACCTAGGTCGCTGAGTTGGGAAACCTGCTGTTCGCTCAGAGCTTGTGTGTCTAGCTTCTGTGTGAAAGGGCCCACCAAACTGGAGGAAAAGGGACTCTCAGCATTAGGATTTAATCTTTAAACATATGAAGACATTAACACCATGTGATCCATCTCTGCCAACTTAGAAAAACCAGGTAATCACCTGATTATTCTTTTAATTCAATTTTTATTTTGTGGCTAAATTTATGCTGACTATAATCTGTCATCTATCACATCTAAATGTGGTTTTTTCCCCAGTTTTATTGAGAAATCATTTACATAGATTACTGTATAAGTGTAAGATATGCAGCATAATGGTTTGCCTTCTTTTAATTTTAAAAGGCAAAGGATGACTTTTCTTCCACCCTTGATATTTCTTCACTTACTCCCTTGAGATACATGATGGCAATATGAAGAAACCACTGCTGACATGAAAAAATTACTCTCACAAGGGGCAATCAAGACATCTCTCAGAACCTTAAAGTTATTTTCCTCACCACTATCAGGAGGTGAAAATACGTGTGTGTGTTTGACTCACTCACTCTTGTCTACAGGCCAATGGGATAAGGAACTCTGTTTCTTTAAGTGAAGTGACATATGGATGGGAAAGGAGATGACCTCCACATGCCCACCCCCACCACCAGGAGCTAATAACATTGGCTGTACACACAGCAAAGGATGCACTCTATCATAGCAGAGTGCTTGGGGACCAGTGATACCCTGGTCAGACGATCCCCACCCTTGAGATTGAGCCATGCTCTTTGAAAGTGACTCAGATTATATTTTCATCATTTCATTGATACCCCAGGTTATCTCTAGTTATCATGAAACTTTAAAAGTTTTAAAATGAGAGAGGCAAACACAGGAGTCTGTCAAGATGAGGAGACAACTTCTGGCGAAGATGGAGGCCTAGACTGACACGCTCCATCTCCCTCCACAACTAAGAAGGAATACAACTACTGCAAAACCAGAAAAAAACAGAAGTTCCAGAAGATAAAGTTACATGGAAGTCCACCATATGAAGTTATAAAAAGGTGGTGCTTGTCCAGATGGGTAGGAGGGGCGAAGCCAGGGCGGAGAGGTCAAGCTGTGCTGGCAGTGGCAGCAGAGGTGATGGCGGCGGGACAGCAGTAAGCACAGACACCTGTATTTAAGGGGAGGCGAGAAGCACCTGGGGAGCACCCCTGGCTGCAGACCAGACCCATCAGCTCACAATTCCAACGCCAGGGAAGGCAGACCCCCATTGCCTTGGACTGTGAGGGCCAGAGGGCGTGGGGACAGAGGAGGAGGCTCCCGGTCTCTCAGCGGAGAGTGAATGGCAGAAATCCACCTTGGACCCCCGCCCCCACGCAGAATGCCACAGTGTGGTGAGAAGGGTCACCCGGTTGTGATGAGTGCATGGGGTTCTGCCCCCTATAGCATAGGAGGTGTGACAGCCCTGCCCAGGAAGCAAAAGTAAACACAAAAATGTCAGGATGGCAGGGATCATGATAGAGATCCCAATCATGCAGCTGACCAGACAGCAAATATCTAATCTAATGGCTTAGTCAATAGGAAATCTTTCTGAGGCTCAGTTCAGAGCTTTGGTTATAAAAATGCTTACAGACCTAACAGCAGATCTTAAACAAGATGGGGAAGGAATGAAGTCTAGCCCTGCTGAAATGAATGAAAACACATACAAAACCAGTGATGAGGGAAAGCAAACCAGGGATCAAATCAGCAAATCGGAACATAGGGAAGGAACAAACAGTCAATCAGTGCAGAAAGAGAAAACAAGAAGTGAGGAAAATGAGGAGAGGCTCAGAAACTTATTGGACAGCTATAAGCAGGCCAACATCCTAATCATAGGGCTGCCAGAAGGTGAAGAAGAACTAGAAATTGAAAATTTATGTGAAAAAATAATGAAGCAGAACTTCCCTACCTTGGGGAAGGAAATAGACTTACAGGCCCAGGAAGCACAGAGAGTTCCAGAAAAACTGGACCCAGGGAGAATGACACATTATAATCAAAATGTCAAAACTTAAGGATAAAAAGAGAATCTTAAAAGCAGCAAGAAAGAAGACGAGAATTATATACAAAGGGGTCCCAATAAGACTATCAGCTGATTTCTCAAAAGAAACTCTGCAGGCAAGAAGAGACTGGCAAGAAATATTCAAAGTAATGGAAATCAAAAACCTACAACCATGATTACTCTATCCAGTGAAGCTGTCATTCAGAATAGAAGGGCAGAGAAAGTGCTTCAAAGACAAAGTAAAACTGAAGGAGTTCATCAGATCCAAACCACTGTTATATGAAATGTTAAAGGGACTTGTTTAGAAGAAGGAGAATCAAAACTATGAACATTAAAATGAAAACTGTATCACAACAACCAACCACAGAAGCTAGGGAATCAAAACAAAGGCAAACTAAGTAGGCAATGAGAGTGGGAAAAGAATTATAGGTAAGGGGAACATTTTGGGGGGAGGTCAGTGGGGAGGGGGGAGGGGGGAAAAGGAGGGAGACGGTGCAGGGATTAAGAAGCATAGTAGGAGGGAGTGGAGTAGACAGGAAGATGTTCAAAAGAACTATATGCACAACCAATGGGCATGGACTAAGGAGGGGAACAACTAGAGGAAGGGGGGCCACTGGGTGGAGGGGAACAAAGGGAAAAGAAATTGGGACAACTGTAACAGCATAATCAATAAAGCATATTTTTTAAAAAGTTTTAAAATGAAATTGATTCTAGGCCATTGAAATTTTAATGTGGATTGTACCCCACAATTCAGCGCTGGATTATTTCTGTCCTACACTGGTTGTCATGGATCCCTCTATAGAGGAGCTAACTTCTCACCATTTTGATTTTAAGTTTCCTATGTGCAGAGACATTTATTTTAGTCTGAGTAAATATTAGGTGTTCATTAAGTGCTTGACACGTGTGTAAAGAATGTAGTGTTGTCTCTTATCAACTCACGTATCTTCAGGTTAAAATGATACAGAAGAATGTCAATGGGACAAAGGTTTCCCAATTCAATGAAGCAATCAGGTTCAGTTGCCAAAAATGTGGCTTTAGCACAGGATGTGCTGAAAACAACATACATAGCTACCAATTGTTCTTTTCACATATCTGTAGCTTTAGGCAAGTTATCAGATGTGTGTCAGGGCTGATGTCCCAAAGCCTCTGCTCAGAATGGCCTGTGGGGTAAATGGCAAAGGAGACAGGTTCGCCCATTTGCAACCCACAACTGATGCAAGCTCTGTGTTAGGCAACCAAATGTGAAAGCAAATCCATTAACCCTGAGCTGAATGTGTCCCAAGTTTTCTGATACTTTTTTTTCTTTCACTCATATGTTTTACTAACACACTTACCACTTGATCTCTCTAGGTTCAAGGTACTCAGAGTGTGATCTATGGACCAGTAGCCTTGACCTCCAGGAGGTTGTTGGAAATGCAGAATATTAGACCCCCTAACCTCAGACCTACAGAGTCAGAATCTACATTTTACTAAGAGCCTAAGGTGAAGTAGATCTACATCAAGTCTGAGAAGTCCTGCTCTAGGAGAACTAAAATAAAGACTCTGTTTTAATCCTGTGCAGTTTTTGTCGATTGGGGTTTTTTTTCTCCCACTAAATTTTGGAAAATGTAGAATAGTTCAGGTATAGCACTGAAGAAAAGGAATGAAACTTCTAGTCATTTGAGTTCTTGGCTCCAACCAAGCTAAATCAGTAGTGGCTTTCTGGTGTGCGGTTTGCTATACAATGACTGAGAGAAATAAAAAGGATTGGATGTATTTCAGCCAATACTAGTGATGTGGGATGAGCAAAGGTAAAATCAAGATGACCAAGCCTCTCAATACCCAATAAATTAAAAAGCCCTTTACCACAATAAACCATGTAGAAGATCCTCTTCTTTTCTATTGAGTTAGCAAGCATTTATTGAGGACTTGCTAAGTTCTGGGTCTATAAAATAAATAAAATGTCTGCCAGTCTTAAAAGCCTCACAGTCTAGTTGAAATTCAAAGAAATAATTATAACATAAAGTGTGTACCAGCTGTTTCAAGAACAGGAAGAACCTGTTCATTTTGTTCAGGAAGGTCTCACACAGGGCCTGACTTTGGGCTGCATGGATGTATCATCCCCCAGCTGGAGGGATGCTGACAGGGGCTACATGTGTGCCCCTCTAAGAGGATTTCAGTCTTGAGCTCAGAGCACACACCCCATTGTGGTAGCATTCTTTTTGCTAAAAGCAGTCAGGGAATGAAGGAGCAAGAAAGAAAAGAACTTGAGAAAAATTGATGCCTTTGATCACTACTGAGTGCAGTGAGCACAGCTCTGGGGCTTAGCATTTGATTACTAAGGAGGACTTGGGAGCCAGACAAATCTGGTCCCAATTCCATCTGATGTGGTATAGGACTATGTGTATATAAGACGTTATCACTGGGGGAAATTGAGGGAATGGTACACAAAAACACTCTGTACTAGTGTTGAAAATTTCCTGTAAGCTTTAAAAAAATTTTAAAAGACCCTGTCCAGGTGACTCGGTTGGTTGGAGCACTGTCCTGTATACCAAAAGGTTGCAGGTTTGATCTCCGGTCAGGGGCACATACCTGGGTTGCAGGTTCGATCCCCAATCAGGGTGTATATGGGAGGCAACCAATCAATGTTTCTCTCTCACATCTCTCTCTCTCTCTCTCTCTCTCTCTCTCCCTCTCTCTCTCTCTCTCTCTCTGACTTCCCCCTTCCTCTCTCTCTTAAATCAATAATAAAAAATACAACTGGGTGATGAATTAAATAAATAAATATTTTAAAATAAAAATATATGTAAAAGAGTCCCATCTGCTATTTAATTGCTTTAGAGCCTTAGGCAACTTTGTTTAATTTTCTCATCCATAAAGTGGTTATAGTAGTTACAGTAATTATAATAGTATAACTCGTCGGCAGCCGTCCGTCTCGAGAGACGATGGTGTAGCTTCTTAAGAGTCTATCTGCACCGCCGAGAATGGCTGTGCAGTCCGACTCGGGAGTGACACGGTATCTGTCTCCTCCCGTGTTGAATCGTCATCTTGCGATGACGCTGGAGTGTCCTCTCCAGTGAAGCTGAAGCTACAGAGCCTGGGCAGGGTGATATGGAGGGTCTGCTGTTGCCCACGCAGCAGACCCCCCCTCTCTTCGCAGCTGAAGGATCCAAGGGAAAGACGGAGTCAATACAGCTTGGCTTCAGGTGCGCCGCAGGAGTTGCCGGTGTTGACTACAACGTCGAACCGCCTTAGGGACTCCGGCTCCGGATTTTCTGTCGGGGTTTACTCCCTTAGCCTTTCCCCTGAAGAGGTATGCCGCAAGGCAGCGGAGGTTTTTTGGAGTCAGAGTTTTCCTTCTCTGATGTGCCCTGACTGGAAGATCGAACCAGCGACACTTAGCTCGCAGGCCGACGCTCAATCCACTGAGCCAAACCAGCCAGGGCAATAGTATAACTACATACACCATTATTGCATATACTATATATATTAGACTATAGTCTCATATCCATTTGTTGGTTTTAGGTTTTTGTGTTTTGTTTTGGTTTTCTTTTATTTCTTTTTTTTTTTTTTTTTTTTTTTTTTTTTTTGGTTACTGAGTATGCATCTCCTTTCTTCAGGAAATCACCCATTTGTATTTAGTGATGATAGAACGATCAGTTAATGTTTTCTGTTCTCTCCTAGAAAAGGGCATAGGGGTTGGAGGAAGATACAACTCAAAGTAAGCCAATCTTAACAGTATTACTTATCCATTTGTGTATAACAGACCATGCCTAAGCTTAGTAATTAAACAAAATTTTGCTATTTTTCACAATTCTGGGTTGGGCTGCTACTATAAAGCTGGGTGGCTTGTAAATAGACTGGGCAGATTATGAACAACACAAACTGGAGGTTGGGAAGTCCAAGACCAAAGCCCCAGCAGCTTCAGGGTCTGGTGAGAGCCCTCCTCCTGGCCCCTAGACAGCCCATCTTCTCAATGTCCTCACATGGCAGAAGGGGCAAGGGAATGCTCTGGAGTCTGCTTAATAAGTGCCACTTTTATGACCTAGTCACCTTCCGAAGGCCTCAATTCCAAATACCATTATATTGAATCTTAACATTTAACATTTGAATTTTGGTGGGGCACAGTCTATAGCAGAATCTAAAGCTTAGTCTTGAATATGACAACAAATTGCTTTCCCAGAGTATGTTCTGAATGCTATAGATACTTTCATATGGTGGGAACATTAAAGTTCTACAATTGTTGTAGCCACCAACTTGAGAAAATAAGGTGTGAGTATGTATTTTCAGATGGCAAAGAGGGGGCCTCTTTTCCAGCCACTCTCTTATTCCCAGCAGGTCAGAGACTGACTTTAACCAGATCACAGTGAGGTAATTGTGTCCTTAAGTATAAAACTGAACCAGAATCAAGTCATTCAAAAATAATTTAACACCATGTTCTAGGCCAAGAGAAAATAATTCAAAATAAGAGCATAACCCCAAAGGGAAATAGATTTCTTGTTTACAGAACTCTATATATGCTTCATTTTTCTACAGCAATAACAGATTTTTCTAAGTTACTGAGTGCAAACAATGTGCTTGTAAGAAAATCCCAAAGCATAAGGGAGAAGTCAATGGACTTTTTTCAAAAACAATTACCAACATGCAGTTATTTTATTAATTTTGTTTTAATTTATTGATTTTAGAGGGAGACTGGAAGGGAGAGAGAGAGAAACATCAGTTTGTTATTCCACTTCTTTATGCATTCATTGGTTGCTTCTTGTATGTGCCCTTACCAGGTATCAAACCTGCAACCTTGGCATACCAGGACACTGCTCTAACCAACTGAGCTACTCAGCCAGGGCCCCAACATGTATTTCTTGAATGCATAGCAAAAGTTCTGTTCTACTGTCTGATGCTACCTGATTTGTCCCCAAGACTGACTGCCCAACTTACTTAACCTGCAGGCCTCTCTGAAGTATGTCTCATTTCATTAGTCAGCAGATGTGGTGAATAATTGACTTTACATTTCCTAATGCTCTTTCCTGGGCAACAACCAACAGCATAAATTAAAACTTTAATAAAATGTCCTGTAGCAAAACAGAACCAGAGCAAAAGTCAAGTAGATAGATAACCAAGTGCTGATACAGACTTTTTTCGGGGGTAGAACCACTTCAACTAAAGTGCAAAAGGCATCCTATAAGGGGGGAGAATTTGTGTCTTTGAATAGTTCTTCCCTGTCATGGATCTGGTATTTTTTGAGTGCTACCAATTTTATAGACTTTATTTTTGGCTTAGGGTACAAAACAGATAAAAATCCCTGCTTTCCTGGGGCTTCCATTCTGGTGGGGGAAGACAGAACATACATATAATAGCGTGTAAATTAAATTTTGTGTTAGAGAGTGATGTGTTTTGGAGAAAAAATAAAATAGAGGATGGCATTAGGGAGTGCTAGGAGGTAAGCAATTCAAAACAGTGTATTGTCAGGGAAAATGTCTCCGAGAAGTTGACATTTGAATCAGAACTGAAGGAAGTGAAGGAGAAAGGCAGCTGCTATTCTGGATGAGTCTTCCAAGCAGAGAAAAGAGCAACTGATAAGGCCCTGGAGTGTCGTGGGAAGCTGATACTGGAGGAATGGTGAAGAGGTCAGGGTGACTAGAGCAGAGAGAAGGAGGTGAGGGTGGACATCACTTGCAACCCCTATCCTTGGCTAAGCACCCCGTGCTCGCCTACATCTTTGATCAAATTTGAGCCAACCTGTGAAGTGAAGAAACACAGTGGGTATTGTTGAATCCACTTTAATCAGACTCAGAAAATGTTGAACAAATTACCGACTTCTAGGAGAGTAATTTGACCTGGATTGGACCCTGTGTCTCCTCATTTCTAGAATTTCCTCTTTCCACCATGTCTTGATTTTTATCCCAGGATAGCTGTTAAAAAGAGAGAGCAAATAAAAATGTGGAAACTCTAGTTCACTCTTAGCTTAGATGCAGTCTCACTTTTGCTCCCTGGTTCATTTCACTATCTGCAATTGTGAAAAAATTGCCGTTACACACAGCCCAGCCCCCTCAGGCACCATTTGCATAGACTACAGTGTGAATGGTGCCCCCCGGAAGTGAGCTAAGTGCTGGCTCCACCATTATCTACCATCTTTTCTCACTTTGACCTTGTCTCTTATTTCTAGCCCCACAGTTGCCCTCTGAACTCAATGGCAGAATTCCATCTTTCCAATTTTGAGTCTTGGCATCCCCCAGATAAATGCTTTGACACTGATGCTTTGACAAATAACTGGCCAAAACCCAGCCCATCCTTGGGACTCATCAAGAATTATTTGTCTGGCAGGCAGGCCAACCATTCCTGTTCCCTCCTGTTGGCTCACTCCTATGCCCAGCAAGAAACATGGCAGCTCCCTTCCACATCCATCTATTTAGCCTTGAGAAAATTAGCTCATCCCCATTGACAGTTGGTACTTATCTTTGATTCTTGTGTTTATGTCAAACATTCCCAAGCCCTGGACTGCAGGGTTTTTCTCTATGGTTTCTTGGCAGGGTCTTTGACGGTCTTTGCTAAGAACACTAAGCCTGAGCCAGTTTGATGAATGGAGTCTTCAGAAGTGAACACTCATGAAACAAACAGATCTGCTAAGCTAATAAACTTTGTTATGGACTAAGCAAATTTCCTCTTATGTAATCTACTCTCATGGTGGGGGCTGTGCTGGCGAGGAAACTGGCTGCTTTCTCAAAGGTCTTCGTGTCCCTAGTCACTGCTGCCATTTACAGAGGAATGACCACAGTCATGTTTTCCCACGCCCCACCTCCTGACTTTCAGGTTTGTTAGTGTATGTGATAATCCTTGAAGTTACAGAGCGGAGACATCCAGCAACAGATTGCCTCTGTGTTCCCAGTCACCATGAGAGCCATTTCCAACACTACATTCTATTTCTCCAATGAGGATGCCTTGTCTTTGCTCAATTAAACCTCTTTTTCTTCTTCTAACCCTCCAATCCTACATTCTCTTTGATCACACTGTTCTCTTAACCTAGAGCTAGTAAGCTTCCTTTAGAGGAAGCAGAGGCACCCTTTATCTCTTAACATATGAGATAAAGATCTAAGAATGTAATCACACACAACATCAATATACCACACAAGCCATCAGAGGAAGCCCCACAGTGGGGCAGGCAGTTTCCTGCTTTGCGTTAAGGCTTTCTGTCTCCCTAGAAGCTATTGTCTCTAGTTTTCCCAGTGAATTAAGCATGGGTAAAATATCTTCATTTTAACTGCCCAAATGTTGGCTTCTCACTTTGAGATGAGCTTCAAATAAAGGATTGAAAATACTCTTTAAGAAAAAACATTCAAAAATCATGCCAAGCTGACTGTGGTATTACCACAGAGCAGAATTTCTAAGACCATAAGCAACAGCTACTTTCCCCCTTCTGGGATAAAAATATGTAAAATCTGTACTCAGATTAAGCCCCTGCACTTGGGCTCCTCTCCTACTGCTAAAGATTGTTAAGAGCTACCAATGGCTCATGTTACTAGAATATGAGATGGTATTAAATAGTATCTCAGAGTATTAATAATTAATAATACTCTATTAATAATAGTATAACTATTAAGTATTAGTGTATATATACATGTTATATATGTACATATATTTTTTTATATCTATCTGCATGCTGATGGCTAGGAGAAGGAAGGATGGAAGGGGAAGTTTAATACTACACAAGCAGCATCATGGTGCTTTGCAATAAAATATGTTTTTAGTTCCAAAGCCAACAGGAAAAAAAAAAAAACCCTCCTGAACTGAGGGAATACTGAACCTGCACAAAACACAGGTGCAAAGCAAAGGTACACAGTTAGAAGAGGGAGAGGGGGCACGAAGAAAAGCTTTCCTAGGTCAACAAGTAAAGCAGAAAGTTGGCATCTTTACAAAGGAATTAGAGATAGTTAAGCCTTCAACTATTTTTTATGTAGAGTGAACTTTGAGTATGCGTCTATGAAAAGACCAAGGATACTGCACACATGATGAGAAGGGACCTGAGAGATCACGAAATTCACCCTGAAACAGAATGAAAGGGAGCCTCATGCTATAGGTATGTTTTTTGGGGGGAAGGATTGAGACAAGATGTGAAGAAGGGGCACCAGAATGAATCGGGCAGAGTTTGGTTAAGAGCCTTCCATGAGAACACTTGGAAATTTATGTCAGAATGACATTGAAAATTTTTCCTAATCACATACAGCTGTTTCTTATTATTCATGGCAGTTATGTTCCATAAAGCCACCATAAACACTTAACTAGTGAACACTGAACCATTTTTCCCAGGGGAAATAAGAGGGTAGGTTCCTATGGGCCTCTGATGACAATATTTTCACCCACTGATCAGTACATAACCTTGTTTTATGCCTGTTTTGTTTAAAGAGTCCTTATTTAATACACATTTTGATTCACTGATACTGAACTCACAGCCAGCAGCACTATCACTCATGCCAGAATGAAACTTACCAAACATGTGTCTTTTCTCCATAAAGAACATCATAGCCTTCTTGCACTCCGGAACTAAATGTTTCAGCACAATGATTGTGGGCCATTTTAAACAGTGAAATCAACAACAAAAATGCAAAAACCATGGCACCAAATAGATCAAAAAAAGACCCTTGGCTCCAGTATGGGAACTGAAATGAGAAGGCAGAGTGTCACCTTGTTCAACCTCAGCTGGGAACGTGCACACCCGATGACTCAGACCTTCTGTGCTCTGTGTGTGTCCACAAAGATTTGGAAAATGCCACGACTATTGATTCAGGGTTATAAATATATTTTAGCAAGTAAATGAATTCACAAATATGAAATCCACGGAGGCTAATGGAATTCCTATGAGGCTGATAATTATTTATTAATTATTAATATTAAATATTATTATAAGGATATGTATATGTATATCACAGTCAGTATACATACAGTAAATGTATCTAGTTCTTATTCTACAATGTGGTTTTCATTAAGTCCTTCTAGGTATCATATATGGATTCCAGGGTTGGGTAGTTTTATCCTGGCTATTCAAATTAGACCTCAGGTGCTCTCAGGGGCAAGACTAGGTAAAGAGAACGTGGTCAGTAAGGTTCACTTAGGCCTGGAAACACTGCCTATTATCCTTATGCATTTGTCAGTAGGATGTCAAGACTGAAAACTGTGCAGTACAAAGTCAGACATGTGGCGAACTCATCTCCCCAGGGACTGATACAGCCCCAGGGGAGAGGGGGAGGGTTTCAGCCTCCATCACTGGCCTGGATCCAGGAGTTGAAATTCCTGAGCTTTTTAAAAAATATTACTTCAAAGTGTTACTTCAAAAACCTTCCAGTGTCAAGACAGTGTGAGCTACTGAGTCACCTGCTACCCATGAAGTGCTTGAGGGCCCACATCACTGCCTTGGTTCCCACAGGTGAGCTGTTCTGGCCAAGGACTGCTGCCTCCCATGGGTGACATTCACAGAGGCTCCCTGTGCCTTGGTGCTGTACTTCCCAGGACCCCAAAAGGCCAAAGCCAATTGGTATTCTGAGCAGAAGTAGAACTCTCTGCTTGTTTTCCGAGGCTGCTGTAACAAACAGTCACAAACTTGGTGGTTTAAAATAACAGAACTGTATTCTCTCACCGCTCTGGAGGCCGGAAGTCTGGAACCCTGCAGGGCTGCCCTGCTTCCAGGAGCTCCAGGGGAGAACCTTTGCTTCTTCCCGCTTTCAGTGGCACAAGTGTTCCTGGGCTTGCAGACCCATCACTCCAGCCTTTGCCTCCCTCTCCACATATTCCCTGTGCTTCTCGTAGAAGGGCACTCACTTGTCATTAGATTTAGGGTCCACCCAGATAATCCAGAATGATCTCATCTCAAGATCTTTAACTTAAGTAGATCTGCAAAGACCCATTTCTAGTACAGTCATCTTCATAGGTTCCAGGAATTGATATCAACATAATCTTGATAGTGGGGTGGGAGGGCACCATTCAGCCCTCTACGCTATGTTTTTAATGGAATTATTTTTTTCTTTGTTTATTTATTTATTTATTTTGGTTTATTTTTATTGTTTCTTTTTCTATTATCATTTATTCTCCCATTCACCTGGAACTACAGTGGTCCACTGGTCGTAGAGATAAATGGAAAACAAAAACAAACTAACAAAAAAACTTCCATTAATGTTAGTCCAAAGGCCTTTACTTCCCAGGGCTCAGATAAGCCCAAAACTGCAGAGAAAGATCACTCCCTAAGACTGATATCTTCCCAGTTTCCCGCTCACCTCCCCTAGAGCTCCCTCACACCTTCTCCACCCACGCCCTCCAGGAGTGAGCTGTGGCGTTTCCCCATTGTCAGCCATCAGCCTCAACATGATGCTCCTGGAGTGAACACAGCTGAGGCAAAGCCAGGACCCTCTCCACCCTCCCACCGCCAAACACAGATGTATCCCTAAACCAAAATCTTAGGAACTGTTTATGTCTAAAATTAAATCAAACCAGGAAAGAAAGAAAAAAAAGCCCTGGCTTGTGTAGCTCAGTTGGTTGAAACATCATCCCCATAAACCGAAAGATCATGGGTTTGATTTACAGTCAGGGCACATGCCTGGGCTGCAGGTACAGTCCCCGGTCAGGGCATATGCAAGAGGCAACCAATGGATGTTTCTAACATTGATGTTTCTTTCCCTCTCTCTCTCCCTTCCTCTCTCTCTAAAAACAATAAGCATATCCTCAGGTGAGGATAAAAATAAAAAACAAAAATAAAATAAAGTTAAACCACACCCAGACACTTTTACAAAATTAGTACTCAATGCATACTTGTCAAATGCAGAAATAAATAAAATATAAACTGTTTCTGTCATAATTAAATCTTTATAACTTTCCCTCACTGAACTACAGTGTACTGAAAATATTAGGCAGATGAAACATTTGTTGAATTGAATCACACCAAACCTGAAACCAAAAATGAAATATACAAAATGAAATAAACCCATTGTGATGGTTAACTTTTTAAAAGATTTTATTTATTTATTTTAAAAGAGAAGGGGAGAGAGGGAGACAGAGAGAAACACCAATGTGTTAGAGAAACATCAATTGGTTGACTCTCACACGACCCTAACTGGGGACCTGGCCCACAACCCAGGCATGTGCCCTGACTGGGAATTGAACCTGTGACCCTTCAGTTTGAAGGCAAGTGCTCAATCCACAGAGTCACACCAGCTAGGGCTGTCTGTGATGGTTAATTTTATGTGTTAACTTGGCTGGGCCATGGTGCTCAGATACTGGGTCAGATATTTTTCCATATGTCTATGTGAGGGTATTTTCAGATGAGATTTACATGTAAGTCTGTGGACTTTCAGTAAAGCACATTGCTCTCCATAATATAAGAAGGTGTCATCTAATTCATTGAAGGTATGACTGCAACAAAAGACTGACAAGCAGGAGAGAATTCTCCCAGCAGACTGCCTTAGGATTTCACCTAGAATATTGGCTATTACTGGTTCACCACCAGACTGCCTTTGGCTAAAACTGCAATTCTTCTGAGTCGCCAGCCTGCTGACATCTTCCATCAGATTTTAGACTTGCCAGGCCTCCACAGTTGCAAAAGTCAACCCCTCAAAATAAATCTCTTTCTACATATACACACATCCCATTGGTTCTGTTTCTCTGGAGAACTCTGACTAATACACCAACGCTACACTAAAGGCCAAACACAAAACCAGTGACAATAACACTGATTTTATTCTTAACCTGACCCAGGTTGATATGGCTCTGCTCACTATTGCACTAAAAGGTCTAGTATTCCTAGAAGTCACACTGTAGTGTTTGGTTCTTATATCCTGCAGTCTCGAGCAACACACTCAGTTTATTTAACCACATCTACACTGTATTTTTATATTTAGGTTTTTGATACAAAGTTTCCTCATGCCCGTGGCTGGCACCACTACCAAGCGTTATCAGCAGTGACAGAAGAGCCCAGTTCAGCTTTGCTGTCAGTCAACAGTCCTCAAGTGTGGTCTTCAAACCACAGCATCAGCATCACTGGGCACTTGTTAGAAATGCATATTCTCAGGCCCACACAAGACCTCCTGAATTGAGAACTCTCAAGGAGCGGCCCAGTGATCTGTCTTGCCACGAGCTCCCCAGGTGATGTTGATGCAAGCTAAAGTTTGGAACCACTTTTTGAAATATAGAAGACTAAGACATTTCCCCAATTTCCTCAGTTACAGAGGGTAAAAGTATTCCTGCAAATACCTCTTTTGACTGGTAGGGTCCTGAATAGCACTCTTCTAGATTAGCTATTGAGAATAATAATCTTGTGAGAGCAAAATGCAGGTAGATTTAGAAAACACTTCCAACCTCACTTTCGTTGCACCTCAGAAACTGGCAAACAGAAAACAAGCAAGTTTCTATCAGCACCTAACACCCTCCACTTCAGTTAGACTCAGTTCCTCTTTATTCCTCTGTGCTTTCCTTCCTGTTTCACCCAGTCACCTAAATAACCTGCCCTCTCTCCAATTCATCAATTCATCATTCAAGGTCCAGCTGGGGTCCCACCTTCCCCATAATGTCTTTTCAGCTAAACTGCTCTCTCCCCTAACCAAATACCTGGTTGGATTATTGCATTGTCTCATTTAATTACTTCAATTCAGCATTGGACTGCATTGATATTTAGCTCCTCTTCCCTCCCTGGACCCCACAAAAGAAAGCAAACCTCTGAAGGGTAGGGTATACAACTTTCGGTTGTTGTATATGCCTGTCTTAGTCAGCTGAGGCTGTTAAAATAAGACACATAGAGTGGGAGCAGGAGAGCATCAACAACAGAAAGTTATTTCTCACAGTTCAAGAGGCTGGAAGTCTGAGGTCATGGTGCCAGATGGTTGGTTCAGATGAGAGTCCTCTTCTGGGTCGTAGATAGCTGACTTCTCATTATGTCCTTCCCTGGAGGAAAGAGAGCTGGCTAGCATTCTGGTGTCTTGTAAGGGCACTAATTCCATCATGAGGGCTCCACCCTCATGACCTAATTACCTCCTGAAGGTCCCACCTTCTAACACCATCATATGAAGGGTTAGATTTCAACATACAAATTTTTCACAGGGGCAGGAACACACACATTCAGTCCACAGCAATACCCCACAGCACCTAGCACAACATTAAACACACGGTAGATAAGTAATGGATACTTGTTGAATTGAACTGAACTATAAAGAGTTGTTAACATTAATTTTATTGGTCTCTGGCAATTGCTAACAGAATTGCCTGCTTTTTATTCAGCTATCATGAGGAAGTCTCCATTTCTTGCCCTGGAGGAAGGGGGAAGCAAATTACACAAATAGATAGTAAAAATCAAACTGGGCCTTTGTAGAGGTGCAAACAATATGCTACAGAATCACAGAAGGCAGGAGCAACCTGTATCTTGAGCATCCAGAGCAGTCAGTAAATATTTCTGGTGGATTCAATGATGTCCACAGTTTATAGTTTTTGCAGTAACTGGAACAGAATGTGATAGATACTCATTAAATGTTTGTGGAATGAAAAAAATTAAGGTAAACTTTAGTGCCCTCCCATCCTCACAGGCTAGGAGCATACCCTAATATGTGGTGGGCACTCTTGTTTCTGACATACTTAGTTGGATCCACAGCAGGAATTTGCCTTTGCAGAGGTGGGCCAGGAGTTTGTTCCTGTGCCGGGAAGTTGCGATTCTGCTGAGTGACTGACTGCATCACGTTTCCCTTGGGCAGTAAATACTGTGTTCTGCATTATCTGATAGTTCCCAGGCACCTGCTCAGCGAAGTCAGCATCCCTGGGGAGCTGAATACTTCAGGCCCTCCTGCAAGCCCCAAACTTGATATAGTAGAAGTCAGTAGGTAGAGCTTCTCAAGCTCCACGCTAACACGACTCAGAAGTCCACCAACACAGTGGCCTTCCTTTGAGCTCTGGGGCTGCTGAGAAGCCTTGGGATGAATAAAGAACATCTTCTTTAATGGAGAAAAGTGGCTTCCCTTATCCAAGGGATTAGTGCTGCATAAGAAGAAAATGTTTTCATCTCAAATGGGACAACTTTCTGATACACTGGGAAAGGACAAAAGATGCGAGATGTGAGCATGTCAAAGGCCACTAGAATGGACACAAGAATGAGAGCCAGGAGGTATCGGTGCTGAGTGCTGCCATCACCTAACAGCGTCACTCTGGGAAAACAACAGTGGGGTCTTCAGGTCTTTTTGTATATGACAGACAGATTAATCAGCTAACCTCTAAGATCCTTGTAGCTTAAACATTCTATGTATGATTTCACTGTGCTTTTTGCTTATTATAGGTTCAGTACCTAGGCATCAAAGAATATGTTTGCCTCAAAGTAGTATGTCTCTCTGGTTAATGTCTTTCCTGCTTGCTCAAGTTGCTGACTAATGTCTCATCATTTTTCTGCATCCTTCTGGGATTTCTAGCAAATTCTGATATCAGTCTCTTTATGTCTGCTTTATAATGCAAGCAACTAATCTCTAGTTTACTTGGTTTCAACTGCTGTTTCAGAATCAGCCC
The DNA here is from genome assembly GCF_987537825.1 of Furipterus horrens. Lineage (NCBI taxonomy): Eukaryota > Metazoa > Chordata > Mammalia > Chiroptera > Furipteridae > Furipterus > Furipterus horrens. Next base: position 49,117,642 of record NW_028327180.1, on the reverse strand, counting down.
TAATCATCTAGACTATAAAATCAAGTCTCTAAACCATAAACAAAGGAGTTTTCCCAATTAGAACCATCTCATGGCTACATTCACTGGAGTTCAGGGAGGTCAGAGGTATTGCAGCCCAAGTTCATCAGACGTTGAGGACTCCAAGGTCACCTGGCCCAGGATGGGTGGTATTTTTAGAAACTGGTATAGAGTTACTACTAAGAAATGTGCGAGTGATAAAATTACTTTCAGCAGGATTTGTTGGCTGAACCTAATAGGCTTGACGCCTGTTTTATGTTGTGATGACAAGGTCACCAAAGGGTAAAGGAGTGTGGGATCTGACGCATTCAGAAATTTCTTCTTAATTAGCTTCTGGATGGAGCAAATCTTAAACACCAACAGAACACACATTCTCTCTCAGGAACTAGTGTGGTATTTTGAGAGTGTTTTGAGAGTTGCAGCATCAGGGGAATGGGGTTCTCAGTCTAGGATCTCAGGAGGACTCTTCCTTAATGGACACAATGACAGCTGAGGTGGCCATGCCAACAGTGAGTAGGGAGGCAAGTTCTGGTGTGGCTGGGGCAAAACCAGAGAGGTGAGGCATGCGTGTCTAAAAGGCCATATTAAGATTGGTTATGTGTCATAAGGTCATAGAAAATCTTAGAAAACTTTGAAGAAAATTATTAGTTTGTTGGAGTTGTTTTTGTTTTTTTGTTCTTTGTTTTAGATAATCTTTCAGGAAATCAAAACTTCCCATTATTAACCACATCAATGATTATCATCTATTGAAAGCCTAACATAATCTAGACCTGTGATGTCTAATATAGGAGCTACTTGGAATTATTTACATTGAAATTAAATAGTTAAAAATTCAGTTCCTCAGTCACACTAGCCACATTGCAAATAATCAGAACCCACCTATGACTAATAACTTCCATATAAGATGGGCAGAATAGGGAATTTTCATTATTGTAGAAAATTCTATTAGATAGTACTGTAGGCACTCTCTAAATGTCTTATGGATATTATTCTTAATCCTCCTCACATCTCTGCACAGTTAGTAGTATTGCTTCATTTTGCTGCTAAGGAAACCAGATTTCAGAAGGGCTTGATGATTTGGCCAAGTTCACCTACAGAGTAAGTGGGGCAGAGATAGGACACGATTTTAAGTTGGTATGGTTCCTGAGCTCCTTGTTCCTCTTTGTATCATGTTTCTTGATTACAACTTCTCATCATGAAAGCTCCTTTTTCAAAAAGTCTTTCTAAAGGATATTCATCGAAGAATAGAATTATCCCTAAGCAACTGGGGATTTAAATAGACAGTCTGTCAAACTACCAAGGTGAAGAGATAAGTTGTCAGAAAAATAACACAGGAGCATCAGCATGCTTATGTGTGAACACAGCCGGTCACAGGTTACCAAACCCAATTTGGAAGCTGTTACACTATACATGATAGTTCATAGTTCGATGATGAAGACAGTCTAATGTGCTGCTCAAGTCAATAAGCCTTAACCTGCCTTCAGATATCACTTATAAACAATGAGAAACAAGCAGAAATTATGACTCCATTTTAGAGAAATCCATGTTTTGTCTAAAGGAAGATTATGTATATAATTCTAGAATGTATCTCAAGAAAGTGTTAAAAGAACTAGATAGAAAGATTCCAGGCATGGGAAACTAAATTCATTAAAGAAATAGATAACATTCATGTGTAAGGAGAAAAAAAGATGAGAGCTTTTGCCAAAGGAGTGATGAAGGCAGGATTGTAACTGGAGTGCCTGGTCTCTGTGTTTCTCAAGGACAGGACTACACTTTGTCTTTTTTATCTTCTACAGCACGTGCATGTAACTGGCATACAGTGGTTGTTCATCAATTGTTTCTTGAGTTGAACCAACTGTAAGAATTTCCCATCTCCAGAAATACTGATGAAATAATTATAATAATGGGATAGATGATACAATGTGGCATTTTGGTCAACTTTTGGATGAGAGCAACTTTGCTCTCCTCTAACATCCGTGACACACTTGTCTTTGATATTGTGTTCAGTGTATGTGGCTAACACTTATTGTGATTAACCCTCACAAACTCACTGTGGAAGATAAGCTTCACCCCCCAACCTCTCAGAGGTGCAGACTCTTCAAAGTCAGCAGAAGTCACTTCTCATGGAGTCTGTGTGCCCCACCTCAGAGTATGTTGGTCTGAGTACAGACTGTGAGTCCTTGAAGCTTGGGTGTCTGCCCTGGAAGGCAACTTGGACAGAAATGACCCCAGCTGTACTCAGACATAAGAGAGGACAACATGTTTATGATACGGAGACTAGGAGCCAAGCCAGAGGGCAGTGGAGGGAATGGAGTAACAAGAGGGAAACACTCTTCGCTTGCCAACTTTTTTCTGCCTCTAGGCAAGTGGTCATCTTCAAAGCCACTTCCTGTCAAGGTTACAGTGACATGAGGCAGATCTTGCCTTACCCCTGCATGCCATGGATATTCATACCTTACATTAATAGGAAATTATCAGCTCAAGTTCCAGGCTCTGTGACTCACTAGGGAACAAAACGGTGGCACAAGTTGGGTAGTTGTTAGCTTTCTGAGAGTCCAAATCCCAGAATCATGAATTCCTGCTCTGAGTATGAGTAGAAAAGTTTTTGTGAGCTCTCTTTTTCAAGGAGGGCTCCATAATGTCTCCAAGCCAGGGAACAAGTCCAGTGCTTGGGAATTGGTCAATGAGTAATTTAACGGTTCCCTCTACCTCGGGCTATGGGGGATGTGGATAAAGAAGAATCAGCAACGTGGAGAATGTGATACGGATGAGAAGGAAGGAAAGCTCTCCTTAGCAACTCTTAGCCTCTGCTAGTTTTTCAGTTTCTCCATAGAGCACTTTCATACCAGGTCAGTACATTTAGAAAGCTGTCTGGCCATCCTGGAATGTGCTTTGGGCATCCATTTAACAACTCATTCCATTGAGCCTCATTCTATAGTGTCTGGCCACCCAGGGCCTATGTGAGCACACAGGAGGGTCTAGCTACACTGGCACTGGGCGTGGGGAGTGGAGAAGGTCCCCCAGGGAGAGATGTCTGAAATAAAACAGACACAGTATAAACAGTTGGGGAAGGGTATTCTATGCCATGGGAGTTACATAAGCAAAGGCATATAGGTGAGTGAGAGCATGAATATTTGGGGAAAAAATAGTTGTGACTGGAGCATAAAAATAAAAGTGGGAGCAGTGTGGATGCTGATGGAGAGATAAGAAGGCCCCATATGAAGAGCAAGCTCTCTTCAGCTGAGGACTGCTATGAAGCCAACACTTAGTTTTATGTGTGTGGTTTCACTTACAACTCACAACAACCCTAGGAAGTATTTACTATCATTCTCTCCACTTCTAAAGATAAGGGAACTGTGGCTTAGTGAATTCATATGACTGGCCTGTGATCATTGTTCTGTAGTTAATTAATGAGAGCACTAGAACTTAAACCCAGGCAATCTGTCACCAAAACAATTCTTAGAATTAAGTGATAGGATTAAGTGACATAATGAAGTTAGAGTTGTAAAATTGTTGGTCAAAACCAAATCTTAACCAAGCCCACTGAGCCATAGTGCTTTATAATTTGGTTAAAAGAAGTACTAATTAATATTAAAATTTAATTATATAATTTATTCCTCTATTCCTTCAGTAGTCAAGTCATCATATATTTGAGTACTTATTATGTCCTAACACTGTTGTACACACTAGAAATGAACCAGTGAGCAAAATATACAAACATTCTTGTCATCATGGAATCTGCATTTATAATGAGGAAAGTCAGGCAGTTAAAATAACAAAAATAAATTAAACAGAATTAGGGTTTTTTTATGAACAGACCTTCTTAATTTTAGTATAGTTAAATATATCTATATTTTTTTATGTAATCAATTTAAGAATATTTTTTCTGCCCTGGCTGGTGTGGCTCAGTGGATTGAGCACCAGCCTGTGAACCAAAGGGTTGCCAGTTCAATTCCCAGTCAGAGCACATGCCTGGGTTGTGGGCCAGGTCCCCAGTTGGGGCTGTGTGAGAGGCAACCATACATTGATGTTTCTCTCTTTCACTCTTCTCTCTCCCTTCCCCTTTCTCTAAAAATAAATAAATAATAAAAATTTTAGGGGAAAAAAAGAATGTTTTTTCTAACTTAGAAACTAAAAGATATTTACTTTCTACTACCATTATGTTCCAATATTTTATTTTTTTAAATTTAAATCTTCAGAAATATTGTAAGAAGAGTACAAAGGACATTAATATACTTGTGAGCTAGATTTTTGAATCGTCAATATTTTGCCATATGTAAAAATGGTTATTATTACCACTATTATCAGTTTTCTGAACTATTTGGAAATAAGTGGCAGACATTAAACACTTTACCCTTAAATTGTCCAGTAGGTGTTTGCCACATTCTTCTAATAACAACAATACAACTGCAATACCCAAGAAATGCTACACTGGCACTGTTTTATTATACAATATGCATTTCATATTCTAATTTTTATAGTCGTATCAATAATGTCTTATATAGTATATAAGTATATGTATGGTCATACCTCGGTACTTGTCAACTTTAGAACTCATCAAACCCTGTACTCATCTCATTTTGACAATAAAAAACTGTTTCAGCACTCAGCACTTGCTTGGGGCTCATTGCATTTGCTAGAACTTGTATAGGTTACGATGCCACCCTGCAAGAGGAAAATTTCATCATTCAGTACTCGTCACTTTCAGCACATATCACAAGTTCCAGAATGAATTAACAGTGAGTACTGAGGTAACACTGTATATTTGGATTTAGAGTCTAATCAGGAATCACATATTGCCTTTACTTGTCATGATCCTTTAAGCTTCTTTAATCTAATATGCCAGCCTCTTTTTATATTTTATGACAATGATAATTTTAAAAAAATTTTTAAGTATATTTTATTGATTATGTTGTTACAGTAGTTCCATTTTTTCCCCCTTTGCTCCCCTTCGCCCAGTACCCCCCTTTCCCTATGGCAATCCCACCCCCCTGAGTTCATGCCTATGGGTTGTGCATGCAAGTTATTTGGCTTCACCCTTTCCTATATTATTCTTAACTTCCCCCTCTCTATTTTGTACCTTAATCCCTGAACGATTTCCCCATTTCTCCTCCTTCCCCCTCCCAGCTGATAACCCTCCAAATGATCCCCATACCTGTGATTCTGTTCCTATTCTGGTTTGCTTAGTTGGATTTTGTTTTTATTTTTTAGACTCAGTTGTTGAGAGTTGTGAGTTTGTTGTCATTTTACTGTTCATAGTTTTGATCTTCTTTTCTTAAATAAGTCCCTTTAACATTTCATATAATAATGGCTTGGTGATGATGAACTCTTTTAGCTTTACCTTGTCTGGGAAGCACTTCATCTGCCCTTCCATTCTAAATGATAGCTTTGCTGGATAGAGTAATCTTGGTTGTAAGTCCTCACTTTTCATCACATTGAATACTGCTTGCCAGTCCCTTCTTGCCTGCAAAGTTTCTTTTGAGAAATCAGCTGACAATCTTACAGGTACCCCTTTGTAGGTAACTCTCTGCTTTTCTCTTGCTGCTTTTAGGATTCCCTTTTTATCTTTCACCTTTGCCATTTTAATGATGATGTGTCTTGGTGTGTTCCTCTTTGGGTCTAGCTTGTTTGGGACTCTCTGTGCTTCCTGGACTTGTATGTCTATTTCCTTCACCAAATTTAGGAAGTTTTCTTCCATTATTTTTTCACATAAGTTTTTAATATCTTGCTCTTCCTCTTCTCCTTCTGGCACCCCCATGATTCGGATGCTGGCACATTTAAAGTTGTCCCAGAGGTTCCTAAGCCTCCTCTCATTTTTTTCAGTTCTTCTTTCCTCTTTCTGTACTGGTTGACTGTTTTTTTCTTCCTTATATTCCAAATCATCAATTTAAACCCAGGTTTTCTTCCCTTCACTGTTGGTTTTGGGTGGACTTTTCTTCATTTCATTTAGCATAGCCTTCACTTCTTCCCTTATGCGTTTGCTGTACTCAAGCATATCTGTCAAGCTTGTAAGCAGCTTTATCACCAGTGTTTGGAATTCTGCATCTGCTAGGTTGGCTATCTTCTCGTTTGTTAGGTTGGCTATCTCCTTGTCGCTTAGTTTTCCCACTAAACCCTTGATCCGTTTCCCCTTTTGGGCCATACTTCTCTGTCTCCTTATATTGACAGGCTCCTGTGTTTGTTTGCCTCTGTGTCTTAGGTAGAGCTGTCACTCCTGTTATGTTGTAAGGGGCAGAGCCTTAGGGATTCATCAGTACAGAGCAACCCGTTTCACCACATTGTGGCGCTGTATGTGGGAGAGGGGTCTGAGAGGGAAAAATGCTGCTTGCCCAGCACTAGCCCCTTTTCCAGGCACTTCTTCCACTTCTGTATGGGACTGGCGCCCCTCTAGCTGTTGCCCTGGCTGTCGTTCCCAGAGTGTGTGGGTTTATGGATGTTCTAGGACCATGGAGGATCTTTAAACAAGAGGACTCTGCTGAGAGACCAGCAGTTTCTGCCTCCACCCCAACCCACACTGGTTTGCACAGTCAGAAGCAATGAGGATTGATTTTCCCTGGCGCTGGGACCATGAGCTGCGAGGTCTGGTGAGGAGCTGGGAACACTCCCCAGGTGTCCCTCCTGACTTTTTAAAATGTGCGACTGAACACTCTTCTGGCCTGCCACTGCCACCACTGCTGCCACCACCACCACACCGTGTCCTCTCTGCCCAGGCTCCACCCCTCCTACCTGTCTGGATGAGGATTTCTTCTTTATATCTTTGTTTGTTGGACTTCCATGCAGCTTGATTTTCTGGAACTTCTGGTTGTCTCTAGTTTTGAGGTACTTGTAGTCCTTCTTAGTTGTGGAGGGAGACGTAGCATGTCTGTCTATGCCTCGATCTTGGCCAGAAGTCTTCATTTAGATTCTTATTGTGAAATATTTTACATATTACAAACAAGAGCAGAGAATGATATAACATTAGTTACACCCACTACTGAGTTTAAAGGACTCTTAACATTCTGCCATATTTTTCAAAATAAAGACTATTATTTTATTTTATTTTTATTGTTCAGGCTATTATGGTTGTCCCAGCTTTTTCTGCCATATTTGCTTCAAGGTTTTTTAAAGTATATAAAATGTTAAGATACTCTCAAGACTTGGGTTCATTTCCTTCCTCTTTTCCCTCTTTCTCCCTTCTGAGAAGTAATTAATAAAATTTTGAAATTTTCTCCATTGAGGTTTTCCATATGTTTATCTGTCAGCATTATTCATTGGTACATTATAATTATTGTTGTTATTGTGCATGGACTTGTTTATATCTCCTCTGTCTTAAAACTAGAGGAAGGTATTTTGTTTGTTTTGTTTTTAATTTAGCGTTTTTTAGCTTTTTTTTTTTTTTTTTTTTTTTTTGGTAGCTGCAGTAACAAATGTCCACAAACTTGGAGACTTAGAACAAGAGAAATTGACCCTTTCACAGTTCTGGAGACCAGAAGTCTGAAAGCAGATATAAGCAGGGCTGAGTTCCCTCCCCAGCCTCTTTCAACTTCTGATGGCTGCCAGCATTCCTTGGTTTGGGTCATATCACTCTAGTCTCTGCTTCCGTTGCCTTCAGTGCCTTCTCCTTTATTGTCTGTTAAAAAATCTCCTTTTGGCTCACTCTTGGGGACACCGTGATTGTATTTAGAGCTCACCAAGATAACCCAGGATAATTTTTCCATCTCAAGATTCTTAACTTAATCATATCTGCAAAATCTTTACTCCTCACTGGTTCCAAGAATTGAGACATGGACATCTTAGGAGGCATTTTCACCTTCTACAGGGGTTATACTTAAATTTATAACAAACAGATACTCAACTCTAGATTGTTCTAAAGAAGTATAGGGTTGATCACAGCAAGGAACATGGAGCACGTTCCTTTTAGAACACTCCCACGTCTTATATTTATTATATTTTATTTCTTACACATTTGTTTTAATCCTCATTCAAGGATATTTTTTTCATTGACTTTAGAGAGGGAAGGAGAGGGAGAGGGAGAGGAAGAGGAGAGAGATGTGAGAGAGAAAAACATTGATTGATTCCCTTTTCATAGGTGTCCAGACCAGGGATCAAACCCATGCCCTGAGTATGTGCCCTGACCAGGAATCAAACTGGTAAAGTTTTGTTTTATGGGACAACACTCCAACCAAATGAACTGCATCTGCCAGGGCTATTTCTACACATTTTAATAAGCAAACCTTTTTTATATTTAATTAATTATATTGCCATTCGTAGTCCATTTATGTTACCATTGTTTCTTGTATCCTTGATTCACTTTTTTCTTGCTGCAATATTTTACAGATCTTTTAGTGAGGATCTCTGGCTGATTCATTCTTTTGTTCATCTTATATCTGAAAAGACATTTATTTTGCCTTCAGTCTTTAATGATTCCTTTCCTGGGCACAAAATCCTGTTTATAATTATAGTGCCTTAATTCTTTAAAATACTACTCCATTGTCACCTATTGTAGCTGATGAGAATGAAGCTCCATGTCAGATTCTTTGTGGGTGATGTGCCCTTTGTTTCTGACACATTGTTAAATTCTGTTTAGATTTTTTTCAGTCTTTTGTTTAGATTTATTTCAATTTAGAAATTCTTCAATAGTCTATACAGGATTCACAGCTTTATTTAATTTTGGGAAATTCTTCTCAATTATGTCTTCAAATATTGCCTTTTCACCATTTTCTTCATTCTGTTCTAGAATGCCTAATAGACAAAGATTAGCCCCCCTCTATCTATGCTCTAGTTTTACACCTGCTGTTTACTGATTTACTTACATCTTTGTGAATTTTATGCTTAATTCTGTTTATAATTATTTTAGTTTTCTTATCTTTCAATTTATAAATTTTCTCTTCAACAGTCTACTCAAGACTTAGCCATAGGCAGAAGTCAGGTATGGTAAGAGCTAGAGCTCTGCTGCCAGCCTGTCTAGGTTCAAATCCACTCATACCATTGATTAGCTAATGGGCTTAGACAAATTACTAGCTTCTCTGGACCTCAGCTTTTTCATCTGTGAAATGGAAATAATAGTACTTAATTCATAGCATTTATGAATGTAGAGAGAGCCAATATATGTAAAACTCGAAATAGTTCTTAGCACACAATTAATATTGTTCACTTAATATCTAAATTTATTTCAAAACTTTTTAAAGAATTAATTTTCATATCCTTCTTTTATTAATTGCTACGTTTAAAAATTATTATTATTTTAATAGAAATTACATCTTCATTTATCTCTTTGAACATCATAAACATCCTTACTTTTAAGTATTTTTCATATTACTCCATAAACTATATTTCATCTGTTGAGGTTACCTATTCTGATTTTTAGAGTCTGTTGGCTATTTTATTAAATGTCATGGGTTTTGGGATACAGAATAATAGGCTCACTTTGAGTATGAAAATTTTTTTCTCTCTTTTTCCAGTGTTCATCCCCTTCTGTCTAGTAGGTGTTTGGTTACCTCCATCTGGCCTTCTAGACATCCAAGTATAAAACACAGGTCCTTGAATAGTAATCTGGGGTTTATTTCTGCCCTAGATTGATATGGGGGCTGTCAAAGATAGCATCATAGAACCAATTCCTAGATGGGAGCTATGAGAGAAAGAAAAGCAATATATTATATTTTACGAAATCTAGGAAGTCACTGATTAGAGGATGTAGTAATGCTCTGTGTATCATTTAGGGAAAAAAAAACTGCCACTTAAATCTTGCCATAATGCTTTGTTATCACATAATACTTTTATTTTATATTATCATTATTTTAAAAGATTTATTTACTTTTAGAGAGAGGGAAAGGGATGGAGAAAGAGAGAGAGAGAAACATCAGTGTGTGGTTGCTTCTTATGCATTCCCAACTGGGGACCTGGCCTGCAACCCAGACATGTGCCCTGAATGGGATTCGAACCAGAAACCCTCTGGTTTGCAAGCCAGTGCTCAATCCACTGAGCCACACCAGCCAGGGCTATTTTATATTATTTAAAAGAGTTCTTTTAACATAGATGTTAATTTTTATTATCTATTGCTCTGCACATGCATAAAAGTCAATGGTAAGGCATTCCTAGAATGTCTTCACTTTTTTATTCAGACACCGATGTCCATATTTTTTCACATCACATTGGTCTCTGTGCTAATTAGACCATGGATGACACAACACTTCTGAAAATGTCTCCAGGGTTTCCTTCAACCTTATTTGGTGCTTATGATCTGTCAGGAAAACCAGTTCACAAATACCTACTGGCCCACAGAAATTCTGGTAAGCTTTCCGATGTTGGAGATACCAAAGTGTGAAAATATTCACATCATGGATTGACTTTTAAGAAGTGGTAACTACCATTAGTATTCCTATTCAGAATAAGCTATTTAACAGAACCCCAGACATTTTCACTCACAGTGAAAGGGGAGGCATGCTAGGATTTCACCACTGCTTCAAGGAGGACCCATGATGCTGAAGAGCACAGGCTGAAAAGTTGCTGCTGACCCTTCCGGGTCTGGGACCCAAACCAAGGTCCTTCCACCTGGTGCCATTTTCACCAATAGAACAAAACTGAGTTACATAAAGCAAAGCAGAAACTTTATTCTTTGATCAAGGAATGGAGAAGGGTGAGCTCAAGCTCTAAAGGTACCTTCTCCCCATCTGGGAGGGAGCCTTATATACTTATAGACTGTGGCATGGAGTGATTAAATTCTTTTAGACATGTGTAGTTATTCTTCCGCTGCACTTGGCCATTTTGCACAGTCCTTTTTGTACACATGTCCCATCACCATCTTGGTTTTTGTGTTCAGCACTTTGGTCTTTGTGCTTGGCCCTCTTTATTTTTTGGCCTGGAATCCTTCTCAATTCTTGTAAGCAATCATAGCTTGTGACATAGGTTAGGTATTCAGAAACCTTAGAGACTTCTAAAAGCCTGGTGACCAAACCACTTAATAGCATTATGCCTTGAGCAAACTTAGTTCTCTATAGCTTAGTCCTCTTCCCTATAAGGTCATGAGAGAATTAAATTAGTTAATATGTGCAAAGCACTGTCAATCAATTGTCATCAGAAACAATTCAATGCCAATAGGAACCCCCAATTTGGGGTGCAGTAAAGAAGAAAACTTCATTCAGGGCAAACAGCAATACAGCACAGCTCTGAGGCTGCTCTGCAATAACCTACTCTGCTCTGGTGAGATGTTCTCTGAATTTCAGGTCTACCTGGGAAACACTCTTTAATGTACATTGCTTCTCTGAGCTTGAGGGGAGCAGGCTTATATGGACAGAAGTCTATTCTGATTGGTCAGAATAGAGCCACTCTGATTAGTCAGAGCTGAGAAGCTCTGATTGGATAAGCCTTAATCCTATTGGTTGTAATAGGATTCCAGGAGACCTTTATAAGGACTGGTTCAGAGAGTACCAATACAGTGCAGACAGGCAATTCAGTACAAAGGTGATTTAATATAGACTTGTCCATGAAGTGCAGTTTGTGTGAGAGGCCCCTGTGCAGAAATGGCACCTAGGTGCTGCTTTTGTATTTGAGCTCAGCTAGCCACCAGGAGTCCTTACTAGGTGTCTTCTTCCCCACAACGCCCTACCCCCACACCTGGCAGGTTTCACAGCACCCAGAACAGTGTAAATATTCATAATTTTCCTTCTTCCCGATACTACATTTTTCTTATGCCCAACTCAAACTTCTCTTTTGTTTTTAACTTCCTTTCACTAATAGGGAAGATCCCTACCCAGCCCCGGGCTTCTAGCTATGAGCTTGGCTCAGAGCAGCTCCCTCCATCTCCTTCATCCCTACTCCTCCAGCTCAGATAGGGGTGTTTTCAGTCAGATTTTTCTGGCAGGATCACAAGTCTGGCCACAGTGTTTGTTCCAGGCCAAAAGCCCATCCCTTCAGACTTGTTCATTGCTCAGCTTCTGGTCCATAGAAATGTCTGTCTTGTTTCTGAGCTCAGCTGTATTTTCTTGGTTTTTTAATTTTTATCTTTTACTTGTGTTAAAAGATAGACTGAAGCATATTAAACATTTTAAGAGTTATCCTTTGTGACAGTATGGATGGACCTGGAGAACATTATGCTAAGTGAAATAAGCCAATCAGAGAAAGACAAATATCATATGATTTCACTCATATGTGGAATGTAATGAACAAACTGAACTAACAAGCAAAACAGGGACAGGCTCATAGATAGGGAGCAGAAAGATAATTAAGGAGGGGAGAGGTTAAGGGGTGGAGGGATTGAGCAAAAAGGAGAAAGGACTCATGAACGTGGACAACAGTGGGTTGATTGCAAAGGGAAGGCAGTGTAAGAGGACTAAAGGGTAATGGGAAAAAATACAATAAAAATTTTTAATAAATAAAAAGAGTTGTTTATTTGAGCAAAACTCAACTCAAATTGGGCAACAACAAACCAGAAGTGGTTAGAAGCAATCCACTGGAACAGGTTAGGGAAAAGACTTTTATAGAGAAAAGGAAGGAAATATTTGATTGGCTGTAGCTTAAGCATTTACATTATTTGGAAAAGACTAGTTGGTTGGTTGTGACTGGTAGTCCTTAGGTATTGATTTCTTAACCTCAGGCAGTCACAGGCTTAGGTTTCGCTTTGTTTACATTGGCTGCTAAGGTATTAGAGCTGTCTCTGTCTAATGGTCTCCTTGTTTAATTTAACACCAGTTAATTGCCATATCTTTTGACCAGAGTGGGTGATTAAAGCATAGATTCCTTGGCTGAAGTTTCTAGTCATGTTTATACATATCTGTCACTAGTACTTATGTCTTATTCATCTTGACATCTAGTCCAGCACCTGACATAGGCTTGCCACATGGTAGAAATAAACAAAAATGATTAGATGAATGAAATAATCATTTTTATTTCAAAACTTATCTCAGCACCATTTTTTAAGGTTTGGGGTTTTTGTTTGTTTGCTTGTTTGTTTAATTTGGGACTCTAAGTTTCTGTTCTTGTTGTTTCCTATGAGACTTAGGATCTGGGTCATAAATTTTTGTTTGCTTTTTTTTAAAGCAAGTATTTTTTAAATTTTTAAATAATTTTAAATCTGTAGAAAAGTTGCAAGAGCAGTATAAAGAACTCCAGCTTCTCCTTCTCTTAGAGTCCCTATTTACTACATTATCTCAATACTCCTCCCCCTTCTCTATGTATATGTATAGGTGTATACACAAACTCGCGCGTGCGTGTGCATGCGCACACACACACACACTGGCATGATGCCCCATTACCCCTAAATACTAATGTGTAACTCCTAAAAACAAGGACACTCCCTTATTTCACCACCCTGTAACCTTTCCAGTCATAAAATCAATGTCTATAAACTCCATTCAAATTTTTCTAGCCCCAACTACTTCTCTTTTTCCCTTTCTGGTTTAGGATTCTATTTAGAAACTGGTGCTATATTTAGTTGCAATGTGTCTTAGTCTTTTTGAGCTACTTCAACAAAATACCATAGACTAGTAGCTTATGAACATTTATTTTTCAGAGTTACAGAGGCTGAAATTTTGAGATTAGGATGCCAGTATGATTGGCTTAAGGCCCTCTTCCAGTTCACAGCTTTCTTGTTGGATCTTCATGTAGGGGAAAAGAAATAACTTTTCTATACCCTTCTGAGTTTATGACTAAGACCACCCTATAAGACAGATTAACAAGAGAAAATAAATAATTATATATTGTAATGGAGGGGAAAAATTTCTCCTGCCCTTCTAGGTTCTGTTGACTAGCCTAATAATTAAATTGACATAAAACAGATTAACAGGAGAATAACAAATTTTATTTCATACTGTTGACTGTAAACAAAAAAGTTGACTAAGTCCTTCTTAATAAAGATTTATTGGGGGGGAAAGAAAGAATTACAGTTTGGTACATGTAGCCTTGGTGAGCCATGTGCAAGACCCTGAGGAAACAAAGGGTAAAAGTTCTTATGCAGAGGGGAAGGGGGGTGGGGGTGGGGCTGTTATAGCCATAGAATTCTGATAGCGCTTTTGCAACTGACATAGGTCATGGAAGCTCCTCCTACAGGCCCGCCCAATTGAAAATGTTTTTTATTATTATGATAGATTTTTAAAAGTTTTAAAATAGTATTTTGGCATAGATAAAGTGAATGATGACACCTCAATGCTTTTTAATTTAGCTTTTGTTGAGAGTCTAAAAAATGAACTTGAACATAGGTAGCAAAAAATGTAACTGGGCCACATACAAACCCATGATTTAATAAAGTTGCTGAGTAGTTCTCCTGAGCTATGCAAAAAGATACCCCAAAAAAAGAAAGCTACATACCCCTAAGTCCCCAAATTTAGGCAACTCAAATAATAAGCCTACAATTTTAGCAATTAACAGCTAAATCCACGTTTCAAGATCCCCAAGGAAACCACCACTCAAAGGGGCTTGTAATTATTGCAGAAAGCCTGGGCATTGGGGAAAAAAATGTTTAAAGCTCAAAAGGCAATTATAAGGCTGACAATCCATAAAACTTGCAAATCCTCCTCATGGATTCCAACCTAAATTTTCTGAACAATAGGACTGCTTCAGAGATCAAAAAGGGATTTTTTTTTTCATGCTCCTAACTAATGTTTTAAGAGAAGTTGATCTAACTATTGGGAATAAGGTAACTAAGGCCCTAGTAGATACTCCATCAGCTTCACCATTCCCACTTCCTTGAAGTACTAAAAACGGTAAGAGTCTGCAATCAACCCCTAACTTCTATAAACCCCTTTCAGTTGCTCTTCATCTTGGACCTATTCAAAAAACCCACTGATTTCTTTGGTTTCCTTCTGCCCCTATTCATCTCCTAGGATGAAACTTTCTTTAATCTTATAAATCCCATATGTATTTTTTTTCTCTGAAGGGGGGAAATATTCTTATATCTTGAGTTTTTAAATAATGATCCTCAAGAGGACTCATCCACAGATCCTTCAAAAACTATCAACAAAGGGACATGGGTTATCTAAGAAAAATTTCAGTTCTATAAAACTCTAATTAAATATTTAATTATTAATAATGGTCCCATCTTGGATTCTAATGGACTCCAGGGAATTTTAAATTTTCTTATCCCCAAGACTAAAAGACAACAGAGAAGATTCCTAGGTTTGGGCTGATATTCTAGAAATTGAATCCCTAATTTCCTGTCATGGCTCAACATTTATACTCTCTTCTCAAGGCTGATCAAACAGAGTCCCTCACATGGACAGAGGACTTCCATAAAGCCTTCAAAGACATTTTTAAAAAAACAATAGTTATGATCCATCTGCTTTAAGACATCCTAATTATCGATTGTCTTTTTCTCTTTTTGTCTGTGAGAGAGAAATATCTTAGGCATCTTGACTCAACAACATGGAAGCCTACATAATCCCATTGAATACTATAGTCAACAATTAGATCTGGTGGCCAAAGGTCTCCTTCCCTATATAAGAGAGCTATTGCAGCCACTGCCAATTTACTACAGCATTTAAAAATAATAATAATGGGCCCTCCAACGACTCCTTATGTGCTTCATTTATGGAAGTCTTACTTGACGTTCATCATAATCAGCACCTTTCTTCCAGCAGACTAAACTCCTATGAAGTTCTCTTATTGTCTTTATCTAATGTGACTTGTTCATTGTAATACTCTGACCTCTCTTACTCTCTTCCTTCTGCCAACTAAACCCCTGAACTTAACAGACAGAATATTAGTTCCTCAAAATGATTTATAGGAAATGCCTCCCAAAAATGCTGAATTAGTTTGGTTTACTATGGTTCTTACCTATAAGATAAAGCAGGCCACTATCAAACAGGCTATGCAATTGTCTCTCTAAGAAACCACTGAGGCCAGTCCAATACCCTAGGCAACCTCTGCTCAACAAGCAGAACTTTATGCATTAATTTGAGTTGGCAATACAACCAAAGATAAAATTGCTAACATTTATACTGACAGTAGGTATTGTCCAAGACTTTGGTATGCTCTGGAAACGGGATTCTTGACTTCATATGGACAAAAGACAAAAAAACAATTCTTATGTTTTAGAACTCTTAGAGGCTATTCAATTATCTAAATCTTTACCTATCATAAAAGACCCTGGATATTTAATGGCAAATATAGAGTGAAAAAGAGGTGATCATTTGGCTGACAAGGCTGCTAAGTTAGCAGTATTAAAACAATCAGCTCCTAATGGAAGCACCTATGCTACCAGCTGAAGCAATTGAAGGTCTGAAAGCTAAAATTATGAAAGCACAGAATTTAGCTGTTTGACAGAATAGAAAGAAACATTTAGAACAACGCTGTAAATTGACCCTAAACGAAACTTATAGGTAGGTCCAAATGAGCAGCCATGCCTCCCTGATTGCATACAGCATTATATATAACAATGTGTGCATGACTTAACTCACTGGAACACTGACAGATGGTGTCATGGGAAAACAATACTACTGGGAGTCATCTCTGAAGATACTTCCCAGGTATTCTAAGTTGAAAATCTTTAAGCAACTCAAGACCACCAATAAAATTCTCATTCCAGGACTGAAGCAGATGGCACTTGATGTAGATGGCTATCCAAGACCCCAGACCAGGCCAGTCCTGCATGATTCCACCCAGCAACCCTTACATTTGGTCATCTTTTCTACCACCTTTGTTTCATTTATTCTACTGTTATCATAACCTCTTTTTTTGCCTAAATAAAACCCTTGAGATCAATATAAATGAATAAATAAACTGGTACTAAAAAATGTATCTAGGGGAAAAAGGAGTGATACATATATACAATGGAATATTACCCAGCCATAAAAAAGAATAAAATGTTATCATTTGCAACAGCATGGACTGACCTAGAGGGTAGTATGCTAAATGAAATATGCCTGTCAGAGAAAGACAAATACCATATATTTTCACTTATATGTGGAACCTAAAGAACAAAATAAACTAACAAAATTGAAGCAGACTCATAGACACAGAGAATAAGTTGATGGTTGCCGAATGTGAGGGGGGTGAGGGATGGGTGAAAAAGGTGAAGAGCTTAAAAAGTAGAAATTGATAGTTCAGAATAGTCATGGGAATATAAAGTACAGTACAGGGAATAGAGTCAATAATATTGTAATAACTGTGTGAGGGGCCAGAAGGGTACTGGCAATATGTGGGTATCACTTTGTAAAATATATGATTGTGTAACCACTAAGCTGTACACCTGAAACTAATAAAAAATAATACTAAATATAAACTATAGTTGAAAAATAAAAAATTTTTAAATAAAATAACAATGTTTTTAATAACATACTTAAAATTTTTTCACCTAGTGATAGACATAAGCAACTAATCATGTATAGCATGGTATAAGTCTGTTTGCCAGCAAAAAATCAAAACAAAACAAAAGCTCTTCCAAAGCAACTTGTAAAATACTTTTGTAAGCCCTCCTATTTCTGTCTTTATAAACTCTGTCCCTCTTTCCCCCTCATAATATAGTTGAAGATTTTTACTCAAACATGTGTCTCCTGAATTGCAATTCCTAAAAAAGACTCCAAAATAAGGTTTTGTCTTGAAGTTCTTGGTCAATGATTGACAATTTATTTATATCATTTGTTAACCTAAAAAATAAAAAGCCAAAGTGAGAGGCAACAAGCTTGTATTTGAGTTTTTTTTTTTTTTAACACACTTTGGAAAGCACTGATTCATGCAGAACTCAAAGTACTATTCCAATTAGAGTTTTTATGAGAAAGAAAATGGAAATAATTACATCAATAGAAGGAAGGAATGTCTATTGGTGCTAATAACCTAAGTTAGTCTTTAGCTATATCACTGTTTATTGATTCTTAAGAATGTCTTTAATGTTTAGGATTTGTAGTCAGACTGTCTGCTTTCGTGTTAGCTCTACGAAAGAGTTGTTTGGAAGACACTGGTGTTCTGACCCAATCTAAAGGTGGTTTTGTCCACTTCAAACATTCCAGAGTTTCAAGGAGTAGAACATGCAATGCATTTCCTCTGGAATGGCTGTGCTGACTCCATTTTTTAAATGGCTCCATTTATGCCAACTTTTCACACAACAGTGTTGGGGTCCCCCTGGGAAAGTATTGAGACTTGGAGCCCGGCGCACGCTAGGTGAAGAAAACAAAGCCTGTAAGTCCTGACCAGAAAACCAGGAAAGCTGGGTGCATACGTGCCTCGATGCTATAGTCAGTGTGTAACAGAACCCCTGGGCTTCTCCGATTGAAACAGAACCCACGGGCTGTTCAGTTAGGCGCCCGATTGCCTGCCATCAGAATTGTAACTCTCATTACCAGAGTTTAGTGAAAAGAAAAAGAACTGTTTATTTAACAGTTATATAGATTTAGATTATTTGCAGATTTCTGCCATTAAGTCTTATGTTCCTTAAAACACCCACAAACACATAGTTCAGCCTCCCCTTACCAAACCAGGCTAGTTTTAGAAAAGTTAGAAATACCGTTTCCCTACTTCCTAGACACAGTTCAGCTTTACCGGTAGCTGCCAATCATTCAATTCTGATTGGAGAGGTCTTTCTGTGTTGTGGTGCCTGCCAGCTTTCAATGCAGAATGGCATGGATTCTCAGCCTCCTTGTAAACTGCCTTCTCAAAGCTGCATGGTGTTTCCCTCTCAAAACAGCATGGAGAACCTCTTCACCAAGCCACATAGGGAACTCAGCTTCTTTAATCCACATGGGGAACTCCCTTCTCAAAAGCAACATGGAGAGAGAGCCCTTCTTAAAGCAGCATGGAGAGCCCCCACTAAAATGTCTGCAGCTGCTTTTTAAATCCCTGACCGCGTCCTCTGACACTGTGAATGTGGCAACCAGTTCTGACCATTCACAGAACCCTACACAGGCTCTGTACACTCTTTCAGTACCATCCCATGGTCCAAGGCCCCTCCCATATTCCTGGGCCTTGGAAGTTTCAAAGCCATTTGTGCAACAAAGTTACCAGCTACTAGCCCAGGCATGCAAAAGCATCCTAAAAGCTGCTTCCTTTTCCCCACCCTCCAGCGGCAAGCTCTGGTTCTGGGGATGTTTTTGGACACCCCCATTCTGTAACAAGTGGGCCCAGTGGGAATCGGGCCATGAGAAAATGCTTTATGTCCTTTGAAGTTTGCCCTACTCTTTTACCTCGCTCGATCGTTTTATCATACCAGCAGCAGAGGTTTTAACTTTAACGCAGAATGAACTTACCCTCCCTATTTTATGGCCATCTGAAGTCTTTGTGTCCAATGCACCCTGACTTGAGGGAGATCTCAATGTTCCTTCAATTGTTATTCCTAAACAATATCTGTTTTCTGTAATCAGCACTGTTTTTGTTTGTTTGTATTTAAATATGCTTTATTGTTTATGCTATTACAGTTGTCCCAATTCCTTTTCCCTTTGTTCCCCTCCACCAGTGACCCCACTCCCTCAAGTTGTCCCCCACCTTAGTCCATATTCATTGGTTGTGCATATAGTTCTTCTCAACATCTTCCTATCTATTCTACTTCCTCCTACTATGATTCTTAATTCCTGTACCATCTCCCTCCCCTTCCCCCTTCCCCCTCCCCATTGACCTCCCCCCAATATGTTTCCCATACCCATAATTCCCCTCCCACTCTCGTTCCCTACTCAGTCTGCCTTTGTTTCAATTTCCTAGCTTCTGTTGTTGGTTGTTGTGATATAGTTTTCATTTTAATGTTCATAGTTCTGACCTTCCTCCTCCTAAACCAGTCCCTTTAACATTTCATATAACAGTGGTTTGGATCTGAATAACTCCTTGAGTTTTACTTTGTTCTGGAAGCACTTTTTTTGCCCTTCTATTCTGAATGACAGCTTCACTGGATAGAGTAATCGTGGTTACGGGATTTTGCTTTTCATTACTTTGAATATTTCTTGCCAGTCTCTTCTTGCCTGCAGAGTTTCTTTTGAGAAATCAGCTGATAGTCTTATTGGGATGCCTTTGTATGTAATTCTCTTCTTCTCTCTTGCTGCTTTTAAGATTCTCTCTTTATCCTTAATTTTTGACACTTTAATTATAATGTGTCTTGGTGTGGTTCTCCTTGGGTCCAGTTTTTTTGGAACTCTCTGTGCTACATGGACCTGTAAGTCTATTTCCTTCCCCAAGTTAGGGAAGTTCTGCTTCATTATTTTTTCACATAAATTTTCCATTTCTAGTTCTTCTTCACCTTCTGGCAGCCATATGATTCAGATGTTGGCCCGCTTATAGCTGTCTGATAAGTTTCTTAGCCTCTCCTCATTTTCCTCACTTCTCGTTTCCTCTTTCTGCACTGGTTGACTGTTTGTTCCTTCCCTATGTTCCAATTTGTTGATTTGATCCCTGGTTTTCTTGCCCTCACCACTAGTTTCTTATGTGTTTTTGTTCATTTCAGCAGGACTAGTCTTCATTTTGTTTCTGTCTTGTTTAAGATCTGCTGTTAGGTCTGTAAGCATTTTTATAACCAAAGCTCTGAACTGACCCTCATAAGGTTTCCTATCTGCTGCTTCATTAGATTAGATATTTGCTGTCTGGTCAGCTGCATCACTGGGATCTCTATCATGATCTGTGCCATCCTGACCATTTTGTGTTTACCTTTGCTTCCTGGGCAGGGCTGTCACACCTCCTACGCTACAGGGGGCAGAGCCCCATGCATTCGTCACAACCGGGCAACCCGTCACACTATGCTGTGGTGTTTTCTGCGGGGGTGGGAGTCTAAGATGGTTTCTTGCCATTCACTCTCCGCTGAGAGACTGGGAGCCTCCTCCTCCGGCCCCACCCTTCCTGGCCTCACAGTCCAAAGCAATGGAAGTCTGCCTTCCCCAGCTTTGGAATCACAAGCTGATGGGTCTGGTCTGCAGCCAGGGGTGCTCCCCAGGTACTTATCACCTCCCCCTAAATATGGGTGTCTGTGATTACCACTGTCCTGCCTCCATCACTGCTGCTGCCGCGGACAACACAGCTTGAACTCTCCTCCCTGGCTTCACCCATGCTACCTGTCCAGACGAGCACCACTTCTTTATAACTTCATATGTTGGATTTCCATTTATTTTCTGGAACTTATGGTTATCTCTAGTTTTGAGGTAGTTGTATTCCTTCTTAGTTGTGGAGGGAGACTGCAGCATGTCTGTCTATGCCTCCATCTTGGCCGGAAGTTTGTAATCAGCACTGTTTAACATTGATTGATGAGCTTTATGTGCATGCTATATGCCCTTAAGTTTACTGTACTCAATAAAAGACCTTGGAGGAAGGCAATCAAGGCATTTGTCTCTCAGACATTTGCCAGCCTTCTCTTCCCTAGCACAAGCTGCCTGGGAAGTTTTCATTTCATCTGTGACACCAGGGGATCTCTGCAGGTCAGGGGTCCCCAACACAATATAGACTCATGATTTCCTAAGTATAACCCTGTCCCTCTACTCAGGGTGGTAAGCATGAGGTTCAAGGGCAGGATGAGGATGAGGTGGTTGTCAGACATAGAATAGAGAATGATTGGATACAGTATTTGGTATATTATGTAAATTAATCTTTTACATTATAGTGAGGCCATTTTTATACAAGATATACAGTCCTAGTGGGATGAATGGTCCAAATGGCCAAAGCAGTTACTTCATCTTGGCCTAATCAAAATGTTGCATCTTAGACTACAAATATGTTTTTAAAAATATTATAAGAAACATTTAAAAAATTCACAGCAATTATGATTTGGTCAAAGAATGATGGGTGATTTCTATTTTATTCTTTACTTTTAATTTTCAAATGATTTACAGTTAATGTAGTTTGCCTAGACAATAAAATCCAAATTATTTTTTTTAATTTTAATACAATTATACACATGCTGTATGATCGTATCACTATATATTTTTGTAAAATTTTCAAAAGTAAGAGTTTTATCTCCCAGCTGGTTAGGAGTACTTTCTTTTATTAACACTCTGACTTTTCTTGTCACATGGTGATATTGGAAAGACAGCATTATTATTTAGGTCTTGCTAAATGGATGTTAGCAATACGTTTATTTTTGTCTTAGTGGGCTCTATTATGTGGTTCATTCCAATATAGTCTAGTTATTGCTACTTATTATCTCATAAGGTTGGCTTCCAGGAAAACCCCTACCACCACCCACTGTGTCAATCATCCAGCATTGTGCATAAAAGTGAAAGTTAGAGGTTATTTTGAGATTTGAACATGTCTATGAGCTAACATAGGAGGCCAAAGATAAAGGAAAAGTTGAAAATGTTTGGAGTCAGAAGCCGGCCTATGGAAAAGTGCTTCAAATCTTGAACCTCACATGTAAAAGAAAATTGTTAGATGATTACATAAATTTGACAGAAGCTCTAAATATTCACATTACATTATCAACAAAAAATTATGAAACTGAAAGAAACTTTTGTAATAATCAATAATGAAGAACAACTTCATATATATACTAGATAAAGAAGGTACTGTCTTTTTTATTTTTATTCTCTATTTAAAAATCATTTATCATTTGAAGAGACAATGAATATGCAGTCAAAAAATACTTTAAAATAGAAAAAATATTATATATCAGGCAGTTGGTTGATAATATTGTTATTTCTTTGGATACTTTTACATTTTTTAATTTGTAATTTATTATGTTTACTCATTCTAAATATGTCTACTTTCATCATTAATTTTATATTTGGAACTTACATTCTTTTTAAAGACTCTATTTCCCTCAATCTTATAAGCTCAGGCCTGCCAAACTAGATCTGTGAAGGAATGCATAGTCTCCCAAATATGTCTTCTGAGTTCCTCTGAGGCTGCTTCCTTATTCCAAATTCAAGGCCTGTTAAGTAAGACATTGTCACTTTAACTGTTAATAGATGAATAAGGATTAGAACTAGAGTTGGAAATTCTGAGACAGTAAGGCAAAGAATACTGAATTTAGTGGAGTGAGAGAATAAGATAGAATCAGAAGTATCAATTTATGGTGCTTCTTGTGCCTGAATGAACTATTTGTGGCTACTTTAAACAAAATTGATTTTTAATTTGTTAACATAAAAAATTTGTAAATCTTAGTTCTCTTTAAGCCTAGTTGAACATAAGCTTCAAGTTAATTTTCACTCTATTTATAAATACAGTGAATTTTAACAATCACTTTAAGGAAACTTTTGATTACCATTTAATTAATTTTTACTGAACAAAATATTCTAAATAATCAACCCTATTTACTACTTAACTATATATTTCCAAACTTTTAAACTGCTTTTATAAATGTAATATACTTGATTTCTTTTGAAGAACTTGCAATACCTAACCACAAAGCAAAACCTCTTTTACTTAACCACTTTACTAACTTTAAATAAATTAATTTTTTATATATAGAGAATCCCAAATTCCATGAAACAGTCCAAATTGTTTAAAAAACTTGTTTTCTTGTTCCTTTTACCTGAAACTAGATTATTTTTTATACATTTTAAATTGAAATCACAAAGCAAACCTGTCAGATACACAAATATAACAAATTCTCTTAAGCCTATCAGCAACTATATAAATTATTCCTAAAGTCAGCCTCAAGTTATTACCAAATATTTGATTTATGGTATTATCTCACTACATACAACGTCAGGCCTTCCCAGGATTGAAAAACTGACAATCCCCAGAAAACCAGAGTTTCCATCTCCCGGACCTGTGATGTTTACCAACCATAAACTTGCTTGTAACCAACAGAACATGACAGAAATGAACACTTGTTGGTCCCCCCAATCTCTGTGAATGATCACTTTAAAGGAAGCCAGCTGCTATGTAAGAAGTTTGACAGCCCCAAGCCCACCATGCCACGAGCAGATGCCACATATGGATGGAGAGCTATGCCTGGCCAGCTCCAGTTGTCCCAGCTCACAGTCATTCATGTCATCCCAGTTGGACGCCCAGATATTGTGCTTCTCAAACATCCCTGGGGAACCCATCTGAATTCCTGACCTACAAAAATGTGAAATATAAAACTAACGAGTTTTTGTAAACCACTAAATTTTAGGTGGATATGCCCAGCCAGCTCCAGCTGTCCCAGCCCACAGCCATTCATGTCATTCCAGTTGGAGTCCCAGATACTGTGCTTCTCAAACACTCCTGACCTAAGAAATTATGAAATGTGAAACTAATGAGTTTTTTAAAACCACTAAATTTTAGGGTGGTTAGATAACTGGAATTCATGCAAGGTGACAGGGCCACCAATGATATGTTGAGACCCTTTCCATAGTTTTCTAACATAACGTTCCAATCACATTTCTGTCAATCAGGTTTCCATTATCCTGGTTTATACTAGTCCTTAAATCTTCAAATTTGATTGGAGTCAGTTAGCACCCAGCCCAAAGGTTACCACAACTTCCTTCATGACTTGGATGAATTTTGCTTTTTGTTTGTTTGTATATTTTCTTCCCTTTATTTGGGACTAAAACTGTCAAGCAAATTAAATGACATCTGACTGGATTCTCCATCTCTTTCTTTGTCAGGCTCCAAAGCCTCCGCATGAAAGTCAAGCTAATGAAAAGGAGGTTTGCCCCTCTGACAGTGTGGATAGACGCCACTAGCCTGCAGTTCAGGATGGATACTTTCCCGAGGTAGTTAGCATTGCCTCACTCCCGCCATTGCTGTTGTGAGAACGGCGGCTGGAGGGCTGCTTTGCTCAAGGCACTAGAACTACAGAGCCTGGAGACTAAGCTTGTTACAGTTTGAGGCCTACAGAATATATTATCGGCTTCAAAATATGTTGAGAACTACAAAATCAAAATGTCCACAAATACACATTAACATCATTAAATGTTGCAGTTAGTACTTACAAAAATTTCATTACATTTAAACACAATTTCAAATTTGATTTTTTTTCAGTTAACAAGAATTTCTGAGAATGTATCAGTGCCCAAACATCAGCTCGTCGTAAGTTAAATGGCTCACAAAAACCTCAAAAGAAAAAACATAAATATACTTTAAATTTTAAATAGAAGATTGTATTTAATGTTGATTAAGTGTATGTACATTATAATATTTTCATAATGTAGGGTAGGAGTTCCAAGTCTCCACTAGGTCCTAACATGGACTTGTGATCTGGCCCATTTGCTTTAAAAACAACCTAGGTTGACTGTTTTAAAATTTATTATTTATTACAATGAACATGAAATGTTGTGTTAGTTTCAGGTGTACAACATAATGACTAGACACTTATATACCTTACTAAGTGATCATCACAATAAGTCTAGTACCCACCTGGCACCATACATAGTTATTACAGTGTTATTGACATTCCCTATGCCATACTTCACATTCCTGTGACTTATTCTATAACTGGCAGTTTGTACTGCTTACTCCCCTTCACTTTTTTTGTCCATTCCCCTAACCTCCTCTCATCTGACTGTTGTCAGCTTGTTCTTATATTTATGAGTTTGTTTCTGTTTTGTTTTGTTTATTCTTTGTTTTTTTCTTAGATTCCACACATAAGTGAAATCAAACAGTATTTGTCTTTTTCTCTCTGACTTACTTCACTTAGCATAACACTCTAGCTCTACCTGTGTTGCTGCAATGGCAAGATTTCATTCTTTTTTATGACTAATATCCCATTGTACATATGTACACTTTCTTTATCCATTCATCTACGAATGGACACCTAGGCCGCTTCCATATCTTAGCTATTGTGAATAATGCTGCAGTGAACATAGGGGTGCATATATCTTTTCGAATGAGTGCTTTTTATTTTTTCAGATATATACCCAGAAGTGTGATTGCTGGATTATATGGTGGTTCTATTTTTAATTTTTTTGAGGAATCTTCCTAGTGTTTTCCATAGTGGCTGCACCAATTTAAAATCAGGTTCATTTTCTATATACAGTCATTCCCCTTCCAGCCTGCTCATTTGTCTTCGGCTATAATTCACCTTTTCACTACTTCTGTTACAGAAGTAGCTCCTAAATAGCCCTACAGAGATTTTGCCCTGCCCTGAGGCAGATATTATATTATTGTAAGGTTTAGAAATAAGTCACAGACAAATGAATTGACATTCACAGCTAGGAAATTCACAGCTAGGAAATAGTACAAAAGGCCAAGACTGAAACCCATGTCTCCTGACTCCAACATTCTTTTCCCTCTTACTTTTACCTTCAAAGCTTCTTGTAATATTCATTTTGTTCACATGCTGAAAGCCATTGTTGGTGGCAGGAAAAGTACACCATGCAATTGTCCCATTCTGCTGGAACATGACTCCACACCTATTGGCCAAGGAATCACTTTTAGAACTGTGCTTGAAAGAAAATGGAGACTAAAAAGCTTGCACAGGGAAGGGAGGAAAAAAACAGTCTGAGTGAAGAAGCACAGCTGACAACAAAACCCAAAACCAAAACTACTTCACAAGGTTGTCTTGGGCCAACCCTCCTGCTAACATCCTCCAGGAGGTCTGGGTCAGAGGTTGAAGTATAGGAGCCAGAGCAGTTTCCTGTAATTGATCCTGGGAGTCGAGCAGGACAGAATATTAGGGACAGACTGATTGCCTTTGGGAACGTGTGTTTATTCTCAAACCCAGTTCCCAGAAAAGGATCTGCTCTTGGTCACTTACACAATCCAAGTCAGTAAATGACCTCCCGGAGGGACATTTGCATTTCAGCTCTCTTCTGTTTGCTGCAAGACATAGAACTAAATGCTGGCTAACTTTTACTAATCATTAGGGTTTTGTGTATCTCTGTTTACTCACACTTCCCTGCTTTCATATTGAGATTTGGCCTTAGTTTTTCATTCTACTGGATTCTTTATTGTAAAAACATTTCTATTTTAAGGTATGCCAGAACCTTGACGTTGCTAGACAGAGTATAAGAAATAACTATGTCTTCAGCAATTGAGAAATACTTATTTTCCCTAAAGCACTTTCACCTCTAAAATCACACCCTTTAGTTATATAGTCCTGGTGCATTCCACTAACAGAAGGAGTTGTCTTGCCCTCACCATGGCCCAAAGAGGCTGCAGAAGCCCCTCACTCGTGGGAAGTCTTTTCTGGAGCTCTAAGCAAAGAACAAAACACCTAGTCAGTCTACGTGCTTGGAAATGTAGAGTAAATCAAGCCAAGAAGTAAGACTCTCACAGAATTTAAAGGCAGACAAAAGTCCTCTCCTTTGCAATATCTTGACAGGGAAAACTGCACTAATCCCAAATGTCTAGAAGTTGATTTACTTTGCCTTCATGTTCATTTTCTGATGGTTCTGCCAACTCTCCCTTCCCTGGATGCTCTGTTGAGGGACCTCCCCTAGCCCATCCACTTCTGGTCCTGGATATGTCTCTCAAACACTCCAGCAGGAGAGTCTCTCCAGTCTACTGGAAGAGTATCAAGAGTATCTTCCCAAGCTCAGCCATGTGACTCTCTGCCTCAAGTGTGCCTTCCTTACGTCTGGAGGTCATTATGACTGGATTAGCCCTGGCTGGTGTGGCTCAGTGGATTGAGTGCCGACCTATGAACTGAAAGGTCACCGGTTTAATTCTCTATCAGGACACATGCCTCGGTTTCTAGGCCAGGTCCCCAGTTGGGAGCATGAGAGAGGCAACTGATTGTTGTTTCTCACGCTTTCTTTTTCCCTCCTTTCCCCTCTCACTGAAATTAAATAAATAAAATTTTTTTTTTAAGTGCTGAGCCCTACCCAGTCAGGACAACAGGCCTGCCAATTCCTTTTGCCCTTCAGTAACCCATGAATCTCCCCATCCTTCACTGACCTGTAATCACCCCATCAGGCTCTCTTGTGTCAGGCAGAAATCAGACCTGTCAGGAAAGCAATCACTTGAGTGTTTGCTGAAGATTATATGCAGATAGGATAATGAAGAGACCATTAAGCAACTTTCCTAGAAGAGCATGATCCAGTGACCTAGTTTAGGAGCTCAGACTTAGAGCCTGGAGCTCTTCAAAG
This sequence comes from Furipterus horrens, assembly GCF_987537825.1. NCBI lineage: Eukaryota > Metazoa > Chordata > Mammalia > Chiroptera > Furipteridae > Furipterus > Furipterus horrens. Next base: position 49,089,797 of record NW_028327180.1, on the reverse strand, counting down.
GTCTTATTTTTCACAACTCCAGTCCCTTTGACCCTATTTCCTCCTTGCAGAAGGCTCAGCAGAGATTAAACACAGCTGCTTGTCATTATTTCTTCCACTGGCACTCTTTACATAATTTAAAACAACCACTTCAGAGTTCCCTGCCTCAGATGAAATAATGCCAAATCCATAAATATTTTGTCAATGTTCAATGTTCCAACTCTTATCATTTTTTTCAAGTATATTTTATTGACTGGGTTGTTAAAGTAGCCCCAATTTTCTTTCCCATTGCTCCCCTCTGCCCAGTACCCTCATTCCCTCCAGCAATCCCAACCCCGTTAGTTCATGTCCATGCATCATGCATATTAGTTCTTTGGCTTCACCCTTTCCTATACTATTCTCATCTTCCCCCTGTCTATTTTGTACCAACCAATTATGCTTCTTAATCCCTGCACCATTTCCCCATTTCTCCCCTTCCCCCCTCCCAGCTGATAACCCTCTAAAGGATCCCCATACCTATGCTATGATTCTGTTTTCATTCTGGCTTGCCTTGTTGGATTTTGTTTTTATTTTTTAGATTTAGTTGTTGATAGTTCTGAGTTTGTTGTCATTTTAATGTTCATAATTTAGATCTTCTTTTTCTTAAGTAAGTCCCTTTGACATTTCATATAATAATGGCTTGGTGATGATGCACTCCTTTAGCTTTACCTGTCTGGGAAGCATTTTATTTGCCTTTCCATTCTAATGATAGCTTTGCTGGATAGAGTAATCTTGGTTGTAGGTCCTTGCTTTTCATCACATTGAATGTTTCTTGGCAGCCCCTTCTTGCATGTAAAGTTTCTTCTGAGAAATCAGCTGACAGTCTTATAGGCACCCCTTTGTAGGTAACTCTCTGCTTTTCTCTTGCTGCTTTTAAGAATCTCTTTTTATATTTAACCTTTGGCATTTTAATTATGATGTCTTGGTGTGATCCTCTTTGGGTCTAGCTTGTTTGAGATTCTCTGTGATTCCTGGACTTGTATACCTATTTCCTTCATCAAATTTGGGAAGCTTTTCTTTATTATTTTTTCACACAAGCTTCCAATTTCTTGCTCTTTCTCTTCTCCTTCTGGCACCCCTATGATTCAGATGTTGGCATGTTTAAAGTTGTACCAGAGTTTCCTAAGCCTCTCCTCATTTTTTTTCAATTCTTGTTTCCTCATTTTGTACTGGTTGACTGTTTTCTCCTTCCTTATGTTTCAAATCACTTATTTGAACCCTGGTTTTCTTCCCTTCTTCATTGGTTTCATGTGGATTTTTCTTCATTTCATTTAACATAGCCTTTACTTCTTCCCTTATGAGTTTGCCATACTTAAGCATATCTGTCAAGCCTGTGAGCATCTTTATCACCAGTGTTTTGAACTCAATGTTTGTTAGGTTGGTTCTCTCCTTGTCACTTAGTTCTCCCACTGGAGCCTTAATCTGTTCCCCCTTTTGGGCCATACTTCTGTGTCTCCTCATCTTGACAGGCTCCTCTGTTTGTTTGTCTCTGTGTCTTAGGTAGAGCTGTCACACCTGTGATGTTGTAAGGCACAGAGCCTTAGGTATTTGTCAGTATAGGCAACCCGTTTCACCACGTTGTGGTGCTATATGTGGGGGAGGGGTCTGAGAGGTAACAATGCTGCTTGCTCAGCACTCGCCCCTTTTCAAGGCACTTCTCCCACTTCCATGTGGGATTAGTGCACCTCTAGCTGTTGCCCTGGCTGTTGTTCCCAGAGTGGATGGGTCTGCGGACATTCTAGGACTGTGGGGGCCCTTTAAACAAGCGGACTCTGCTGGGAGACTAGCAGTTTCTTCCTCTACCCCAACCCCCACTGGTTTGCAGAGTCAGAAACAATGAGGCTTTATTTTCCCCAGCACTGGACCCTGGTCTGGTGCTGGGAGTGCTCCCCAAGTGTCCTTCCCTACTTTTTAAAATGTGTGACTGCACTTTCCACCGGCCTGATGCTGCTGCTCTTGCTGCTACCACATCACATCCTCTCCACCCTGGCTCTGCCCCTCCTGCCTGTCTGGATGAGTATTTTCTCTTTATTTCTTTGTTTGTTGACTTCCATGCAGCCTGATTTTCTGGAACTTCTGGTTGACTCTAGTTCTGAGGTAGTTGTATTTCTTCTTAGTTGTGGCGGGAGATGCAGCATGTCTGTCTAGGCCTCCATGTTGGCCAGAAGTCCAACTTTTATCATTTTCAATGTGAACATCTCATTTGGGGGAAGGAGAAGGAGGGAAGGATGGAGGAGTAGAGACTCCTGGTCACCCACGCAGGTCTGTAGGAATCGCCTGCCTGTGTGTCTGCAGATGCCATCTCCACACTTTGCCAAACTTACATTTCAGTTAGGGTGAGTTTATCCATAAACATATTCATCAGGTCTTTTATGGCTCCCTCCTTTTCCCCCACCAGGCCAGCCAATATATCATGTTAGGTCCATCGGCATTTCTCTGGGAATGAGCAAAGTCTATTTTTATTTCCTATGGGAGAGGCTGGGACCAGGTTAATTTGCACACAGTTCATTTGCATATGTCAAAAGTCCAGGCAGGTGGTCCAGCTGCCACCATGTTCTGACAGTGAGAGGGAAGCATCAATCAGTTGCGTTCCATAACTGCCCTGACTGGGAATCAGCCCTTAACCTTTTGGTGTATAGGATGACACTGACCAATTGAGCCAACTGGCCAGGACCACTTAAAAAAATTTTGGGAGAGCTTCCCAGGTAAATACATATGAGGCTACTTCTTTGAAATGATAGCATACAGCAATATGGTGATACAGAATAATGTATTTAACTCTGCTATATTAAATTGTTTTAAATATTTTGTTATTACAAACAATGCTGTAATTAATATTCATGTGCATTTATCACTTCATACACGTAAGAACTTATATAGAGGATGAAAACAGTTTTGCTGGGCCACTGCATGTATTAATTTTTAATAGTGAAAGATACACTGTATTGCCCAACATATCCCTGCACATGCAGTAGAAGAGAGTCACTCTCCTTGGCATGTTTTTATTAAACTTCATCTTTTTTTTTAAAAAGTTACCTCATAGTTTTAGCTTGCATTTCTATTATTATTACTGAGTCCGAAGCTAAATATGTTGTCATAAATTTTAAAATCATTTAGATTTCTTTTTTGAAATATTTCATTTATTTATTTTTAGAGAGGGCATGGGAGGGAGAAAGAGAGGAAGAGAAACATTGATGTGCGAGAGAAATAATCAGTTGCCTTTCACATGCCCCCAACTTCAGACGTGGCCCACAACCCAGGCATGTGTCCTGACCAGGAATTAAACCAACAACCTTTAGGTTCACAGGCCAGCACTCAATGCACTGAGCCACACCAACCCGGGCCCATTTACATTTCTTAACTCATGACTTCTAGTCATATCTCTACCTATTTTCCTAATAATTTACTACTCTCCCATATTGACTTGTGATGCTAAGGAAATTAACTCAGTGATTTCTGTCTTGGTGTTTTCTTACCATAAAGAAATCTGTAAATCAATATGGTTGCATATCTTTTTTGTGTGTGTGTATATTTTATTGATTTTGTTGTTACAATAGTTCCAACTTTTTCCCCCTTTGCTCACCTCTGCCCAGTACCCTCCTTCCCCCAGCAATCCCACCCCACCCCGCTTAGTTCATGTCCATGGGTCATGCATACAAGTTCTTTGGCTTCACTCTTTCCCATAGTCTTCTTTTTTTAATTAAATAATTAATTTTTAATAACAATAAAAAAATAACAATTCCCCCCTCTCAGACTTAAGACCCTTTATAATCTTATAAAGGACAATGGTCGAAGGTCTCGTGCTCCTCTAGCTGCTTCAAGCTGGACATGGTTGTTGTCCTACCTACCCTTGGGCCCAGAAATCCTTAATAGGAGTTGGAGGGTGGAGGGTAGGGTGGACTTCCCACATTAGGAAGGATCTTGCAGACGCCAGTTTCAACTGGCTGTTCCCAGGCCACAGCATGCTTGGTTTAACAGGTTGACATCCTTGCTGTATTCTGGGGGCAACAGATTTGGAAACAGGATTAAAAGGAATCATTCAATCCATAACCACTCAATGACAAAACACAGGGATTAATTTTTCAATGTCCTATATTAGGCGGGGAGGGAGGGGGAGGCTCTTTGGAGGAAGATGTGCAAAGCACATCACACCTGTCCAAAACCCTTTTGCCCACTATACTTAGTTTGGGCTGAGGGTAATATTTTGGGTTTCCTCCTTCTCAGACCTCTGGGCCCTTTCTGTCCAAGCCTTTAGGATAGAAAAGAGAAACCAGTTTTAAAGTGAAGCCCACAGACCACCCCATGCTTCACCAAGCCAGCCACTTAGTTCAGCCAAACCATTGAGCCTCAGGAGGCAGCAATGCAGACAGGATTAAGTGAGGCCTATACATACAAACAATCACTTAGGTAATGAGATCATAGGCTTATGCCCTATGAAAACAGAACACACATGTTAATTTACACCACATAACCCACAAACCAGTCTCTAAATCTGCAAGACTCTCTTATTGGAAAGACATCCAGTTGCAAGACATTTGACATTCTTCTTGCCTGTAAATTAAGCATCTTTGATGATGTCACAGGCCTAGTTTAACTTTCAAATGAAAATAAACCTTAAAGACGGTTAGCTGAACTACTTTATAGTCTACCACTGAGCATTGTGGTTTTCCTTGAATCACGATTTTTCTCCTTAAGATTACTCTCCTTGTCATTAAAGGGACCGCATTAAGTCCAGTTTTAATTTACCCTGTTCATTTGCATAAACACAACAAAAGCTGCAAATGATCACATATGATCTTTACATCTGCTTTCCTGGAACTTACATAATAAACCGTTAGGGTGACTTTCAGTCTGCCCTTCAGGGCACAGGAGCTGAGCCACATACCTGCCATTCAGCCTTGCCTGTAAACACCTGTCTTTTCCAAGTCCTTCAGGTTTTCAATTGTGCTTTAAGGTCCCTTCTAGACATCTTTCAGGAAAGTAACCTTTGTTCCTTCCCTGGAAAGATTGCCATGGACCACACAACCAACCAAGGTACCAGGCCTGTTTTCTCATGGGATTTTATTACCTTCGAAAGTCAATCCCAGTTCCTCAGGGCTTTTTGGTAGCAACCAGAGCCCAAGCATGTCTTCTTTAGCTATGACATTCTAGTAAAAGTCATGCTCAACAAAACCTCTATTAACAACTGGTCCTATTAGTTCTATGCAAAGAACATTATGTCAGACTTCCGGCCAAGATGGAGACCTAGACAGACATGCTGTCTCCCTCCACAACTAAGAAGGATTACAACTACCTCAAAACTAGAAACAACCAGAAGTTCGAGAAAATCAAACTTCATAGAAGTCCAGCAAACAAAAATATAAAAAAGAAATACTCATCTAGACAGGTAAGAGGAGTGGAACCAGGGTGGAGAGGATGCGATGTGGTGGTGGCAGCAACGGCGGTAGTGGCAGGCCAGAGAAAAGTTCAGTCACGTTTTAAAAAGTCAGGAGGGACACCTGGGGAGCTTTCCCAGCTCCTCACTGGACCTCGAAGCTCACAGTCCCAGCACCAGAGAAAATCAAGCCTCATTGCTTCTGACTGTGCAGACCAGTGGGGGTTGGGGTGAAGGCAGAAACTGCTTGTCTCTCAGCAGAGTCTGCTTGTTTAAAAAAACCCCACAGTCCTAAAACATCTGCAGACCCGCCCACTCTGGGAATGACGGCCAGGGCAGCAGCTAGAGGGGCACCAGTCCAGTGTGGAAGTGGGAGAGGTGCCTGGAAAAGAAGTGAATGCTGGGAAGATGACATTTTTTCCTTGCGGACCCCTCCCCCACATACAGCATCACAACGTGGTGAAACAGGTCACTCTGTACTGACGAATTCCTAAGGCTCCGCCTCTTATAACATAACAGGAGCAACAGCTCTACCTGGGACGAAGAGGCTAACAAACACAGGAGCCTGTCAGAATGAGGAGACAAAGAAGTATGGCCCAAAAGGGGGAATGCGTCAAGGTTCCAGTGGGAGAACTAAGCGATGAGGAGATAGCCAACCTCACAGATGAGGAGATAGAAAACCTAACACATGAAGAATTCAAAACACTGGTGATAAAGATGCTCACAGGCTTGACAGATATGCTTGAGTATGGCAAACGCATAAAGAAGAAATGAAGGCTATGCTAAGTGAAACGGAAAAAAATCCACACAAAACCAATGGTGAAGGGAAGGAAACCGGGGCTCAGATCAATGATGTGGAACATAAGGAAGGAAAAAACAGTCAACCAGTGCAGAATGAGGAAGCAATAATTGAAAAAATGAGGAAAACTTCCCAAATTTTGCAAAGGAGATGCACATACAGGTCTGAGAAGCACGAAGGGTCCTGGGAAAGCTGGACCCAGAGGGGACCATGCCAGGACGCATCATGACTGAGATGCCAAAGGTGAAAGATAAAGAGAGAGTCCTAGGGGCAGCAAGAGAGAGGCAGAGAGTTGCCTACAGGGGGGTGCCTATAGGACTATCAGCTGATTTCTCAGAGGACACTTTGCAGGCAGGAAGGGACTGGCAAGCAGTATTCAATGTGATGAAAAGCAACCTGCAACCAGGATTACTCTTCCAGCAAAGGTATCATTTGGAATGGAAGGGCAGATGAAGTGCTTCCCAGTCAAGGCAAAGCTAAAGGAGTTCATCATCACCAAGTTATTATATGAAATGTCAAAGGGACTTACTTAAGAAAAAGATCAAAACTATGACCACTAAAATGACAACAAACTCACAACTATCAACAACTGAATCTAAAAAATAAAAACAAAATCCAACTAATCAAACCAGAATAGAAACAGAATCACAGGTATGGGGATCATTTGGAGGGTTATCAGCTGGGAGGGGAGAAGGGGAGAAATGGGGATATGGTGCAGAGATTAAGAAGCACAATCAGTTGGTACAAAATAGACAGGGGGAAGTTAAGAGTAATATAGGAAAGGGTGAAACCAAAGAACTTATATCCACGACCCATGGAAATGAACTAAGGGGGGGGGTGGGATTGCTGTAGGGAAGGGAGTACTGGGCGGAGGGGAGCAAAGAGGAAAAAATAGAACTACTGTAACAACATAATCAATAAAATATACTTTTAAAAAAACCTTATGTCATTGCTTACTTCTTCAGAATGCCAAATTCTGGAGGGATCAGGTAGGGAGAAAAATATACAGTATGAAGGGTAATCCTTGTCCTTCTAATATTCACTAAAAAAGCATTTCCATACTTTACATTTTCTTTTGTTCACTGTCCTACATGTGAGGGTTTTTTTTGGGGGGGTGCTGACTTTCATTTTTTCCCCCACTAAAAATTTTTTTGTTTGTTTTTCTATTACAGTTGTTCCACCTTTTTCCCTATTGTTTCCCCACACCCTGTTCACCCCTTCTCCCAGAATCAGTCCCCACCCAGTTGTCCATGTCCATGGGTCATTTATACATGTTCTTTGACTAGACACTTCCCCTTCTTACCCCCATCTCTTCCACCCCTCCCCCCTTGTCACTGTTAGTCTACTCCTTGTTTACATACCTCTGGTTCAGTTTTGCTTGTTTGTTTGTGTTGTTCATTAGCTTCCTGTAATAGGTGATAGCATAAGGTATTTTTCTTTCATTGCCTGGCTTATTTCGCTAAGCATAATTCTCTCTAGTTCCATTCATGTTGTTGCAAATGGTAGAAGCTCCTTCTTTTTTTCTGCTACATAGTAATCCATTGTGAAAATGTACCACAGTTTTTTGATCCACTCATCTACAGATGGGCACTTAGGTTGTTTCTAGCACTTGGCTATTGTAAATAGTGCTGCTGTGAACGTAGGGGTGCATAAGTTCTTTTGAATTGGTGTTTCGGAATTCTTCGGACATAATCCTAGCAATGGAATTGCTGGTTTAAAAGGCAGTTCCATTTTTAGTTTTTTGAGGAAATTCCATACTGTTTTCCATAGTGGCTGCACCAGTCTGCATTCCCACCACAGTGCACCAGGGTTCTCTTTTCTCCACATCCTCGCCAGCACATGTTTGTTGATTTGTTGATGATGGCCATTCTGACAGGTGTGAGGTGGTATCTCATTGTGGTTTTTATTTGCATCTCTCTGATGGCTAGTGATGTTGAGCACTCTTTCATATGTCTATGGACCCTCTCTATGTCCTCTTTGGAGAAGTGTTTGTTCAGGTCCTTTGCTCATTTTTTAATTGGGTTGTTCGTCTTCTTGGTGTTGAGTTGTATAAGTTCTTTATATATTTTGGAGATCAGTCCCTTGTCTGAGGTATCATTGGAAAATATATTTTCCCAAATGGTTGGTTCCCTTTCCATCTTGCTGATGTTTTCTTTTGCTGTGCAGGACATCTTTAGTTTGTTGTAGTCCCATTTGTTTATTTTTTCCTTTATTTCCCTTTCCTTGGGAGATATATCAGTGAAAATATTGCTATGTTGGATATATGAAATTTTCCTGCCTATGTTTTCCTCTAGGATTTTTATGGTGCCATGGCTTACATTTAAGTCTTTGATCCATCTTGAGTTTATTCTGGTGTATGGTGTAAGTTAGTGGTCTAGTTTCATTTTTTTGCTTGTCCCTGTCCAGTTCTCCCAACACCATTTATTGAAGAGTTTCTTTTCACTCCACTTTATGTTCCTTCCCCCTTTATCAAATATTAGTTGACCATATAGACCTGGGTTTATTTCTGGGCTCTCTATTCTGTTCCATTGATCTATATGTCTGTTCTTATGCCAGTACCAGACTGTTCTGATTACCGTGGGATTGTAGTACAGTTTGATATCAGCTATTTTGATTCCTCCTACTGTGTTCTTCTTCCTCAAGATTGCTGTGGCTATTTGGGCTCTTTTTTGGTTCCTTATGAATTTTTGAAGTATTTGTTCTAAGTCTGTAAAATATGTAATTGGTATTTTAATAGGGACTGCATTGAATCTATAAATTGTTTTGGGTAGTATGGACATTTTAATGATGTTGATTCTTCCCATCCATGAACATGGTATATGCTTCCATTTATTTGTATCTTTCTTAATTTCTTTCTTCAGTGTTATGTAGTTTTCTGAGTACATGTCTTTTACCTCCTTGGTTAAGTCTATTCCTAGGGACTTTATTTTTCTTGTTACTATGATAAATGGGATATTTTTTCTAATTTCTATCTGATATTTTACTGTTGATGTAAAGAAATGCCTTCAATTTCTGTATATTTATTTCGTACCCTGCTATTTTGCCAAACTCACTTATTAGGTCGAGTAGTTTTTTAGTGGAGTCTATAGGGTTTTCTATGTTCACTGTCATGTTATCTGCAACTAATGAGAGGTTTACTTCCTCTTTTCCAATTTGGATGCCTTTTATTTCTTTTTCTTGTCTGATTGCTGTGGCTAGAACTTCCAAGACTATGTTTAATAGGAGTGGTGAGAGTGGATATCCTTGTCTTGTCCCTGACCTCAGGGGGAATGCTCTCAGTTTTTGTCCATTGAATATGATGTTGGCTTCAGGTTTCTCATATATGGCCTTTATTTTGTTGAGGTATGCTCCCTCTACTCCCATTTTGCTGAGAGTCTTCATCATAAATGGGTGTTGTACTTTATCAAATGTTTTTTCTGCACCTATTGATATGATCATGTGATTTTTGTCTTTCATTTTGTTTAGGTGGTGTATTACATTTATTGATTTGCAAATATTAAACCCTCCTTGCATCCCTGGAATGAATCCCACTTGATCATGGTATATGATCTTTCTAATGTGTTGCTGGATCTGGCTCGCCAATATTTGTTTAAGGATTTTAGCATCTATGTTCATCAGTGATATTGGCCTGTAGTTTTCTTTCTTTGTTGTGTCTTGACCTGGTTTTGGAATTAGACAAACTAGCTTCACAGTAAGAGTTTGGGAGTCTTCCTTCTTCTTGGATTTTTTGGAATAGTTTGAGAAGGATAGGAGTTAGTTCTTTCCTAAATGTTTTGTAAAATTCACCTGTGAAGCCATCAGTTCCAGGGCTTTTGTGTGCCAGGAGGTTTTTGATTACTGCTTCAATTTCACTAGTTGTTATTGGTCTGTTCAGGTTTTCTGCTTCTTCTTGATTCAGTTTTGAAAAATCATATGTTTCCAGAAATTTGTCCATTTCATCTAGGTTGTCAAATTTCTTGCTATACAGTTGTTCATAGTAATTTCTTGCAATCCCTTGTATTTCTGTGGTATCAGTTGTGACTTCTCCTCTTTCATTTCTTATTTTATTTATTTGGGCCCTCTCTTTTTTCCTTGATGAGCCTGGCTAAAGGCTTGCCAATTTTGTTTATCTTTTCAAAGAACCAGCTCCTGGTTTTATTGATCTTTTGAATTGTTTGTTTAGTCTCTGTGTCATTTAATTCTGCTCTGATCTTGATGATTTCCTTCCTTCTACTCACTCTGAGCTTTGCTTGTTGTTGTTCCTCTAGTTCTTGTAGGTGTAGGGTTATATTTTTCATTTGAGATTCTTCTATCCCTTTTAGGTAGGCCTATATTGCTATGAACTTTCTTTCAGGACTGCTTTCACTGTATCCCATAGGTTTTGGGTTGTTGTGTGTTCATTATCATTTGTTTCCAAAAACTTTTTGATTTCCTCCTTGATGTCATTTTTAACCCATTCATTATTTAATAGCACGTTATTCATTCTCCATGAGTTTGAATGTGTTTGAGTTTTTTCCTTGACATTGGTTTCCAGTTTCAAGCCATTTTGATCTGAGAAGATGCTTGATATAACTTCAATTTTCTCAAATTTGTTGAGGCTTGTTTTGTGTCCTACCATGTGGTTTATCTTTGAGAATGTTCCATATGCACTTGAAAAGAATGTATATGTTGCTTCTTTGGAGTGAAAAGTTCTATATATATCAATTAAGTCCACTTGATCTAGAGTGTTGTTCAATGCTTCAATATCCTTGGTGTTTCTTTGCTTCAAAGATCTGTCCATTGTTGATGATGGGGTGTTAAAGTCCCCTACTATGAGTGTGTTGCTGTCTATATCCTTCCTGAGGTCTTTCAAAATATTCCTTACATATTCAGGTGCTCCTATGTTGGATTTTTTTCCCTTAAGTATCATGAAATGTCCTTCTTTGTCTCTTTTTATGGCCTTTGCTGTGAAATCTGTTTTGTCTGATATAGGTATTGCTACCCCAGCTTTTTTTTTTTTTTTCTGTCCATTTGCTTGAAATATTTTTTTTCATCCCTTCATTTTCAGGTCTGTGTAGATCTTTTGTTCTGAGGTGGATCTCTTGTAGACAGCATATATGTGGGTCATGCTTTCTAATCCATTCAGCTACCCTATGTCTTTTGATTGGTGCATTTAATCCATTTACATTTAAGGTTATTATTGATAGGTACTTATTCATTGTCATTTTTTCACTTTGTACCTATGATCCTCTCCCTCTCTTTTTTTCTTCATCTTCTTAAAGCAGACCCTTTAGCATCTCTTGCAATGCTGGTTTGGTGGAGATGTATTCTTTTAGCCTTCTTTTGTCTGAGAAACTCCTTATTTCACCTTCCATTTTGAATGAGAGCCTTTCTGAGTAGTCTTGGTTGTAGGCCTTTGTTTTTCATTGCTTGGAATATTTTTTGCCATTCCCTTCTGGCTTGTAATCTTTCTGTTGAGAAATCTGGTGATAGTCTTATTGTAGCTCCCTTGTATATCATTAGCTGTTTCTCTATGCTGCTTTTATGATTCTCTCTTTGTCTTTCAATGTTGCCATTCTAATTATGATGTGTGTTGAAGTAGGCCTGTTGGGGTTCATCTTCATTGGGACCCTTTATGCTTCCTGGACTTGAGTGACTTTTTCTCTCATCAAGTTAGGAAATTTTTTCAAACAGGTTTTCTATCCTTTGCTCCTCTTCTTCTCCTTCTGGTATTCTTATGATATGGATATTATTATGTTTCGTGTTGTCTTGCAGCTCTCTTAAAACCTCTTCATTCTTTTTCAGTCTTTTTTTGTTTTTTTGCACTGTCTGGGAATTTTTTTCTGTATTGTCCTCCAGCTTGCTGATCCAATTTTCTGCTTCCTCTAGCCCACTTTTAATTCCTTCTACTGTGTTCTTCAATTCAGAAGTTGTATTCTTCATTTCCTCCTGGCTCTTATTGATAGCTTCTATGTCCTTTTTCATGCTAGTGTAATTCTCAGTAAGTTCCTTGTAGTTTCCCTAGAGTTCTTTGTAGTTTTCTTTGAGTTCACTGAGCTCATTGAGTTTCCCTATAATCCATGTTTTGAATCCTATGTCTGATAGTTTGCCTTTCTCTATTTCATTTAGCACTCTTTCTGGAGATTCTTCCTTTCCATTCAGTGGGGCGTTGTTTCTCTGTCTCCCCATTTTTGTGAATTCTCTTGTTTGCTACTGCTTTTTAGATTGATCTGCACTTCCTGAATCTGCCTCTGGTGGCATCTGATCAGGTACCAGTATGGGCCTAGGCAGTCTGTTGGAGACTACCAGAGATCTACTGCCTTTGTCTGTCTCCTTTAGTTGTTAATCTATTCAATCTGTGATCAGCTATCAGGTTTAAGCACCAAGAGTGGGGCAGATTAATTCCTGTGGACAGGCTTTTGCTTCCCCTCAGGCTGACACCACTTGGAGGGGAATGGTCTACCTGCAGTATGGGGAATGAGTCAGCACTGGGACCTGGTCAGCTGCTCCCTCAGTTCTCTCCTCAAAGCCACCACCCCAAATTCTCCCCAAACATCTCTAGACCTCTCTGCCCTCCCTCTGCTTGAGCCCAGGGTAAATGGATGCCAAAATATTTTCATACATGATCCGTTTAAGAGCTCTTTGTCTCCAGCTATTTCTTTCAGGCCAGCAAAAAACACTGTGGTTTTTCGCTTTTCACAGCTGGATGTTATTTTACTTTCTACTCTGTTGGTGTAGGCTGGGAAGCCCAGCTTGGGGTTTAGACCCTGCCCTTCTCAGGGGGAACCCCCAGCTGCTGAGCTGTTTCTCAGTCCCTCCAGCTGCCACCCATGGGAACCCAGCCAGTCTCCATACTTCCTACCAGTCATGTTGTGATGAAGTGGCTTTTCTGTCTCTCCATGGTTATAAGACTTCTCTCCAGCTAGTGTTCAATTGGTTATCCAAATGATTTCTCCACAATAAAGTTGTAATTCCAGATTGGTCCTGAGAGGAAGTTAGTGTAGCTTTCACTTACTCCTCCACCATCTTGGACCCCCCAAAATTATCTTTTAAGAAAGGTACATCAGATCATGTTATTCTTCTGCTTAAATGCCTCCAGTATTTTGAATAAAATCTAATGTTCTTGCCCTGTGCTACAAGGCCTTTGTGATAATTTCTCTGTTTACTTCTCTTTCCTAACCACCTGCCTCCTAAGATCACTGAACTGTTTCCTAACCCCATTCCACTCCCCAGCTCCGGACTTCTGGAAAACATCATACTTATTTCTGTATTAGGGTATTTGCATCAGCAATCTCCACACCCCGCCTAGAAGGCTCTTCTTCTTGCTCTGTTTATGGCTTGCTCTCTCCTGGTATTACATCTTAGTTTAAATGTCACCTCCTCACAGAGGCCTTCCTTGACTACCTAAACAAAAATAGTGCCATGTAGAGAGAGGAAGATGGCAGTGGAGTAAGATGTCTGCTTGCTCCTGTCATGGAAAGCTTGGGATACTGACAGAGGGACGAGTGAGTGAGTACAAACTACGGACAGCTCGAGTGGGGAAGGGAGAGCGAGAGCGGAGTGGAAAAGGGCAGAAGGCTCACCAGCGCTCTCGGAAAGAGTTGCTGGACCCACCAAGCCCTGCGCTCCTGCCATACCGCACCCCAGAGGGACAGCTGCAGACCAGCTCACTGACCGGAATCTGCTTGGAGACTGCAGCCTACTGTGGGCTCGGGGACCAGCGGAGTCCCATAGGGAAACAATAGAAAGGTTTCCGTGAAGGTGTGGGAGGATGGCGAGCAGCCCAGACTATGGAAACCTGTATGATGTGAATCTGGGTGGAGATCCCCCAAACAAGCAGGTCTAGGATCGCAACCACATGACCCGGGTGCACGCATCGCAGCACCAATTAAAAGAGAGGAGCTGAACTGGGCCTGGAGAGATGCCTTAGAAACACGGTCTGGGCCCAAAGCAGGCAGGAATAGCGTGCAGGCGAACAGGGGGGAGCCCAGTGCTGCAGCGTGGAACACAGAGACCTCTTGGAAGGAGGAGCGAAGGCAGGATCCAAGACAGGGCGGAGACTAGGAACATTCGCACTGGCTTGCCAATGGAACAGTGTTACTAGAGAAGCTTGAGGAATGCGGAAGGGTGCCACAGGACAAGTGGGGAGAGGCCCAACTCTGCGGCTCACAGCAGATAGTTACAGCAGGCCCCTGAGTGAGAGAAAAGCAGCCACAGAAACCAGCCAGAGCTCCTCACAGCCAGCCAACCAGGAAAAAATTTGAAACTCATGGAATTTTGACTAGGTGTGGATCCAGAAAAAGAAGACTGCACACAAAGGCTGAACTGAGTAAAAATTTTCCTTTTAATTTTTTTCTTTTTTTTAATAAATTATTTTCTCTTTAAACTATCTCTTTAATCTCTTTCATGCCATCTCTCCCTCCCATCCTTCATCTTTAATTTTTGTTTGTTCATTTGTCTGTTTTGTTTAGCCTCCCTTTCACACTAAATATATAGCATATAACTACTTTATAAATTTAATACTATACACTACCACTTTCTTACTTTATCCTGCATTTTTCCCTCTCTCTTTTATTAACATACAATGTAAATAATACTTACTGTCTTGTATAGTCTTAACACTACTTGCTACTATTATTACTCTATCATCCCCCCTCTCAAAAATCATCTTTTTCTGCATTTCAAACAACTCCTATCTATTTCTCCTATAGTATAATAGCCCTAACCTCTCTACATTTATATTAATACTGGCTCATTTGCTGCCGATAGTGAGATAGAGGGTGGGGGATATTTTTGAGGGTGTGGGTTTCTTGCCTGGGCTGTGTGTTTATGTTTTTTACAGCATCTCCACAAAAGAACTCAAGACAAGGTGGGCAGAGTGACTCTCAATCAACTAGCCACATGGAAGGTCCCACCAAAGAGTAACAGAAATATAACCAGACAGCATAAACAAACGACATAAAGGGTATCCCAAGAACATCAGGCTCAGGAGATCAAAGAGACTGCACCACTGAAATCCCCAGATCTCCTATAAAGAATCTCATACCACAAAGGCGTGAAATCAAAGCAGACAAATCCAAAAAACAAAAATGAACAAGAAGAATCCAACATGGGAAGACGCAGAAACAACCTCCCAATGAAAGGAAAAGAGGAATCCCCAGAAAGAGAGGTAGATGGAATAGACATAACCCAAATGTCAGACATGGAATTCAAAATAATGGCGATGAAGAAGCTCAATATACTCGACAACCTCAAAGATAACTACAACAATCTCCAAGGAAATTGCCAACAGCTCCAAGAAAATCACAGGAAACTTATAGAGAACTATACCAGCATAAAAAAGGACATAGAAACTATTAATAAGAACCAGGAAGAAATGAAGAATACAAACTCTGAACTAAAAAACACAGTAGAATCAATCAAAAACAGGCTAAACGAAGCAGAGGATTGGATTAGTGAGTTAGAGGACAGTGTAGAAAAAAATTCCCAGACAATACAACAAAATGAAAAAAGATTGAAAAAGTATGAAGAAGATCTAAGGGAATTACAGGACAACATGAGACAAAATAATATCCAGATCATTGGAATAAAAGAAGGAGAAGAAGAAGAAGAAGTGATAGAAAAGCTGACAGGAAAAATAATGACAGAAAAATTTCCTAACCTGATGAGAGAAAAAGTCATGCAAGTCCAAGAAGCACAGAGAGTCCCAATGAAGAGGAACCTCAAAAGGCCACCCCAAGGCACATCATAATTAAAATGGCAACATTCAAAGACAAAGAGAGAATCCTAAAAGTAGCAAGAGAAAAACAGCAAATAACGTACAAGGGAGATCCAATAAGGCTATTGACCGATTTCTCAACAGAAAGACTACAAGCCAGAAGAAAATGGTCAAAAATATTTCAAGCAATAAAAAACAAAGGCCTACAACCAAGAATACTCTCCCCAGCAAGGCTCTTATTCATAATGGAAGGTGAAATAAGGAGTTTCTCAGACAAAGGAAGACTAAAAGAATACATCTCTACCAAACCAGCATTGCAAGAGATGCTAAAAGGAATGATCTAAGAAAGAAAAGGGGTGGGGGGAAGAGGGAAGGGAACACAGGTACAAAGGGAAATGAATAATTACATGTCAATAATAACCTTAAGTGTAAATGGATTAAACGCTCTAATTAAAAGACATAGGGTAGAGGAATGGATACTAGAACAGGACCCACATATTTGCTGTCTACAAGAAACACACCTCAAAACAAAAGACTTACACAGACTGAAAGTAAAGGGATGGAGAAAAGCAAATGGACATGAAAAAAAAGCTGGGGTAGCAATACTTATATCAGACAAAATGGATTTCAAAGCAAGGGCAATAAAAAGAGACAAAGAAGGACATTTCATTCATAATACTTAAGAAAACAATCCATCAAGGATATATAACACTGATAAACATATATGCACCCAACATAGGAGCACCCAAATACATAAAGAAAATACTAGAAGACCACAAGAAGGATATTAAAAGCAACACACTCATAGTAGGGGACTTTAACGCTCCATTATCAACAATAGACAGATCTTCAAAGCAAAGAAACACCAAGGATATACAGGCATTGAACAACACACTAAACCACATGGACTTAACTGATATATATAGAACTTTTCACCCCAAAGAAGCAAAATATACATTCTTTTCAAATGCACATGGGACATTTTCAAAGACATACCACATGATAGGACACAAAACAAGCCTCAACAAATTTAAGAAAATTGAAATTATACCAAGCATCTTTTCAGACAACAATGCCTTGAAACTAGAAATCAACCCCGAAGAAAAAAATCAAAGACACCCAAACTCGTGGAGAATGAATAACATGCTATTAAATAATGAATGGGTTAACGATGACATCAAAGAAGAAATCAAGAAATTTCTGGAAACTAATGATAATGAACACACGACAGCTCAAAACCTATGGGACACGGCAAAAGCAGTCCTGAGAAGGAAGTTCATAGCTATACAGGCATATCTGAAAAGGATAGAAGAATCTCAAATAAAAAATCTGACCCTAAAGCTACAAGAACTAGAACAACAACAACAAACAAAGCCTAAGGCAAGAAGGAGGAAGAAAATCATCAAGATCAGAGCAGAATTAAATGACATAGAGACTAAACAAACAGTTCAAAAGATCAACAAAAGTAGGATCTGGTTCTTCGAAAAAATAAACAAAATCGACAAGCCTTTAGCCAGACTCATCAAGAAAAAAAGAGAGAAGTCCTAAATAAACAAAATCAGAAATGAAAAAGAAGAAATCATGACTGATACTACATAAATACAAAGGATTGTAAGAAATTACTACGAACAACTGTATGGAAAGAAATTTGACAACCTAGATGAAATGGACAAATTTCTAGAAACACATAACCTTCCAAAACTGAATCAAGAAGAAGTATAAAGTCTCAACAGACCAATAACAAAGAATGAAATTGAAACAGTAATCAAAAATCTCCCAGCGCACAAAAGCCCTGGACCAGATGGCATCACAGGTGAATTTTACAAAACATTTAGGAAAGAATTAACTCCTACCCTTCTCAAACTATTTCAAAAAATCCAACAAGAGGGAAAACTCGCAAACTCTTTCTATGAAGCCAGTAATACCCTAATTCCAAAACCACGTCAAGACACAACAAAGGAAGAAAACTACAGGCCAATATCACTGATGAACATAGATGCTAAAATCCTCAACAATATATTGGCAAACAGGATCCAGCAACACATTAAAATGATAATACACCACGATCAAGTGGGATTCATCCCAGGGATGCAAGGATGGTTTAATATTCACAAATCAATAAATATAATACATCACCTAAACAAAATGAAAGCCAAAAATCACATGATCATATCAATAGATACAGAAAAAGCATTTAATAATGTACAACACCCATTTATGATGAAAACACTCAGCAAAATGGGAATAGAGGGAGCTTACCTCAACATAATAAAAGCTATATATGAGAAACTTGAAGCCAACATCATATTCAATGTACAAAAACTGAGAGCATTCCCCCTGAGGTCAGGAACAAGACAAGGATGCCCACTCTCACCACTGCTATTCAACATAGTGTTAGAAGTCCTAGCCACAGCAATAAGACAAGAAAAAGAAATAAAAGGCATCCAAGTTGGAAAAGAGGAAGTAAAACTATCATTAGATTCAGATGACATGATAGTGTACATAGAAAACCCTATAGACTCCACTAAAAAACTACTCGATATAATAAGCGAATTTGGCAAAATAGCAGGGTACAAAATAAATACACAGAAATCTAAGGCATTTCTGTACACCAACAATAAAATATCAGAGGCAGAAACAAAAAAGAAAATACCATTTACTATAGCAACAAGAAAAATAAAGTACCTAGGAATAAACTTAACCAAAGAGATAAAAGACCTGTACTCTGAAAATTACGTAACATTGAAGAAAGAAATTAAAGAAGATACAAATAAATAGAAGCAAATACTATATTCTTGGATGGGAAGAATCAACATCATTAAAATGGCCATATTACCCATAACAATTTACAGATTCAGTGCAATCTCTATTAAAATACCAATGACATATTTCACAGACCTAGAACAAGTACTTCAAAAATTCATATAGAACCAAAAAAGACCCCGAATAGCAAAATCAATCTTGAGACAGAAGAACACAACAGGAGGAATCACAATACTAGACATCAAACTATACTACAAAGCCACTGTGATCAAAACAGTCTGGTACTGGCATAAGAACAGACATATAGATAAATGGAACAGAATAGAGAGTCCAGAAATAAATCCAGAACTATACAGTCAACAAATATTTGATAAAGGGGGAAGGAACATAAAATGGAGTGAGAAGAGCCTCTTCAATAAATGGTATTGGGAGAACTGGACAGGAACATGCAAAAAAATGAAACTAGACCACCAACTTACACCACACACCAGAATAAACTCAAGATGGATCAAAGACTTAAATGTAAGCTGTAACATCATAAAAGTCCTAGAGAAAAACATAGGCAGGAAAATTTCAGATATCCCAAGTAACAATATTTTCACAGATACATCTCCCAAGGCAAGAGAAATAAAGGGAAAAATAAACAAATGGGACTAAATCAAACTAAAGAGTTTCTGCTCAGCAAAAGAAAACATCAGCAAGATGAAACGGAAACCAACCATATGGGAAAACATAATTGCAATGACACCTCAGACAAGGGACTGATCTTCAAAATATATAAAGAACTTATACAACTCAACATCAACAAAACAGACAACCCAATTAAAAAATGGGCAAAGGACCTGAACAAACACTTCTCCAAAGAGGGCATACAGAGGGTCCATAGACACATGAAAGAATGCTCAACATCACTAGCCATCAGAGAGATGCAAATAAAAACCACAGTGAGATACCATTTTACACCTGTCAGAATGGCCATCATCAATAAATCAACAAACAAGTTCTGGGGAGGATGTGGAGAAATGGGAACCCTAGTGCACTGTGGTGGGAATGCAGACTGGTGCAGCCACCGTGGAAAACAGTATGGAATATACTCAAAAAACTAAAAATGGAACTGCCTTTTGAACCAGCGATACCACTGCTAGGATTATACCCGAAAACTTCTAAAACCCTAATTCAAAAGAACTTTTGCACCCCTATGTTCATGATAGCAGCACTGTTTACAATAGCTAAATGCTGGAAACAGCCTAAGTGCCCATCTGTAGAGGAGCGGATTAAAAAACTGTGGTACATTTACACAATGGAATACTATGCAGCAGAAAGGAAGAAGAAACTCCTACCATTTGCGGTGACAACATGGATGGAACTAGAGAGAATTATGCTTAGTGAAGTAAGCCAGGCAAAGAAAGAAAAATACCTTATGCTATCATCTAATACAGGAAACTAAGTAACAACGCAAACAAATGAACTAAATAGAACAAGGAACAGAATAACAGTTATTAGGGGGAAGGGAGAGAAGGGGGATAAGTAAGAGAAGGGTTTAGTCAAAGAACATGTATAAATGACTCATGGACATGATGGACATGGACAATGGGGTGGGGGGGGAGGTATGATTGTGGGAAAAGAGGTGGGCTGGGTTGGCGGCACCAACCGGGGAAAAAATGGGACAACTGTAATTGAAAAACAAAATAAAAATTCTATTTTAAAAAAAATAGTTCCATGTACCGTTTTATCATAGCACTCAGCACTCCATGCTATTATCTATCTGTAGTCAAAGATGAAATACACCAGGCAATGCAAGAGATGATTTTATTCAGACTATCACAATAGAAAAACAATTTATTAATGGGGACTATCTCAGCAAAAAAGAAGGGGGTCTGGAGTTTCATAAGGGTGGGTAAATAAGGAGTCCACAGCAAGTTCTGAGGGAGTAGTGAAGAGGAATGGAGAGAATGTGCAAGGGAGAACGGGGTCTTTGTGACCGGCCATAGATGAAATTCAGTCCTCTCTCTCTCTCTTTCTCTCTCTCGACCCCCCCAATAAAAAAAGTTATAGATATTTGAAATAAAACTTGTAATAGTTTCAGTAGGATTAGATTATGTGCTCAAGAGGTCACTTGATTTAAAATCAATTTTTAAAATGCTGTATTGGGTACCTTGTTATTATTTACTTGGAATTACATCTTACTTGTATATTACAGGTCTTTGAATTAATATGTCACCCTGAAAATGTTTATTGGTAGATCTAAAAATCAAACTGAATTTTGAAGGAAATAGTAGAGACTTGAGTCAAAAAGACAAGCTTTTAAAGGACTCAAATATGACAGGAAGTCAGCTGTGTGTAACTATATAAAATCACAGACTGTCAGAAGTGCTGGGGACCTCAATCATTCCAAATCCCTAATTTCAAAAATGAGGAAACTGGACTTTTGGCCAAGATGGAGGCCTAGACTGACATGCTCCGTCTCCCTCCACAACTAAGAAGAACTACAACTACCACAAAACTAGAAATAACCAGAAGTTCCAGAAAATAAAGCTACATGGAAGTCCAACGTATGAAGTTATAAACAAGTGGTGCTCATCCAGATGTATAGGAGGGGCGAAGCCAGGGCAGAGAGGTCAAGCTCTGCTGGTGGCTGCAGCGACAAGCGGTGGGACTGCGGTAAGCACAGACACCCGTATTTAAGGAGAGGCGAAAAGCACCTGGGAGGCACCCCAGGCTGCAGACCAAACCTGTTAGCTCGCAATTCCAATGCCAGGGAAGGAAGACCCCCATTGCCTCGGACTGTGAGGTCCAGGGATCATGGGGATGGAAGAGGAGGTTCCTGATCTCTCAGCGGAGAGTGAATGGCAGGAATCCATCTTAGACCTCTGCCCCCACACAAAGCACCACAGTGTGGTGATAAGGGTCACCTGGTAGTGACGAGTGCACAGGGTTCTGCCCAGTATAACATAGGAAGTGTGACAGCCCCGCTCAAGAAGGAAAGGCAAAACAAAAACTGTCAGGATGGCAGGGATAATAATAGAGATCCCAATCACGCAGCTGACCAGAAAACAAATACATGAATTAACGGACAAACAAATAGATAATCTTTCTGAGGCTCAATTCAGAGCTATAGTTATAAGACAGCTTACAGAAATAACAGTGGGACTTAATCAAGATGGGGAAGGAATGAAGTCCAGTCCTGCTGAAATGAACAAAAACACATACAAAACAAGTGGTGAGGGAAGGAAAACCAGGGATCAAATCAACAAATCAGAACACGGGGAAGGAACAAACAGTCACCCAGTGCAGAAAGAGGAAACAAAAAGTGAGAAAAATGAGAAGTTCAGAAACCTCTGGGACAACTATAAGAGAGTGAACACCCAAATTATAGGGTTGCCAGAAGGTGAAGAAGAATTAGAAACTGAAAAATTATGTGAAAAAATAATGAAGAACTTTCCTAACTTGGGGAAGGAAATAGACTTACAGGTCCAGGAAGCACAGAGAGTGCCAAAAAACTGGACCCAGGGAGAACCATACCAAGACACATTATAATCAAAATGTCAAAAATTAAAGATAAAGAGAGAATCTTAAAGCAGCAAGAGAGAAGAGAATTGTGTACAAAGAGGTCCCAATTAGACTATCAGCTGATTTCTCAAAGGAGACTTTGCAGACAAGAAGGGACTGGCAAGAAATATTCAAAGGGATGAAAATCAAAAACTTACAGCCATGATTACTCTATCCAGCGAAGCTGTCTTTCAGAATAGAAGGGCAGAGAAAGTGCTTCCAGGACAAAGTAAAACTGAAAGAGTTCATCAGATCCAAACCACTGTTATATGAGATGTTAAAGGGATTCGTTTAAAAGAAAGAGGATCAAAACTATGAACATTAAAATGAAAACTGTATCACAACAACCAACAGCAGAAGCTAGGGAATCGAAACAAAGGCAAACTAAGTAGGCAACGAGAGTGGAAAAAGAATTATAGGTATGGGGAACATTATGGGGGGGGTTCAGCAGGGAGGGGGAAGGGGGTAAAGGGAGGGAGATGATGCAGAAATTAAGAAGCATAGTAGGAAGCCCTGGCTCCTGTGGCTCAGTGGATTGAGCATCGGCCTGCGAACCAAGTGTCGCTGGTTCAATTCCCAGTCAGGGCACATGACTAGGTTGCATGTCAGGTCCCCAGTTGGGGGTGTGAGTGAGAGGCAACCACACAGTGATGTTTCTCTCCCTCTCTTTCTCCTTTCCCCTCTCTCTGAAAATAAATAAATAAGTAAACAAATAAAATTTTTTTAAAGATTCTTTTTAAAAAAAGGAAGCATAGTAGGAGGGAGTGGAGTAGACAGGAAGATGTTGAGAAGAACTATATGCACAACCAATGGGCATGGACTAAGGTGGGGGACAACTAGTGGGAGGGGGAGTTGCTGGGTGGAGGCGAGCAGAGGGAAACGAAATTGGGACAACTGTAACACCATAATCAATAAAACATATTTAAAAAATGAAAGAAAGAAAAGAAAAAATGAGGAAACTGAGGCCCAGAGGAAATGAGGTGACTTGTCTGAGAGCACACAGGATGGAGAGGAGTCTAGGGCTGAGTCTCCTGATTTTTAGTCCAGTGTTTTTGTTTTTGTTTTTGTTTTATTTAATATATTATCTCTCCACTTATTTAAACATAGAAAAAAGTTTTTAAAAAAATCTTAAGTTGTTTACTTCTTCTCAAAAAATGAAATCAAATTATAGTCATTTCAAGCAGAAATGTGGGTGAATTCTATCTGACTCTTCTTATTTATTTTTAAATGCATCCAGATGTAGGCAAGATAGTTTAAATAAAGCATCTTTAAACTTTGATGTTCCATTACTAATTTGTAACTCTTTATGCCTATTGCAAATTACTCCTTGGACAAGTCATTCTGAGAGCCCCAGACCCTGATCAAGGTTTTTCCTTGCTGACACCTCTGTTTTAAATAGGCAGGTATCCTGCTTCCCAAAACTCCTTAAGGACTTCAACTTGTGACTCAATATGAATGCTTTAAATTAGAATATCAGTTCATTTTTGGAAAATTGATCTGAAGTTATAAGTATGGTGCTTCAAAATAGTTTAAACAACTTCCCTGCAATGTTAGCTAAAGTATTAAAATATCTTTATATCTTTAAATCAGATACTTCAACCCATGCCATACCTGCCTGTTGGGTAACAGAAGCTCAAAACTTGGGAATTCTAAATTATTGAGCTTTTATAGTCTTTTCAATATGTGGTTCTACATCATACCAGGCCTTTGTTAAAAGACAAAACCTAATATGCCAAGTACTATATGTGCTGCTGTTGACATTTAATAAATATCAAAGAGAATAATATTGTTTCTCACTAAAAGAATAATTTGGGTTATAAGCTTTTATAGGAATGGCTCTCTTCCTAAAATGATGTCCTAAAATTCCTAGATCCAAGAAAACAAGAAATTCAAATGTTAGTATATACAGTTGTATACTTTAAAACTCTGGATCATAAAAACTATCTTTTTATAAAAAAACATGGTTCAAATAATTAATATCTCTTGAGCATTTAGTATCTTCAAAGTACTGTCTTAGGCTAGGAAGAGAGAGACAGTGAGGCAGGTATGACTGAAACAGAGTTCCTAACTTTAAGAATCTTTAAATTCCCTAGAAGAGATAAGACATATAAAGAAACACCCTTAGTGCACAGTAATTGTGATGTATCAAAGGCCAGGTAAAAACACAAGGATATACACCTTGGTTTGTTTGTTTGTTTGTTTTGAGGTGAGGAGCCTTGAAGTCACTATAATTTGATTTCAGTTTTTGAGAATAAATAAACAACTTATAAAAAAATTTTATTCTTTTCTATATTTAAGTAATAAGAATGCAGAAGCAAACAAAACCAAATTCCAATCTTTCAGGAGATTACAGTGTATTGGGAGAGACAAGTTACATGCAATAAACAATCTATTCCACATCTATATTCATATTTATCTATATGTATATATGGTGTCAGGTGCAGAGTAAGAAGAGAGAATGACACTGTTTTAGATAGGGTATTCTGAGATGGCCTCTTCTGATACCGTGATATTTGAGACTTGACAGAGGTGAGGAAACAAGCCAAGAGGATCATATCTAGGGGAGAAGACCATTCCAGGCAGGTGGGAAACAAGTTCCGGGAACATTTCAGTGTGGCTAGAACTCAGTGTCCTGGTGGGGGGAGAGGGGGTTATGAGAAGGTCGGTTAAGAGATGTGGCTGGAAAGGTAACTGGGGTCAGGTCATGCCAATACCAAGGGCTTTGAAGGTCCTTGAAAGAACTCTGGTTTTCGCTCTAAGTGAAAGGGGAGCCACTGAAGAGCTTTAACTAAAGCCAGGGGCATGGTATGACTTGGGTTCCAGCAGGATCATGCTGGTTGCTGTAGGGAAAAGTGCACAGGAAGGAAGCTCAGTCAGTGAATGAATTAGTGTCGGGCTGTGCAACCAATTACCAGGCAAAGATACTAAGCAGCTTAAACGAAGAAATGTATTTTCTCACAGATCTGGAGGATAGAAGTCTGAAATCAAGATGACTATAAGGTTGGTTCTTTCTGGAGACTCGGATGGAGAACCCATTTCATGTCTTAATTTAAGCTTCTAGTGGTAGCCAGCAATCCTTGGTGTTCCTTGGACAGTAGACATACCACTGCGTCTGCCTTCCTCTTCACATGGCCTTTCTCTCTGTGACTGTGTTCATTTCCACTTTTATATCTCTTAGGATGCTCATCATCAGATTTAGGGCCCAAGAAAAACTCATGTCAAGATCCTTAACTTAATTACATTGGCAAAGACCCTTACTCCAAATAAGGTCACAGTCTGAGGTTCTGGGTGGACATGTAAATATTTGGGGGAGCCATTATTCAATCCTGTATGGGGGTGTTTGAGTAATTCACACCCAGGGCATTAGAGTGACATGGGAAGAAGGCAAAGAACTGGTGTGCCTTTTTTTTTTTTTTTTTACTTTGAGTCCTCAGGCCCCAGAACAATGCCTGGCACAGATGAAGTGCTCCATAAATGTCTGTGGAAATAATCTGTGTTACAGCTTCCACTCCTCAGAAGGACCAGGGCACAGAGGGTCGGAAAACCCCCTTGCTCATTAAGGTATGGCAGCCTAACCCTAAGCCTGCCACTGGAAGCCCTCAGTGAGATCTCTCCCTTCTCTAACCTCATACAAACCTGATCATCTGTTCTCAAGTGAGCTCTCGTGGTGTTAAGTTCTCCTCAGGAGCCCTATATCCCAAGCCTCTGACCACGTTAGAGACTCCTCGTGGAGAGCCAGTTGCATTTCCTATCTTTGCATTCAGGAAAACAAAAACAGTTAGCATCCTGTGGCTATAATCCCTCCGCACTTAGATGGAGTGACCATTGACTGGTTGCCTGGCTGGCCCAGAATAGCCTGGGAAACTAGAGATCTTTGACTTTCCTAACTGCCCTGTAGATGTGGGGGGCAGGAGGGGGTGGGGAGGAAGGTGCTTGTCTGCCACTCGTAAGTAGCTGTGTCTGATAATATGATTCTAGTTGTAATCTCTGCTGAAGGGAGGTCCTGTTCCTCTCATTGTGGCTGCTCTGATCGGGGAAGAAGCCCCTTCCAACAGGCACCTATATTTTTTATTCATATCACTGTTCCTGGAGGTCCCTCTTAGGACAATGATTCTCAGACTTGGCTGCTCATAGGACTCACCTGGAGGAATTTTAACAAATACGGATCCTGGGATCCCATCCTTAAAGATTTTGATCTAGTTTGTACAGGGTGTGGCCGGGCACTTGAATTTGTCAAATCTCCCCATGCAGTAAAGTTTAAGAAGCATCATCTTTGTAGAGTCTTCAGCTGATATCAGTTATTGATTTTGGTGGTATCTCTTTTTTTTTTTTAAGTTAATTAATTTGTTTATTTATTTATTTTTAGAGAGAAGGGAAAGGAGAAAGAGAGGGAGAGAAACATCACTGTGTGGTTGCCTCTCACTTGAGCCCCCAACTGGGGACCTGACGTGCAACCTAGTCATGTGCCCTGACTGGGAATCGAACCAGCAACACTAAGCTCACAGGCCGAAGCTCAAGCCACTGAGCCACAGCAACCAGGTTGGTGGTACCTCTTGTCTCTGCACTTTTGTGTGCGGGGCGGGGGCATTAGTGAGAGATTATTCTACAGGGAAGTTCCCAATGCTAAACCCCTACGTTGCTTTAGAGCCATCTGTAGTCACATGCAAATCACAGTCTGGGATTATGAGAAGGAATTTGCCCTAAAGTAACCTGCCTCTGCCCACCCTCCTCAACTTGGAATTTTATTGTTTTAATACTATTCTTCACGCCTAGTCTACAATAAGTGTCTTGGTATGTTTTCTGGAGAGACAGCCAATGCAAGAGTTAAAACAGCACAACAGTACCTTCCCTTCTCAAACCGTACAGAGTTTTTTAATTAATGTTTGTTTCTTAGGTCAGGCACTAGCTGGGTCCTCTGACCATGGTCATTTCTATTTTTCCTTGAACACTTCATTGGCATGGTTTCCAGTGGGGCACTGGGAAATTTGGTGCATTAGCACAATTTCAGACTACTAGGAAAAGGAAAGGAGGGAGGCGGAGTCTGGCCGGAATCCACCTGGGGAATACTGAGATCCAGAAGCAGAATGGGGAGGCTAACATTGGCATTTCAAGGTTTCAAGATTCCCAGGGACAACAAAACAACCCTATCAGCTGCTGCTTTCTGCTCTAAATCCTGCTTAGATACAATTACACACCAATTAACTAAGCAAGATATACTTTAGCAATTTTTTAATTGTTCTGAATAATTTTAATTATTCAAGAAATCATTCAACACACATTCCCACTTTTCCCCCTTCTGTGTCTTTCTCTGTCCCTCTTGTCCCCCTTCTCTCTTTTCTCTCAATTGCTCTCCTCTCCCTCCTCCCCTCTTCCCCACCTCTCTACTCCCCTCCTTGTCCTCTTCCCTCCCCTCCCCTACTTTCTTATCCTCCCTTTCCATGACTCCTAGCAGCTCTGCTAGGCATGAGAAGGCATCACTGACTTCAGATTCAGGGACACTGTGCCTTTGAAAGTTTTTTAAAAGAATCACTGAAACAGAACACAAATGAAATTGACCAGCTTAAAACTGGTTCTGCTCCCTTAAAGCAAATCAGTGATTAATACAACCCTTGAGCTATCTTAGAGAGACAGTACTGGGCATGTGCCACTCCTGACCTCCAGCTGCTCCTGAAACAAAAGTGTCGCCTCTCCCCATGGAACCAAAGGATTGGGACATGAACAGAACTTGAACGCCAGCACCCTTCAGAAGTGAAGGGTCTCTACTCCAAGAAGATCTGGTGCTGAAACTCCTTACCATAAATGGCTAAGTTCCAAGGCACCCCAATTAAAACTTGCCCTGCAAGCACTTCCCTCTAATTGCAAAACACCCTCTGTTGGTAAGCCCTTGGGGAGTTCAGGCTTGGTGGGCACTCTCCATCCTCCCCAAAGAAGAGGCAAATTTTAAAAATATATTTTACTGATTATGCCGTTATAGTTGTCCCAATTTCTTTTCCCTTTGGTCCCCTCTACCCAGTACCCACCTTCCCTCCAGCAATTGCACCCCCCTTAGTTCATGCATGACTAATATGCGTCATGCATATTAGTTCTTTGGCTTCACCCTTTCCTACGTTATTCTTAACTTCCCCCTGTCTATCTTGTACTAACCAATTATGCTTCTTAATCCCTGCACCATTCCTCCCTCTTCCCCCTCCCAGCTGATAACCCTCCAAATGATCCCCATACCTATGATTCTGTTCCTTTTCTGGTTGTTTGCTTAGCTTGGTTTTTTTTTTTTTTAGGTTGTATTGTTGATAGTTGTGAGTTTGTTGTCATTTTACTGTTCATAGTTTTCACCTTCTTTTTCTTAAATAAGTCCCTTTAGCATTCCGTATAATAATGGCTTGGTGATGATGAACTCCTTTAGCTTTACCTTGGCTGGGAAGCACTTTATCTACCTTTCCATTCTAAATGATAGCTTTGCTGGATAGAGTAATCTAGGTTGTACTTGCTTTTCATCACTTTGAATACTTATTGCCAGTCCCTTCTTGCCTTTTGAGAAATCAGCTGATAGTCTTATGGGAACTCTTTGTACGTAACTCCCTGCTTTTCTCTTGCTGCTTTTAAGAATCTTTATCTTTAACCTTTGGCATTTTAATTATGATGTGTCTTGGTGTGGTTCACTTTGAGTCTAGCTTGTTTGGGACTCTCTGTGCTTCCTGGACTTGTATGTCTATTTCCTTCACCAAATTTGGGAAGTTTTTCTTCATTATTTTTTCAAATAAGTTTTCAATTTCTTGCTCTTCCTCTTCTCCTTCTGGCAGTCCTGTGATGTTGGCATATTTAAAGTTGTCCCAGAGGCTCCTAAGCCTCTTCTCATTCTTTTTCAATTCTTGTTTCTTCTTTCTGTTCTGGGTGAATGTTTATTTCTTCCTTATGCTCCAGATCATTGATTTAAACCCTGGTTTCTTTCCCTTCACCATTGGTTTTGTGTAGATTTTTCTTTGTTTCACTTAGCATAGCCTTCACTTCTTCCCTTCTGTGTTTGCCGTACTCAAGCATATCTGCCAAGTCTGTGAGCATCTTTATCATCAGTGTTTTGAACTCTACATCTGTTAGGTTGGCTATCTCCTCATTTGTTAGGTTGCCTATCTCCTCATCGCTTAGTTCTCCCACTGGAACCTTGATCTGTTCCCTCTCTTGTGCCATACTTCTCTGTCTCCTCAACTTGACAGGCTACCATGTTTGCCTCTGTGTCTTGGGTAGAGCTGTCATACCTGTTACATTGTGAGCGGTGGAGCCTTAGTTATTTGTCAGTATGAGGTGACCTGTTTTTCCACGTTGTGGTGCTGTATGTGGGGGAGGGGTATGAGAGGGAACAATGCCACTTGCTCAGCACTCGCCCCTTTTCCAAGCACTTCTCTCACTTCCTGTATGTGACTGTCACCTCTCTGGCTGTTGCCCTGGCTGTTGTTCCCAGATTGGATGGTTTTACAGACATTCTAGGACTGTGTAGGCCTTTGAAAAACAAGCGGACTCTGCTGAGAGACCAGCAGTTTCTTCCTCCACCCGAACCCCCACTGGTTTTCACAGTCAGAAGTGATGATGCTTTATTTTTCCTGGCGCTGAAACTATCAGCTGTGTGGTGTGGTCTGGTGCTGGGAGCACTCCCTGGGTGTTCCTCCCTACTTTTAAAAAATGCATTACTGTACTTTCTGCCTGCCAGCCACAGCCACTGATGTCACACCATGTCCTCTCCACCCCAGTTCCACCCCTCCTACCTGTCTCATGAGTATTTCTTCTTTATCTTTGTTTGTTGGACTTCCATATAGCTCAGTTTTCTGGAACTTCTGGTGGTCTCCAGTTTTGAGATAATTGTCTTCCTTCTTAGTTGTGGAGGAAGACACAGCATGTCTACCTATGCCTCCATCTTGGCCAGTCTACCATCCAAAGAGACACTTTTTATGACAAAATCTTCACCAGTCCCTTGCCCCCATCCCAATGATGTTCTAAACAAAAAATAATTATTTCTTCTGCTAATAGCTCCCTTGCCCCACCTTTCCTCCTTTCAAAACACTTCCACTTTGTGCAGCCCCTCAGAGTGCCTTTCTAGTTGCTAGATGGGATGCTGTCTAATTCATGAATATTTTTAAAGATTTTATTTATTTATTTTTAGAGAGAGGAAGGAAGGGAGAAAGAGAGGGAGAGGAACATCAATCAGTTGCCTCTCACACATGCCCCAATCCAGAATCAACCCACAACCCAAACATGTTCCCTGACTGAGAATCAAACCAGTGATCTTCCCCTCCACAGGACGATGCCCAACCAACTGAATCGCACCAGTCGGGGCATGAATTTCTTAATAAAGCCAATTAGATCTTTAAAGTTAATCAGTTTAATTTTGTTCTTTAACAAGCTAAAGAATCTTCAGAAAGAAATCTTATTTGAATGTCTTTTATCTTACTGAAGCAGAGCCTCCAGAAAATACAGCTTCCTTGGACACCACCATCACTGCCCAACCCCAAGGGCATGGAGACAGCTTGTCAATATTTATTAACATCAAAAACCTCAATAGAATGTTTCACACCTTCCTGGTGAAGCCCTAAGCCACCCCTTCCCATTTGTAAAGTTTGGTCTATAAACATTTTATCTCTGGCTATTGAGTGGTTTACTCATCACTGAGTACTCCTGCTACTAACTGTGTGCATAAAACACCTCTTCTCTTCTTTTGTTAATCTCTCTATCCTTAGTTAACTTGCAGTCTCCCACAACAGTCCTCAAAGGTGTTTTCCTTCTAGCATCTTCTTCACATCACTTGGTCTGGGCACTCTTCTTCCTTCTCACTGCATTTACTGCTGAAGAATATCCAAGGGTGGTCTAACTCGGTATCCCTCCCCTGTCAGTTGTGGGTGGGCCCCTTTAGAGACTCAGCCTCGCCTCAGCTCTTCCAGGTGCTGCTTGTCCTCTGGGTCTCAGTTTTGTCTTCCAGTCAGTTCCTGGCCTAGGCTGTCCTCTCAAAGTTTCTGCTAAGGGCCATATCACCTTAGAGACCCCAAGTTATGTACAGTCTCTACACCCTTAATTATCTTCCATGTTCCTGCTCGAGGGCTGCAGAATTGTGAATCGCTCCCATACAGGAGCATAACTACAGGAGATGTAGAAGTTCGAGCGCTGGCCTTTTCTGTGATCAGGAGGCCACAGCACTATGTCTATTGGAGATGCCACCTCCAAATATGACACTTTGGCTTAAGGATTATTTTGAGCTGAAACCAATAGATACAGGAAGAGTTTGCTGCTCTCCCTTTACCCACCTAAAAGTTGAGTACTGTATTGTAACTGCAGGACCAGCCCAAAATGGTCCTAGCCGGCTTCTAACAAGATACTGAGTTGCCTTTCAGAGGTGACAGACCAAAACATGCAGCCAAAAACATCTGCAGAGGAAAGAACTTTGACCTCCAGCTACATGAAGATCCAAAGTCCCACTCCATTCATGGAACCAAGAGACCAGGACATGACCAGAACTTGAACACTGTAACAGCTCCAGGAGTGATGGGTCACCTGTGCAGGAAGACCCGATGCTGAAGCCCCTTATCATATCTTTCCACGAATAGCTAAGTTCCAAAATCAAAACCCACACACCTGCACTTCCTCATACCAGCCTATTCTCCCAAATCCTAACCCTCAATCTTTGCCTTAAAAACTCTTGATTAAAAGACATAGGGGAATTATGGTTTTTTGTTTTGTTTTTTTTTTTAAGGAATCTTTTTTCAATTAATTAATTTTTTAACAAGGTTACTTTATTTTATTTTATTTTTTATTTTTTATTTTATTTATCTGTTTTTAGAGAGAGGGGAAAGGAGAAAGAGAGGGAGAGAAACATCACTGTGCGATTGCCTCTCACGTGCCCCCAACTGGGGACCTGGCATGCAACCTAGTCATGTGCCCTGACTGGGAATTGAACCAGCGAGATTTGGTTCGCAGACCGATACTCAATCCACTGAGCCACAGCAGTCAGGTGGAATTATGGTTTTAAATGAGAGCTCCCCATTCTCCTTGATTGGTACCCTGAAAAATAAATAGTTTTAATTTCTCCATTGCAAATCTTGATGTTCAGTGCTTGGCTTTGCTGTGGCTCAGGTGAGCAGACCCTCATTCAGTAACAGGATAAATTTATCTTTGAGGAAGATGCCCCACATCCCCATGTCAGGAAAGGAAGAGCAACTTATCACCAAAGATGGAGAATTGATGCCAAGATGAGTTTGCATAATCAGATCCTGCTAAAACAGCCCTTACCTTCCATTAGTCTCTCTATATATTTTATAGCTACTTTCCCTCAATGCATCATTCCTCAAGCACAAACCCTCTTTTTTTTTGTTAAAAGGGTATATATATATATAAGCCCCCAGTGTAATTGTTTTTTTGGGTTTTACTTCTTCTCTGTGAATTTCCATGCATATCAATATTAATAAAAAATTTTGTGGCACTTATCCTGTTAATCACCCTTTGTTAATTTAACTCACAGGCCCCCTGCTATAAAATCTAAAAGTATAGAGAAAGTTTTCCTCCCTAGCACTGCTCTCTATTAGACATCTTATGTTGCTACAAGGGCAGCCTCCACTGTCATCTCACTGAATTCCTTGCAGGAATTGGGACACAAGTCTCCTTGTTTCTAATTTCTGTCTCAAACACTCTGGATATCATTCAGAAGTTCTTGTGCCCCAACCACCTTCCCATGTCACAAAGCCCAGGTCAAAGGGACTGGGTCACTTTCAATTATCAATCCTTTCTCTTTAAAAGGGATTTTACTTCTCCTTTCTAACCTGGAGTTATTAACCCTGCCTGCTTCTTTTTCACCTTGTGGACTTGATTATAAGAAGTGAAGGAAAGTAGAGTTTGCCACCCCAAATATGTCTTTTGGAATATTTATTAGTTTACCTTGGTTATTTTTAAGAAACAAAAGACAAAGGAAAAAACTTTGACCTTCCTCCTATCTACCTAAAAGTTATGTAGATAGAGGACTTGCTCCAGGAAAGGCGATATTGTAGCAAATAACTATAGTTTTATTTAAACTAGTGATAGAAACCTAGCAAGGCCTATTTGTTCAAAGTCCTCTCTGTATCTCATTGCTAAAGGTGACTGAGCAAACATGTATCTACCAAACATTTTCTTTTCTACCTGCATGGGAATTGCCTTCCTGCCCTTTGAAGTCCCAAACCACAATCCCCCTCTACTTAGCTCCAGATGGCATGTAAGCCTTAATTGCCCGATGTGTCTTTGGGTCTTTTACTCTTACAGCACCGACAAATGTACAGCAATAATAAATTTTGGGCATTGTCTCCTGTTAACTTGTCTCATGTTAATTTGATAATTAGCCTATCAAGAAGAACTAAGAAAGGTGGGAGGAAAGCTATTTGTTATGCTCTGCCCCTCAGTAGAATTTACCTTTCCTCCCTGACAATTAGCCTTACAACTTAAATTTAATAGCAAAAAAGCAGTTTTGCATTAGAAAATACAGAAAATGTTTTAAATATTATTTTTATATGTATCTCTGTTAGTGCTAGATATAAAATGAGTCCTTCAATTACACCCTTGGTGGGGTGGGATTTAGTCAAGGGAAGTAGTCCATGTGCACATTTGAATTCTAGAAAGACAGCAGCAGTGGCAAAAACACACTTTTTGGATATTCCAGAAACCAATGAAAAATAGAGCAAATAGATAACAAAACCAAGTGAATACAAGCAAACTACCAAAACTCATAAAACCAATCTGGTATTGGCATCTGTGTACAAGAACAACAACAACAAAAAAGTCAGAGAAAGCAAAGGGGACACTCAGGAACTTTAGGATAGGAGGATACTACAATAACCAGCACTTATCACTCACAAGTGCGGCTGATGGATTTGAGAAGAGCAACTAAACCATGCAGACATACTGCTCTCTTCAATAGACATAAGGGTGAGGTCTTCGAGGCTGGAGCAGCCTAGTCCTATGAATATTTGAAACCAATAAACAGGGAGAACTATCTTCCAAAATAGGGACACGGTGAGGGAAAACTGCTGAGCATGGAATTAAACAGGAACAGAGCAATAGAAACAAGGGAAAGAGAACATGCAAGTAAAAGTGGGGGAGAAGAACAGAGCCAGAAAATCTTGGAAATAAATGGCCAAGTTTTGCGTGATTTTTAAATTGAAGATATGATTGAGATAACTATAGATTCACATACCATTTTAAAAAATAATGCAGAGGAGTCCTTTGTATGCTTTACCTTGTTTCCTCCAATGGTAATATCTTGCAAAAAAATGTAATATCAGAACCAAGATATATATCTTTTTTAATAAAAACCTAACTTTATTGAAAATTGGAAAAGATTTTTTTTCACGTTTGTTTTTTGGTTGATGGTTATTGCTTTTGTAAGCTATATGATCCATGGCAACACTTACTAATTGGTACTATACAAAGATGTTTGTTCTTGTCAAGCTCAGATTTAGTTTCAATTTATTCATCAACAAATATACTTACACCTAGAGAAAAACATTTTGATTGGCTCATTAGGGCACCATAATGTAGGTATATGCATTACTTAAGCTGCTAATATAAAAACAAGGCCTCTACTGCAACCTTGAAGCACAGATACAAATTTGCATTTTATGCAAAAATTCAGGGTTTTTGTGTTTTTTTTTTAACTTATTCCTACATTGGTGAGAAATGATGCCAGGAACTTAAGCAATAACTTTTTTCTACCTTTCAGCTGAACAAAAATACAATATGGCATTTTCATGAGGCAAGACTTGCTTCCTTACATTTCACATGAGAATGCAGTATTACCCTTCCCAGAACAAAATGACCAGTTTACTAAGAAAACCATCTTTAGAGGAAGTGTTTCATAAGCACATTTTATTTAAATAAATTCTCCAGTAGGAGAATTCACTGCCTCTTCTTAGAATAAGTCTCTGTCAAGGTATCCGTTAAATTTATCTGTGCAGCTCACATGTCCTTATTGAAAACATCAATATTTTCAAATCACAGTTCCCAAAAGGGCTTTCAGTTCTCAAAATTCGGTGTCTCCTTTGGCTTGCTTCTCTCTTGATTGTACCCAGGCTTTATTAATGGTTCACTTTATATCATCATCTCCATCTTCATAAATTTTCTGTTTCAGTGTCGTAGGAAGGCTTTTCTTTGTCTTTGCACTCTTTTCCCCCTGAGTCAAATAGTCCCATCGCGTGTTTTCTGCTTTCTTTCTACATAAGATAATCACTGTATCTGTCTTGACTTTTTTTGAACTGCCTTCCACAGAGATGGGTTTCAAGAGATTGTTCACAGTCATGGAGTAATTCTTCCCATTTAGATTATTTACCAAAAGATCAAATGACCTCTCTGTGAAATGCACCTGCACGCTCTCAGGAACTCCAGTTACGGTAATGTGGATTTTCACAAACTTATCTGACTGATCCCATCCATAATTACTGATTTTCACTGTGTAGCCGGTTGTAATGGAAGCAACCATGGAAGCCGGCTTTTCATTGTCAAGAGGTTCCTCTTTCCTCTGTGATTTCTGCGGCATCTTGTTCTTGATTTCTGTCTCAACCTTGGACCTTTCAGCTATAAGAGCATCACGTACTCTCTTTCTAGTGGCCTTTTCCATCAGCACCTTGACCTCTTCTAGCTCTTTCTGCGAAGCTCCTCCACCGCTGAAGCCAATGTCGGCCCGGCCAGGCAGGCAGGGACCGAGAGGCAGCACGGCCAGCACAGACCGGGCGTAAACCGGAAACGACACGTCTGCTCGACTCGCAGAACCCACACAACTCGCAGTGCTCGCAGCCTGCGCACGCAGCCTCCCCTGCGTGACACCGCGGCCCGCCCACCTCGCGAGGCGCCTCTGGAACCTTCGGGAGTCCCGCGTCACAGCCCCCACCCCTCCCCATTGCCGCCCGGTTCCCTCAGAATCAAGATATTGGCACTGATACAACCTACCAATCTAACTTAGATTTGTGTACATATTTAGTTCTATACAACTTCATCATACATGTAGGTTAGTGTATCTACCACCACAATCAATAACACTGAAAAGTTTCAAAACCACAAGGATCTTTTATATTGCCTTTCTATAACCACATCTGCCTCCCTCCCTCTCTCTATACTTCTGCCCTCCTGGCAACCACCGATCTGTTTTTCATCTCTGTGATTCGACCATTCTAAGATCATTATATAGTAGTATTTCGTGGTATGGATATACTACATTTTGTTTAACCGTTTACCTGCTGAAGGACAGCTGGGCTGTTTATAGCTATTACGAATAATGACGCTGTAAACATTCATGTATAGGTTTTTGCGGGAAACATAAGTCTTTAGTTCTCTGGGATCAAATTCCCAGAGTGTAATTACTAGATTGTGTTATAGTTGCATGTTCAGTTGGTTAAGAAACAGCAAAGCTATTATCCAGATGAGCTGTGCCATTTTACAGTCCTAGCATTTATTTGATGCTGTTCCATATGCTAAAACTATGCAAACAACAGAAAAATAAGCTCTGTGAATTTAGCCTCCTTCTAACTATTTTGTTCTCTAAAAGAAGAAAAGTAATTTCATGTAAACCACAAAAACTAATTTCACATAAAAATGGGCAAAAGAAAAACCACAAAGTTAAATTTCATACAAAATTATTATAAGAATAAAAGAGAATGAGGAACTGATTATCATTCCTACCAACAGCAGAAGCATTCCAGAAAGTGCCAATAAAACAGATCAAAACTAATCTATTTTTAAAGTAATTAAAAGTTATCAAGAAGATGATAGAAGACATGAGAAAACAACATAAATGAAATTGGAACATGTGGATATAATATGACTAGACTTCAAAGAAGAAATAGAAAAACAAGAAAAATCGTTTAGGTCCTGACTGGTGTGACTCAGTGGATTGGGTGTCATCCCACTCACCAGAAGGTCACTGGTTAATTACCTGTCAGGGCACATGCCTGGGTCATGGGCCAGGTCCCCCAGTTGGGCAACCGATTGATATTTCTCTCCCTGTCTTTCTCCCTCCTTTTTCTCTCTCTAAAAATAAATAAGCACATAAAAATCATTAAAAAGAAAAATAATTTAAAACACTAAAAGGAACACAAGTTCTGTTTACTGTAAAAGCTTTATGGTTATTCTATTACTGTGGTGGCCTCCAATAAATAACACCTGCCTGCCTTTGTGTGGTTCCCCCCACACGCACTAACTCTGGGCGAGGCACTATGAGCTGTCAATGAAATAAGAGCAAATGGCACGCAGGCAGAGGCTTTATAAGTACTTGCACAATGAGATGTGTATTCTTGGAATCCTAGCTCTTAGAACCCAGCTGCCGTTCTGTGAGCAACTCTACTGTGCCATGCAGAGAAGACTTTGGCCAACAGCCCCAGCTGAGCTACCAGATGACAACACCAACCTGTCATCCATGTGGGTAATCATTCAGCCCTGGTGGAGATGTTCCAGCTGACATCATGTGGAACAGACATTCATAGTCCACATAAGCCTGGCCTGAATTACAGAACTATAAGAAAATAAAAGGTTATTGTTGCTTTATGCCATTAGATTTTGGGGTACTTTGCAGTGCAACAATCAATGTAACAAATCCAGAAATACTGACAACTCAGTAATGTTGAGCATTCCTGGCATTCATATCGTCTTGAAATACTATTTCCCACTAAACGAAACCAAGGCTTCTTGGAGAAATTCCAGGTCTGGGCTTGAAATGTGCAGGAGGCATGTGGGACGTCTTTATATGCCAGAGAGCAATGGGCTGGAGCTGCACTAGACCAGCACTGACTCTGAAAACATAGGTAAGTCTACAGCATTAGCCAGACCTTTTCATTCCTATGTTGTATCCTCCACAGAACACAGACGGAAGCAGGAAAATGTAACCCATGAAAAGAACAGTCAACCCATCAGAACTAAACCAGAAATGACAGAGATTATACGACTATAAAGACATTAAAATAATTACTACAACTTTATTTCAAGTGTTCAAGAAACTAGAGGAAATATTTAACGTGTTAAGTAGAGACACAGAATATCTTTAAAAACCTCAAATTGAACTTATAGAAATAAAAACTCTAAGATTAAAAATACACCAGATGAGATTAACTACAATCAAATATTGAAGCAGAAAAGAGTAGTAAATCTAAAGACATTAGAAACTATCAAAATAAAAGAGAGGAAAAATACTGAAAAAAAAACTTAACACCATATCAGGGAATTGTAGGACAAATCCAAGTTATGTAATTAGAATTCCCCAAAAAGGATAGAGACAGGGGGACAAAAAATAATGACTGATATTTTTACCAAATCCAGTGAATCTGATAAATCCACAGATCAAAGGAGCTCCACAAACCCCAATCAAAGAAGCATGAAGAAGACCACGTCAAGGTACATCATGATCTACTTGCTGAAAACCAGTGCTGAAGCCCACATTGCATGTGGGGGAACAAGTACAATGACGATAGCAGGTTTCCTTTTAGAAACAATGCCAAAAAGAAAGAAAAGACACAGTGGAGTAATATCTTTAAAGTAGGAAAGGAAAACTCTGTCACACTAGAATTCCTTACTCAGTAAAACTATCTTTTAAAAACAAAAGTGAAATAAGGACATTTTCTGATTTATAAATGCAAAAAGAATTTATCATCACATCAGCATATCAAGAAATGTTAAAGGAAACCCTTCATGTGAAACAAAAACGACACTAAACAGAAACCTGGATCTTCAGAAATGAGTGAAAAACACCAGAAATTGTAACTATGTAAGTAAATAGGAATAGTAAGTGTATGTACACATAAATATATGTATGATAAAATAAATATTTTGACACATTTTGTGTTAAATATCTTTAAATCTTTCCAATAGCAAAGAGTACAACCAGCACCTATATCTTACTTTCTAAATACCATCCTCCAAAAACAGTAGCAAGGGCTCCCAGGAAAAATGGCTTATTCTAGAGTTGGGGCAATAAATATATAAAATGAGTCAGAAACATCTGGCAGTACCAGGAAATAAGGAAATGCTCAAAAAACAAAGAGATGAATTCATGTCAAAGGAACACAGGAGCCAACGTGGGAAAGGTACTAATGAACAAAGCTGGAAAAAGTTGAGCAACAAAATAGATAATGTAGTATTGGATTATAACCCAAGTATCAAGTATAATGAGTTCATACTCCGTCGTCGTCGTCGGCAGCCGTCCGTCTCGAGAGACGATGGCGTAGCTTCTTAAGAGTCCATCTGCACTGCCGAGAATGGTTGTGCAGTCCGACTCGGCAGTGACACGGTATCTGTCTCCTCCCGTGTTGAATCGACATCTTGCGATGACGCTGGAGTGTCCTCTCCAGTGAAGCTGAAGCTACAGAGCCTGGGCAGGGTGATATGGAGGGTCTGCTGTTGCCCATGCAGCAGACCCCCCCCTCTCTTCGCAGCTGAAGGGTCCAAGGGAAAGACGGAGTCAATACAGCTTGGTTTCAGGTGCGCCGCAGGAGTTGCCGGTGTTGACTACAACGTCAAACCGCCTTAGGGACTCCAGCTCCGGATTTTCTGTCGGGGTTTACTCCCTTAGCCTTTCCCCTGAAGAGGTATGCCGCAAGGCAGC
Source organism: Furipterus horrens (assembly GCF_987537825.1). Lineage (NCBI taxonomy): Eukaryota > Metazoa > Chordata > Mammalia > Chiroptera > Furipteridae > Furipterus > Furipterus horrens. The sequence goes on along the minus strand of NW_028327180.1, from coordinate 49,050,031 downwards.
GGAGGTTTTTTGGAGTCAGAGTTTTCCTTCTCTGATGTGCCCTGACTGGAAGATCGAACCAGCGACACTTAGCTCGCAGGCCGACGCTCAATCCACTGAGCCAAACCAGCCAAACCAGTATGAGTTCATACTAATATAAATAAATAGCTCAATAAATAAATTGGAAAGAAGAGAGAAACCTTCCTTACAGAACAATTCCATTTACTGAATGTACTCACTCTTCCCTTGACAATGTGAAGCTTAAATATCACCACCTGGTTCTTTTCTTTCTTCCTTCCTTCCTTCCTTCCTTCCTTCCTTTGTTTCTTTCTTATTGATTTTATTAGGGTGACATGGGTCAATAAAATTACATAATACATCATCTGTATATTGTATTGTGTGTTCACAAGCCCAGTCCAAGTCTCCTTCCATCACCATTTATCCCCCCTTTACTCTCTCCTAACTCCTCCCACATCCCTTTCCCTCTGGGAATGACCATACTGTTGTCTGTCTATGACAATTGTTTTTTACTTAGTCCTGTTATCTTTTTTACCCAGCCTCCCTACCCTATCCCCTCTGACAGTTGTCAGTCTGTTCTCTGTCTCTATGGGTCTGTTTTTACTTTGTTAGTTTATTTTGTTCATTAAATTCTGAATATAAGTGAAATCATATAGCACTTGTCTTTCTCTGACTGGCTTATTTCACTTAGCATAATGCTCTTCAGGTTCATCCATGCTGTTGTAAAAAGTAAGATTTCCTTCTTTTTATGGCTGAGTCATATTCCATTGTGTAAATGTACTATGGCTTTTTGGTCCACTCATCTGCTGTTGGGCACTTGGGTTGCTTCTCAATCTTGGCTATTGTAAATAATGTTGCAATGAACATAGGGGTGCATATATTCTTTTGAATTAGTGTTTCTGCTCTCTTTGGATATAATTCCAGCAGTGGAATCGCTGGGTCATAAGGCAGTTCCATTTCAATTTTTTGAGGAAACTCCATACTGCTTTCCACGGTGGTTGCACCAGTCTGCATTCCCACCAGCAGTGCACCAGGGTTTCCTTTTGTCTACATCCTCACCAATACTTGTTTTTGTTGATTTATTGATGATGGCCATTTTAATAAGTATGAGATCTCATTGTGGTTTTAACTTGCATCTTTCTAATTAATGACATTGAGAATCTTTTCATATGTCTATTGGCCATCTATATGTCCTCTTTGGAGAAGTGTCTAATCCGGTCCTTTGCTCATTTCTTAATTGTATTGTTTGTTTGTTTGGCATTGAGTTTTATAAGCTCTTTATAAATTTTGGGTATTAACCATTTACCAGATATTACTGGCAAATATAGTCTCCCATTCAATGGGTTGTCTTTCGTTTTGTTGATGGTTTCCTTTGCTGTGCAAAAACTTTTTAGCTTTTATTAAAATCCACACCCAAGGATATGCTTTTGATTTCAGAAAGAGAGGGAGGGAGGCAGACAGAGAGAGAGAGTGAGAGAGAGAGAGAGAGAGAGAGAGAGAGAGAGAGAGAGGAGCACTGATGTGAGAGAGAAACATTGATCAGTTGCTTCCTGTATATTCCCTGACCAGAGATCAAAACTGCAAACTAGCTATGTGCCCTGAGCAGGGATGAAACCTGCAACCTTCTGGTGTATGGGACAGCACTCCAACCAACTGTGCCACCCAGCCAGGGCAAAAACGTTTTAGTTTGATGTATTCTCATTTGTTTATTTTTTCTTTTGTTTTCCTTGCCTGACAAGAGATATCAGAAAAAATATTGCTATGAGAAATGTCCAAGATTTTACTGCCTACGTTTTCTTCTATAATTTTTATGGTTCTGAGTCTAACAATTAAGTCTTTAATCCATTTTGAGTTTATTCTTCTCTATGGTGTAAGAAGGTGGTCTGGTTTTGGGGGGTTTGTTTGTTTATTCATTTTTTTGTTTGTTTTTGAGGGGTTTTTTCCCCAGCATCATTTATTGAATAGACTATCTTTACTCTATTGTATATTCTTGCATCCTTATCAAATATTAATTGACCATATAGGCATGGGTTTATTCCGGGGCTCTCTATTCTCTTTCATTGATATCGTCGTCGGCAGCCGTCCGTCTCGAGAGACGATGGTGTAGCTTCCTAAGTGTCTATCTGCACCGCCGAGAATGGTTGTGCAGTCCGACTCGGGAGTGACACGGTATCTGTCTCCTCCCGTGTTGAATCGACATCTTGCGATGACGCTGGAGTGTCCTCTCCAGTGGAGCTGAAGCTACAGAGCCTGGGCAGGGTGATATGGAGGGTCTGCTGTTGCCCATGCAGCAGACCCCCCCTCTCTTCGCAGCTGAAGGGTCCAAGGGAAAGACGGAGTCGATACAGCTTGGGTTCAGGTGCGCCGCAGGAGTTGCCGGTGTTGACTACAACATCAAACCGCCTTAGGGACTCCGGCTCCGGATTTTCTGTCGGGGTTTACTCCCTTAGCCTTTCCCCAGAAGAGGTATGCCGCAAGGCAGCGGAGGTTTTTTGGAGTCAGAGTTTTCCTTCTCTGATGTACCCTGACTGGAAGATCGAACCAGCGACACTTAGCTCGCAGGCCGACGCTCAATCCACTGAGCTAAACCAGCCAGGGCAGTTTCATTGATATATTTCTCTGTTTTATGCCAGTACCATGCTGTTTTAATTGCTATGGCCTTGTAGTATAGTTTGATATCAGGTAGTGTGATTCCTCCAACTTTTTTCTTTCCCTCTCAAAATTGCTGTAGCTAGTCAAGGCCTTTTGTGGTTCCATATAAATTCTTGGAATATTTAGTCTACTTCTGTGAAATACACCATTGGTATCTTGATAGAAATTGCATTGAATCTGTAGATTGCTTTGAGTGGGATGGACATCTTAATAATGTTAATTCTTCCTATCCATGAATACGGTATATTCTTCCACTTATTTGTATCTTCTGTAATTTCTTTCTTTAGTGTCTTATAAATTTTCCAAGTACAGGTCTTTTATATCCTGGGTTAGATTTATTCCCATATATTTAATTTTTTTGATGTAGCTATAAATAAGAATATTTTCTTAGTTTCCCTTTTTGACAGTTCATTATTGATGTATAAAAATGCAATTAATTTTGGATGCCCTTCATTTTTTATTCTTGTCTGATTGCTAAGGCTAGGACTCCCAGTACTATGTTAAATAAGAGCAAGAAAGCAAATATCTCTGTCTTGTTCTTGATTTAAGGGAAACGCTTTTAGTTTTTCTCCACTGAGAATGATGTTAACTGTGTGTTTGTCATATATATTACACTGTGGTATGTTTCCTTTATTCCTACTTTGCTGAGAATTTTTATCATAATTAAGTGCTGGATTTCATCAAAAAAAATTTGCATCTATTGATATGAACATGTGCTTTTTATTCTTTATTTTGCTTATGTGGTATATAATACGCCCTGGCTGGTTTAGCTCAGTGGATTGAGCATCGGCCTGCGAGCTAAGTGTCGCTGGTTCGATCTTCCAGTCAGGGTACATCAGAGAAGGAAAACTCTGACTCCAAAAAACCTCTGCTGCCTTGCGGCATACCTCTTCAGGGGAAAGGCTAAGGGAGTAAACCCCGACAGAAAATCCGGAGCCGGAGTCCCTAAGGCGGTTTGATGTTGTAGTCAACACCGGCAACTCCTGCGGCGCACCTGAACCCAAGCTGTATCGACTCCGTCTTTCCCTTGGACCCTTCAGCTGCGAAGAGAGGGGGGGTCTGCTGCATGGGCAACAGCAGACCCTCCATATTACCCTGCCCAGGCTCTGTAGCTTCAGCGTCATCACAAGATGTCGATTCAACACGGGAGGAGGCAGATACCATGTCACTCCCGAGTCGGACTGCACAGCCATTCTCGGCGGTGCAGATAGACTCTTAAGAAGCTACACCATCGTCTTTCGAGACGGACGGCTGCCGGCGACGACGACGACAGTATATAACAGTTATTGATTTGTGAATATTGTACCCACCTTGCATTCCAAGAATAAATCCCACTTTGTTCATGTTCATCAGGGATATTGGTCTATAATTTTTTTTGTAGTGTCTTTATCTGGTTTTGTAATTAGGATATCAATTACACCAGTTGTAATCTGTCTATTCAGATTCTCTCATTTTTCCTGATTCAGTTTTGGAAGATTGTACGTTTCTCAAAATTTATTTATTTCATCCAGATTGTCCAATTTTTGGCATATAGTTGTTTGTAATATCTTCTTACAATGCCTTGTATTTCTGTGGAATCAGTTGTTACTTCTCTTTCATTTCTGATTTTATTTCTTTTGGTCCTCTTTTCTTGGTAAGTCTGTTTAAAGGTGTTTTGATCTTGTTTATTTTTTCAAAGAATCAGCTCTTGGTTTCATTGATCTTTTGGGTTTATTTTTTGTTTGTTTGTTTGTTTAGATTCTGTTTCATTAATTTCTGCTCTGATCTTAATTATTTCTTTTCTTCTGCTCATTTTGGGTTTTGTTAGTTTTTCTTCTACTTCCTTTAAGTGTAAAGTTAGATTGCTTATTTGAGATTTTTCTTGTTTCTACAGAGAGGCCTGTAATGATATGAATTTCCCTCTTATGGCTGCTTTTACTGTATCCCATAGATTTGGGGTTGTTTTGTTCTCATTTTTATTTGTTTCAAGTATTTTTTTTCAAGGTAATTTTTTATTTCTTCCTTGATCTCAATGTTAACCCATTCATTGTTTAGTGACGTGTTATTTAGCCTCCATGTCTTACTGTATTTTTCAGTTGTTTTTCTTGTGATTGATTTCTAGTTTCATACCACCTGAGTTTTCCCAGTTTAATACCACCTGAGTTTGCCCAGTTTTATACCACCTGAGTTTGCCTATAACCACCTATACTCTGGCCCAGGCAGCTGACTCCTCACCAGGGCAAAAGCTCCACTGGATGGGCTGACAGGAGGCCAGAAGGTGGGGCTATTGCTTTCTCCCAGGCTGATGCCCTATGGATGAGCTGCTTCACCCAAGAAAGATGGCATCTGAGTTTCATAGAGTGACTCAGCACAGGAGGTCCTGGCAGTTGTCTGCTCAGTTATCTCCCCAGAGCCAAAAACTCCAATATCTTCTCTAACAACTCTAGTCTGCTCTGCCCTCCCTTCCCATGGAGCCCAGGGTGAGTGGCTAAAAATGAGATTTTGTGTGTGGGTCCTTTAAGAGGACACCTGTGTCTCTAGCAGACTCCCCTCTCTCCTTGGCAGACAGACTCCCAGCTGATTTTCATAGACAGATGTTGTAGGGGCGCCTTTTCCTGGCTCTGGTGCTCTGGGCTGGGGAGCCCAGAATTGTGTTGAGAATTCCCACTTCTCAGGGGGAATCTTTGCAGCTGAGATATCCCTCCTGAATCTCAGCCACTGCCTGAGGGATTGGGGCCAGCCCATTTCATATCTCTGCACTTCCTTCTAGTCTCGATGGCAAGTCTTCTGTAAATCTTTGGTTATAAGACTTCTCTTTTTTTTTTTTTTTTTTTAAGATTTAATGTGTTTTATTGATTAAAATATTACATTTGTGCCACTTTCCCTTCCCTCTGCTCCCCTCCACCCGGTGGCCCCCTCCCTCCAGTTGTCCCCCCCTTTTAGATTATGTCCATTAGTTGTGCTTACAGTTCCTCCCAACCTCTCTCCATCTATTCCGTTCCCTCCTACCATGATCTCCAATTCCTATATCATCTCCCTCCCTCTCCCCACTCCCCCTCCCTGTTGACCTCCCCCCACTATATTTCCCTTACCCACAGTTCCTTTTCCACTCTCGTTGCCTGTTTCGTTTGCCTTTGTTTCATCTCCCTAGCTTCTGTTTTTTAAACCAGTCCCTTTAACTTCTCATATAACAGTGGTTTGGATCTAATGAACTCTTTCAGTTTTATTTTGTCCTGGAAACACTTTCTCTGTCCTTCTATTCTGAATGACAATTTCGCTGGATAGAGTATTCGTGGTTGTAGGTTTTGGATTTTCATTACTTTGAATATTTCTTGCCAGTTCCTTCTTGTCTGTAGGGTTTCCCTTGAGAAGTCAGCTGATAGTCTAATTGGGACCCCTTTGTACATAATTCTTTTCTTCTCTCTTGCTGCTTTTAAGATTCTCTCTTTATCTTTAATTTTTGACATTTTGATTATAATGTGTCTTGGAGTGGTTCTCCCTGGGTCCAGTCTCTTGGGAACTCTCCTTGCTTCTTGGACCTGCAAGTCTATTCCCTTCCCCAAGTCTGGGAAGTTCTCCTTTATTATATTTTCACTCAATTTTTCAAGTTCTAGTTCATCTTCCTCATTCTCTGGCAAACCAATGATTCTTATGTTGGGCCTTTTATAGCTGTCCCAGAGGTTTCTGATCCTCTCATTGTTGCTTGCCATTTCCTCTCGCTGCATTGGTTGACTGCTAGTTCCTTCTCCATATTCCAGTTTGTTGAAATGGACTCTGGATTCCTCCCCATCTGTCTCATATGTGGTTTTGTTCCTTTCGTTATGAAAGTTTTTCGCTTCTTTCATATCTTTTTCCTGCTCTTTTGTGAATTCTGTAAGCCACCTGATAACAATGGCCCAGAACTGAGCCTCTGACAGGTTTCTTATCTGTTCATCTGTCAGGTTCTCTATCTGCTGTCTGGTGAGCTGCACCACCGGGATCTCTATATTTGTCTGCCACATTTTGACAGATGCGTTTTGTTTTCCTGGGCTGGCTGTCGGGAGCAGGGGGCAGTGCCTGCGTACGCGTCACAAATCAGCGACCGGCAGGCGCGCGACCTATTTCGCAGCCCTGTGGTGCTTTCTGTGGGGGCGGGGGTCCAAGATGGATTCACACAGTTATTCAGCTAGGAGACCGGGATCCGTCCTCCCGCCCCCCTGGGCCTCACTGTTCAAGGCGATGCTGCGGCTGCTCCCCAGCGCCGGAGTCGCGCACTGCCAGGGGCTTGATTGGAGTCGCGCTCGCCAGGGGCTTGAATGCCTCCAGGATTTTTCGCCGCCCCGCCCCGCCGCTCCGCAAGCAGCTTTGCCTTCTTTAACTCTTACCTGCCCAAATGGCACCGCTGGTTTATAACTTCATATGTTGGGCTTCCGTGTAGCTTTATTTTCTGGAATTTCTAGTTATCCTTTGTTTTGAAGTAGTTGTATTCCACTATAGTTGTAGAGGGAGACCTAGCGTGTCCGTCTAAGCCTCCATCTTGGCCGGAAGTCCATAAGACTTCTCTTTAACTAGTCTTCAGTTGCTTATTCAAGTTGATTGCTTTATATTTTAGTTGCAATTCCAGTTTTGTCCCAGGAGGAGGTGAGTCTAGCTTCCACTTACTCTACAGCCCACCAGGTCCTTTCTTGAGGATATGCTAGACTTAATGACTTGTATGGAAAGGGGATGGTAGTAACTTTATAGTAAAGAAATATGGGAAACATGACCTGAACCAAGTGGCGGAGATTGACAATACCAGTGATGTTGTGGGGGTATCATCTATCCCCGATGGGATGTGATAAAAAGTGCATTTCACATCAGTAGCATTCCTTCCAAAATTCCATATTCCAAGTCCAAACATGAAAAAAACACAAACTTAAATCAATGGGTATTCTATAGCATATCTGCCCAATATTCCTCAGGGTTGTCAAGGTCAAAAAATAAAAAATAAAAGAACAAGAAAAGATTGAGAAACTCACAAACCACAGAAGACATGACAAAGGAGTAAAATGTGGGCCAAGGATTAGATCAGAGAACAGAAAGAGAAAAAGCTTATGTTTTTAGTTTTGAAAAGTGTATCATAGTAATGTAAATGGTTAACAATTGGGAAAACTAGGTGAGGGATATACAGGAACGCTCTGTACAATACTATCTGTGTGACTTTCTATAAACATAAAATTATTCCCAAATAAAAAGTTTACTAAAAATGTACAAGAAAGCAATCTTCCAGTTATATATAATTTACTTCCCCAAAAGAAAAATTTAACTGTTTAAAACACAAGTAAAAACAATGGAATGAGGTTTGTATTATATGCAGAAGTAAAATGTATGAGTGCAATAGTCCAAATGTCCGGGAAAATGTGGAAGTACACTTTTTAAAAGACTTAGAGTGTATATAAAGCAGTATACTATCACCTAAAATTAGATAGGAGAAAAGTATTATCTATTATTGTATACTTTACAGCAACCTCTAAGGTAATACAATAGTGACCACTAATTAGCCAAAAAAAAAATAAATCTGAATTTTTCAAATAACTCAACTTAAAAGAAAAGAGAGACCAAGGAAGAAAACAAGGATATAAGATGATAGATTTTATTCTCCGAAAGCAAAGAGTAAGATGATAGATTTAACCTCAATCATATCAAGAATCACATTAAATATAAATGGTCAAAACACCCCAATTAAAACAAAGATCATCAGATTGAATAGAAAGCAAGACTCAACTATATTATCTTTAGATTAAAACCATTTTAAATTTAGGTATGCAAATAAATTAAAAGGATGGAAAAGATACAAGTATATCTCATTTTATTGCAGTTTGCTTTATTGTGCTTCACAGATATTGTATCTTATAAATTGAAGGTTGTGTCTTATAAACTGAAGGTAACTCTGAGTCAAACAAGTTTATTGCTGCCATTTTTCTAACAGTGTTTGCCCACTTTGTGTCATATTTGGGAAATTTCACAATATTTTAAACTTTATTATTATTATATTTGTTATAATTTGTGATCAGTTATCTTTGAAAAATTGTTCATGAAGGGAAGAGTCAATTGCTGCATCAAACTTCATTGTTGTCTTATTTTAAGAAATAGCCACAGCCACCTACTTTCACCATCTCCTACCCTGATCAGTTAGCAGCCATCAATATCAAGGCAAAACCTTCCACCAGCAAAGTGATTACATCTCATTAAAAACTCAGATAGCCCTAGCTGGTGTGGCTCAATTGGTTGGGCATCATCCTGCCAATCAAAATGTCACAGGTTCAATTCCTGGTCAGGGTACGTGCCTGGACTGTGAGTTCAGTCCCTGGTCAGGACCCATGCAAGAGGCAACTGATGGATGTTTCCCTCCCTCTCTTTCTCCCTCCCTTCCCCTATCTCTAGAATCAATTTTTACAAAATCTGTTTAAAGTCTCAGATAATGGTTTTCATTTTTTAGCAAAAAAGTATTTTTTTAATTAGGGTATGTACATTGTTCTTTTTTAGACAAAATGCTATTGCACACTTAATAGACTATAGTATAATCTAACATAACTTTTATATGCACTGGGAAACAAACAAAAAAAGTATAATTTACTTAATTGTGCTATTTGTTTTATTGTGGTGAACTGGAACCAAACCCAAAATATCTCAGTGGTAGGCCTATATACAGTGCAATATATGTGTTGAAACCCCCCTGGCTGGTTTGGCTCAGTGGATTGAGCGTCGGCCTGCGAGCTAAGTGTCGCTGGTTCGATCTTCCAGTCAGGGCACATCAGAGAAGGAAAACTCTGACTCCAAAAAACCTCCGCTGCCTTGCGGCATACCTCTTCAGGGGAAAGGCTAAGGGAGTAAACCCCGACAGAAAATCCGGAGCTGGAGTCCCTAAGGCGGTTTGACGTTGTAGTCAACACCGGCAACTCCTGCGGCGCACCTGAAACCAAGCTGTATTGACTCCGTCTTTCCCTTGGACCCTTCAGCTGCAAAGAGAGGGGGGGGGTCTGCTGCATGGGCAACAGCAGACCCTCCATATCACCCTGCCCAGGCTCTGTAGCTTCAGCTTCACTGGAGAGGACACTCCAGCGTCATCGCAAGATGTCGATTCAACACGGGAGGAGACAGATACCGTGTCACTCCCGAGTCGGACTGCACAACCATTCTCGGCGGTGCAGATAGACTCTTAAGAAGCTACACCATCGTCTCTCGAGACGGACGGCTGCCGACGACGACGATATGTGTTGAAATAATATTTTTGCAAATATATTCCAAATTATCAATTCACCATTTGTTTAAAAACTATTCTATTCTGAATTATTTTTGTACTTTTGTCAAAAATCAATTGATCATGTAGGTATGGTCTCTTATTTAAAACTCTTCTCTGTTCCATTAATCTATTTAACTTCTTGATGCCAATATTATAGCGTTATAGTAAGTCTTGAGTCAGGTAGTATAAGTGTTCTTACTTTCTTCTTTTTCAAAGTTGTTTTGGTTATTTTTTGTCCTTTGCATTTTCAAATGAATTTTAAATAAACTTATCAATTTCTAAATTTAAAAAATTCTGCTGGGATTTTGATTGGAATTGCCTTGAATCTATAGATCATTATGAATATAATTGACATCTATACAATATTTAATATTCTGATCTATGAACATTATATATATTTAGGACTTATTCACTTCCTGCCATTATTGTTTTATAGTTTTCAGTATACAACCTTGTACATTTTTGTCACACTTATCTTAAGTATTTCATATTTTTGATACTATTTGATCTTGTTTTCAAATTTCAGATTGGTATCTATTTTCTAATTCTAATTTTCTAAGTTTTCATTGGGAATAGATGTCATTTTTTAAATGCCTTTTCTGCATATACTAAGATATTTTCTTTATAAGTTGGTTAAAATGGTGAATTACATTGATTGATTTTCTAATGTTAAACCAATCTTGCATTCCTGTGTTAAACCCCACTGGGTCATGATACATTATAAATTTTACATAATGTTGAATTCAAGCTGCTAAAATTTTGTTAATAATTTTTACATTTATGTTTATGAGATATTAGTATGTAATTGTCTTATTTTGTAATTATTTGGTTCCTTTTTAAAGATTGTATTTATTTATTTGTTTGTTTGTTTATTTATTTAAGAGAGGGTAAAGGAGTAAGAAAGAGAGGGAGAGAAACATTGATGTGAGAGAAAAACATAGATCATTGTTTCTTATACACACCCCAACTGGGGACCAAACCCATAACCCAGGCATGGGCCCTGACTGGAAATCAAACCAGTGACCTTTCATTTTGCAGGACAGCAGCCAACCAACTTAGTCATGCCAGTCAGGGTATGTGTTTGGGTCTTATCAATGTAATGCTGGCCTCATAAAATGAGATAGGAAATATCTCTTCCACTTCAGTTTTTATGAAGAACTTGTATAAAATTGGTACTACTTGTTTCTTAAAGTTTCTAGAGATTGGTCATTTTCTTTGTTCTGGTACAAAATTTTCTTTATAAACGTAAATATCCATTACGAAAGGTAACTTTTACTTGGTTTTTGGTGCTTAGTTTATTCAATCTTCTGGAGTTTTTAAAATATAATCAGCTCAAGATAATCTTTATGCCAAAGAGGCATATTTGGGGGTGGCAAATTCTGCTTTCCTTCATAGCCTTTTGGAGGTAATAAATATGTTCATTATACTGATTATGCATGTAGTTCCTTAAGATATAAGTAGCAATTAGTAGGAAATTTATAGAATTAAATGTTATATTAGATGAGTAGTTACAAATCAATGACCTTGCTTTACTTTGTCTTAAGAAAGTAGAAAAAAAAGGTCAAATTAACCCAAAATAAATGTGTGTATCTATCTGTCTATATCTATTTTAAAATTTGTATACTTGAAACATGTAAAGCTTATTTTTTGCCAGTTATAACTGGGTGGTGTTAAAAAGGAGATAGCCGCCAAATGTCTTAGTTCTTAACCCATCTACTATTAGCAGAAATCCTCTGAAACCTTCTGCTTTTCATTGCCATGTTTTCACTGAGGAACAGAATGAAAAAACAAAATGGAGTCACGGTAGTCAAGTTTCTAAATCACTAACATCAAGTAGCTCGAAGTATGTGGAAACAATTCTATTCTTGTTTTAACCAGCCTGGGAGCTTAAACTTTTGAACTTTCTAGTTCTGCGTCAATGCCTGGATACACATCAGATCTTCAGATAACCATCTCCTTACCCTCTGAAGGACTCACATACCCAAACCACCAGACATCTACCTGGCACCATTATCCAGCCCACTGGATGTGACCAGACCACCTGGCATCTATCATTTAGACTCTGACATCTGACTGACCACCATCCATGACCAATCCTAGGACTAAGAACGTAGGACTGATTATTCTCAAGAATGCACCTTTTGACACCAAAGAAAGATATAGACCAGGAAATTCATGTCTGCCCATTGTCTTTTTTTATTTTTTAACTTTTTTTTACATTTTATTTTTTAATTACAGTTTATATTAAATATCATTTTGTATTAGTTTCAGGGATACAGCATAGTGGTCAATCATACACTTCACAAATTTCCCCTCCCCCATATTTCTAGCCTGTCATCATTTTTTTAAAACGTACCTTTTGAATATATCAATCCATTTGATACAGTCAGTAGTAGATGTGATTAAGGGAAAAGATTTTAACAGTCCTTCTTTTTATCAGCCAACATGTTTGTGTAACAGTTTTGATAGTAATGCACCTGGATAGTTGATCTCAGGTGGCTATCGCTCTTTTATGTATCTTCTCACTTTCCAACAATATTTTAAGAAGGAGAACTTGAAAAAAATTGTTACTGATTAAAAATTGTTATAGAAATGTCAAAAAATTCACTTTTTATTATAGGAACTCTTTTCTTTCTTTTTTTGAACACATCTGGGGTTTTGCTTAACTGTGTTTACAATTTGCGAACCATAAGATCCTTGAACCTTTATCACTTATTTCTAGCCAAAGCCTCCAGAATCTTTTTCAGTTTCTTTGACATTACTTAAGAAAATGTACATACATTTTTTTTACTCTGAAGAGAAATAGCTCAGCTTGTAGTCCAATTTTATTCTGTGGGCTGAATAAGCCTGAAGCAACTTCATTTACATTTGTTCATTAAGTAACTGGTGTTTTTTGAACACCTGTAATTCATTATGAGGGGGATTCCCAAGAAGTGTCAGACTTCTCTCTCCCTTAGCATTAGCATCTGAGCAAACAAGATGCACAGGCAAATGTTATGAAATAATGCAAAGTGGTTACGCTCAGATCCAAATGAGTGGTGGAACAGTAACTTCTATCTGAGTTCGGGAAAAGCAGGAATCTGGCCTCGGTCAACCTGAGAGGAGCGATGTGCCTTCAAATAAGGTTTTCATGCTGGATGGACTTTGTTTGGCTGGAGAAGCTGAGAAAGCAAAACATTCACGCTGAGGGGAGGTTTGAAATCTGGAATAAACTAGCTGGTCAGACAGAGAATTTAATGTTTGGGAATAGTGTTCAGGCTATTCAAGTTACAGGATAAACTCCCTCTCTTTCTCTCTCTCTCTCTCTCTCTCTCTCTCTCTCTCTCTCTCTTTCTCAACAGCATTGTAAAGCACACAGGAAGAGAGAGAGAGAGAGAGAGAGAGAGAGAGAGAGATGCCATTTCTAGATATTTAGTCTGTTTATTAGCCATATTCTCAGTGATCACATACTCTTTTGTCCAGAAGAAGTAAAAGGAAGTCATGGCATTTATTTGTTCATCTGCAAGCTCCTTCCAGTACATTCTGGAGACTTAATAACATGAACACAAAACTTAGGTCAATTTTACCTCAATTCAATGCTCTTAGCCTTGAAAAAGGAACAGATATATATTTACTACTGTATGTACCCCCTTTGTGCACTAACTGGCAGATTCAAAAAAAGAATATGAGTGTTTTTAACTTCTTTCACTTCACTTTCCGCTGGTGGTGGCTAGCATGGCCTTTGCCAGGCCTGACCTCTGTTTCCCAAAATAGAAGACAGTTAACAGGGACTCACTGCTGTCCATTCAGAAGAAAATCAAGCTCAGAATTAAGCATGCAGTGGCCACTTTGTTCACAAGAAAAACAGATATAACATGAGCAAATATATTTTGAATAATTATTTATTGTCAGTGGTCTTGAGACTAATAAGGCTCTCTGGACTGAATTATGTAGGTTTCTGAGAAGAAAGAACAAAATCCAAAGTTGATTTTCTTTTCTCAGCTCCTCTACTTAACACCTCTACCTTCCCCCATTCTGCATGAGTTTTCAAGACTGTAGGTTTGAGGAAAATTCCTTACGGTTGAATATTTGCAAAACTATTTTGTGGCTTTCATTGATTTTTGGATAAAGTCTAAGTGGTACCCAAGTTCTGCATGGCTCTGCCTCTGCTCTGTGCACCACCCTCTTCTTGTGCCTCTTGGGTTCCAGAAACAACAGCTTTCTCTTCTTCTTCATTCTCCCAACTCCTTTTTGTCCAGACCTTTGAACATACTGTGCCCACTACCTACATGTTCTCTTGTCCTTTTTTATTCTATTTTTTGCCTGAATAACTTGTATTTATTTTTCAAGTCTCAGTTTAAATCAGCTTTCCTCTGGGAAGTCTTTCCTAGTCCTCAAACAAGGTTGTCATCCTTGTCAAACACTGTGAAAGCACCTGGTCCTTGCTCTTCTTGGCATATTCACCATCACATCAGCCCTAGCATCTGGTGTACAGGTTGACTCCTAGTAGACATTCAAATACCTGTTAACTAATGACTGAATAACTAACTAATGACTGAATATGAATAAAACTCCATATACCTTTCAGGCAGAAATACAAATAGCAATTTCTTTTTATAATTCATTTTTAATTATAGTTGATGTGTAATATAATATTAATTTCAGGTGTACAAGATAGTGGTTAGAGATTTATATAACTTGTGAAGTGATCATTTGATTAATCTAGTACCCATCTGACACCATACAGTTATTACAATATTACTGACTATATTCCCTATTTCTTGTTAACTAAAGATGGAGAGGGTGCAATAAAACAGTTGCTTTCCTACTCACATTTTTCATTTCTTACCACTTAATAGTGTCTTTCAGATTAAAAAAGAAGTTTCAATAGTCAGTGGTCAGAAATAGTATATACTACTGCTAAATCCTATGTAAGTCCTGGATTTTGGGATTTTAGACTTTTCTAAGGTGAGTTACCTTATGAATTAGCTTGCTTCATATTTCAAAAGCAGCTGTAATAAACAGTAAGCACTCTTTGTGATTGGTCCTCAATGCAACTTCCTACATATGTCCGATGGGGAGACTCTAGTGTCATCCTGCCTTTGGGTCATGTGCAACTGCCTCAAACCACACCTTGTTGGGTCCATGCCTCCTCTCACCCCATAGTCTCTGGAGCTGCCACAGGCAAAGGCAGCTAATCTGACAAAGCTGTGAAGTAGGAGAAGGAAGAAGCTGTGAGGAGGTTATTCCATGGCTTTGAAACAGGTGGCAGCATCAGATTCAAACAAGTAGGAGAGTCAAAGAAAGTCAGCTTTAGGACTGGAAATACCCCCTCAGTCTTGCCTTGCTCTTTTGTACTTTGTGACATACTTCTTTCCTTCATAAAGCATTTCTTCAGAGGTTATTGTAACCAGGGTTCTCTTGGAAAAACCGTGTAAGGAGAAGCCCACTGTTGTACCTGCTAGAAGAATCTGATTTTCTAACAATGATGCCTTGTCTTGGGACAACTGCTCTAGTCATACATCCTTCTTCTATTTTTCAGCTCTTAATACCCAACATTTTCCACCAGCCTCTGGCCTCTCCACTCCCCTCTTGTGAGAGTCAGGGACAATCCTTCCACTTTCAAGAGCAGCAGTAATCTGTGCAGGTTGGGCCATCCTCATCAGCACCATGCCCTTTGGTTCTGTACTGGCCTCTGGGGAGAGGGTATGCATTTGACTTGCCCTTCAAGATATGTTATTTTAAATGAGACACAGCATTGAGTTATTTTGAATGAACTGTCTACATGTGATTTCATTTAGGACCAGGTTTCCAATGCCTTAATGTATCATTTGTATTATGATGAGGATGATGCAATGCTTGGTGTATGCTACCATGGAAAACTATGCCTTGTGCTTGATAAAAATGAACAATCAATCCATTCATTAATTAGGATCCTGATTAACCTTCTGTTATGAAAGATGATTATTTGTTTTACCCAGAATGTTGTGCTTTAATGAAAGCACAATTATACTGAAAATAAAACTGGATATTTGTATTTAGTTTTCTTTTATATGTTTTATTTACTTTATGAATAGGTAGTCTAGTAAAATAGTTCAAAAAAATTAAACAGCATTGAGAAGATATAGTAGAGGATCACTCTTATTCTGCATTATCAGTTCTTTAACCCTTCCCACCATGAGTAACGACATTTGCTAGTTTATTCTGTATTCTTCCAGAGTATCTTTATGTTCATAATTTTGTTCATCTAGTATCCTATATGGTTTGACAAGAGAGGCATAGACTCAGTCTATGCTTTATAAACTAACCTTTTTAATCAAAGCCATAGGCTTGATTCAAAATAATGAATGATTATCCTTCAGGGAAGAAGTGCATTAATAAGTGTCATGAGATATGACTTATTCCTTTCCTTCTCTTGTTTTTAATGAAACTGGTATTCATTTTTAGCTATAAAACAGATATTCACACTCATACAAAAAGAGAAACACACTGTTTTTTAATTGGCATTTATTTTGTCATTTGAAGGCATAATGAAAGCCAGTCATTTTTTTATGGCCAAGTAATGTTCCATTGTGTCTATATATCACATATTTATTAATTTGTCCCTTAGAGACCAAAGGAAGAAACAAATTATCTTTCTTATTTCTGTTAAAATCCTTTCCAGTAATGGTATACATGACAGAATGTAGATCTAGAAAATCAGTGTTCCTCAGAAGACTTGGAAAAGAAAGTAGGATCAAAGTGTCATCATACAGTAAGCTAAGAAAAGGTTACCATGCTGCATTTTGTCTACCTTCCTTTATGACTATTCTCATTCCTGGCCTGGATCCTACCTTTCTGTCCCAACTGCGTGCATTGGCATCCCAGAATGTCTTCCCTCCCAGACAGGACTCCTCTACTCTCACATCTACCTGGTGCTGAGAAAGCTCAGCCAGGTGGGCTCCACTTACTCAAGAAGTTCAGGGTCTTTTATTGATCTATGTCTACAAGCCAAATCACCTAGAAGGTCAAGGACTTCTGACGTTTTTGCCTCTGGTGGTCTTCGCTACCCTCTATAGCAAGGCCAGCCAGCCTCTTCATTCTCCTTTAGCCAGCTCTTTGGAATAAGTGTAATTCTTTTCCAAGCATCTATAGGCCAATAGGAGCACCTTCTCTTGCTGGTACCATGTAGCCTTTCCTAAAGCTGTAGTCATCACCTACTTAAAATTTGATTCTCATAAAGAGAGTGCCACACCTAACGTTAATCGGTAGGCTGACATGAGTTACAAAGGTCTCTACCTTCAGAACAGACCCTACAATTAGGGATACATACCAGTAACCCAGATGAGTATGTCTACATGTCGCGAGTCTTGTCCACTGTGGAATGCTACCCTGCTCACTGTTGTGCAATCCATTCCTGCTCTCAACATGACCAATGTTGTCTGATCCATTCGATACCACTGAGGGTATCCTAATCTAATCCTAGGACCCAGCTCTGAACTTTGTCATTTAAACAGTATCAACATTGCATCTTTGTCTGGAACATTTGCATTACCATCATGTAGATAACAAGCTCTTTGAGATAAGGCATTATTGTAAACTGAATGTGTCTTCCCAAAATTCATATTTTGAAGCCTTATTTCCAACATGGTAGTATTTGGAGATGGGGACTTGGGAGGTGATTAGGTCGTGAGGGTGAATAAGAGATCCCAGAGAGAGCTCTTGCCTCTTCTGCTATGCCAGGCACAATGAGAAGACTGCTGCTATGTACCAGGAAGCAGACTCTCACCAGACACTGCGTCTGCTGGTACCTTGATCTTGGACTTCCCAACCTTCAGACTTGTGAGAAATAAATGCCTGTTGTTTAAGCCACCCAGTCTATGATAATTTGTTACAGCATCCCGAATTTACTAAGATAAGCACCATGGCTTAACCTCTATGGTATGTCCCCTGAGATTTAGCCCAGGGGTGAACATACACAGCAGGCCTTAGACAGTACCAAGGAGAGTCTTTGTGTTGACAGTGAAGTCTTCTGAACCTTGGGCAGCAGTAAACTCCCTATAAGGAGGCTCTGTTTGCTCTGCTTTCCCTGGCAGCCCAGCTCAGCACAGCCCCTGGGCCTGTCATCTGGGTTCAACCAAGCATCTGAGCCAATCCTGATCAGGACAGGAAGGATTTTAGTGACCCATCCAACCAGCTTGGGGAGCTTAGAATTAGAACTAGTGGCACTGCCATAGAGACAGTGTCTAGTAGACCTTGACCCACCGAGTTGCTCCCTTTCCCTATTCCCTGTCATATCAGTCAAGCTCCCAGGACAGGCGCCTGCTGAGCTTATGTGTCTATCTCTCTCATATTCTGGATAGGTTTTGACAATTTCTCCCCTAAAAAGACATGGGAGAGGTTTCTTCCATGTAAAGGTGCGTGCCCCGAAATACAACGCCACTCCCCATGGCACAAGAATTCCAGGCCCACATGCCTTTCTCTGCTAGACTGGCCTGTGTTCTCTGTTAACTGCCAGAACCTGACCTGAGCCTGCCATTGTCCTGTGGGCACTGAAAATATCAACCCCATAATGCACGTGTTGAACAAATACCATTGATTTCACTTACATGTGGAGTATAAAAACAAAACAAAACAAAAAATTTACAAACAAAACAAAACCAAACTCATCGATGCAGCCAAGAGACTGGTGGTTAGCAAAGGAAAAGGGGTACGGGAGGGTGAAATGGGTAAAGGGGATCAACTGCATGGTGAAGAGCGGAAACTAGGCTTAGGTGGCGAGCACACTGAAGTATACACAGATGTTGAATTATAATGCTGCACACCTGAAACTTATATAATGTTATAAACCAATGTAACGTCCAAAAAAAAAAAATAAAATGAAGAAAGGCTGAGAATAATAGAAAGATGTCAGGCATTGATTAACTATTTGGCCCCTCCAGTGAGGACCAGAAACAGAAGGACTTATTTGCTGTTGTCTGTATGAGGTTCTAAATAGAAACATAATTTTTTACAAGGCAGTATCTTGTGAGACAGAATTTATGAGAAAATCTTTCACTCCCTCTCCCCTTAGAACCCAGCCCCACTTCAGGGACATGCAAAAGAAAAATGGGTCTTGCGGAGTGTGGTATTATTTTATACTCATGGTGAATTTCACCAGCAGCCTCTGCAAGGCAGCTCCTCCAAGCACCTTCCAGCCCTCGGACAGCCGGGAACTGGAGCAGGAGCAACCACATGGTGGAGGCCTCCTGCATTCATTGGGGTTACAGTCATTTAACCCAGCATTTCCCAAATGACCTTGACAGGGACATTTTTTTTTAAACAAAATTCATATTAAGACCACAAAGTACAGTTTTGGAAAAGCTAGTTATCAGACAATTACTGGTAACTAGTAACTATCTACCCGAGCCAAAACACAATTGCCTGAGTCTCAGGACCCACAGGTGACAGGTAAGTTTGTGGAGGATTTCTCTCCAGTTGTCGGCCCTAGTCAGTTGGCCAAGGGCCTTTGTGAGCCTTGCGGCTACTCTTCTGCTCATTGCAGGAAGTGCCAAGGCCATTGGAAGATATTTTCATTTTCGCAATCATGGTTGCTTTATCATCCACCTCACGGGAATAAGCTCAATGTCAGGCACCAGGCCAAGGAAGGGCTGGATGCCTTAAGGAGCTGACGTATTTCATGGCATACATTTTGAAGGACTTTACAGTTCCTTCTTCTTTAGGAAGGACAGAGACTATCGCCAATGACCTTCGGTGTAACGTATTCATCAGTATCAGCACTTGATCTGGAGGTTAAATTTTTGGCCGACACTGATAATGCATGATATGTTCTCAACATAATTTTAAGAAAGTACAGCACACAGAATTATAAACATATTTCTCACTTTCATTCAGACTACCATTTTGTCTTTATTCTTTTCCTAGTAAGTTATTTTCATGTTTATATGAACACACCAAGCCTTAAGCAGAAACAAATGGTCCTAAATATTGTCCTGTTCATTATATTCCCTGATGAATGCTTTCCTCCCATCCTTATTGTTAAAAAAAAAAAAAAAAAAAAAAAAAAGGCTAAAGCTAACCAGTTTCTACAAATGAGGGCTCTCTAGGGATGTTTCTGATTATCTGACATCCAGTCCTCCTCCTCAAAGGAGACCCGATGCCTACCCGGCATCAGAGGAGAGCGGCCTGCTGCCTGAGAACAGTCTGCTCACTCACTCATCCTGGACACAGAACCAAAACCACACCTGACTGTCCACATGAACTCACTTCATGCACTTCCTCTGTCTTCATGAGCGTAATTTCATTCTTCTAGGAGTCTCCTGCCTGGGCAATCTGATTGCTCATTACAGAAACTTTCCGAAAGACTCATTAACTCTTCAATGGAAAATATCAACAGTCAGTATATACCTTAAATTCCCCACCTTGCTCTTTCCAAGCCTGGGCTGCTAGATTGTGATTGTAGGAGGAAAAGAAGTTTTCTTCGATCTTCTTAAGGTCCCAGGCTGGGTCTGAAAATTAAACTGACAGATAAATTAACAGCAGAAGAGCATGAACATTTATTAAACACATTTGATGAGATATGGGAGTCTTTGTAAGGAAGTGAAGACACAGAGAAATACCTGAGTACTTTTCTGCGAAGTTTGATGAAAATTGGAGAGTGGTAGAAAATGTATGGAGTATGAGGCACGTGTAATAAACTGGGAGAAACTGAGCAAGGCCTGTTGGTTAAAATTCTTCTCAATGTCCTTTGTCTTCAGAGATAAGGATGCTCGTTTCCTCTGGGTGTGGGGAGGGCACGTCTCACAGGAGGGTTTTATAACCTGTTTCAGAGAATAAAGTCAGGGAGAAGGTCTGAGTGACCTTCCTGCTCCTACCATTTTCTCAAACTCCTCTGGCTTAAAATATTCGGTATGTCAAGGAGTCACTGTGGTCCTTCCTCAAGCCTCTGCTTTGAAAGTCCCACCTTAAATCAAGTTTCGAATTCTCAATAAATTCTGATTTGACCATCCCCGCTCAGAGCAAGCTTTGCCAGCATGTGTTTCTCCCAACTGAAGGAAATACTAAACTCAGCATTGTTTTGCCACAGACTCTGTTGATGGCATTTGGGGAGCCATTTATTTGGCATTCCAGAGGGGACACTTAAATCTCGTTTGACCTTGCTGGACCTGCCTCCTGAGATTATCTCCCCACCTTTTAAGAAATGAACTATCTGCCACCTAGGTTTCCCTTTTTGAAATTTCCTTTCTTTCTGAAACATGGAAAACCTTCTAAATTACTTTACTATAGAAGAGGTATTGTTTTAATAGGTTAGTTTAACTAGCAATTATTTAGCACGTACCAAATGCTGGGGGCTATGAATTTGGCTATACACAGTTTTTCTCTGCCACTCATACCATGCTGTGCATTTTTCAAGCCTCTGGGCTTCAGCATTGCAGATGGGAGACATCTTTACATGGCTGTGGTGGGGTGGTTCACGGGACAGATGAAAATAAGGTTGCTGACTGGCTGACTTTAAACTGAAATGATCTTGGATTACAGGGTGGGGCCAAAGTAATCACAAAGGTTCTGAAATGAAGGAGGAGAGAGAAGAGTTAGAATCAGAGATGCACCGTAAGAAAGAATCAACCGGCTGTGGGGGCTTTGAAGATGGACAATGGCAGCAAGCCTCGCAATCTCTAAATCCCAGCCCTTGGGTGTGTCCCTGGAGTCTACGTTGGGAGCTGCCGGTGACTGAGTCTGCATTTCCTGTGTGTTTGGAATCAGTCCACAGCCCACAGTCTTTGAGGTGTGCTGGTTTAGTCTTTTCCCCAGTTTCTAGTTCTTTGGTTACTGCTGGTGTCCAAGTGCCATTTCCTCGGTAGTTGTTGGTTTCTGTTAATGTGCACATGAGTGAAAGACTGCGCCTAAAAGGAATCTTAAAAGCCCAAAGGTTTAGGTACTACTTTGGCTCCCAGAAACCCAAAGGCCTAGCTGAAAGAACTGGGATCCCTTATGACCGAGGAGTTGAGCATGCCACCTTCCAGCATACCTGCTCATTTTATGTGTAAGAACGATAGTCCCAGAAGCTGCAGTTAGCTAGAAAGCTTGAGAAATTTTACTAAAAATAACCTAGAATGACAATGGCTATTTTGAGCAGCATTCCAATTAGACAAGCTCGTTTATTTAAGAAGCCCCCAAAGCAAGACTCCCAAATTGAACAAACAGAAAGGAAGACCTATTTAATTAGCATGAAGAAGCCTACAAAAGGCTTCAAGGTTCTAAAATAGCTTCCCAAAAACTTATTACAAAAGGTTAGTGAAAGATTACAGACACAAGAAGTACCAAAAACAAAAGACTGTGTGATCAACGTGCCCCCTATTGCTCCCCCCACCTGCCCCCATCGTCCTCCCTGAACCCCCTTTCACTCTGAAGAAACAATTAGGCAGTTACCTTTAAAAATACACCCACCCAAGGTCACAGACAAGCCTCCTCGGGTAAACAATTTCTTGAATCCCAGAAAAATCCTCATAAATTTTTGTCAGAGGATGACTCTTGAGCCCAGTGAGAGAAGGAAATAAAACTTCACGCTGTCTCTACCCTTCCAAATCCAGACAAATTGGTTATTGAGCCTTCCTCTTCCAGAGAGAGCTGTTGCCCTTTTGCTTCTCTTTTGGCGTCCAGTGAGAGTGGCTGGGCCCTCTGCCTGCCTGGGACCTGCAGGCTCTCAGACCTCTATTTTGGCTATTGGCTATCTTAAGGAGCCACTCTGGATCCTGGGAAGGCAGTAAACTTCGCACCTTCTTGGGTTTATGGGGTTGTTTCATACTGCCAGGAATATTTACTGTTTGTCCCAGCTGAAACCTGGCAAGATATTTGGAAGGATTTAATAATTCTGTGATCAGATATTTGGCTAAATTGGAAGCTACTATTCAAAGCCTGGTAATATTTTTGTATGTCTTTCCCCTAAGTTAAATGTACCTAGATGGAAGAAAATAGTCCAATGGGTGTATCAGTCTTTTTGTATAATTTACGCAGAAACCCAGTTTTTTGAGGAGTTGAAAACATGTCTTTTTTTTTTTTAAATAAATCTAGTCTTTACAGGACCAGAAGTCTGGCTGCTGGTCTGGTGCATTCTGTTACACCAGTGATTTGCACATTTTGGGGCTTATCATATTCTTTGAGAATCTGATGAATGCTTTGGGCAGTCTCCCAGAAAAGTATGCTATGTGCTTCCTAAGTATTAAATATAATTTAAGCCCTGGCTGGTGTGGTTTAGCTGGTTGGAGCATTGTCCCGTAACCAAAGGGTTGCAGGTTCAATTACCGATCGGGGCGCATACCTAGGTTGCAGGTTGATCCCCAGTTCAGGTGTGTACAGAAGGCAACCAGTTGATGCTTCTCTCTTGCATCAATGTTTCTCTCTCTTCCTACCTCTCTCCCTTCTTCTCTCTAAAAGCAATGAGAAAATGTCCTTGGGTGAGGATTAAAAAAATTAAATATAACTTAATAGACATTCCAAATTTCACCCATGAGCAAAGACCTCCTGGAAAGAAGTTTGCAGACTCTAGGTTAGGACCAGCATGATGCTGTTAAATGTGTAACAATCTCCTCTTCCCATTAGTTCTGCTGTAAATGTTGATTGATAATTTTATTTATTCTAATAAGATGAAAGTAAAATAATGGTGTGTTATAATTTTACTTGTTTCTCTAGTGTCACTCATGATTCCTTGCCAAATCAGATAACAGCTTTAAAATATTGAAAGAATATTTCTAAATTGTGCCGTTCACAATGTAAAGGCAACAGTCACACCTTACTTTTAAAGATTTACTTATTTGTTTGTTTGTGTGTTTGTTTGTTTGTTTAAGAGAAAGGGGAAGGGAGGTAGAAAAAGAGGGAAACACTGGTGTGTGAGAGAAACATCGATCAGCTGACTCTTGTATGCACCCCAACCAGGGACCAGGCTGTAACCCAGGCATCTGCCCTGACCTGGAGTCGAACCAGTGACCTTTCACTTTGCAGGATGATGCCCAACCCACTGAGCCACACAGCTCAGGACCACACCTTACTTTTAAGTTTAATCTGCTTTATGAACATTTTTCCATCACTTTCGTAAGTCTAGACCATCAGCAAAGCAATAACTCGAGCTCAGATTTGTAGTGTTTGCTGATTCCTGTGCTGCAAATACTCCCACCAGGGCACAGATTTCCAAGTATCAACACGATGTTATTGAACACAAAGCAGGGACAGCCTGCAGTAGCACACCATTGTGTAGTATTTAGCTACAATAGACACAACTCACTTCAAAAACACAGATAATAATAAAACATAGTTGTTAGAAATTGAGAAGTTTTGTATCTTCTTCAGCTGTTTTAAAAATACAGTTTATTTAATAAATTAATATAATTTAATTTTTAATAACGGCTGCCTTTAACAACTTGATTTGAGGAGCCACCAGGCTGAGCCATTCTGCCTCCTGTGCACGCAGCTTGTTGAGATTGCGTAGCTGGCTTCTGTTCTGGAACCGTCTCCTGCAGTTCTCAGGACTACCTTCTTCTTTGTCTTCACCAAATTACCTAATTTAAAGAGGGGCAACATAGCAGGGTCACTTCTCTCTATCTGTGGTGTCGGTATGACTAAATTCTCTGTTTTTCAGCCTTCCCTCCCACTTTCTGCTGGGTTTCACTACTCACTCTATGACTGAGTTTCCCTGAGTTTCTGGCAAGTATAGTTTGCTTTATCTATAGGCCTGCTATCTGGGGCCAGATTGACAGTGCTGTCTGTAGGCCTAAATTTTATATAATTGGGGGGGATATTTTAAGAAGAAAAAAGAATACAAAATACAAACTCAAATAAAGTACAGAGCTTTGGGAATTTCTGTCCCTAAATTCACTTGGTTTCATGATCAATCCTCCTCACCAGCTCCTAGGTTAGGTAAACCAAAATTAACTTTAGACTATAATAAAGAATTTTTAAAAGCATTTATTTAAGCAAAAGAGCTGAAGCCTGGGAGGCACAGATTCAGGTAGCAGCCTAAATTGTGCTCCATGAGACAAAGGGGAGGTCACCTTTTACAGCAAAATTCCTGCCCAGGTTTCCATTTAGGTCCATTTTATATAAATGAGATATTTTGATTAGTCCAAATTACACAGTCTTGATTGGTTAACATTATGTGTCTTGATTGGTCAGTATGGAACAGTTCTAATTGAACAGGGCAAGTCTTAGTCCATTAATCAGAAGAAAAAACCAGAAACTCCCTTACAAAAGTTGGCTCAGCTGGTATAGTGCAGGAGTGTCAGTCTGGGGTTCTTCTGGGTATAGAGAGTATATGACAAGCACCTGCCAACAAAAGGCTGCTAGGCTTTTATTATTTATAAAATTCAGGCCCATGGTTTACCATCTAAGCAAATAAATTCTTTCTTGGGTTCACATCAAATGAATCTTCCTGGGGCTCATAATTATTTCTTGAAAATAGAATAGTTGGAGGTAGAGGGGTGTGTGTGTGTGTGTGTGTGTACATGTACATTCATATCAGCATGGTGGGGAACACCCAGAGGCAAGTGTGGTTGGGAGTTTGATTCCCAGTCAGGGCACATATCTGATTTGCAGGTTTAATCCCTGGTTGGGGCACGGAGGTGCATAAGGGAGACAACCAATCAATATTTCTCTCTCATATCAATTTCTTTCTCTCTCTCTCTCAAATCAATAAACATATTTAAAAGATACATTGTTTAAATATATATGTATAAATATGGCTGCTTTATCATTTTGGGGATTAGTATCATTTATGATCTCCTGTACAACTGGGTTTTGTCCTGTTGATCTGGTTTTTACGTCAATTTTATTATTAGTCCAGCCGTAAGAGCTCAAGCAGGATAGAGTGGGGAACTCTCTCCTTCCCCAACTGCTACCTGCATCAAGCATGTTTGTGTATGAAGACTGGGTAAGAGAGTGGTGTTCAGGTCTTAGATCTTGTTTCTAATGTATTGGATGTACTACAATTTGTATAACCACTTAGCAGTGCTGTGTCATCTTCTTCGTTTCCAGGTTTTAGCAATTGTAAATAAAAGTAAGCAAAATAATGCTCTCCTTCAGATACTGGGTCTTAATTCCCAGAAGCTGTGAATATGTTCATGGCCAAGGACTTTTGCATTTGTGATTCAATTCAGAATTTTTATATATAAGAAGAGATTATTTTGATTATCTGGGTTGACCCAATACCATCAAAAGTGTCCTTATAAGGCGAAGAGGCAGGCAAGAGAGTTACAGGAGATGTGGCAACTAAAGCAGAGGAGAGAGACAGAGAAGAGGGGATAGAGGGGAAGTGAGAGACAGAAAGATTTGAAGATGCTTCCTGGCTCTGAACATGGAGGGTGGGGATGAATAAAGATTTCCTGTCAAGTGGGGGTAGGCAAGAAAATGGATCCCCGCTTAGAGCCTCCAGAATGAACAAAACCCTTCAGGTATCTTGATTTTAGCCTAGTAGGAGTGATCTTGAACTATTGATCTCAGAACTGTAATATAGCAATGTAAGTTTGTATTGTTTTAAGCGACTAAGTTTGTGGTAATTTGCTATAGCGGTAATAGAAAACTAATTCAGCTGTTGTAAACCTTCACTACAGGTCTTTGCGTGGATATATATTTTTATTTCTCTTGGTCAAATTTCAAGGAGTGAAAAGCTGGGCCCTAAGATATGTGTAAGTTTAACTTTTTTTTTTATTTGTATGATTCTTCCATTTGAATGTGTTTTCCATTCAGTTTCATTTGTATTTACTTGTTAAACTACGAAAACGCTGTGTTCTGCAACAAGGCCATGCAAGTAATATCAAGTCTACTAAAGAAATAGTAGAGTTAAAACTGCACTAAACATATACACTTTCTCTACTGATTCGAACCAGTAGAGCCTTCCTCTCACTGTCATAACATGATTCATTGTGTGTTATTCTTTTTTTAAGTATATTTTATTGATTATGTTGTTACAGTTGTCCCAATTTCTTTTCCCTTTGCTCCCCTCTTCCAAGTACCCACCTTCCCTCCAGCAATCCCAGCCCCCTTAGATTTCATGTCCATGAGTCACGTATATAAGTTCTTCGGCTTCACCATTTCCTATATTATTCTTAACTTTCCCCTGTCTATTTTGTACCAACCAATTATGCTTCTTAGTCCCTGCACCATTTCCCCATTTCTCCCCCCTCCCCAGCTGATGACCCTTCAAATGATCCCCATACCTATGGTTCTGTTCCTGTTCTGGTTGTTTGCTTAGTTTGTTTTTGTTTTTATTTTTTTAATTCAGTTGTTGGTAGTTGTGAGTTTGTTGTCATTTTAATGTCCATAGTGTTGATCTTTTTCTTAAATAGGTCCCTTTAACATTTCATATAATAATGGCTTGGTGATGACAAACTTCTTTAGCTTTACCTTGTCGGGGAAGCACTTTACCTGCCCTTCCATTCTAAATGATACTTTTGCTGGATAGAGTAGTCTTGGTTGTAGGTCCTTGCTTTTCATCACATTGAATACTTCTTGCCAGTTCATTCTTGCCTGCAAATTTTTTTTTTTTTGAGAAGTCAGCTGATAGTCTTATAGTCACCCCTTTGTAGATAACTCTCTGCTTTTCTCTTGCTACTTTTAAGATTCTTTATCTTGAACCTTTGGCATTTTAATTATGATGTGTCTTGGTGGTCCTCTTTGGGTCTAGTTTCTTTGGGACTCTCTGTGCTTCCTGGACTTGTATGTCTATTTCCTTTGCCAAATTTGGGGAGTTTTCCTTCATTATTGTTTCACATATGCTTTCAATTTCTTGCTCTTTCTCTTCTCCTTCTGGCACCCCTATGGTTCGGAAGTTGGCACATTTAAAGTTGTCCCAGAGGTTTCTAAGCCTCTCCTCAATTTTTTTAAATTATTGTTTCCTCATTCTGTACTGGTTAACTTATTTTTTCTTCCTTATGTTCCAAATCATTGGTTTGAACCCTGATTTCCTTCCCTTCACCACTGGTTTTGTGTGGATTTTCCTTCATTTCATTTAACATAGCCTTCACTTCTTCCCTTATGCATTAGCCATACGTAAGCATATCTGTCACGTCTGTGAGCATCTTTATCACCAGTGTTTTGAACTCTGCATCTGTTACGTTGGCTATCTCCTCATTTGTTAGGTTGGCTCTCTCCTCGTCGCTTAGTTCTCCAACTGGAACCTTGATCCGTTCCCTCTTTTGGGCCATACTTTTCTGTCTCCTCATCTTGACAGGCTCCTGTGTTTGTTTGCCTCTGTGTCTTAGGTAGAGCTATCGAGCCTATTACGTTGTAAGAGGCGGAGCCTTAGGTATTCATCAGTACAGGGCAACTGATTTCACCACATTGTGGCACTGTTGAGGGTGAGGGGTCTGAGAGGGAACAATGCCACTTGCTCAGCACTTGCCCTTTTCCAGACACTTCTCCCACTTCCGTATGGGACTGGCACCTCTCTAGCTGTTGCCCTGGCCATCATTCCCAAAGTGGGTGGGTTTGCAGATATTCTAGCACTGTGGGGGCCCTTTAAACAAGTGGACTCTGCTAAGAGACCAGCAGTTTCATCCTCTGCCCTGTCCCCCACTGGTTTGCACTGTCAGAAGCAATCAGGCTTTATTTTCCCCAGCACTGGAACCATGAGCTGTGTGGTCTGGTCCGGTGCTGGGAACGCTCTCCAGGTGTCTCTCTCAACTTTTTTAAATGTTTGACTATGCTTTCCACTAGCCTGCTGCCGCTGCCACCACTGCTACCCACACCACACTGTGTCCTCTCTGCCCTGGCTCTGCCCCTCCTACCTGTCTGGATGAGTATTTCTTCTTTATATATTTGTTTGTTGGACTTCCATGCAGCTCGATTTTCTGGAACTTCTAGTTGTCTCTAGTTTTGAGGTAGTTTTATTCCTTCTTAGCTGTGGAGGGAGACAAAGCATGTCTATCTAGGCCTCCATCTTGGCTAGATATCCATAAGTTTAACTTTACAAGAAACTGCCAAACTGTTCTCAAAAGTGGCTGAACCATTTGGCATTCCTACCTACAATGTATGAAAGTTCTAGTTCTACATTTTTGTCAGCATTTAATAAAGCCAGTCTTTCTTTTATTTTAATATGACTAATGATTTTGATCATCTTTTCATGTGCTTATTTCCCAACCACTTTTTTTCTTCAGTAAGATGTCCAAATACTGTGCTGACTTCTAAGCAATTTCATTGAGTTATTCGCATATCATACAACTTATCTCATTTAAAGTGTACACCTTAATGGTTTTTAGTATATTCACAGATACTTGCAATCATTACCACAGTCAATATTAAAACATTTTTATCACTTGAAACAGAAATTTCATACCTGATATCACTTCTTGCTTCCCAATCCCTACCACTACCACCCCCAGCCTTAATCTACTTTCTGTTGATACAGGTTCCCTATTCTTAGCATTCATGCTAATGGAACCACATACTACGTGGTCTTTTGTAACTGGCTTCTTTCCCTTTATATAATGTTTTCAAGGTTTATCCATGTTGAAGCACATATTAGTACTTTGTTACTTTTTATGGCTCAATAATCTTCTACTGCATGGATGTACCATATTTTGTTTATCCATAAATTGACAGACCTTTTTGTGTTATTATGAATAAAGCTGCTATAGATATCTATGAACACAGTTTATGCGAACACATGTTTGCATTTCTTATTCATACATACAGAGTAGAATTGCTGGGTCACGGGTAACTCTGTTTAATCATTGGAGCAACTGCCAGATTGTTTTCTAAGACAGCTATGCCATTTTATTTTCCCACCAGCAATGTCTGAGGATTCTTATATCACTGCATCCTGGCCGACATTTGTTTTAATTATTTAAGCCATCCTTCTGAGTGTGAAGTGCTCTCTCATTGTGGTTTTGATTTGCATTTCCCTGATGACTAAGCATGTAAAGCCTTTTATCATGTTTATTGGTCGTTTGTATATCCTTTTTTGAGAACTGTGTGTTCAGATATGTTGCCTACATATTTTTAAAGATTTTATTTATTTACTTTTCTAGAGAGGGGAGGGAGGGAGAAAGAGAGGGAGAGAAACATCAATGTGTGAGAGATACACCAATCAGCTGCCTCTAGCATTCCCTCAACTGGGGACCTGGCCCACAACCCAGGCATGTGCCCTGACTGGGAATCGAACCAGCCACCTTTCGGTTAACAGGCCAGTGCTTAATCCACTGAGCTATGCCAGCCAGGTGTTGCCCATATTTTTAATCAGTTTATTTGTCTTTTTATCATTGAGTTGTTAAGAATTCTTTATACTCTAGATATAATTCTCATATCAGATAAATGATTTGCTTTTTTTTTTTATTCCGTGTGTTGTATTTGTACTTCCTTGATGATATCTTTGAAGCACAAAAGTTTTTAATTTTGATGAATTTTGATTATTTATTTCTTCTTTTGTTACTTATACTTTGAGTTTGTGGTAAGAATTCATCGCCAAATCCAAGATCATGAAGATTTACCCTTATGTTGCCTTCTAAGAGTTTCATAGTTTTAGCTCTTACATTTAGGTCTTTGATTCATTTTGAGTTAATTTTTGTACATGACATAAGGTAGATGTCCAACTACATTCTTTTGCATGTAGCTATCCAGTTGTCACAGTTCCGTTTGTAGAAAAGACTATTTTTGACATGACTTGAAAATCAGTTGACTCTAGGTGTATAGTTTATTTGTGGACCCTTAATTTTATTCCATTTATCTATATTTCTATCTTGTGCCAACATCACACTGTCTTGGTTACCATTTTCTTGTTGTAAGTTTTGAAATGTGAACCCTCTTACTTTGTTCTTTTTCAAAATTATTTGGCTATTCTGAGACCTTTGCGATTTCAGATGA
The DNA here is from genome assembly GCF_987537825.1 of Furipterus horrens. Taxonomy (NCBI): domain Eukaryota; kingdom Metazoa; phylum Chordata; class Mammalia; order Chiroptera; family Furipteridae; genus Furipterus; species Furipterus horrens. Next base: position 49,019,337 of record NW_028327180.1, on the reverse strand, counting down.
ATTTTAGAATCAGTGTGTCAGTGTCTATAAAGAAGACAACTGGGTATCTGATAAGGATTGCATTGAATCTGTCGATCAATTTGTGATCTTAACAATGTTAAGTTTTCTGATCTGTAAACATGAGGTGTTTTCCCATTTACTTAGAGTCTCTTTAATTTCAACAATGGTTTGTAGTTTTCAGAGTATAACTATTGCACTTCTTTTCTTAAATTCATTCCTAAGTATTTTGTTTTTATGCTATTGCAAGTGGTATTGTTTTCTTAATTTTATTTTCATATTGTTCATTACAAGTGTATAAAATACAAATGATTTTTTTCATTGATATTGCATTCTGTAACTTTGCTGAACTTGTTTATTTATTGTAATAGTTTTTAATAGATTCTTTAGTATTTTCTATATGTAAGATCATGTCACTTATAAATTGACATAGTTTTACTTCTTCCTATCAATCTCAATGCCTTTTATTGAGTGTTTTTGTCATGAAATAATGTTGGATTTTGTCAAATGTATTTTCTAAATTTATTGAGATGATCCAGTGATATTTATTTTCTGTTTTATTGATAATGTAATGATGTGTTACATTAATCAGTTTTTGGAATGCAGAGCCAACCATGAGATAAATCTCATCTTGTCATCATGTATAATTCTGTTTGCATGTTGCAGGATTTTATTTGCTAGCATTTTTTAGGATTTTTGTATTCATAAAAAATATTGGTCTGTAGTTTTCCTTCTGATGTTTGTCTAATTGTAATGTCAGGGTAATATTGGCCTCATAAAATGAATTAGGAAATGTTTCCTCTTCTTTCACTTTTTGGAAGAGTTTGGGAAAATTGGTATTAATTTTTCTAAAATGTTTGGTAGAATTCAGCTGTAAAACTATCTGGGCCTGGGTTTTTATCTGTGGATAAGCTTTTTATCTTTTTTTTATTACAAGTACAATCTCTTTACTTGTTACAGGTTATTTACTTGTTACAGGTTAGTAAGTTTTAATAGTTTGTGTCTTTTTTGGTAATTTGTTGATTTCATCTAAGTTATCTGTTTTGTTACTGTACAATTATGATGATATTTCTTTATAATTTTTTTTATTTTTGTTAAATTTGTAGTAATGAACCTTTGATTTCTGGTTGTAGTAATCTGAGTCTTCTCTTTTTTTCTTGGTCAATCTAGCTAAAGATTTGTCAGTTGTGTTGACTGTTTCCAAAAAAGGAACTTTGGGTTCTTGATTTTTCTGTGTTGTTTATCTGTTCTTTGTTTTTATTAAATTAATGAATTGTGCTCTAATCATTATTATTTCTATCCCTTTGCATGCTTTAAGTTTAGTTTTTCTTCTTTACCAGTGTCCTAAGATGGAATTTTAAGCTATTGATTTGATTTGAGATTCTTGTTCTTCTTCTCTTTTTTATTTCAGTGTCTCAAAAATGGAATAGTTACAGTATTTTGGCATCTAGGCTGACTCCTCAAGATGAGAGCTAACTGGGACTGTACAAAATCTAAAGAAAGTCTTGATAAGCAAATTTGTCTTTGGTAAGTAAGCTGTTTGCTCAAGTGAACAGGCTCTTACATTCAATAAATTTATCTGCAAGAATTTTAGTTTTATTTTTCTCTGGAACAAAGAACTATGTCATGTTGATATAGGTGGTCTACAGACTTGTCTAAGTCATATGGACACAGATGGTTTCAGTTCTCACCCCACTAAACCAAGTCCTTCCAAGATGTTTCCTGCCTGAATCACTGGCAACACCCACCCCCTCCTCCTCCCCCAGGGGAAAGAACTTGGTGTTATTTTTACTTCCCCATTCTCTAATACAGTCTCTCACCCTCAATTCCCATACTTTGCAATTGCTTCACAAATGCTCTGTCAGCATCTCTTCTGCCTCCGCTCTTTCTTTCACATAAAGTTTTATTTCTGAAATAAATAAGTCACTTCTCCCTTAATGACTTACAATCGTTCCACAATGTTTACATACAGAAGGCAGGGGTGGAGAAGTAGGTTTACAGTGGTGAGTATGCAAAATACAGTTTATCGTTGTACTATTATTTATTAATTATTATATTATTTTCCATACGAACAACTGTAAACCTACTTTTGCCCCACCCTCTACATTAAATGATTATGTGCACACCCTAAATATGTACAACTGTACCTCAATTAAGCTTTTGGGAAAAAGTTTTCCAGTGCTAAAAAATAAAACTTTAACTTAATATCGCTGACCCTTTCTGAACTAGTCCAACCTCTTAACTCACTTCATGAAACTACACATATTTTACTGACTTTATTTAAATTAAAAATAAAAAAAGAAAACAGTTTACCCGTTACTCTTCATTATTTAATATAGGCATCCACAGCTGAAAATGTCCATCTAAACACTGCTTTAGCTGCATCTCCTAAGTTTTGGTATGTTGTTTCTTCATTGTCATTCATCTCTAAGTATTCTCTAAAATCCCGTTTGATGTCTTCTTTGATCTTTTGGTTATTTGTGAATATGGTGTTTAATTTCCACATACTTGTGAGTTTCCCAATTTTTCCTGCTATTGATTTCTAATTTTATTCCACCATAGTTGGAGGACATGCTTTGCATCATTTATAACCTTGTGATTTCATTGAGGTGTTTCATGACCTAGCATATAATCTATCCTGGACAATGTTCCATGTGCACTTGAAAAGAACATATATTCTGTTGTTGTTGAGTGCAATGTACTAGAGATGTCTGTTAGGTCTACTTTTCTTTTTGATGTTCTGTCTCATTTTGTGTTCATTATTGAAAGTGGGGTATTGACATTTTCAACTATTATTATTTAATTGTCTAGTTTTCATGTCTGACAGTTTCTGCTTCATGTATGTCAGTGCTCTGTAATTAGTTGTATATATGTTTAAAATTGTATTATTTTCCTGATTGATTGGCACTTTTATTACTAGAAAATGTGTCTCTCTGTCTTCAGTAACATTTTTTGTTTTAAGGTCTATTTTGTCTGATAGTAGGACAGCCACATCAGCTTTCTTATGATTGCTGTTTGCATAATATATACTTTTTTCATTATTTTACTTTCAATCTATTTGTATTTTTAATTGCCCATTTAAAAACTTTAATTTTATTTTAATTTTTAAAATATTTTATATGTTGGTTTGTTTGTTTTCTTAATATTGAGTTTTGAGAGTTCTTTATACACTTTAATACAAATCCTTAATCAGGTATTTGTTTTGCAAATATTATTCCTAGTCTGGCTTGTCTTTTCATTTTCTTTCTTTTTTTTTAAGTTTGTTTTATTGATTATGCTGTTATAGCTGTTCCAATTGTTTTTTCCTTTGTTCCCCTCTGCCAGGTACCACTCTTCCCTCCAGCAGTCCCACCCACATCTTTATCACCAGTGTTTTGAATTCTGCGTCTGTTAGATTGTCTATCTCCTCATCTGTTAGATTGGCTATCTCCTCGTTGCTTAGTTCTCCCATTGGAACCTTGATCCCTTTCCCCTTTGGGGCCATACTTCTCTGTCTCCTCATTCTGACAGGATCCTGTATTTGTTTGCCTCCGCATCCCAGGTAGAGCTGTCATTTCTCTTACATTTAAGGGGCAGAGCCTTAGGGATTCATCAGTACAGGGCGACCTGTTTAACCAGGTTGTGGCACTGTATGTAGGGCAGGGGTCTGAGAGGGAACAATGCCTCCTGCCCAGCACTCGCCCCTTTTCCAGGCATCTTTCCCACTTCCACACCAGACTGGTGCTCCTCTAGCTGCTGCACTGGCCACTGTTCTGAGAGTGGGTGGGTCTGCGGATGTTCTAGGACCGTGGGGGCCCTTTAAACAAGCGGACTCTGCTGAGAGACTGTCAGTTTCTGCCTCCGCCCCAACTCCCACTGGTCTGCACAGTCAGAAGCAATGGTGCTTGATTTTCCCTGGTGGTGGGACTGTGAGCTGCTAGGTTTGGTGAGGAGCTGGGAATGCTCCGCAGGTGTCCCTCCTGACTTTAAAACATGCAACTGGACCAATCCAAGATGGCAGAGGAGTAAGTGGAAGCTACACTAACCTCCTCCCAGAACTAGTCTGGATTTACAACTTAATTTTGGAGAAATCATCTGGAATAACCAACTGAACACTAGCTGGAGAGGAGTCTTATAACCATGGAGAGACAGAAAAGGCCGCTACATCACAACGTGACTGGTAGGGAGTGCGGAGACACGGAAGGGCTGGCTGGGCTCCCACAGGTGGCAGCTGAAGGGACTGAGAAACAGCTCAGCGGCTGGGGGTTCCCCCTGAGAAGGGCAGGGTCTAAACCCCAAGCTGGGCTTCCCATCCTACAGCAACAGAGTGGAAAGTAAAATAGTATCCAGCTGTGAAAAGCGAAAAGCCACAGGGTTTCTTGCTAGCCCGAGAGAAACAGCAGGAGAAAAAGAGCTCTTAAGTGGATCACATACAAAAATATTTTGGCCCCCACTTACCCTGGGCTCAAGCAGAGGGAAGGCAGAGAGTGCTGGAGATGCTTGGGGAGAGTTTGGTGTGGTGGCTTTGAGGGGAGAACTAAGGGAGCAGCCAACCAGGTCCCAGTGCTGACTCATCCCCACACTGCAGGCAGACCATTCCCCTCCAAGTGGCGTCAGCCTGAGGGGAAGCAAAAGCACTGCCTACAGGAATTAAGCTGCCACACCCACGGTCCTTAAGCCTGACGGCTAATCACAGATTGAATAGATTAACAACTAAAGAAGACAGACAAAGGCAGTAGATCCCTGGAAGTCTCCAACAGGCTGCCTAGGGCCAGACTGGTACATGATCTGATGCCACCAGAGGCAGATTCAGGAAGTGCAGATCATTCTAAGAAGCAGCAGCAAACAATAGGAGTCGCAAAAATGGGGAGACAGAGAAACAACCCCCCATCGAAAGGAAAGGTAGAATCCCCAGAAAGAGTGCTAAATGAAATAGAGGGGAGCAAACTATCAGATATGGAATTCAAAACATGGATTATGGAGAAGCTCAATGAGCTCAGCGGAAACTACAAAGCACTCCAGAAAAACTACAAGGAACTTATTGAGAATTACACCAGCATGAAAAAGGACATAGAAGCTATCAATAAGAGCCAGGAGGAAATGAAGAATACGATCTCTGAATTGAACAACACAGTAGAAGGAATTAAAAGCAGGTTAGAGGAAGCAGAAGATCGAATCAGCAAGCTGGAGGACAATGTAGACAAAAACTCACAGACAGTGCAACAAAATAGAAAAAGACTGAACAAGACTGAAGATGTTCTAAGACAGCTGACAGCTGCAGGACAACATGAAACGTAATAATATCCATATCATAGGAATTCCAGAAGGAGAAGAAGAAGAGCAAGGGATAGAAAATCTCTTTGAAAAACTAATGACAGAAAACTTCCCTAACATGAGGAGAGAAAGAGTCACGCAAGTCTAGGAAGCACAGTGTCCCAATGAAGATGAACCCCAACAGACCCACTTCAAGACACATCATAATTAAAATGGCAACATTGAAAGACAGAGAGAGGATCCTAAAAGCAGCAAGAGAGAAACAACTAATAACATACAAGGGAGCTCCAATAAGACTATCATCAGATTTCTCAGCAGAAACACTACAAGACAGAAGGGAATGGCAAAAAATATTCCAAGCAATGAAAAACAAAGGCCTACAACCAAGAATACTCTACCCAGCAAGGCTCTCATTCAAAATGGAAGGTAAAATAAGGAGTTTCCGAGACAAAAGAAGGCTAAAAGAATACATCTCCACCAAACCAGCATTCCAAGAGATGCTAAAGGGTCTGCTTTAAGAAGATGAAGAAACAGAGAGAGACAGAGAGGAACACGAGTACAAAGGGGGAATACGACAATGAATAAGTACTTATCGGTAATAACCTTAAAAGTAAATGGATTAAATGCTCCAATCAAAAGACACAGGGTAGCTGAATGGATTAGAAAGAATGACCCACATATATGCTATCTACAAGAGACCCACCTTAGAACAAAAGATCTACACAGACTGAAAGTGAAGGGATGGAAAAAAATATTTCAAGCAAATGGACATGAAAAAAAGCTGGGGTAGCAATACCTATATCAAACAAAACAGATTTCACAGCAAAGGCCATAAAAAGAGACAAAGAAGGACATTTTATAATACTTAACGGAAAAATCCATCAAGAAGATATAACCCTTATAAATATATATGCACCCAACTTAGGAGCACCCAAATATGTAAGGAAAATTTTGAAAGACTCCAAGAAAGATATAGACAGCAACACACTCATAGTAGGGGACTTTAACACCCCATTGTCAACAATGGACAGATCTTCGAAGCAAAGAAACACCGAAGATATTGAGGCACTGAACAACACTCTAGATCAAATGGACTTAGTCGATATATATAGAAGCTTTCACCCCAAAGAAGCAAAATATACATTTTCTCAAGTGCACAGGGAACATTTTCAAAGATAGACCACATAGTAGGACACAAAACAAGCCTCAACAAATTTGAGAAAATTGAAATTATATCAAGCATCTTCTCAGATCACGATGGCTTAAAATTGGAAATCAACCTCAAGGAAAAAACTCAAAAACATTCAAACTCATGGAGAATGAATAACATGCTATTAAATAATGAATGTGTTAATGACATCAAGGAGGAAATCAAAAAGTTTCTGGAAACTAATAATGAACACACAACAACCCAAAACCTATGGGATACAGCGAAAGCAGTCCTAAGAGGAAAGTTCATAGCAATACAGGCCTACCTAAAAAAGCTAGAAGAATATCTAATAAAAAATTTAACCCTACAGCTACAAGAACTAGAGGAAAAACAACAAGCAAAGCCCAGATCAAGTAGAAGAAAGAAAATCATCAAGATCAGAGCACAATTAAATGACATAGAGACTAAACTAACAATTCAGAAGATCAACATAAGTAGGAGATAGTTCTTTGAAAAGATAAACAAAATTGACAAGCCTTTAACCAGGCTCATCAAGAAAAAAGAGAGAGGACTCAAATAAATAAAATCAGAAATGAAAGAGGAGAAATCACAACTGATACCACAGAAATACAAAGAATTGTAAGAAATTATTATGAACAACTGTATGGCAAGAAATTTGACAACCTAGAGGAAATAGACAAATTCCTGGAAACATATAGTCTTCCAAAACTGAATCAAGAAGAAGCAGAAAGCCTGAATAAACCAATAACAACTAGTGAAATTGAAGCAGTAATCAAAAAACTCCCAACACACAAAAGCCCTGGACCGGATGGCTTCACAGGTGAATTCTACAAAACATTTAGGAAAGAACTAACTCCTATCCTCTTCAGACAATTCCAAAAGACCCAAGAAGAGGGAAGACTCCCAAACTCATTCTATGAAGCCAGTATTACCCTAATTCCAAAACCACGTCAAGACACAACAAAGGATGAAAACTACAGGCCAATATCACTGATGAACATAGATGCTAAAATCCTCAACAATATATTGGCAAACAGGATCCAGCAACACATTAGAAAGATCATACACCACGATCAAGTGGGATTCATTCCAGGGATGCAAGGATGGTTTAGTATTCGCAAATCAATAAATGTAATACACCACATAAACAAAATGAAAGACAAAAACCACATGATCATATCAATAGATGCAGAAAAAACATTTGATAAAGTACAACACCCATTTATGATGAAAACTCTCAGCAAAATAGGAGTAGAGGGAGCATACCTCAACATAATAAAGGCTATATATGAGAAACCTGAAGCCAACATCATATTCAATGTAGAAAAACTGAGAGCATTCCCCCTGAGGTCAGGAACAAGACAAGTATGTCCACTCTCTCCACTCCTATTCAACATAGTCTCAGAAGTTCTAGCCACAGCAATCAGACATGAAAGAGAAATAAAAGGCATCCAAATTGGAGAAGAGGAAGTAAAACTGTCATTATTTGCAGATGACATGATAGTGTACATAGAAAACCCTATAGACTCCACAAAAAACTACTCAACCTAATAAGTGAATTTGGCAAAATAGCAGGGTACAAAGTCAATATTCAGAAGTCTAAGGCATTTCTTTACACCAACAATAAAATCTCAGAGATAGAAACTGAAAGAAAAATCCCATTTACCATAGCAACAAGAAAAATAAAGTACCTAGGAATAAACTTAACCAAGGAGGTAAAAGACCTGTACTCAGAAAACTACATAACACTGAAGAAAGAAATTAAGGAAGATACAAATAAATGGAAGCATATACCATGCTCATGGATGGGAAGAAGCAACATATTAAAATGTCCATACTATCCAAAGCAATTTATAGATTCAATGCAACCCCTATTAAAATACCAATGACATTTTTCACAGACCTAGGACAAATACTTCAAAAATTCATAAGGAACCAAAAAAGAGCCCAAATAGCCACAGCAATTTTGAGGAAGAAGAACACAATAGAAGGAATCACAATACCTGATATCAAACAATACTACAAGGCCACGGTAATCAAAACAGTCTGGTACTGGCATAAGAACAGACATATAGATCAATGGAACAGAATAGAGAGCCCAGAAATAAACCCAGGTCTATATTGTCAACTAATATTTAACAAAGGCGAAAGGAACATCAAATGGAGTGAAAAGAGCCTCTTCAACAAATGGTGTTGGGAGAACTGGACAGGGACATGCAAAAAAATGAAACTAGACCACCAACTTACACCACACACCAGAATAAACTCAAAATGGATCAAAGACATAAATGTAAGCCATGACACCATAAAAGTCCTCTAGGAAAACATAGGCAGGAAAATTTCAGATATCCCACGTAGCAACATTTTCACTGATATATCTCCTAAGGCAAGAGAAATAAAGGAAAGAATAAACAAATGGGACTACATCAAACTAAAAAGTTTCTGCTCAGCTAAAGAAAACATCAGCAAGATGGAAAGGGAACCAGCCATTTGGGAAAATATATTGCCAATGATATCTCAGACAAGGGATTGATCTCCGAAATATATAAAGAACTCATACGACTCAACACCAAGAAGACAGACAACCCAATTAGAAAATGGTCAAAGGACCTGAACAAACACTTCTCCAAAGAGGACATACAGAGGGTCCATAGACATATGAAAGAATGCTCAACATCACTAGCCATCAGAGAGATGCAAATAAAAACCACAATGAGATACCACCTCACACCAGAGTGGCCATCATCAACAAATCGACAAACAACTTGTGCTGGAGAGGATGCGGAGAAATGGGAACCCTGGTGCATTGCTGGTGGGAATGCAGACTGGTGCAGCCACTATGGAAAAGAGTTTGGAATTTCCTCAAAAAACTAAAAATGGAACTGCCTTTTGAACCAGCAATTCTGTTGCTAGGATTATATCCGAAAAATCCTGAAACACCAATTCAAAAGAACTTAAGCACCCCAATGTTCATAGCAGCACTATTTACAATAGCCAAGTGCTGGAAACAATCTAAGTGCCCATCTGTAGGTGAGTGGATCAAAAAACTGTGGTACATTTACGCAATGGAGTACTATGTAGCAGAAAGAAAGAAGGAACTTCTACCATTTGCAACAACATGGATGGAACTAGAGAGAATTATGCTTAGTGAAATAAGCCAGGCAACGAAAGAAAAATACCTTATGCTGTCACCTATTACAGGAAACTAATGAACAGCACAAACAAATGAGCAAAATTGAAGCAGAGGTATGTAAACAAGGAGTAGACTAACAGTAACAAGGGGGGAAGCGGGAGGGAGAGAAGGGGGTGAGAAGGGGAAGGGTCTAGTCAAAGAACATGTATAAATGACCCACGGACATGGTCAACTGAGTGGGAACTGAATGTGGGGGAAGGGAGCAACAGGGTGCAGGGAAGCAAGAGGGGGAAAAAAGTGGGACAACTGTAATGGAAAAACAAACAGAAAAATTTTTAGTGGGGGAAAAATGAGAATATAAAGAATAGAAATGCAAGTTCAGTGAATATTAGAAGGACAAGGATTTTCCTTCACATTGTATATTTTTCTCCCTATCTGATCCCTCCAGAGTTTGGCATTCTAAAGAAGTAAGTAATGGCATAAGTTTCTTTGCATAGAACTAATAAGGCCAGTTGTTAATAGAGGTTTTTTTTTTTACCAAGTCTTTGACTGGAATGCCATGCCTAAAGGAGACGTGCTTGGGCTCTAGTTGTTACCAAAAAGCCCTGAGGAACTGGGAATGACTTTCGAAGGTAATAAAAGTCCACGAGATAAAAGGCCTAGTACCACGGTTAGTTGTGCAGTCCACAGCAATCTTTCCAGGGAAGGAATGAAGGTTTTCCTGAAAGATGGCTAGCCTTCTGGAAAACCAGAAGGACTTGGAAAAGACAGGTATATACAGGCAAGGCTGAATGCCAGGTATGTGGCTCAACTTCTGTGCCCTGAAGGGCAGACTGAAGGTCACCCTAAATGTTCCTTGCGTAAGTTCCAGCAAAGCAGAACTAAAGATCATAAGTGATCATTTGCTGCTCTTGTTGTGTTTATGCAAATGAACAGGATAAATTAAAACTGGACTTAATGCAGTCCCTTTAATGACAAGGAGAGTAATCTTAGGGAGAAAAATCACTATTCAAGGAAAGTCACAATGATCAGTGGTAGACTATAGAGTAGTGCAGCTAATCATCTTTAAAGTTTCTTTTCAATTAAAATATGTTTTCACTTGAAAGTTAAACTATGTGATATCATCAAAGATATTTAATTTACAGGCAAGAAGAATGTCAAATGCCTTGCAACTGGATGTCTTTCCAATAAGACAGTCTTACAGATTTAGAGACTTGTTTGTGGGTTATGTTACATAAATTAACATGTGTTTTCTGTTTTCAAAGGGCATAAGCCTATGATCTCATTACCTGAGTGATTGTCTGTACGTATAGGCCTCACTTAATCCTGTCTGCATTGCTGCCTCCTGAAACTCAATGGTTTGGCTGAACTAAGTTGCTGGGTTGGTGAAGAATGGGGTGGTCTGTGGGCTTCACTTTAAAACTGATTTCTCTTTTCTGTCCTAATGGCTTGGACCGAAAGGGCCCAGAGGTCTGAGAGGGGGGAAACCTAAAATATTTCCCTCAGCCCAAACTAAGTATAATGGGCAAAAGGGTTTTGGACAGGTGAGATGTGCCTGGGACACCTTCCTCCAAAGAAGCCCTTTTTTCTTTCCCCTAATGTGGGACATTGAAAAATTAATCCCTACCTTTTGTCATCTAGTAGTTATGGAGTGAATGATGTCTTTTAACCCTGTTGCCAAATCTGTTGCCCCCAGAATACAAGAATTCCAGCCTGTTAAACTAAGCATGCCGTTGTCCGGGGACGGCCAACTGACCTGGAGTCTGCATGATCCTTCCCCATGTGGGAAGGCCACCCTTCCCTCCACACCCCCACTCTTATTAGGGATTTCTGGACCCAAGGGTAGGTAGGACGACGACCATGTCCAGCTTGAAGCAGCTAAAGGAGCTTGAGACCTTCGCCCATTGTCCTTTATAAGATTATAAAGGGTCTTAATATCTGAGAGGGAGGGATTGTTATTTTTTATTATTAAAATAATTAATTAATCATTTATTTATTTAAAAAAAGAAGAAGAATATATGAAAGGGTGAAGCGGGAGAGCTTGTATGTACAAACCATGGGCATGGATTTGGGGGGGGTTGCTGGGGGAAGGGGGTGCTGGGTGGAGGGTAGCAAAGGGGAAAAAATTGGAACTATTGTAACAATATAATCAATAAAATATGTTTTCACTTGAAAGTTAAACTATGTGGTATCATACTTAAAAAAAAATGCAACTGCTCTTTCCCCCAGCCTGCCACTGCCACCGCTGCTGCAGCCACCACACCGTGTCCTCTCTGCACCAGCTCCACCCCTCCTACTTGTCTGAATGAGTATTTCTTCTTTATATCTTTGTTTGTTGGACTTCCATGCAGTTCAATTTTCTGGTAGTCCTGGTTGTTTTTAGTTTTGAGGTAGTTTTATTTCTTCTTATGGTTGTGGAGGGAGACGCAGCATGTCTGTCTATGCCTCCATCTTGGCCAGATGTCTGTTTAAGAGCCTTTTGTATTTACTTTACTCATTCCATCTTTTGCCCTTTTTTCCTGTGTGTGTGTGTGTGTGTGTGTGTGTGTGATTTTTTTCATTAACTTTTAGGAACTTTTTAAAATATATCTTTTTTGGTCATTTTTTTATCTTTTGACTTTGCTTTGGATGTGTGTATAAAAACTATCTGTCAGCTTACTTTTTAAAAGTTACATTCTTTCCATTATTTTTTCTATAAGCATTTGAGAATGTGACCTGTAAGAAACACTGTAATTTTGTCAATTTCTTTGACAAATCATTTTGTGAAAAGTGGTGAACCTTGTAATAATAGTGTGCTCATTCCTGTTCATTTCTTTCACAGAAAGCAGGTAGTATAACTTGACTGTTTCTTTCACTGGTGTGGATAACAGGTACTATCTTCGCTCCCCACTTCATACTTTAGGATTAGAAGGGCAGTAAAAGAACAGAGTGACATTATTTGGTGCATATGAAGTTAAAAATATACCCTTTGATTCATGGTCATCTTAAAATCATTAGTGGCCCTGTTTCAGATAGAATGCTCCATATCTCTGAGAGTATACTCACATATGGTAGCCCAATGACATGTGGTAGAGAATTCCTAGGGCCTTATTTTACAGCCCAGACTCTCCAACTTGAAGACTTCGAAGAGCCTATTCTTCTAGCTCTTACTTGGATATCAAAGTGCTGAGTTCACAGGCGTGAACTCAACCAATTCGTTGTTTAACTAATACTGTCATTGCCCTCAGTATATGATAATATCTCACATGATGTTGGCACATGCAGTAGTAAAAGTTTTTTATTATTAATATTTATGATATAGTGTTAGGACATAAATATCTTCCTCCTTTCCTTCTTTCTAACTTCTCTTTTCTATTGCTTTTTTTAAAAAGCCCAACTCAACTCACCCCCTCTTTCCTTAGCTTTTTCAGATCAGTATCTTAGTTCCTTTTTGTTTGCTTCTTCTTAGGATGTTCTTGAGAAATTTAGTTTAATGAATCACAGAATATATTTTAGAACATCCTAAATGTCCTCTTCCCTATGCCTACTCAAACTTGCCAATGACACCATGACCTTAGCATCTTACAGAATGTCTGCATTTAGTAGGTGCCTAATACAATTTGTCAGTTTGGATTGACCCTACACTTTTCTTCTTCTGTTCCTCAAGCTGTTCATAATATTATTAGTCACAACCCACCACCAAAGCATTAAGTGCCCAAGATGTCAAGGTTTCCTGAATGAGTCCCCCAGAAGCCAATACAGCATATAAAAAACACCAGAGACCCCAAAACCTTGCTGGGAGAATGCTGGGCCAAAGCTCCCACGAGACTTCAATATCATGGATCCCTAATCTCGCCATCCACAGATCAGTCCCTTCTCCCAAACACTCAGGCCTATTTCCATAGGGGCTGGCCTGCAAGACAGCAGGAGAAACAGACACATGGCAGAACTCAGAGTTATCTCTCTTCTCTATCCCGGCCCCATGTCCATGATTTGCTCTGTGTACTCTGGTTCTCTTCTCCCTTCAGAAAAGTTTTCCTGCCAATATATTTCTGGTGGGCCATCCCCAAGTGCTGTTATATGTTCAAACAGGCTTCAAACTTAGAGGAAAAAAACAATAATGGCTTTGAATTCAGACCTGGGTTTGAATGCCAACTCTTCCACTTACTACCTATGAGTCTTTCATTTCTAAGTTACTTAATTTCTCTGAATCTCAATTTATTCATCAGTAAAAGGAAGATAAAAATATCTTTTTGGAGGGGCTGTTGTGCAAAAATAAAATGTAAATGAAGTGCCTAGTACAGTGCTGGTACATAGTTGCTGCACAGAAAATGGTAGCTACTATTTTCATTAAAGGAGAATCTGAGCAAACGTATGCTAAACTTGTGCTCACAGATTCTGCAGTGATAGAAGGAAAGATTGAGAGAGGAAGTGCAGAGGAGTGAATATTATTAATGGTACAGAGAAGATAGGGTGATTATAATAGGCAGGAGAGCCACATGAACAGAAATATTGAGGTCAGACTGAGAAACCTTGTTTAGAGAAAGAATAAGAGACCCTTCTGTCTGGGCCAGAGCTTCCATGTTAGATGAATGAAGAGTAATTTGGTTCAATTGGAGAAGTATAAGGAGTACAATAATTTATTGTCTCTTCGCTTAGCCACTCTTCTTGATGTGCAGTTTGGACCATTAAATCACTAATAAAGGGTTTAAAGAACTCCCAGTGTCAACTGAGCCCAGTCCAATTCAGGAGATGGTATTGGAATTGCGTGTCCTAACCGCCACATTCTGATGTTGTGAGCCTAGACTTTGCACATAGCTTTTCCTCATCAACAATGAGACAGTGTTAACAACTATCACAAGAATCAGAAAAGAAGATGCCCATGAGGGCCTGAGACTCTAGCCTTGGGACCTTGGGTGCAGCTCAGGTGCCAGCACTCAGTGCCTCACCCATGACATGATTTTTGCTGCCACCCCATTCTCTTCTTGGAACGCAAAATTGTAAAGAAAATTTCACCATACTTTACCAATGAGGCCAAATTTTGCAAATTATACTATTGCTCTTATCCCCTTTAGAAATTTCTCCAGTTGTGTCATAAGAATGAGTCTCATGTATTGTGAAATTTTTGTCTTTCACCTTTGGCTAAAGAAGAATGGTCTCAGCTCAGCAATTAAGAGATGTCTAAGCTTGAAAAAGACTAGACATATTAGAACTCTTGTCAGAGGAATGGAAGAAGTCAGAGAAGTAACTTAGGTCTGGGTACTTCCCTCAACCTAACTTCTTAGGCAAAGTTCCATTGTAGGTCCGGAAACCTGGGATGAGAAAGTAAAGACCTTGAGCCGTGATGAAATAGGGAGGTCCCCATACTGAAGCTTTAGTGCAGGTTTTCTGAGTTGTCTTTTTAGGGCCCTAACTGGCTAAAAAATAAGTTATTACGAGTAACTGATTTGTGAGAATGGGAGTTGCCAATGTTACTCAATGGAGAAAGGACAATCTTTTCAAAAAATAATGCTGGAACAATCGGACTATGTAAAATCAGCAGGTACTACCACCACCACCTTAACAACAATAACAATAAAACATATCTAACTGTAGCATGCACCATATAAAATAATTAACTAAAAATGGACTAAATATCGTCGGCAGCCGTCCGTCTCGAGAGACGATGGTGTAGCTTCTTAAGAGTCTATCTGCACCGCCGAGAATGGCTGTGCAGTCCGACTCGGGAGTGACACGGTATCTGTCTCCTCCCGTGTTGAATCGACATCTTGCGATGACGCTGGAGTGTCCTCTCCAGTGAAGCTGAAGCTACAGAGCCTGGGCAGGGTGATATGGAGGGTCTGCTGTTGCCCATGCAGCAGACCCCCACTCTCTTCGCAGCTGAAGGGTCCAAGGGAAAGACAAAGTCAATACAGCTTGGCGTCAGGTGCGCCGCAGGAGTTGCCGGTGTTGACTACAACGTCAAACCGCCTTAGGGACTCCGGCTCCGGATTTTCTGTTGGGGTTTACTCCCTTAGCCTTTCCCCTGAAGAGGTATGCCGCAAGGCAGCGGAGGTTTTTTGGAATCAGAGTTTTCCTTCTCTGATGTGCCCTGATTGGAAGATCAAACCAGCGACACTTAGCTCGCAGGCTGATACTCAATCCACTGAGCCAAACCAGCCAGGGTCGGACTAAATATAAAACAGTGAATAACAATATGCCCACACATAGGCACATGCACACACATACCTGCACACACACATGCTCATATATATGAATGATAATTTACAGTTTTGTTGTTAGCCAGAGAAATTAAGTTTTGAGTAGATGAAGGAGATGTTATGTTGTATTCTAGGAAGTTAACCTGGCTATTATATTATTAATAGACTAATGGATAGCTAGGGCAAGCAAAGAGACCAGGGGAAGACTATTGCAATAATCCAGCTAAGAGAGCTGATAGTGGTAGCATTAAAAAGAATAAAAAGTGGTCAGATTCTGGATATATTTTGAAGCAGCGCTGTTAGGGTTTCTTGACTGATTGGCTATGCCTTGTGAAAACGAGGAAGAATTTGAGGATAGATTCCAAGTTCTTCCTGAGCAACTGGAAGAAAGAAGTTGCCATTAACTGGGTGAAGGAAACCGGGGAATTAGTAGGTCTTATGATCAATAGCTATGTTTTTAACATATTAGATTGGAAATGCATATTAAAGCCAAGTGGAAAAAATATCTCTAAGTGGAAATATTTATTTATTAACTTTACTGAGAAACAATTGACAAAAATAATTGTATGTATTTAAAGTTCATAAATGATTTGACATACATTGCAAAATGATTATCAAGATCAAGATATTAGCACATCTACCATGGCCAGCGTGGATCAGTCAGTTGGAACGTCATCCCGTAAACCACGAGGTTATGGGTGCAATTCTCATTCAGGACACCTACCTAGAATGCATGTTTAGTCCCATCAGAGTGCATACAAGAGGCAGCCAATCAACGTTTCTCGCATTGATGTTTCTCTTCCTCTCTCTCTCCTCCCTTCTCCTGTCTCTAAAATCAATAAGCATGTCCTCGAGTGAGGAATTAAAAAGAGATATTAACTCATCCATCAGCTCACATAGTAAATATGGTTAACTCTATGTGTGTGTGCATTGAGAATGCTTAAGATCTACTCTCATCAATGTTCAAGTATACGATACTGTATTAACTGTAGTCACCATGCTATGCATTAGATTCTTAGGACTTCGTATTACAACAAAAAATTTCCAAGTGGAATATATTTAATAGACAATTGGCTGTATACAAGTCTTGAATTTACAGAAAAGGTACAAGCTGAAGATGTAAATTTTGGTTCATCATCAGATACCTGATTTTGAAAGCCATGGAACTAAATAGGATCACCTTAAAGAGATGGCCAGGGACCGAGCACTGTAGTAGTCAAATCAAACAGATGAGCAGGAACAAATAAATGAAATTGAAAAGGAGTAAGCAATCAGAGGAGATCAGGGCAAATGGTGGAGTTCTGGGGGTCAGTTAAAAAGTATTTCAAAGAAAAAGAAAGAGCAACCAGCTGGGTCAAATTATGCTGGAAAATGAAGTAAGAAGAAAAAGGAGGATTGACCATTGGGTTTAACATCATGGTAGTTGTCAATAACCCTAAGAAGAGTAAGATTGGTAGAGTGGAAGTGACAGATTGATTGGACTTTGAGAATGGAGAGAGAAAGTAGAAACAATGAGTAGAGACAAGTTAGGCAATTTTGCTGTGAAGAAGAACACAGAAGGATCATTGGTGACAAATGTGCGGAGTTTTGTTTTTAAGTAGGGACTGTTATAGTATGCTTATATGGCTGATAAAATTATTCAGAAGGGAAGTAAAAATTGAGTGGCAGGAGAGAACAGGGACAACTTTATAGCAATGTCTAAGTAGGAAAGAAGGAATTCCTTCTCTTGCACAATTGATATGTGTAGGACTTTGGGCTTAGTTAGGAACAGAAAAAACACCTCTTCTATCAGGAGAAAAGCAGAGTATACGGACATTGTATCCAGGAGATTGGTAGATTTAGGACTGGTGCACACAGAAGTTCTTCATTATTGCCTCTATAGTTTCAGTAAAATGAGAGGCTAAGCCATCAGCTGAGAGTGAGGAGAAGTAAAGAGTTATTGGAGGCTGATACGAAATAATCAACTGGGAGAACAAAAGAGTGTTTGATAATGTAGCAGGATTGCTGGGCAGCTATAAGGAACCATTGAGTTAGTGACTAATTTAAAGTGAGATAGTCAGCAGAAGAGATGTATGTGTGTTAGCAAGGGGAGATAGAAAATAATGAGCTTGTTGACATGAGCTTTAGCAAACTTGAGGCAGAGAGAAGGGAAAGAAACAATGGTATAAAAGTTGGCAAGGGGTAGCAAGGATATCTACCCCACCCTGAGGCCGAGTGACAAAAAAGGAAAGAGAATACCTACCATTTGAGAAAGCTACGGGAAAGAGGATAGCCCAGTCTCAGAGAAAGAAGGTAACAACTATGTTCAGACAGGACGCTAAGATTTCCAGAGAAAACTGGAAAGGTGTGTGGGGCAGGGGATAGGTGAGAGACAGTACAATTAGGGAATGTGCAGGGTCATAAGGGGATGAGAGTCAGCAGATGATGACCTAGGAATTGTGAGCCACTTTAGCGAACAATGAAAACAAAGTCATGGAGCAGGATGGAACTGAGGCAGGGCGGTCTGTCTCTAAGGCAGTTGTTACATTAAAGCTGCAAGTATTGGGGAGGGTAGTCCCAAGGTATTCTTGCTGAGCAAATGGAGTTGTATGAAACTCCTTGGTGTAGTTTTCTTTTTGCCTGCATTTTATAGAGTTTCTTAGATCTATAGATTTATACTTTTCATCAGATTTGAAAATATTTCCACCATTTTTTCATAAGATTTTTTCCTGTTGAAGTGCTGATTTGGAGATGTGTTTCAAGGCTTCCCCATGTTCCAGGATCCTAGACCAGAGTGAGTGAGGGCCACAGAGCAGCTGTAATGGTTTGAGAGTGAAATGAGAACAATCAGGCACAGATATTGCATTTCTGAAATTCTGGGAGCGTGGTTTGAATGTTAACAAGATCAGCAGGAGGCTTGGGTTATCCCCAAAGTAGCTGATGAGTATGTATACCTTACTAGATGGTGTCATTCAATTATAATAATTCTGTTTTCTGAAATGAACAAAAGAGAGACTGTTTCTAGAGTATTAATAGCTAACTGTCTCTAAATATCGTAAGTGGTCATTACAGATTTGATAAAACCTTACTTATTTTAGTTGAAGCTAAGTAGGAAAACAAAATATGTGTCCATAACACTTTAAATGAAGAAAGTTTGGGCCAGGAAATCAAACCAATAGTCAGTTCATCTGAGTCCCAGGAGGGAAGTCCCTGGTCTAGAAATTGATGCTGGAGTCAGCAGCCTCTCCCAGGCTTGGCACCAGGAAACATGCTGTGACTTGTTTAGTGGCGAGACGGCCAGAGCTACAGAAAGTCACATGCAAGCATGTGCATGAGCGCAGGGAAAACCCACCCAGCCCATGCACCCATTTCTAAGTTAATCTCTTATCACCACTCCCCTGTTTTTTTAACATCCCAAGTCTTCAGGTTTCTGGCTACTTGAAAGCCTGAGGCCTGCTCAGCTTTTTTCTAGGTTGTCCCCTGCCTCTGGGGTCACCAGGCTCTCAGTGAAACAGAATATCTACCACATGGAGCATAACACCTGGTGTCAGGTAGCCTTGCTCAGAGTAATCACCTGGAGACCACTCTAGGATTAAACAACGGGTTTATTGAGGGGAAAAGGGGGGAAGATGTGGAAGGAAAGAGAAAACTCCCAGACCAACTTGAGAGCAGTAAGAGCAAGGGAAGTGGGAGAAAGGGGACTCCCTGTCCACCTTATGGGCCGTGGGGGAGAAGGAGAAGAGTTATAGAGGGGGGAGAAGGGTAGAGGGGGGAGAGAGGTAGAGGGGGGATGAGGGGGAAGAGGGGGAGTGAGGATAAGGAGGGAAAGCGGATAAAGGAGGGCAAGGGCGAAGGAAGGAGGAGCGGAGACTCCTGGTCACCCGCGTGGCCCTTAGGAATCGCCTGCTTGAGCTTTTGCAGGCCCAGGCTCCACACTTTGCCAAATACACATTCTGGTGAGGGTGAGCCCACCCATCAACACATCCAGTAGGTCATTTACATCTCCCTGCTCACCCCCCACCAGGCCAGTCAACCTAACAGGCTAGGTCTATTAACATTTCCTCTGGGAACAAGCTAAGTCTATTATCATTTCCTATGGGAGGGGCTAGGACCAGGTTTATTTGCATACAGTTCATTTGCATATGTCAAAAGTCTAGGTGGGCATTCCAACTGCCTCCATGTTCTGACACCTGTAACTCAAGAAGGTATTCAATAAACATGGTTAGCCCTGTGAGGCCCATGTTGACTGGCTGTTTTGTCCCTTGACCTTGATTTGCTTGGAGAGATCTTGACAAGGACTTGGCATGTCTCTTCAGAAAGTCCCTGGTCCCTGAATTAAAGGGTGTAGTAGCAGAAGGGAGCCCACATACCAACTTGCAGTTACGCTGCTGGATAAAGACTGGTTATGGCCAGGGAAGACAGCTAACTCAAACACAAAGAATTTCTAAGCCGCAGGAACATCCTAAGATTTTGTGTATAAAACCAGTTTTCTGAAAGAGTATTTGTAAGTTAGTGGATTGGTTATTCTTAGCCCCAAATCTCACCGGACATGACTATAAATAACCCTATTATGTGGATGAACTGTATTACTTTGTAAAAACAAAAATGAAACACAACAGAAATTGAAATTAAAGCTCTGGTTATTCATTATCTTTTGCCTTACCAAAGAAAGGTAAGAGGGAGAAAAAGAGGGCTCTTTCAAAATGTAACCTTCCCAGGTTCTTTTGAAACATGGTTTCCTAAATGTTCAATTTATAAATAACGATTGGAGGGTCACCTAGCAGATAAATAAGCTATATGTATTTGTCATCTATTGCTGCATAACAAAATAGCCCCAGATTTAGCAGCTTCAAACACTAAACATTATTTCACCATTTTTGTTGGCCAAGGATTTGGGAATGTCTTGCTGGATCTCATGAGGCTGCATTCAGGCTATTCGTGGGGCTGCTCTCTTGGACGCCTACCTGGGTCTTCTGGGACCACTTCTGAGCCTGCCCTATGGTTGTTGATGGGAGGTGTCAGCTCTTCACTGTGTGGGCCTCATCATGGAGTCGGTCACAAAACAAGCTCCCCCAGAGCACGTGACCTGAGAGAGGGAGATGGCACAAGAGAACAACCAAACTGGAACTCACGGTCCTGTGACAACCTTATTTTGGAAGTGACATACCATCACTTCTGCTGTGTGGGACAGTGTGGGAAGAAACTGCCCAAGCATGCCAATACTAGGAACTAAGCATCTTTGGGACCAACCTGATGGCTGGTTACTACACTATTCCAGTTGTTTTACACACCCCTGGTCTTCAGCCCCGCAGATCCCCTGTCTGGAACACTGTGATAACAACAAAGAGTTGAGGTGTGATGAACTTAGTTGGTGTCCACAGCACAGGGTGCCCTCAGTGTGGAGGCTCACCACCACAAATATACTGTGCTAGTAGTCACACAGACGTGTGAGGGTTTTAGTGCAAATTCATTTATTCTACCACAAGTCCCAGGCATGCATCTCCTAAAGGGAAATGTATGACACTATGTATGTGAAGTGAACTCAAAATGAAGCACATAGTTTATAAAGTATTTAGGAGACAGAATGATGTAAACAAATGTGGATACATGGAGTACTAATCAGTAAGAATCAGTTCCAGACCCGTGTGTGTTACTAACTAGAACTACAACCTCAGCCAAGTCTCTCAACCTCTCTGGGCTTGTTATAGCAACTAAAAAATGAGTGTGGTGTTAGGTGGTTTATAATAATACAGTTACTTCTAAAAATGGTTATTTAATGATATTCTAATTATAGAAAATTCCCAATGAGGTGCATTTCAGAGTACAGTTTTCTAGACATTAGCATTTCTACAGTAAGAGAAAGATATCGCTAGTGGGTCTGTAATCTTACTGAATCAGGGCATTTAAAATGAGGCATTTTTTAATAGAACAAGGTTATTCACAGCATTCACTGATGATGAACTCTGCTGTATTCAAGGCTAGTGTTAGAAGGTGGTGGGTAAGCCCTGCAGAGGGTCCTCCTATAAAGGCCAAAGAGGTGTGTCCTCAAAGTATAGTTTCCATAGGTCACATATGCAGCATGTAGTCATGTCTATCCTCACAGGTCTAGGTGTATACATTTTTAAGACCTCTATTGAGACAAAATTTACATGCCATAAAATTACCAAGTTGTGCTTTTCTAACTACAATCTCATTTCCATCATTCCCCAAAAATCCCTTATATCCATTTGTAGTCTATTGTTCTTTCAACCCCCATCCCCAGGCAACCACTAAATCTACTGTCTCTATAAATTGCCTTTTCTGAAATTTTCATACAAGTGGAATCACACAATATGTAGTCATTTGCATCTGGTCCTTTCGTATAGCAAAAGGTGTTCAAGGTGCATCTGTGTTGTAGCCTGTCTCAGCAGTTTGTTCTTTTAATTTTGGGATAATATTTATTTGTATGGACATTTTGTTTATCTCTTCACCAATGTATGGGCATTTGGGTTGCTTTCATTTTAAGGCTGTTAT
This sequence comes from Furipterus horrens, assembly GCF_987537825.1. Lineage (NCBI taxonomy): Eukaryota > Metazoa > Chordata > Mammalia > Chiroptera > Furipteridae > Furipterus > Furipterus horrens. The sequence continues at coordinate 48,997,112 of NW_028327180.1, read as the reverse complement.
GAATGATGCTGCTATGAACATTTCTGTCAAATCTTTGTGGACATATGTTTGCATTCCTCCAGTATAGTATACATAAGTAATGGAATTGTTGGGTCATAAGGGTTAAACTCTATAACTAATTTTTCAGAAAAAACTGCCAAACTATTCTCCAGAGTGGCTACATCATTTGACATTGCCATCAGCAATGTATGCAAGTTCATGTTTCTCCACATCCTTGCCAAATCCTCTATTGTCTGTCTTTTTTTTTTTTTTTTTTTATAGCCACAGGCATTGATTGGCAGTGAGGAAAGTGTAAACTGTTGGGGGTACCCCAGCTCCAGAAGACCTTGTGCCTAACTGGCAATGAAGTTTTTGGTCAGTGGTGTCAGGTGGATTCTAAAACTATCAGGGTGATCACTTGGAAAGTTATACAATGTCTAATCAGTGTGTTGTACACCCAAAATTAATATAATATTGTATGTCAATTGAAATTGAAAAATAAAAAATTATTTTTAAAAAATTGTTAGCTTGTGGATCATGTAAAAGTAGATCACAGTGGATTTATTTGGCCCATTGGCTAATAACTAAATAAAAGATCTCTAAGAAAGGCCCTGTACAAATGTAAATATAAATATATATTTAGAAGCCATATTTTTAATTAAGTATAGTGGTTACCCAGTAAAAATTTGCTGAATGAATCTTCTCTAAGAATATATTTCTATTTTAGGGACTAAAATGATACAAAATAATGACTTAATGTTGTAATAAAATTTTGTCCACTTTATTAAAACTTCACATAGTTAAGTTTATTTTTTCTTAAAGCCCATTTTATTGTATTACTTCATCAGAGTAAGTTGGCTCAGTGAGATTGTCACTGATAAAGACATGTACAAAGTTAGCACCACACATCTAGAAATGCAGACAACCTTCCCAATATGTACAACCCCCTTTACACATACGCACATGTATTTACAGCTAATAAATAACACTTAAAGCCAAAGCATCGTTAATATATAATATATACTGAAGTCTATAGAAGCCAGAGTTCCCAGGGCCATACACTGATTTGAGTCATATGTTCTTAAGTGTATGCAGGCTTGCTCAAAACCCAAATCCAGAAAAATTAATGAATTAGCAATAAAGGGGGGATACCAACCGCTAATCGCACAACACTTTATTTTTAGAGAGAATTCATGCCAAACTGGCTGATATCAATCACAGTATTCATCCTGCTCTGTATACGCACAACAATATTTCTCAGATGAAGGGCCAACAAATTCCAATACATCTTTTGATCATTCACCTTTCAAGTGGTGCTGAATAATTAACGTACAGGTGGGGCTTCATCTCTGAATATGTGTGTGTTCAAGTGCCCACAACATATTCACTATGGATTCCCAGCAATAGCCTCTGAGATATTTGACTTCTTTATCATTTTACATCAATGTATAGAAAAGCATTCTGAACAGAGGAGATTTAGTTTATAAATAATTGCTCACTCTCTCCCAACTAGTTGTTAAAAACAATGACTCTCATGACATTTCACATGGCTGTGGCAACTGAGAATTCTTTTCATCATCCACAAGGGTTTTAAGTGCTATTTATGAATATGTCCCAGTGGCTTTTTCCATCTCTCTACTTAATAAAAACGATCCTTGTCTAAAATTTGTAGGCGTTTGAGTGATGCAAAATTTGACCTTGAACACGTTTTCTTATCAAAACCAGGGAAAAAAAAGAGACATGCTCAAAGTATGACTGACGCATGACCGAGATAAGCCTAAAACCAAATAGAAGCCATTGGATAGTAAATGACTTCAAACCGATGAACATAGTTTTGAAAATCTGATACTAAAATTATGAGATCATTTTCTTTCTCCATAGTTAAAATTATGTGTCAGTTGAGTATGACAGGCTCCTTTTAACACCTACCCAGGGACCGTTGTTAAAATATAACTTTGAGACAAAGAAGGAAAGGAGGGAAGAGATTAAGCAATAAACTGTAAGGCCTATTAAGACTTAATTGTCCTAAATTCTATATCTCCTTTAATTTGTAACTTAGTTATGATGCAACCAACCACAGGGAGTGTTTAAAGGTTCAATTCAACTCCATTCTCCCTTCCTCTCTCCAAGACACCGGTTCCTGGTGAACTCCTGGGCTACATCCAATGGCAAGAGGGGAACCATTCCAAAAAGGCAGGTGTTTAGACCAGTAAGGAAATGGGTCAGACTCAGGCCAGAAATAAATATTTCCTATACTCAGACTTGGAGTAAACTTTGAGAATGTATCAATCCAGAAAATGCAGAATTCCAATTAAAATATGAGGTTCTAATCCATTGTAGGTGATAGCTAAACTCACTACATAAAGAAGTTTTATTATTTTACCACAAGCTCAAACAATTCTTATTTCTTTCTCAAAAAACAAAATGCAGTGCTTTTTATATCTGCTGTTTTTTAATGTTGGAAGATGTGCTATTTGGCCACTGTACTCCTCAAATTGAATTAGCCACTTTTTAGTATTTGAGACTGTCTCTTAAAATAACTAACAAGGATAGCTAGGATTAATACTCAGGAAAATTCACTTTTAACCACCCGAAGCTCTGGGCATCTTTTGTAAAAGGTACTTCCTTCTTCACAGAATTCATGTGCTGTTGTTCCTTCTGTAGATTTGCCCAGTTTCTGAGAAAAAGAGAGAGAGAAGGAAGGGCGATTTATTATCTGCTTAGTGTTTTACAACCCTCTCCCCTCCCCCACCACTTCAGGATGAAAAGGATTTCAACTGAAAGTCCAGAACAAAGTTGTGAGAATAAAGCCAGGGCAGGTGTGCATAATGGGTCACAGAATGTGGCAGGTTCCTAGAAAGAGAAGGCACTCTATGACATGTACTTAGCCATGTCCCAATAAAGAGTATCATTTTCAGAAGACTAAACCAAATGATTTCAAAATTTAGGAAGATGTATTGCTTCTAAAACTGGCCAGGTGAAGTGCCTGTTGTTTTTTATTGTGACACAAGACTTCTAAAGAGTTATATCAGAAGATAAGAGAAAGAGAAACTTTTGTTTGATTAATTTAATCAGAAAGAAATTGCAGGTTATTAACCTGATTCATAATTATCTCCTAGATAAAGTTCACAACCATTTTTTTTAAAGCTGCCTATGTATCTGTTGTCTCAGTAATCCTATAATCAGATTTAGACTGTATCATTAGACTTTTTCATATAATTTATATGTAATATGACCAGAAATACCTTATAAACAGATGAAGTTATTTCCTAATTCGGGGTCGTTGTTTTTTGGAGTTTATTGTTTGTTTGTTTGTTTGTTTGTTTTTACATTCACATATAGATTTAAAGTTGTAAATAATTTTGGAAGAATGTATATGTACATGTGCGTTTGTGTATGTTTTTATGTGACCTAAGTTTATGTATAAACTATATATAGGAGTCCCTTTCTTAGAATTAAAGCAAATGTGACATTGCCTCAAATTTGTGATGAGGAAAAACAAAGCAAAGGACCTCTTAGTAGCACAGTCTCTACTGAGACAAGAATTCAGTTACTCTGATGGCTCAATATCAGTGACTAGTCTCTATTTCAAGTTTATCTTGAGTGTCTTACATGAATGTTTTTAATCCAGATGGCTTTACCTTGCCATTCAAAGTATATATGCCATAATTCCATTTTTGTAAAATAATAAAATATATATAAATATCACATATGCACAGAGAAAGTCTGGATAAATATACAGGTATATCTCAAGAGATACTGCAGGTTCAGTCCCAGACCACTGCTATAAAGCAAGTCTCACATTAAAGTGAATCACATGAATTTTTTTGGTTTCCAAGTGCATAGAATGTGCAATAGCGTTATGTCTAGAAAATGATGCACATACCATAATTTAAAATATTTTATTGCTTAAAAATGCTAACCATCATCTGAATCTGTTGAAAAAATAGAACCAATAGACTTGCTTGATGCAGGGTTGCCACAAACCTTCAATTTGTTAAAAACGCAGTATCTGGGAAGCACGATAAAGCAAGGTCTGCCTGTATATTAAAATGTCAGTTAAGGGTTGTCCCTGGGTGATAAGAGTCATAGTGATTTTATTTTCTTTTGCCTCTTTCTTCTAATCTATCCATAATCCATAATTATCCATGGATAAATTACATTATAAAATAAAAATAAAAAATAATTGAGATATTCCACATAAGGTCTTAAAGTGTTTTTTTCTGATTAGGTAACTCTTACTCTGTACTTTTGTCCACAGCGTAACTGGGAGAAGACAAACCAAAAGCAATTGCTTTTTCTGTTTCCAGGTCACATTGTGACCAGCCTTTCCCAACTGCTTCTTGTGCCACTGGCTTATAGAGCATGATGTAAGCTTTCTCCTCTTTCTACCTGCCTCTCATGAGCACTTGGCACCAGGCAGGGGAATCAGTGGAGGAATGAAAGCAGCCTGGGGTGGGAATTCAGGAAGGGATGGAGAAAATCACATGCTTAGTTTCCACTTTGTACTGATGCTCTGGAAAAATTCTGCTGGCAGCTGCCACATGGATTAGCCTTAAAGGTCAGGTAAGAAAGAGCCAGGGAGTGCTTTTGAGATAGAAAAGTAAACCGTCTCCTATACTCTAATGAACTCCCCACCTCGGGGGTTTTGAGATGGATGCTTTAGTGACTGCCCCTTTGGCCCTCTGTCCCCAAGGCAGCTAGCACTGAGAGCATCATAGAAGGGCTGCGTGGCTGCAGTCGCAGTATCGCTCTCCTGGACACGTCCCAGGAGGAGCTGCACCCACAGCCACATGACTCCTAACATGTGCCAAATGCTCTGCACACAGGATCTTAAAGGTAGCAGGAATGCAGTGCAGGGGAAGCACAAGCGAACATTTTTGTGGTTGTTCAAGAAGTAAAATAAAATCTAAAAACTGTGCCTGGGATGAAGATCAAAACCGGCAGAAAAAAAACAAAGAGACAGAGAAAAAAAAAGGGCAAGTACTGCCCAAAGCAAATGGACCAGTCTGAGGCGTATATGGAAGGGCTAAGCAGACCCCAGAGGTTCTGATTGCAGGAATCAGTGTAGGCCTGCAGTCTGGGTGCAGCGCCCAGCTCGCAGCAGCGCCCCTCAGCGCCAGCCCATGTCACCGGGGAGCTTCAGCCCCTGATGCTCACCAGCCAGACTTTTTATTCAGAGACTTGTCGTGGCATTTCACAAATACCACAGATGCCTTTCCTTTCTGCAGATGAGACACTTTCTCCCGGGAACAGAAGATCACCCTGTGGGGAAAAAAATGGACGTGAACATGCCATGCGGAACAATGAAAAAGATTGTTCAAAAATGGGTGGTTGGGTCAGGGCAATCCCACGTGATCAGTCTGATTATTTGTTTTGATATTTTCAATAATTTACTGTTTATACTCAGGCCATGCTGGTCAGCAACACGTCTGCATCAGAGGGTTATTTGAGGGCCCGACCCCACTGTTCAGCAATAAAGCCAGTTAATCAATCTAAATGCCATGCAAACAGCTTGGAGCAGCCTTAAAAATGTTACAAGATCCATTTCACCACCTCCGAGTGGCTTCCTTGGGGAATTCGCAAACCAGCCTGCAGCTGGCTCTGCCAGAGAAACAAGTGCTCTGCTTCTCCGGCCACAACCTCTCCTATTTTTTTTTTTTTTTTTTTTTTTTGGTGGTGTTGTTATAAAAGAAAATGATCGAAGAGAAATAATAACTTGTCAATCCTAATTTAAAACTTCTATTAATATTAGAGTAACACTGTAGTTTACAAAATTCCTATACATTTAGTATAAAAGTTTTCAATCCTACAGGGTTCTCTATGCAATTCATTTCATAGATATGTGAGGGGTAGGACTGCGGAGACAGGCTGAGGTTCTCTTGGCATCTCATCCTTCTTGAATAGGTTGGTTCTAATCTTTGAATGTCAAAGTAACAACTCTGAGGTTTTTTCCATAACTGTTTAGTGCTTGCAAGAAGCAGTGTGAAATGAGGTGCTGAGATGCCTGACTTCTCGTCTCAGCTGTCACTCATAATTGTGACCAATGAGGGCTTATGTCATCTTTCCATGAAATTCAGAAATACTATTACTTCCCTAGTATGATTAAAGAACACTCCCACAAAATATATATAGGTTTAATTAGGTATCTGATATAGTTTCCTTAAAATTTTAGATTCCAGTTGACATTCAACTTTATATTAGTTTCAGGTGTAGAGCACAGTGGTTAAACATTTATATAATTTATGAAGTGACCCCTTGATAAGTCTAGTACCCACCTGGTACCATAGAGTTATTGACTATATTCCCTAAACTGTACTCTACATCTCCATGACTATATTGTAACTGCTAATTTGACTTCTTAATCCCTTCCCCTTTTCACACAGCCCTCCAAATCCCCTCCTATCTGTCAACCATCAGTTTGTTCTATGTATCTATGAGCCTGTTTTGTTTGTTTGCTGATTTTGTTTTTTAGATTCCAATATAAGTAAAATCATATTGTATTCATCTTTCTGACTCATTTCACTTACTAGCTGACATAGTTTTAAAGACGAAGTTTATTAAAGTTTCGCCTGAGTGTTGAACACTCCAGAAATACTACTTCTAGGTAATGATATTAGAGTAAAGTCTAAAGGGAATGGAGAAAAATCAATGCAATTACTTCTTTTGAGTCTCTCCTGCTTTTACTCTGATCTTCTCAATATTGAAGCCAGGGCTGCTCCACCAGTCAGACCAGCTGAAGTAGGAGTCGCTCTTCCATTTGATTTTCAACATGAGCAGTTCTCCAATGTCCACCTCTGTGTAAATGAGGAAGGAGTAGGTCTTGTTTGTGGAAACTTCAGGCCTGAATACAAAAATCAACATATTTGGTTATTTCTGGGAATCAAGGCGTTTTTCCCCTTTTCTTCTTCCCAAGATGTAAATAGTTTTATTGTGTGGGGGGATATTTTTTAAATGCAAAAATGTCCAACAAAATACTCAAGATAAATGTCAATGGGATTTAGTGTATTTCAAAAGATATCTCCACCCCTTTAATCAACTCTAACCCTTATCCTAACAATATGAACTATTTGATACAATTTTAAGATAAAAAAATCCATTAGCCAATTATTCAGACATTATTTTTGTATATTTTCTTTCAATTTGTATTGATATGTGAACATATGTTTATTTTGTAACAATCACAGTGTACATACAATTCTCTATTCTTTATTTGTTCATTTCATGTTTTTCCTTCCACTTCTGCCATGTTTTACCTAGTTTTATATAATTATAGTTCTTAGAGGCTAGATTGGTTTTGCTGTTTTGTTCAGTCCCAACTCACTTAACCATGGCCTCAGTGTTGGATGAACGCTTTGTTTCTAATCTATGCTAGTACGTGTACCACTACAATGAACATCATTTGCCATATAGCTTTCTTTAAATTCTTTTTGCATTTCTTTTTATTGGTGTTTTGCTCCTCCCCTGTTCCTCAGACCAATGGTAATCGCAGGTGGCAGAGCCTGACAAGCGCATGTGTGGGAGATCGTGCTGCGTGGCTACTCACAGGGTGAAAGGGATGTTCTCACTCTCAGCCACAGTGCCATACAGAGAAATCTCGAAGGCCTGGTTCGTCTGTGTGTCACTCTCAGTCCCAGAAAAGTGAATCTTTACTTGGTAATGGAAGACTGTAGGGAGAAAATCAAGGGAGTGCTGATCAGCCTTTACAGAAACACCTCAACCCCCCAAGAAGTAGGCGATTCAGAACCACAGACCAGGTCTCACTAGTGATCAAGCAAGAAGTGTTCACATGAGACAGTCCGTGTGGCTTAAAAAGACTTCTTTGTGTCTATACAGTGTTTGCTACTAGCAAATTCAAACCTTGAGTTCTGCTCCCTTCCAGAAAGTGTGGTGGTAGTGGGTAGAAAAAATCCAGGTAGATCTGAATTGCCAAGCAGTCCTAGAAAGTACTCATCTTTGATGGGGTTCTTGGGAGATGAAATCAGGACACCACATTACCTATGATGCTTTCTCCATGAACTCCACCTCTTTCTTGGCCAGCTTGTCCCTTAGCATCCATACCAGGAATATTTGGTGTTTGTTATTGTGTTTCTTCATGTTTCATGGGTATGACTGACCTCCCTATCCTGTGTTTAAGCTCCTTTGAGTCAGAGGATCAAGTTCATCCTCTGTCCCCTACAAGTAGGATAGAGTGGGTATACAGCAGTCTCACAATAAAAGTTGTTTCATTGTGCACACTGCATCCCCCTCCAAAGCTAAGAAGGTATGCAACTACCTCAGAACTAGAGACAACCAGAAGTTCCAGAAAATCAAACTGTATGGAAGTCCGGAAAACAAAGATATAAAGAAGAAATACTCATCTAGACAGGTAGGAGGGGCACAGCCAGGGCAGAGAGGATGCGGTGTGGTGGTGGCAGCAGCAGTGGCAGGCCAGCAGAAAGCGCAGTCACACGTTTTAAAAAGTCAGGAGGGACACCTGGGGAGCGTTCCCAGCTCCTCACTGGACCTCGAAGCTCACAGTCCCAGCACCGGGGAAAATCAAGTCTCATTGCTTCTGACTGTGCAGACCAGTGAGGGATGGGGTGGAGGCAGAAACTGCCAGTCTCTCAGCAGAGTTCACATGTTTAAAGGGCCCCCACAGTCCTAGAACATCTGCAAATGCACCCACTCTGGGAACAACAGCCAGGGCAGCAGCTAGAGGGGTGCTGGTCCAGTGTAGAAGTGGGAGAGGTGCCTGAAAAAGGGGCTAGTGCTGGGCAAGCGGCATTGTTCCCTCTCGGACCCCTCCCCCACATGCAGTGCCACAATGTGGTAAAACAGGTCACCCTGTACTAATGAATCCCTAAGGCTCCGCCCCTTAAATGTAAGAGAAATGACAGCTCTACCTGGGACGCAGAGGCAAACAAACACAGGAGCCTGTCAGAATGAGGAGACAAAGAAGTATGGCCCAAAAGGGGGAACGGATCAAGGTTCCAGCGGGAGAACTAAGCAATGAGAAGATTGCCAATCTAACAGATGAGGAGATAGACAACCTAACAGATGCAGAATTCAAAACATTGGTGATAAAGATGCTCACAGGCTTGACAGATATGCTTGAGTACCGCAAAAGCATAAAAGAAGAAATGAAGGCTATGCTAAGTAAAACGAAGGAAAATCCACACAAAACCAGTGGTGAAGGAAAGGAAACCAGGATTCAGATCAATGATTTGGAACATACAGAAGGAAAAAACAGTCAACCAGTGCAGAATGAGGAAGGAAGAATTGAAAAAAATGAGGAAAACTTCCCAAATTTTGTGAAGGAGATGGACATACAGGTCCAGGAAGCACAGAGGGTCCTGGATGAGCTGGACCCAGAGAGGACCACACCAGGATGCATCATGAATGAGATGTCAAAGGTGAAAGATAAAGACAGAGTCCTGGGGGCAGCAAGAGAGAGGCAGAGAGTTGCCTACAGGGGGGTGACTATAGGACTGTCAGCTGATTTCTCAGAGGACACTTTGCAGGCAGGAAGGGACTGGCAAGCAGTATTTAATGTAATGAAAGGCAACCTGCAACCAGGATTACTCTATCCAGCAAGGCTATCATTTGGAATGGAAGGGCAGATGAAGTGCTTCCCAGACAAGGTAAAGCTAAAGGAGTTCATCATCACCAAGTCATTATTATGTGAAATGTCAAAGGGACTTACTTAAGAAAAGGATCAAAACTATGACCACTAAAATGACAACAAACTCACAACTATCAACAACTGAATCTAAAAAATAAAAAGAAAATCCAACTAAGCAAACCAGAATAGAAACAGAATCATAGGTATGGGGATTATTTCAAGGGTTATCAGCTGGGAGGGGGAGAAGGGGAGAAATAGGGTAATAGTGTAGGGATTAAGGAGTTTAATTGGTTGGTACAAAATAGGCAGGGGATAGTTAAGAATAGTATAGGAAAGGGTGAAGCCAAAGAATTTATATGCACGACCCATGGACATGAACTCAGTGGGGCGGAATTGCTGGAGGGAAGGGGGATACTTGGCAGAGAGGAGCAAAGGGGGAAAAAAATGGAACTACTGTAACAACATAATCAATAAAATATACTTAAAAAAAAACAAAAAAATACTTGTTTCATTGTATCAGCAGTGAGGCCATACAGACTGTCAGCTCCTAAGGCATCCTGTGCTGGAGACAGTCTCTGGAGGCAGGTGCCTGAACTTGAGCCTCTCTTCCCTGCTCTGGCCATCTCTACCAAAAACCCTGAGGAGATGAGATGGGGGTGAAGATAAGGGGATAGGAAAGGCAGCAGGCTTCAGGCACAGCCACTTACAGGGGGTGAAGAGAAAGAGAACTTGAGGTGAAATGGGGTCCTTGCAGGAGCGGCCAGGCCTGCCGGAGTGCCTCCGTGACAGGACGGAGTGCCATGAGGCACTGCACAGAGCGCCTGGAACTTCTCCACACCTCACACACACTTCCTCATTCTGAAGAGTCAGGGACACTGAGGGATGTCTCATTGCTTAAAAGGCTTCCTTGAATTACCAGTGCTCCAAACCTCTGGGCCACCAAATGCACCTCTACAGATTTTCACAAACCACCTTACAAATAGATGCCTCTATCAGATATATGTTCTTCGGGGAACTGTTCTTTGATATCATTTCTTCCCTTGGACTTCCACTGACTCCAAATAAGCCAGCATTTCTGACGTTAGTCCTTCTGGCCAGATATCTGGTTATCTCCTCTCCTGTCTCTCCTCAGTTCCTGTAGGTCTTGTTTATCTAAGCAAGCTGCCATGTTTGAATTGTGAAAGTGTGAACAAATTCATACTGAAATGGAAATACCTTAGGAGGTTTGGTATAGTCTCCCCTTCCGGGAATAGTCATATTTTAAAATACAGGTGGTTCTTGCGTTCACTTAAAGCAACCTTTAGGAGTTGGCAAACTTTTTCTGTAAGGGGCCAGATAGTAAATATTTTAGGCTTTGTAGGCCATACAGTCTTTGTCCCAGGAAAGCAGCCTTAGTCAATACAGAAACAAATGCATGCAACTTTATTCTAATAAAACTTCATTTACAGAAGCAGATGGTGGGCCGGATGTGGCCCACAGGCCATAGTTTGCTGACCCTGAATGGATGGTTTCAAATTAGCTCTGAGCCTGGTGCCAACAGGCTGGCACACACTAACAGTCACAATTACGGAGGAGGGTGGCCAGGAGGCCTGCTGCACCGCGTAGTGCAGGCTATGCCCCAGGCCTTGCTGGCAACAGGAATTTGGAGCTTTGGTAAAGTGGATCAGTACAACTTCCCCTCTACCAACAAACACATAAGTGAGGGCTCAGTGTTTAGTAACATCCTTTTATCATCTCTGTTGCAATGAACAGAATCAGTGCATGTGATGCAATGAGCATGACAAAAAAAAAAAGGGATCAGATTGGTTTTCTTGTTTATAGCATCTCAAATTTACCTTTGTAGGGCATCTGAGAACGAGTCTTCAGGTACATTTTGCTGCTTCTTTTGGCTCTGACCTTATTGACCTCATAGCCCACATTGTTGCAACGGTTCTTTCTGCAACTCAGGCAGAGCCCTTTCTCAAAGGCTTCCTTTGAATTGCACCGGTAGGCCTTACTGGGATTTTCTTCATTCAACAGAGAGTCAATGAAGAGGTGAATGGAGCGCTCATGGGAGCACTTCACGAGCTGATCCACATCTGGGGAAAAAGGAAGGCAAAGAAAGTTTCAACTCTGTACAAGTCCTCAATGAGTGTCTCATCTAGCATGTCTAAAAGAGTTTAGGTGTGGTGTGAAGAACAAAATGACCTGAGGATCTAGTCCCATGACTTTCTAATTGTACATCCTATGTAAGGAATTATTCTTGGTGGCAGCTTCTCACTTACCTCCAATAATGTCAGAGTTGCAAATGTATAGGGAATTTTTGGCTTTACTGTTGTCTTGTATTTGTGAGTATATTTAGGAAGCTACAATAAGAGAAGGTGATTTCACCCAGTTTATCATATCCTTCTCTTATATCTAAAGCGTTTAGTAATTCCAGATGCTTCTGGAAACATAATTCTAGAAACCACATCATAAGGGCATAATTATTAAATAAATATTATTTTATCATAGATGTTACATAAAATTCAAGGGTTTTGTTACTACTAATGATTTTTACATTAAATGGATCATAGAAATAATCACCAATGTTATAGGGGTGTATCTATTATCATAAATTTTTATAATAATTGAAAATAACATTATGCCATAAGTTTTATAACATGCACAAAAGTCTTGAGCATCTTATCTACATGTATGACCCATTATTCACAAAGTATGCAAAGTTCCCTTAAAACAAATAATACATTAAACATAAGCTATCACAATTATTAAAACAACTATTAAGCCAATATTATACTTTCTTCTTAAAATTTTGGAATATTTGTTCTTAGAGAATGGTGATTTGTTTATGATTTGTGCATCTCTTTAAAACACCAACAAAAGAAATGTGGAGTAATTAACATGCCCTTTACTTTCTGTAAAATTCAAAATAACTCTATTGGTTTTGCAACTGCATTCAAAGTGTGATAGCATGTGGCCAGATAACATTTTATGCTGCTATTATCAAAGGCAGTGGGGGTTCCTTGTCTAAGCCACATCTGTCTTGTCTTTTGTCACTGTGAGTGCAATACTCAGTGTAGTCTGAATCATAGTACATGAAAGATAAGATGCCTGACTGACCACAGGAAGGGGACCATGCTGAACATGACACTTCATCTGAACCATTGCTTGGCTCAATGTATACATTAAAGCAACATACTTGTAGAGAATAGTAGAACACTGGGTCCGTAAGAGTTAAGAACACAACTTACATTTCATTAACTTCTAAATTCATATTTACCTCCAAGGCCTTTCTCTGCAATCACACGGATAGCTTCCCCAATGTTACAGCCTGGTTGAAAAGTGCCTCCATTAGGATAAATGTCAACATGCCCTACTGGTTTCTGGATTCCAATACTTCGGCCAGGTGACCCTCTGGTGAATGTGTGTAAGACGTCTACAAAATCCGCATCATCAGGAGAAAGGCGACTTGGAGCTTCTGCATACTCAAAGTTAGGTCCAGCTGGATCTAGGCCTTAATTAGGGGAAAAGAAGAAGGCCTCACAGATTTTTTTTTTTTTTTAATCTTATAGCTCCTCAGGAAAACATAGCAGTATTGAGTATCTGTTACATCCTATGGAGAACTTCAATCTTAAGCCTCACAGATTTTTAAATTCGAATTGTTTTTAGTCTTTATCAGTATCACCATAGTGTTCCATTGCTCACCACTTGAATAGAATTGGCAGCCACACAGATTCTTATCAGTTCCTGTTTGATAGTAATTGGATCTTTAAACTACTGAGAGACAGAAAAGTAGGCTTAGCTCCTTCTAAAATGGAATTTGTCTCTTAAACTAGCCATGAATTAGTAATTTTTACAGAATGACTTGATTTACTTTTGGAAATTATTTTTGAAGCTTGTGAGAGGTCCTTAAACAGTGCTGGTTTCTTCCTTCCTCTCTATTGTTGCCAAACCGACTACTACCACTGGCCTAGATGAAAGTTTTCCTTTTTCCAAATGGTGTTGATCCTTTTTCATGTTCCCAGTACTGATGGGAGGAGGGACACCAGTGGGCTCTCTGTGCTTAACTCTGCTCTTTCTCTTCTGCCAGGAGATCTGCCCATGAGAGCAAGGGTCTATATTCTGTCTCACTGCAGAAAAAGAGCCCTCCCATGACATAATCAAGTGGCTGGGCATACCCAGAAGAACACACACACATATGGACATTTGGCAGACATTCTCATTCTCTTTCAAAATGACAGGCTCCTCCACTCTTTTGTTATAAGATGAATGGCACTGCTTTCTTACCGGTGATCCTGTTGACCTTCTTATTGGTCAGACTTCCTGCAACGCCCGCAGCATGGGCTCCAAGGCTGTATCCCAAGAGATGGACATTGTCCAGAGGATAGTTAAATTCCTCCTTCATAAGAAATAAATAAAAAAAGGATTCTTACAGTTGCAAAAGATCAAAGCTAAAAGAAATAAAATGAATACAAATATTGCTTTCAACACATAGGCAATACTGAAAACTAATTCTACTTATTTTAATTTTTTGTCACAGATAAGAAAGACATGTACTCTAGTGTTGAGATCTTTCTCTTTCCTTAGCAATATATTTGACTTAGAAAGTTTTTCAATACATCTGAAATTGAAATGTATGGAAATCTTAATTTCCATACATCTGAAAATATCTATATGTATACATGTGCATGTGTAGATTTATATATAGATATAGGTATATGTATAGATATACACACACACATTTACCGTAACTTTAACCCATTATTTCCTACTCTAAATGTCCTGCATCACTTTATTCTTTAAGGTTAGCCAAGGAATGACTACAAATCAGAAAATATTACAGGGGAAGGGACCACAGACACATATGGTCCAGCCTCCTAATTCAACAGATAAGAAGCCTGAGGCCCAGGGAGGGGATCTGATTTGCCCAAGTTCACATTCCTGGTTAGTAAGAGTCAATGGTCAACCTTTTAATGGTCAGTCCAATAAACATAGCTTATTGTTTACCTCTAAGCATCTGGTTTAAGTAATTTGGCCCTGTCAGAGAATTAGCTTCTTTGAACCCCAAGAAACTTTTCAAAGGTAGTTTTCAGAGGATGGCCTCAGGGCATTGTGTGGATAAAAATGGCAGCTAAGTTAGAAGTCCTGACCCTGAACCACCTCACAACATACGGACTATCCGTGCCACGTTCCTGCTAGCTCGACTCCATCTCTCCCATAACTCTGACCAAAAATATGGGCCCTGAATCCACACTAAAGGATAAGTACTATTAATATTTTCATCAAGGAGATCAGTATCTTAACAGGACAAAGCCAGGATAAAATTGCATATGCCAACCAATTGACAGGGAAGGAATGGCCCAAACATGACATCTTCCCCATGCCCAGAAATAACAAGCTTTTCTCTGTTCTGCCCACTCAGTTCTTGGTCTCAGAAAATCTACTCACTATGAAAATATCAAAGGACAGAGCAGGGCAGAGCCACATCTGGGCTTTATAGTTTTATCATTCTTTTCATAATGCTGCTTTTGTCCGTCCTGCAGATTTGAATTGCCCCAGGAAACACCTATATCTAAGTGAAAAGGAAGAAAGACCAGCCACTGGTCCAGCTCTAGCCAAGAGATCTGTTTTGGACTCATGGCTTCTTCCCCCAGTATTACCTCCATCCAATTGATAAACGTGGCCACATCCTTTCCCACCAGCTTGGTGTAGCCTGCAGACACTGGATAGTGTTGCTGGGCCCGTGACAGCCAGTCCACCACAATGACATTGGAGTCGGGTTCCCGCTTGTACAGGGCAGCCACAAGTTTCGGCACCCAACTTTCATACATTCCTGTCACCTGGAGAGGATAATGCAAGCGCTCTTAAAATCCCCACCTGCAACTTGTCACAGATATGTCAGCCCAATATACCTCCATTAATTGGGGAAAAACAAACCCACAAGGAAACCCATAGGCTCAGCAGAAGACTCAAACCACACAAAAGACTGTTCAGGAACCTGTGCCTGACCTTCCCGAGACAAACTTGAATATGCCAGAGAAGGGTGTGCTGAGCTCAAGGATGGCAGACTGCAGCTTACCACACTTTCAATTTTAACAGCACGTTTTATGAATTCAGGGAAATATCATTAAGTCATGGTAGTAAAAGAAAAGATCAATCTGAACAAGTTAAAATTTTGCAGCAGAGTTATAGACTTTTTTTTTTAAATCAGTTTCTGTACTATCAATTAGGCTAATCAATGTTTCCCAACAGAATTATTTTGGCAGCCATAAAGGCACTTTTTTTCTTATAAAGGGTCACATACATTTGACATGCTAATGAAAAAAAAAAGTTTTAAACATGCTAATTCATCCCAAAAGAAGGTAAGTTTGCTTAGCAATTTCTTTCTTAATACATAAAAAAATGATCAACTTCAGCTCAGACTTTTTCATAAGTCTCTCAAATGCTTCATTATCAGCATGAAAATTAATGAAGTTTAATGTTCACATCTCCCTAATTATTAGATTGGTCCTGTTTGGAGGTAAGCAGACTGCCAACAGTAATTCTTTGCTTCTTGTTAACAAAGGCCCCAAAATTTAGTCACAAGAACTATGGGGTCCTCAGATAAACTCTATTTGTGTAGACATTGGACATCTGTGCAAAGTCACATGCTTTGAAATAACAGAAAAACATTTAAAACTGCAGATTATAAATTGTACCCCATTCTGCCATAAACTTGTGCACAGCAACAACCTGATTTAAGTTCCTAAATCTACCCATCCTTCATATGCCCTGAGAGCAGATCATATTATAGCCACAGTAAAGCTTAATCACCATGTACGATTCTGAAATCCATGTGTAAGGCAGCTTTTCGGGAGAGACCTGTAAAACCTTTCACCTTCCAAGAGTAAGTCTAACAGAAACTAAAAGGACTCTTGAACTTCCAGACCAAGGGGCATCATCTGGAACTTTGCTTTACATGGCAGCTTCTTTCAGACTTACACTTCCATTTTGTTTCATCTATTTTTCTAGACTAAACTATCAAAATGTGATGGCTCACTTCACTTCTGACACTAACAAACTACACAATCTTTCACCACATTGCTGTGCTCTGTGGAACAAAAAAGCAGGCCTGAGACCCAAAGGATCTTGGTTCCAACCCCAGCTCTCCCACTCGCTACTTCTATGAACAGCATGGGCACTGCTTTCACCTCCCTGGGCCACCTGGAGAACAAAGGGTCAGACTCAGGGCACCTCAAAGTCACCCTCCACCTCCTAAATTTCTTCTTGGGGTCCATCTGGTTTCCAATCTACTTGCAGTGATAAAGTCCCAACTCCATAGCTATTTTAAGTGGGAAAAGAAAACAGAGAAGGAAAAGTACAAAAGTGATGCTAGCCTGTTAGGAGCTTCATTAAACCATCTTTGAACATGTCCCAGAGAGTCTGCTCCAAGTCTGGCTGCAGCCTGGGTCTTTGAGGGAACCCACCAGAACACCCACCTCACATGAAACCCTGAGAAATTGGTCCTGCTCCCCCTTCTCCTCCACTCAAGATTGGAGGCCACCCTGCGCAGCTGTCTCTCAAGAGAGAAGGATGCCATCCCTTCAGAAAACAATGTGAGTCTCTCCTCCTTTCAGCCAGGGGTGAGGACCTCCTACATCACAATGAGAAGCCTATGCTTAAATCAGGTGGCAAAGCTCCAGCACAGCCGTGTCCAATCGCCTCCTGAGACGGGCCCTACGCCCGCTGCACGCTAAGCATTCCTTCGGGTTCTCACAACAAAGCTGCAGAGCATTCTCACTGCCCTTAGTCCTCAGCCCCTGAGGCGCTGAGCAGTTTACCTCAGACAGGGCAGGAAACCCTTGTTTGCTCTTAGGCCCTATTATGAGTTTTTCTGTATTGTTGATGTTTCCAAAAGAGGCAACCTGTCAAAGAGCAAGTAGCCCAACTTTCTCCTGCTGTGACTGATACTTGTGTTCGCTGCCTATCAACTCACCTAATCCTTCCTTTTTAATTGAACATATATGCTGTAACTAACAAAATGAGGTGGGAAAACCAAGTAAGTACCCACCTTCTTCAACTCTGGAAAGGTATTGCTTTCTAGGTTTCTCTTCTGAGGTTCCTTAAATTAGTGCCAGTTTTTTGGTTTTTTTGTTGTTTTTTTATCAGACACACAGGCAAACTGAAGCCTTCCTTGCCTCCTGCACCAGGGGAGTCCAGCCCAACCAGACAGGGAGTTTGCTGAGGCGAGCTCAATCCAGCATGGCTGGGTTGGTCAGACAAGCCAGCTCCACGCAGGGAAACCCAGCAACACCCCTGTCCCTCAGGCCTCCAGCGGCCAAGCCCCTGAGCCCTGCTCTCAAAGGGTCAGGACATGAATGCGAAGAACACAAATGAGCATAGCAGACAGGAGGACTAGTGAGAGAAAAACACCGTGTACTGATACTGGGTCAGCTGTGTCCTCTTAGTATGAGAAAACAAACATATTTTTTTTTAATTCCTAAAGTACAAAACTCAGGGATAAGATATGTGAGATATTTGATTTATTCCTGTCATATAAGTATTTCTTAAGTTTAAACTCTTTTGAAAACTATTAAAAGACAAGTTCTATATACAATCAAAATGTCTCTAAAACCATCAAAGATTACGTTTTCCTATTTAAATCTTCTGAAATGTAAAAAGGATTTATGTTAGGAATATTTATCTAAAGATATGTTATTTACTATAGTAACTCTGGTAACAGATATATTTTGTTAGAATAAACATCTGTGTAAATGCTATTAAAAGTTGCCTTCATCTCCATAAAAGTTTTTGCAATTGTCCTTCACTGTCCTTAATGGTTGGGACTAGAAGCAGATGAATCTCTAGCTAATTCATCTCATTAGAATTCAGTAGCTATTACCATATTTGCAAGCTCTGACATATGGAAAGATAATATCTCTTTAACCATCCATTTTATTTAAGTTCTTTTAAATAAACAATGAAATCTGCTCACTAGGGATTTAAAATATTACAAACCAACTGAAGTACTTAAGTAAGAACTGCACTATGTAGAAGTGACTACCTAACAAATTTAGAAAGAACTAGTCTATTCACATTCTTTAAAAGTAAATATAAGTGCAGTTTTTACCTTTTCTAATCATCTTGCATGACATTTCCCTGGCTAGCCCTCTTTATTCTCTGAAAAGCTCCCTAAAGTTTATCATTGAACAATGTTGGAAGTGGAAGGATTCTAGTCCAACCTCTTTGTTTTACGGATCAGTAAACTGAGGCCCAGAGATGAGAAGGGGCTTGATCCACATCCCAGAGCTGGAGAACCCCAAAACCAGGACTGGAACCCATGCTTCCTCATTCCACTCCAGCCTCCTCTTCACTCTCATGGGTTGTCTTCTTTAGGAGAGAACCTTCGGTGATAGGCTGGATAAACCAGGATCGTGCCATTTTCCAGTGATTCCCCAAAACGATAACCTACATTCTGCTCTGCAGTTGAGCAAAGCCTCATTTTCTACCTCACAGGAATGGCTGGTTGGAGGGCCCCCACTAGCTCCCAAGGTAAAATGGAGGTCAGTGTGGCCTGGAGGAAGTACTCATGAACCTATGACTTTAAATTCCACAGTCCTGGCCTGAGCCAAAATTGCCTTTACTCAATTTTAAAGCAAAGCCATCCAAAAGCAAGCAGAAGACTAGGATGTGGAAACCCACCACTGGGTTCCCAACAAAGTCAGAACTCCAGGTCAACCCCAATCTACTCCTTTCTAAAGAGCCTCTCTTACCGTCCAGCCATGGATGACCACGAAGGTTTTGCTGCTATGGTTGAAGTGGCAGTTAGCCACAGATTCTGGTACCCCAGGAATGAGGTGGCAAGTGTCGTCAGCTGTGTCTTCAGGGGTCCTTAGAGCAAATTTACTTTCAATGTCTAGAAAATCTTTTCCTCCTGTAATTTGTGAAAAGGACAAATTGGGTAGAAAGTTAATTGGAGGATTGTTTTGTTTCATTTTTAATGAAACAGTTGGTATGTTTTAGATTCACAAGTAACCAGCTCCAATACTATTTTTGTTTCTAAAGTTTAAAAAAAAGTAAATGTGGATTGCAAAAGAATGACTGGTTCTCCAGTGGTCAGAGCTGACTGAGATGGCCTTAAAATAACTGTGAGTTAAGCAATATTGATCTCTCCTGTATTTTCCATCCTCTCCTTTAGTCAGGGCACGCGCGCATGTGCGTGTGTGTGTAACTGTTACTTGAAATTCCTTAGTTAATTCAATCTTCTCTCAAAATATGAATTGGCTGAGGTCATGCTGCTAATAATGGAAGAGAGAGTGGGGACCAGACCCAGGTCTCTTGGTTCCAGCTCAAAACTCATTCTCTTAGAGACACTGGCTCATGGCTCTCACGTTGTATAGTTCTACTTATTCCATATATTATGTCACCTCTTTAAGTCTCTGACCAGGCCAAAGGATATTTTCCCACAATAAGATAAAATAAAGCTTGTTTGAGGGAAGATTGTTTCCTTTTCACCAGCATAATTTTTTAAAATATTAGCAATAAGTAAAGTTGGCAGCCCGAGGAAGCTTTTACATGGAATGGTTCCCACCCCCATGGCAGGACACATCAGTTCAAGGTATTTTTTAAAATCATTTAATGGGTTGTTCAGAAATACTTGTGCTATGTATGAACCAGGATTCATTCTTTCTCCAAATATTTCTTTTCCCACTTACGTCTTTAGTCTTCCACAAAGTCAAAGCTTAAAAAACTATCACAAAGCTGGTTTTGGAAAGAATCCACTTTGGTTCTTCATAATTAATCTCAAAACAAATAAGGATAGAAAGAAAACCTTTATTGTCTCTCTGGACAATAAATCTAAATGTTGATAAATCTTTACAGGGTATTTGTAAACAGTACATATCACATCAGAGTGAAACTTTAAGTAAACTGTATTGCAAATAAAATCAGACTGTTTTACAAAGCAAACACAGTCAAAGGGAAATTATATTATGGGAAAATATTTAATTTCTTGTTAAGTCAAAAATAATATGTTTATTCACTATAAGAAGGTAATAACTTGTAGATTTCAGATTTCACTATTTAAAACATTCAGAAGATAAATGACTGATGTTGTTTAGAAATACTTCTAATTTCTTACTCTAAACTTCCTCTCTGTTCACAATTCAAAAGCTGAAAATCTGTAATTTTAAATAACGTTGCAAAAGTGAGGCTAAAAAATAAAAATAAGAATGATATTGTACATGGGAAGACAAGCATCCAAACCAAACTTATCATAGATTTATCTAAGGACTGTCCAAGATTTTCCTTTTTAATTGTTTTTCAGAATTCCTTAAACAATATTGTGGTTACCTCTTGCTAAGTGAGTCATCATATGTAGCAAGTTGATCATACACACACATACTCACACACAATCTCTAGAACCTAAACAGTCTTAAAATAATTTATTCAAATCAGAGATTAATATTTAAAGCTTTTTTATTTCCCATGGTAAAATTGCACTTGAAATTTACCCATCCATCAAGAATACACTCTGCTTCTCATCTTATTTGAAGATGCAGGACTTTCTTTTCCTTCCTTAAGCAGAAAGCACACTGGTGGCCTTATTATTTATCTGACAGTGGAAAAAATGTAGATTTTTAATCTGATTCTGCTTCCAATATGCAAGAAGTTCTTTTATGGTTAGAAAGTGCTTTAGAAAATTTAAAACTAAATTAGTTTCCCTCTCCCACATCTCTCCACATCAAATAAGTCATGCCTCCTCTCTACCAGTCTTATTTTAACATGTTCAATTAACAGTCTTTTTAAAGCAGTAATAATCTGAAACCTGGCAGATGGTTCTCACCCACCACCTATTTGCCAACTGATATTTAAGACTCTTGCCTTGCGTAACTCCAGAGGACACCATTCGCTTCTAGTCCATTTTTCCCTAGAATTATGCAACATGATGGGCCTAGTGTTGCTAGTGATTTTGCAATGATTAAGAATATTCTTTGTAATTATTAAGGCTGGGTCTGTACATTTACACACACAGAAAGAGTCTATTCAATCCAGAGATCTTGTATCAGATGGTCTGAATAGCTCAGGGAGAGCTCCATTTTCCCACAACCAAAATTTAATCTTGGGTACATATCTTGCAAAGAAAAATAATCAGAAATTCAAAAATAATCAAAAATAAGTGAATTTTTATTTCGAGACCTTTCTTTCACTTTTCAAGGAAACGATTTTTCACTTTAAGTTACAGAAAGCATAATGAAGCATTTTACAGGAATATATTGCCACCCTATATGCTATGGGATGTTTTCAATTCTATGTCAATTCTGTAATTGAAATCATAAATGTCCGTCTTACCTTCTCCTGGTGTTCTGACAGGAGTTTTCACACTACAGGTGTTTGTAACCCCTCAAGAATGTCTCAGCATCCTGAAGACAAATGTGCTTTACAAACCTCTACCAGCCCTCACATTACTGACTTAGGCCACATAGAAACAGGGGGAGGGTGGATCCTGATGGTGAGCAGTCAGTATGTGTAGTTGTCCGATACACACTAGGATTGCACCTGGCTGGCAGATGAACTGACTTGACTTCACTGTTACTAAGGAAATTACTGTTTCCATACACAGAAATGATATTAGTGACTCTGCACTTACTCTTTTAAGGGGATAAGGACCTTTTACCAGATCCCTTTAGAAATTCAAGCCATCTTAAAAAACTGAAAAAGGGGGTTTACCTAAGGTGTATTTCTTTATAAGAACCTCCATCTGAATTCAGCTTATCACATCAGCATCACCATGCCAATCTGGCTGCATCAGACATGATCTTATTAACCACTAAAGGGAAATATTGGGGAGCCAGGTAACTTACAAGTGAATGCATTTCATGACTATGTGATCATTATTCCTAAATTCCTAAACAGATAGCTAAAAATCTAAGTATGCACATTAAGACAGAGAATTTATCTCAATGTGGATAATCTTAGAGGCAAAATTAGGCTGAGAAGTCAAAGCACTTTAAGGATAAATTTAGAGAGGGTATGTTATTGTTTCCTGAAAAGGAAAAGCATGGAGCATTCCAGAAAAGATATTCTAAAGGCAGTTCACAGTCATTAGATGAATGTGATTGACATTTATAAGAAGACATGAGGTACACAAGCTCAATTATAATTCTCTTTGAAGTTTCTACTCTGTCTCTCTCACTCTCTCTCTCTCTCTCTGTCTCACACACATACACACACACACACACACACACACACACATACACACACTCCTAAAGGACCTCATTGGTAATTTATGTACTCTCTAAGACTGATGGTCACAATTATTGACTAAAGCAGCTTCTGTAGAATGCCAAGAAACAAGTTGAATTGATGAAAACAAAAAACAAGTTCGGTGAGAAGGGGGAAAAAATCAATATTGTTATCTGACTGAATCGATTGGTCCTGCCAGATAATCCAGTGCAGATTTGCTTTTCATTTTTATATGTAAAATGTTTGTAAAAATAGAGGTAGTAAACTGTATAGCCCAATTTCTCCTCCAGGAATAAAGCAAGCAAGGGGGGCTGAGCTAAAAATACACTGTCTGAAAGAAAGTGAAAATTTTCCTTTGAAACTCTTCTCCAGTGCCTGACTCCCACTTTTCAATACAACTATTAATCCATCAATCCCTTGCCAAGCTCTGCTCCACTGCAAGGGGCATCTGCTATTTTGCTGTCATCACCCGCCATGTTTAATTCAGATGTTAGCCTGGAATTCACTGGGACCAGTCAAATGGAACCTCAGCTACTGAACACTGAGCCACATGCTCGGTCTCCTTGTTCTTCACGTCTCCCAATGAAGCCACACAGAGATGTGTGGTGGCTTCCCAGAACAAGGAAACAAGGGCAGTGCCTCCTATCCTCCTATTCTTCTTAGAATGAACTCGAGAATGAGTAAGTAAAGTCAGAGCCAAGGAGGTGCTCCTTACCATTCCCTCACACCATGTTTTTCTGCTCTGAAACTCTTGCATTCTCACATGAATTCATTTGGTGGAGAAAAGGGGCGGAAAGTTGCTATGGTAGGAGAGGCATAATATAAAGGGGGGTGCAGATGGAGTGAGAGTGGGAGGCTAGGATGACAGGCATTAATTTCAAGTCTACTTAAAAATGATTCCTCCATACATTTACAGCCAGGAAAAGCATGTACTGGTTAAAATCCAGTTTAATTCATGAATCATCTGTGTCCATGGAAATCAGAGTAAGAATTAGAGGGGCCTAAGGGAAGTCTGAGTCCAGTCCAAACTCCTCTCCAGAATTGAGGAAGATAAACTCTGAGAGGTGGCACTGACTAGCCCAGGAATTTAGGGTCCTGAACATCTAAGGGAGCCTAGCAAAAATTTAAACTCTGGACAATACACATCTATGTGTGTTTTATGGTAAAAGTAACAGTACATTATGATGCACTTACCAAAAACGAGAAGGTGGAGTTTGTTCCTACCGTCTTCTTGGGTAGTGTTCAACACTATCAAGGGGCCATGACACCACACAAGATGTTTAAGGCTTTCTAACTGAACCTCTAATGTTCTCCAACTGACCTGACAGGAAAGATACTGGTCTTTTTTCTCCAATTCAGCTTTGATGGGATCTACTTTGTTTAACCTGGCAAAAATGTTCTTTCACATTTCTGAAGTAAACTTCCAGCTGCAATAAAAATCTTGGACAAACTCGGCTATAACTTGAACCATTGCGCATGTGCAACCTGAAAGGACATCCAAGCACCACCACCAGAGAAGAGAAAACGCTGCCTCCTTTGAGGACTTGCTTCAGTTGCCTTTTTTCTTTTTTCGGTAAGCATTTTATTTATCACTAAAACACACACACGCAGCAGCAGCAGCAAGTTCTGTGTTGGCTTCAATAAGACCAAATACTTAATCCTTCTAGTTGCTGTTGTGTTAGCTGAACCAAGGTTCGAGTTAAGCAGACTGCCTCTGTTGCGGGCAGCTCTCGGGCTGAGTGCCTGTTCCCCACTAACCCCCACCCCCACCCCTGCCGCAAAAAAGAAATTCGACTCTGGCCGCAACGCCTTTACCCTGGTGAGCGGGCGGCTCCCGAGCAGTAAAGAGAGCCAATACAAACGTGGAAACCCCCAAGTCCACGCTTTCAGGAGAGTTGCTAGATTTGTTGGGCAGCGCGGAGAGAAGCCAAGCGTGCAAGAGTGGCAGCTTCGGAGCTTCCCTGCGCCCGAACGCACGCAAGATGCGGGGTCCCCCACTCTCGCTTCCATGCAGAGAGTGAGTGTCCTGTGCTTCTAGGATGCAGAAAACCCTCCCCACTCCCTGGGCCGACTTCTCCAGCACGGGCCACTTTCTGCCCAGGCTCCCACAGGCGGAGGCTGAGCCGCAGCCACAGCCAAGCCGGGGTCACCTTGACTGGCGTGCCTTTCATTCCAGGGTCCCCCCCACCCCCACCCCACCCCGAACCAGGGTGTGACTGCCAGTCACTGCCATCTGGGCCCTTCCTCCCTCCCCGCCACCCCCCTCCCTGTCCCACCCCTCACACTCCCCCTGTCCCTTCTCGGCTGAACAGGGGCGCCAGGGAACATGACCTCATCGGCAGTGGAGGGGACAGCGCGGGAACCAGGGAGAGCGGAAACTGCGAGCGGCCCCAGCGAGATTCCCTCCCTGCTTCTCCCGGATCCTGCCTCGGTGACTTCTCCGAGCAGCGCTCGGGCTAAGAGAGCCCTTCAGGGCGCATCCGAATCCCCTTCTGGCTTCCTCCTTCCCATCCTCCAGACGCGTGGAAGTGGCCACGGAGCCGAGTCTGCAGGTGAAGGGAAGTCTGCGCGCAAAACTTACGGTCGGCGGCGGCCACCCCTCCGCGGGAGGCGATCAGACTCTGGAGCCACAAGCCCAGAGCCAGCAGGAGCAGCGCTTTGCTCTGCATCTCGGGGCTTGTCCCTCCGTGGGAGCTACAGGGCACGGTTGGGAGTGCGGACAGACTGATGCCCCGCGGAGCCGGAGCCGGAGGCGGGAACAGGCAAGATCCTCGGTCCTGCGCGGGCAAGTCTCCTTTCAAAGGAGAGAGCCGGGCAGCTAGAAGTAGCAGGTTTCCTCGGAGGAAGAGGAGTCCAGTCTGACACTGTTTCCACTCCAAGGCTACTTATGTGACTGGAAATATGCAAATAAACCTCATCACCTATTGGCTATAAAATCATAAGTTGAGGGGAGGGCCTTGAA
Source organism: Furipterus horrens (assembly GCF_987537825.1). Classification (NCBI taxonomy): domain Eukaryota; kingdom Metazoa; phylum Chordata; class Mammalia; order Chiroptera; family Furipteridae; genus Furipterus; species Furipterus horrens. The sequence goes on along the minus strand of NW_028327180.1, from coordinate 48,971,361 downwards.
TTCACTTCCAAATGTTTCAGCAAACTGTAATGAAGATCAACCTTCTGCCAGCGAGAAGAGGGTGAAAGGGCAGAAGGCAAATTTGCTTTCTCTATGAGTTTCCTATTCGCTTTTACTAAGGGGTCTGGCTCTCCAGGGCCCCCGTACAAGCACCAAACATGGGTTTACAGGATTGATGTTAAATACTCCACAATCACCAGTTTTCCAAGGAGGAGAAGTTAAGCTGTTAAACTACATTTGGTCCAAACTTAAACCCACCCTTCTTTTGATGGATCCTGTTTGTAACTAACTGGGTTTATCTTCCCCAAAATTCTCCTAGACAATGTCAATTTAGGGATCCATAAACACACACTGTCCCATAGCTGGTGCTTGAACAATCTGGTATTTTAACATCGGCAAAATGGATTAGCCGATGTGGTAGAGAAAAGCCCTCTTGTTCTAACTAATGCCTAATTTCTCCCTCGTGCAAATTATACCCAAACTCATCAGAGAATGCAAGTGTAACATTTTATTCTCTAAGGCAGAATATTGAGGTCAAATAATCTAAAAACATTGTTATGCGAAGTAAAAGAAGCCAGTCACAGAAAATAAATTGTAAAATAGCCACAAATAGGCAAATCTTATAGACAGAAAGCAGATTAGTAGTTGCCTGGAGCTGAGGAACAATGGAGAGGGAGTATGGAGAAGTTTTGACACTAAAAAAATTGACCTGCACACTTCATATTGGTGAACTTTATAGTATATAAATTATATCTTAATAAAGCTATTAACAAAGATGTATTGGGGTATACAATTAAAATCATAAGAATAATAAAATCACATTGGAAATTATATTTTTGCCAAAGTGCCTAAAATGCTATCATAATATTTAAGTGTACAGGATTTGCATTAGCCAGAAAGGACAATTAACTCTATACTCTCTACTTTCTATCTGAGAAACAGGCTCAAAATTCAAAACCTCTAATTTACTCTTATATTGGATTATTTCTCTGAATATCTTTAGTACTTCCCTCTACCCATCCCTCCCTCCATATCTCTCTCTCTCTCCTTCCTTCTCTCTCTCTCTCTCTCTCTCTCTCTCTCTCTCTCTCTCTCTCTTGCTCACACTCCACATTTGTATGTTAAAAGGATGAAGCATACTACTTAAACTAGGCTCACATTTAAAGTTTATCTCAGAAATGAATATACCTGATAATGTCCAAATCATTCAAAGTGCATTATTCTAAAGACTAGAGTTCTATTTTTTTAGGTGATGCATTAAGTAGCACAACACAATATATTGTCTTGTACTGAGATTATTAAACAATATGTTGCATACATTCATTTTATCCTACAAAGTGTATGGAGGAATTTTGAAACTTGCCAAGAATAAAATCCATCAAAAGAGAACAGACAATGGGGGGGGGGGGGCTATGATGTGGCAGTCCTCCAAGAGCTATGTAGCAAATTCTAATAATGTTTTTAAATGTTACGAGATGAGTACAATTGTATCACATGTACTCAAGTATAAATGACATAAACAGAAGTACAAAATGCCTACCATCTTACATAGAATAGTCATGCGGCCTATTTTCACACATAACTTCTTTTTAAATCATCAGCTAAGACAACCAAACCAATCTGTTCTTCTTTGCCCTTCAGAGAACTGCAAGAAGATTGCTAAAAAGAATTCTGACGTATAATGAATGTTTAAAATGATTTTCCAGGTAAACAGATAACAAAATCAAAGAGTTTGAGTAACTCTTATTAAAAAAAAAAAAAAAAATGTGGCCTGTAGTGGCCTGTAGTGTTCCACTCCATGTCCATTCGGGTTGCAGAGATTTCCAGGAAGAATTAAGTCACAGTATCTCAGTCGGCTAGAAAAGCGGACAGGTTGGCTCCAATCCCTGCCCAGGCGGGGAGCAGGTGGGTGTGGAGGCAAGGCACTCTCCTGATTGGCTGCTCTCCGAGCGATCAGGTGCCCAGGACCTGGTGCTGAGGCTCGAAGGACTCCCAGCCCCAACTGCAGGTGTGTTAGCGACGTGTCTCTACCAAACTCCAGCAAAGTTATTTGACCACCAAGAGCGTTTTCCGCAACGGACTTTTCCTTTGTAACAGACTTAAAAAGCTTCGGTTAAAAGAAGCTCAGTTTTTTATAAACGTTTAACAAATCAGTAATCATGGCAGAACACTTGCTCCTGGTATGTTTAAAATGACGCAAGTAAAAAGTTAAATGGGCATACTTAAAGAAATAACCAGAAACTCCAGAATTCCACATGTAGGGAAATTCCATCTATCTATTGGTCATCTATCTGTCATCTATCTTTCTATCATTTATCATCTATCGTCTATCATCTACCTATCTATTATTTAGATAGAGGGCCTCCTATGTGCACACACTGGGCACTTTTCATCCATTTTTGAATTTAATCATTACAAAAACATCCCGAACTTAATAATACTCCCATTGTACGAGTGAAGAAAGATAAAATGCAAGGAATATTAAATAATAGTAACCACAAATCATAAAGTGTTTTTCATTTGGTGATACCAAGAAAGAAGGAAAATGTATTTAATGTGTTACATTTTAATGTTGCTGTCATTGCAAACTGGAAAAGTCTGGAAAGCAGTTTCTTTTGTATATGCATGGTTCAGTGCAGATTTTATTTTGTGACATTGTTTGCTAAGTTATGATGAAATGTCTGGGCTCTAGAAGAGCATCAGTACTGAAGTGGATCTGGTGTCTACCACAAAAATTATATTTAATGTAGAAAAAGTATGATTAATATAAATAAAATTTACAAATACAAAATCATAAATATAAAAATATATTTAAATCTATTGACTTTTAATTTTTTTAAAAAGACATTGCCCAGGCCAATGTGGCTCATTTGGTTGGAGCATCATCCCATACACCAAAAGGCTGGATATTCAATTCCTGGTCAGGGCACATACCTAGGTTGCATCTGATCCCTGGTCCCAGTGCATATGGGAGGCAGCCAATCAATGTTTCTCTCTCACATAGATGTTTCCACTTCTCTCTCTCTTTCAAATCAATAAACATTTAAAAAAATTTTTTTAAACAAGATGTTTATTAAAAATTGCCATAAAAGTCTTTTCCACTTCTACCCACCTATATCTCAGCATTAAACTAAACAGGGAGAAGTGTCAGCTACACCTGGACAGATGGGGACGTAACAGTGACGGAAGGATGAGGGTGAGGCCATAGCTATGAGATGTGGTGCCTGAGGGTGGAACTGTTTCTGCTGGGCAGTTAAGTGGAGATGCTGTTCTCATGGACCTCTTCTTTGATTCCTTTTCCAAAAAAGCTATGTTGAAGAAATTCCAAGTAGCAGTTCAAGAAAAAATTAACCTAGGCAGAATATAGTTCCCCATTGGTAAAGTTGGGTGTCATATTCTGGAAAAGTTAAAATGCGAATGAATATTATATTTAGCCAATTTGCTACTGTCTCCTTCCTTCACCAAGTTTGAGTAAAGGGATCAGGGGAAGGAATTGTGAAGTATGAAGAGAATTATTTCAAATGATAAAAGTGTGGTGTTAAATAATCCAGACATATTTTAAGGGTTTTTGTTTTCTTGATTTGGGGACACTCATTCCCTCTCCTCTTCCAAAAGAAAAGAGAAAGAAAAAAAGAAAGAAAGAAAGAAAGAAAAAAGAAAATGAAAAACAAAGAGAAAAATAAATATCTTAATATCAGCATTAAAAAATTGACTAGTTCAAGTCCCAGTCAGGGCACATGCCTGGGTTGCATGCCAGATCCCCAGTTGGGGGAATGTGAGAGGAAACCACACATTGATGTTTCTCTTCCCCTCTTTCTCCCTCCCTTCCCTTCTCTCTAAAAAGTAAATAAATAAAATCTTTTTTTTTAAATTCCCATTGGGGGGGAAATAATAATAATAGTAATGAAATTGATATGCCATGTTTAGTTTGGAAGCTACATATATTAAGATTATAATATCTAAAATAACCAAAAACTATTCATAACCTGGTATTTGGAATGCTTACATTAAAAAATAAATAAAATGAACTTCCGGCCACAACCATGCATCTCCCTCCACAACCAAGAAGGAATACAACTGCCTCAAAACTAGAAACAACCAGAAATTCCAGAAAATCAAACTGCATGAAAGTGCAGCAAACAAAGATATAAAGAAGAAATACAGTACTCATCCAGATAGGTAGGAGGGGCGAAGCCAGGGCGGAGAGGACGTGGTGTGGTGGTGGCAGCAGTGGCGGCAGCAGCAGGCCAGAAGAAAATGCAGTCACATGTTTTAAAACTTCGGAAGGGACACCTGGGGAGTGTTCCCAGCTCCTCACTGGACCTCAGAAACTCACGGTCCCAGCACAGGGGAAAATCAAGCTTCATTGCTTCTGACTGTGCAAACCAGTCAGGGTTGAAGTGGAGGCAGAAACTGCTAGTCTCTCAGCAGAGTCCACTTGTTTAAAGGGCCCCCATGGTCCTAGAATGTCCACAGACCCACCTACTCTGGGACTGATGGCCAGGGCAGCAGCTAGAAGGGCACCAGTCCAGTGCAGAAGTGGGAGAGGTGCCTGGAAAAGGGGCTAGTGCTGGGCAGATGGCATTGTTCCCTCTCGGACCCCTCCCTCACATACAGCACCACAACGTGGTAAAACAGGTCACCCTGTACTGATGAATCCCTAAGGCTCTGCCCCTTACAACGTAACAGGGGCGACAGCTCTACCTGGGATGTGGAGGCAACAAACAGAGGAGCCTGTCAGAATGAGGAGACAGAGAAGTATGGCCCAAAAGGGGGAACAGGTCAAGGTTCCAGTGGGAGAACTAAGCCACAAGGAGATAGCCAATCTAACAGATGAGGAGATAGACAACCTAACACATGCAGAATTCAAAACACTGGTGATAAAGATGCTCATAGGCTTGACAGATATGCTTGAGTACGGCAAATGCATAAGAGAAGAAGTGAAGGCTATGCTAAGTGAAACGAAGGAAAATCCACACAAAACCAATGGTGAAGGGAAGGAAACTGCGGTTCAAATCAATGATTTGGAACATACAGAAGGAAAAAACAGTCAACCAGTGCAGAATGAGGAAGCAAGAATTGAAAAAAATAAAGAAAACTTCCCAAATTTTGCGAAGGAGATGCACATACAGGTCCGGGAAGCATGGAGGGTCTCGGGAAAGCTGGACCCAGAGGGGACCACACCAGAACGCATCATGAATGAGATGCCAAAGGTGAAAGATAAAGAGAGAGTCCTGGGGGCAGCAAGAGAGAGGAAGAGAGTTGCCTACAGGGGGTTGCCTATAGGACTATCAGCTGATTTCTCAGAGGACACTTTGCAGGCAGGAAGGGACTGGCAAGCAGTATTCAATGTAATGAAAGGCAACCTGCAACCAGGATTACTCTATCCAGCAAGGCTATCATTTGGAATGGAAGGGCAGATGAAGTGCTTCCCAGACAAGGTAAAGCTAAAGGAGTTCATCATCACCAAGTCATTATTATGTGAAATGTCAAAGGGACTTACTTAAGAAAAGGATCAAAACTATGACCACTAAAATGACAACAAACTCACAACTATCAACAACTGAATCTAAAAAATAAAAATAAAATTCAACTAGGCAAACCAGAATAGGAACAGAATCATAGGTATGGGGATCATTTGGAGGGTTATCAGCTGGGATTGGGGAGGGGGGAAATTGGGATATGGTGCAGGAATTAAGAAGCATAATCAGTTGGTACGTAATAGACAGGGGGAAGTTAAAAATAATATAGGAAAGGGTGAAGCCAAAGAACTTATATGCACAACCCATGGACATAAACTAAAGGGGGTGGGATTGCTGGAGGGAAGGGGGATACTGGGCAGAGGGGAGCAAAGGGGGGAAAAATTGGAACTACTGTAACAACATACTCAATAAAATATACTTTTTTAAAAAAATTGACTAGCCCTGGCTGGTGTGGTTCAGTGGATTGAGCACCGGCCTGCAAACCAACGGGCCGCCAGTTTGATTCCAAGTCAGGACACATGCCTGGGTTGTGCACCACGTTCCCCATTGGGGACTCACAAGAAGCAACCACACATTGATGTTTTTCTCCCTCTCTCCCTCCCTTTCCCTCTCTCTAAAAATAAATAAATAAATAAAAACATTTTAAAAAACGTACTAAATAAAGTTAGGAGAAATAAAAGTTTTTTTAAAGAGTTAATTTTTTTTTTATATCAATGTATTGCAATGGCTTGTCTGGAACAAGGCATTATGGTGAGGGAGACACATCAGAACAGGACAAAAATATGCTGTCACAGAGAAGCTACAAAGGCCAAGGATGCAGGGAAGGATGCAGGCCTTTCCTAGAAGACAGAGCAGACAAGCTAAAAAGAATGTCCCATAAATAACCCACTGGATTTATAATCTATGTTTATTCATAACTAATTTCTTTCCCTTTAAAAAAAATCCCAAACTTAAAACCTTAAGTCCATGTAGGAAGTCAAAGGAGACTTTCTATGAGACCTAGTTGGTAGCTTGAATATGCAAAGCCACAAATATATGACAGGGGACCCAAAATTAACTGGAGAGTGAGTCCCTAGTGTACAGGCTTCCCCCACCAGATGAGTGTTCTAGGAACCCATCTGTATCAGTGTACCAGCTGGCATTGTTGTGAGAGGCTGCATTCAGCCTCAGTGAAGTTTTTTGAAAACTCTTTCGACACGTTTGCCCATTTCACGATGGGTGATTTACAAGCACACCTGCCCTCAATGCACTGAGTGTTCAGCAGTTTTTCACCAAAAACAGCATGACACCCATGTCCCACCCTCCCTATTCACCCAATCTCACCCCTAGAGACTTCATTTTGTTTCAGTGGATGAAAAAGTCCTCAGAGGGAAACGTTTTTGCCAATATGAAAGAGGTGAAACAAAAAATGGCAGGAGCACTGAAAGGTATCAAAATCGATGAATTCGAAAACTGGAAAAAACGTCTCAGTAGGTGTACTCCATTGCATCAAATAGAGGGTACTTGGAAGGTGACTGAAGTTTAAACATGTAAGAATAAATACATAATTTTTTTATAAATAAATTCTGGTTTTTGGAGGGCCACCCCATGTGTGTTGCTAAAGACTTCACATTCTGAGACAACTTCAGACAAATCATCAAAACCCTAGACTGACAGAAAGCTGAGCTGACTCCAGCCCGAATATGTTTGAAGTGCCCCCTGCTGACTTCCTGGTGGCACTGTAAAAGCTCAAAAAAGGCCATTTTATGACGCTTGAAACAATTGACTTGAGTAATCATTAAGCTCTTGTATTGTTACTGGAGTTTTTCTTGTTTCTTGTGTTAAATTACATGTGACCATGAGATGCTCTTCTCACCTTTGCGGTACTTCCCACAGCATCCAACTGTGGGGCAAGTTAGGAGGTTCTTAGCTAGCAGTTGTTGGGTGAATAAATAACACTGAGTAGATGATCCAGTGCTAAATAAGGGAGAAGTCAGGGTGTTTGTTTGTTTTTTAATTTTCATTATGTTTGGTAATTTGAAACTTGAACATGCACATGCACACACACCCTTCTGGTATAATCTAGTCTACTTAGACCAAACACATCTGGTTAGGAAATGGAGAACAACTTTGTTTAACTGTGGTTTTTTGTTGGCCTCATATATTTCTCATCTTCCTTTTAATTAACTTTTGTTAAAAAAGTAATATACTCTCGACCAAAATAAAACCACAAAAGACAACATTTTAAGCAGTACAGAAGTGTGTGCAACCAAAGTCCTTCTCTGACCACAGACTTCCTTGTGCATTTTCTAGAAAAGTCTATGCATTTACAAGCATAAATGTGTATTCATCCACACATTTTCAACAGTAATGTCAGTATTTTTTACAGTAATGTCAGCATACCGTAAGCACTGTTCTGCAATTTATTTTTTCACTTACTAAGGTGCCTAGAGATAAACTCAAGTAGAAGGGCCTCTTTCTTTCTTTCTTTCTAGAGCCACGTCAGATTCTCTTCTATGGTTGTACCATCATTTTTTAAATCGCACATCTGTTAATAGCTATTTAGGTCTTCTGGTAATGTAAACCAAAAATAATGAACCAAGACAAATTCTTTGAAATTGTTGGGTCAAAAAAGTATAAATATTTATCATTTTAATAAGTAAATCTACTAAGTCCACTAATGAACATGCATAAATTTACACTTCTATCTACAGTGGAGAAGAGTTGAGTGATTGTGGACATTCTGGCCATTATTGTGTTTTACTGAACTATTTAATCTCTACCAACCAAGAAAGCAATACATGGTCTCCTGTTTTAATTTTCATTGTAACTAATAATAGTGATACTAGCTAATTTTTATATGGTACTTGTTCTATGCCAGTAATTATTCTAAGAATTTTACATCTATGACTAATGTAATATAAAACAGCTTTATTAAGATATAACTTACATATCACACAAAATATCAATTTAAGGTGTACAATAAATTGTTTTTAGTATGGTCAATTTTCTTTTTTTTTTTTTTTTAATCTTCACCCAAGGATATGCTTCTTGATCTTTAAAGAAAGAGGAAGGGAGAGAGAAAGAAAGCAACATTGTTTGGCTGTCTCCTGTATACACCCTAACCAGGGATCAAACTCAAAACCTTTTGGTGTATGGGACATTGCCTCAATCAACTGAGCCACCTGGCCATGGCAAACATGATTAATTTTAGAATATTTTAATTACACCCAAAGGAGCTCTTTTGCTATCATTCCGTTCATCTCCTTCCTCCAGCCCCAGCCCTGGCCTGCTTTGTAGATATGTGGAACCATTAATACATGTTTTTTTCTGACTGGATTTTTTCACATAGCATAATGTTTTCAAGGTTCATCCATGTTGAAGCACGAGTCAGTGTATTCCTTTTTATTGCCAAATAATATTTCATTCTGTGGACATAACACATTTTATTTATCCACTTATTAGTTGATGTGTATCTGGGTTGTTCCCACTTTGGGGCTACTATGAATAATGCTGCTATGAACATTTGTGCACAAGTTTTTGTGTGAACAATACATTTTTTAACCCTCTTGGGTGTACAAGGAGGAAACAGAATTGCTGGGTCATATGGTAACTGTGTTTAAGTCTTTGAGGAACTGCCAGGCTGTTGAGTACATTTTTCTTTATAGTTTCCCAGATTTCCCTCTGAAAGTTTGTCACCACCTCCTTTGTTGAAAATTAGTGTTCATTTCTTGTTTATTATACTCACAAATTTGGGGATGAAATCTATTCATAGCCTCTATCTCCTTAGCATCAAACATAGAGCTCAAACATCTATGTGAACAGACCTCCGGCCAAGATGGAGGCATAGACCCACACGCTCTGTCTCCTCAACAATTAAGAAGGACTACAACTATCACAAAACCAAAAATAACCAGAAGTTGCAGAAAATAAAGCTACATGGAAGTCCAACGTATAAATTCATAAACAACTGGTGCTCGTCCAGATGGTTAAGAAGGGCGAAACCGTGGCTGAAAGATAGAGCTGTGCTGGAGGTGGCAGCTGCAACAGCGAACAGCGGGACCTGGTAAGCAGACACCCATATTTAGGGGGAGGAGAGAACCGCCTGGGAGCCAGCCATGGCTACAGAACAGACCCATCGGCTCCTGATCCAATGCCAGAGAAGGCAGGCCCCCATTGTCTCGGACTGTGAGGCCTGGAGGGTGTGGGGATGGAGGAGGAGGCTCCCGGTTTCTCAGCAGAGAGTGACAGCAGGAATTCATTTTGGACCCCCGCCCCCACGCAAAGTGCCACGGTGTGATGAGAAAGGTCGCCAGCTTGTGACGAGCACATGGAGCTCCACCCAATATAGTGTAGGGAGTGTGACAGCGCCCCGCCCAAGAAGGAAAGATAAACAAAATGGTCAGAATGGCAGAATTAATGATTGAAATACCAATCACGCAGCTAACAAAAAAACAAATAAAGGACTTGACCAATGAACAAATAGAGAACCTTTCTGAGGCTCAGTTCAGAGCTATAGTCATAAGGCAGCTTACAGACCTAACACCAGGGCTGAATCAAGACAGGGAGGGAATGAAGGCTAGTCCTGCTGAAATAAACAAAAATACATACAAGACAAGTGCTGAGGAAGGGAAAGCCAGGGATCAAATCAACAAATTGGAACATAGGGAGGGAACAAACAGTCAACCAGTGCAGAAGGAGGAAACAAAAAGGAAGGAATATGAGGAGAAGCTCAGAAACCTCTGGGACAGCTATAAGTGAAGGAGCATTTGAATTATAGAATTGCCAGAGGGTGAAGAAGATGAACTAGAAATTGAAAAATTATGTGAAAAAATAATGAAGCAGAACTTCCCTAACCTGGGGAAGGAAATGAACTTACAGGTCCAGGAAACACAGAGAGTTCTGGATAGCTGGACCCAGAGAGGACCACACCAAGACACATTATCATCAAAATGTCAAAAATTAAAGATAAAGAGAGAATCTTAAAAGCAGCGGAAGAAAAGAATCATGTACAAAGGGGTCCCAATTAGATTATCAGCTGATTTCTCAAAGGAGACTTTGCAGGCAAGAAGGGACTGTCAAGTAATAGTCAAAGTAATGAAAATCAAAAACCTACAGCCACAATTACTCTATCCAGCAAAATTGTCATTCAGAATAGAAGGGCAGAGAAAGTGCTTCCAGGACAAAGTAAAACTGAAGGAGTTTGTTAGATCCAAACCACTGTTATATGAAATGTTAAAGGGACTTGTTTAGAAGAAGGAGGATCAAAACTATGAACATTAAGATGAAAACTGTATCACAACAACCAACAACAGAAGCTAGGGAATCGAAACGAAGGCAAACTAAGTAGGCAACAAGAGTGGAAAAAGGATTATAGATATGGGGAACATATTCAGGGGAGGTCAGCGGGGAGGGGTGGGGGGGAAAGGGTGGGAGTTGATGCAGGAATTAAGAAGCATAGTAAGAGGGAGTGGAGTAGATAGGAAGATATTGAGAAGAACTATATGCACAACCAATGGGCATGGACTAAGGGGGGGGACGACTGGAGTGAGGGGGGGTCGCAGGGAGGAGGGAAGCAGAGGGAAGGGAAATTGAGACAACTGTAACATCATAATCAATAAAATAAAAGGAAAAAGTCTATGTGAACAAATGATGGAATAGAGGAAGGATGGAAGGAAGGAAGAAAGGAAGGAAGGAGGGGGAGGGAAGGAGGGAGGGAGAGAAAGAAGGAAAAGTTCGAAAGGTGAAAATTGATATATACTGCAAGACATTTACATTTATCTCAAAACTTATTCTGTACTTTTCTTGTCAAAATAGTTAAATAAATGAGCCAGAATTAAAAGGATAAATTGAAAGCTTTGAAGTTTTAAAGAAATTTATGTATGAATAAACATGACGCTGTGGTGTTACTATTCACAAAGAAAGTAAAGGTAAATTCCAGAAGTCAGAACCAAATCAGAAGAATCCAGATCTGAGCTGCATTGTCCTAAACATCTGTAATTATATGATAGTGCTTTTATTTTATTATGTGACTTCGATATATTATAGCAACTGATGTGATTTTATAGGTGATTTTTTTCTCTTACTTGATATTTTAGTGTCAAACTGATTGTCATTTTTATATTTTTCATTTTCACTGCTAAAGTTATAATACTATTTTATCAAAAACTTATTTATATGTTGTTCAGTACCCATTTCAATACCTCCCATTCAAGACATTTAAACAGTATAATAACACAATATGTCACATATTAGTGCACTTCACGGTTGTAAAGGCTAAGGCATCATACAACTGAGAATTGACCTGGACCTGGCCTGATTCTCAAAAAACCCTCAGGAAAACCAGTACACAAATTGATCCTCAGGATTATTTCTCAAACTTCTGCTCTCTGACTTCCTACGTCAGTCACCATATTTCCTTTCACTGCACGGGGATTTGATTGACCCTTGTCCAAAATTGTACCCAGCCATCTTACTTTGACTACATGTACCTTACCTTAGATGCACTCTTTGGACCATTGTAAGCTACAGAAGTTCAACCCAGTTGACTTATTACCTAATAGCAATGTAAGAGGAGCACAAATCTGCCAGGACCTTGAGTCTACATTATTAAAGGCTTTCCCTAGAGGCCTTGAACCTCATTTGTCTGCTTGACTAGTCACAAGTAAATAGGCAGTCTCGGGGGCTCAGTGCTGCCCCAGGAGAAAGGTGTTACCATCTTAGACGTCAGCTCCAGCATCTTCACTGGGGGTTCCAAGGAAAGCAAATCTCTGTAGAACTTAGAGAATGAAAATTAAGAATAGGTGGCCAGGTCCACAATGGAAGGGGAAGAGACCACAAAAGTTGGAGCTCTGGGCATATTGAAAAGACCCCAGCCCCAGGGATCACTTTGACCTCAGTGATCTCAGATCCCCTGAGATGAAATGCTCTGCTCATTCAAGTACCGTAAATCTTGCTCTGTAATGGGCTGAAGCTGGCTTATATCAGCTACATCAGCTTGCTAAAGCTGATTGTTAATCTTTAGGAGTGTTGCAAGCAGGTGAAGGGCATTTGTAGCATGAAATAAGCCACTGAGGGAGTATTTACAACATGGAAACTGGCAAATAGCACAAACTAAAACTTTTACCCCAAGACCGTTGGCTGTCAAATATTTACCAGTAAACCACATATTCCTATCCTGTAAAAATCTACACATAAATCAGTGGTTCTCAACAGGGAGAGATTATGGCCTTCAGGCAATGTCTGGAGACATTTGGGTTGTGTCCTAAGTGGGAGGAGGGGGGTGTTGTTATTGCCACCTAGTGGGTAGAAGCCAGAGATGCTGCTAAATGTCTTACAACCCCACATAAGAAAGAAAGAATTCTCCAGTCCCAAATGTCAATAGTGCTGCGGTTGAGAAATCTTAGTATGTACCTTGAGAAAGGAGAGCTTCCTGATAGACCATACTTGTTAAGATCAAAATAAATTCCCCATAATGGAACTGACTATCCCTGTAATTACTCTCTCCTTCCACATAAAAAGGCTCTTGTGGTCACCTGACAACCATTGCTAATACTCATGGATAAAAAGGTAACTTTGTAGGCTCTGGCCAGATAGCTCAGTTAGGCTAGATATTTCAGTTAGTTCGAGCATTGTCCTGATGCACCAAGATTGTGGGTTTGATCCCCACTCAGGGCACATACAAGAATCTACCAATGGATGCATAAATTAGTGGAACAAAAAAAATCAATGTTTCTCTCTCTCCATTTCTCTCTCTAAAATCAACACATTTTTAAAAAATTAACTTTGCAGGTGCTTCACACATAAACCCTTGCTGCCTCTTCTGCAGCAGTCATATCTTCTCATACTGTAATCCTGCCCACCTCCCAATGACTTGTATCTCATTGCCTCTTTCAATCTGTTTTGGTGGTATTCTGCTACCTGCAGCCAACCCCTACCAGAGGCGGATTTAACAGCGGGCGCACTGGGTGCACACCCTGGGCCCTGACTTCTGAAGAATCCCGCAAAACCCCAACTTTATACTTTTTTCTAATGACACCAAGTTTAGTTTCATTACTACACTGCATAAAATATGGTTAACATGTATTTTTATTTTCCCTGTCTCTCTCTTTTTTTGAAGGGGCCCAATATTTCTTCTGCGCCCGGGGCCTCAACTGACCTTAATCCGCCTCTGCCCTACCCACCTCTCCAACTATCTTTTTTAAAAAAACAAACAGCTATTTTGAGATATAATTCACATACCATACAATTCACGCACTTAAAGTATAAATTGAATGGCCTGTAATATATTCAGAGTTTCACAACCATTACCACAATCAGTTTTAGGACATTTTCCGCATCTCAAAAACAAACCCCAAACCTAACCAATGAATCTCAGTTTTTCCCAGGCTCCCCAGCCCTGGGCAAGCACAAATCTACTTTCTGTGCCTATAGATTTGCCTATTCTCAATATTTCATATGAATTAAATCATAAAATATATGAACTTTTGTAATCATGTTGAATACTATTCCATTTTATGGATATACCAAATTTTACTTATCCATTTTTCAGTTGATGGACTGTTCAGCTGTTTCACTTTTTAGCCATTTTGAATAGTGCTGCTATAAATGGTCATGGGTACAAGTTTTTGTGTAGGCATATGTTTTCAGCTAGGAGTAGAATAACTGAGTTAAATGATAACCCTTTGTTTAATCAGTTGAGGAACTGCCAGACTATTTTCCAAAGTAGTTGGACCACCCTGATTGATGTGGCTCAGCTGGTTGGAGTTTTGTCCTGTAACCAAAGGGTTGCGGGTTCAATTCCCAGTCAGGGCACATGCCTAGGTTTTGGGTTCGATCCCTCAGTCCAGGTACATACAATCCCCAGCCAGGTGCATAGGGGAGACAACCAATTGATGCTTTCCTCATCAAAACATTTATGTTTCTCTCTCTCCCTTCCTCTCTCCCATCCCCCCTCTGAAAGCCATAAAAAAAAAACGTAATTAATTAAAAATTTAAAAAACAAAGTAGCTGCACCATTTTTATATTTCTACCATCAGTGTATGTGGGTCAAATTTCTCCACATCCCCATCCACACTTACTATCTGTTGTTGTTTTTTTTATTATTACAGACATTCTAATTAGTGACATCTCATCGTGGTTTTCATTTACATTTATCTAATAAATAATGATATTAAGCATTTCTTGTGTGTTTTGACTATTTGTATATCTTCGTTAAAGAAATATATATTCAGAACTATTGCCCATTTATAGTTGGGTTATTTGTCTTTTATTATTGAGTTATAAGATATTTTTGTGTATTCTAGATAGAAACCCCTTACCAGATGAATGAGTTGCCATTTTTTTTTTCCAATTCTGTGGATTGTCTTCACACATTATTGACGGTGTTCTTTGAAGCACAAAACTTTTTAAATTTTGATGAAATCCAATTTATGTATTTTTTATATTGTGCGCTTTTGGTATCATGTCTAAGAATATGATACTGCCTACTCTATGGTCATGATGAATTACCCCTGTTTTCTTCTAGTTTTAGCTCCTACATTTAGACTTGTAATCCACTTTGAGTTCATTTTTATGGGGGCTTTTAGACATTGACTGCTCTAACTGCTTCCTGCTAGAAGAGGGTGTTGTTGTGGTTTGGGTTCCTATACTTGCTGGTTGTCAGCCAAAAGAGGTGTCCATAAATGATGTCCTTCTAGAGGACCATGATAAGGGGTCAAAAGTTGTTGGTTGGTTCTTTCAAAGTGGGGATAAACTGGAACCCCCAAAGAGCCATCATCTTGACCTAGAATCACTGTGTTCTAGAGGCAACAAACTTGACAAGAATGTTAGTGGAGTGGAATATTTGGGACTTTATTCAATAAGAGTTCAATTTAACAAAGATGGAAAAATTCCTTTTCTGGAGCAGGAGGCTGAGCATGTGGACAGGCTGGTAATGTCAGAAATATAAGAAAGAATTATATTAAGGACTAGTTACTGTGTTACTTATCTATAACAGGTTTTTTTGGAAGAAGAAGAGTTTGAGGTCCTCCACTGGCTCACAGGAGTAAATAATATTCTCCTGCTGTTCTGGAAATCCTGAAGGAGGTGGCTCCTTTCACGATTTGACTCGAGAGTGATATATCCAGCTGGAGATCCTGGGGGCCTTGATGGCTGTCAGGGGAGACACAAGAACAAGGAGGGGTCCTTTCCATGAGGCTTATAGTTGAGAACAAGGGGAACAGTTGTCCTTCCAGGTTTTTAAAAAGACCATGTCTCCCGGTTAACTTGTTTGTGTGGTAGCCTTAGTTGTTTCTATGCTCCTGTAATGCTTCTTGCATCTGTCTTAGATTAATGGTGTAAGACAACTTAGGATCTGTATTACATGTTTACAGCCCAGTTTCTCCTTGGGGGAAAAGTTATGTAGGTCATTTACATATTGGATCACCAGGCCACCCCTCTCAAGTAGCAGGTCCTCGGCTAATGTGTGTCTAAATAAGTAAGGGCTGTCCCTAAATCCCTGAGGGAGGAAAGCCCAGGATTGTGAGGAGAGAGGTCTGGAGAAGGAAGTAAGGACAGAGTAAGTGGCCCTGATGTCTCGTCGGCAGCCGTCCGTCTCGAGAGACAATGGTGTAGCTTCTTAAGAGTCTATCTGCACCGCCGAGAATGGCTGTGCAGTCCGACTCGGGAGTGACACGGTATCTGTCTCCTCCCGTGTTGAATCGACATCTTGCGATGACGCTGGAGTGTCCTCTCCAGTGGAGCTGAAGCTACAGAGCCTGGGCAGGGTGATATGGAAGGTCTGCTGTTGCCCATGCAGCAGACCCTGATGTCTAATGAAAAGGTTATTGTCCAACCTACCACATCCATGCAGACCCTAGGCTCCAGTTCAGTAATGGTGACCTCTTGAGGTGGGGCCAATTAGGGCAGGCAGCTTCAGTCCTGAGTTACCATCTTCAAGTTAGTCATGGGCTCAAGCCCAGGGGGCCTTCGTCCTGAGGGAGGGAGTGCTGCCAGTGGCCCACCTCCTTGTACTTATGGCATGGTGCCTGAGGTAGCTCATCACAGTTTGGACATTCCTTGGCCCGGTGCCCCGCCTTTCAACATATAAGATATTTAGTGTCCTTGGTAGTGGACCTGGAAGGGCTAGGGGAATGTGGCTGCCCCACAAGGGTGGCTAAAATCTGGCCCTGCCTCACCTCCTTCCTTTTTCTTCAGCTGAGCGCTGGCCTCTCTCTCCTGATCGCAGCAGTAGAAGATTGTGTTGACTGTGGTTAACATCTCAGTTAAGGAGGCTCAGGTTCCTGGATAAGCTCCTGGAGTTTTCTCCTAATATCAGAGGCAGATTGGGTTAGAAACTTATCTTTTAGTATGACCTGGCCTTCATATGATTCTAAATCTAAAAATGTGGTGAGTTTCTCATCCAGGCCTTGGCTGACAGTGGAGATCTTAGAAGAGTTAATGGCCTTTTGTTGGCCTGCAAATTAGAAAGTGATTTATTTCCCATTTTGGGCAGAGTTACTTTAGTCCTAATCAGGATCTGATTCTCCTACAGGGTATTTGCTATCAGATAGGTGTAAGTTATTAGCAAATTTTCTGCTTTCCTTTATTACCTTTTCCTGCTCAAGATCTGATAAGATCTGCCCCAAGACAACCATACAATCCTTCCAGGTTAACCAGGTTAACCAGGTTAAGGTGTTGGAAGGTATCTATGTATTTACCTAGGTTGTCAGACTAGCTTCCCAAGTTGGCCTTAATCTGTTTAAATTCTACAAGAGAGAAGGGTTTATGTACTAGCTGTGGGCCATGCTCTCCTGCAGCCTCAATCAATGGTAAAAGCTTAGTCAATGGGAAGGACCTCGGGCCAGAATGCATGAGGGCTGTTAATCAAGTTGGACCCTGGATATGGCAGTAGTGATGAAGATGTTGAGGGCATCTCTTCTAAAGTGGTTTTTCATAGAGGTGGGGGCGTGGAATGGCCACTAGATGGCACTGTGGTGGGAGTTAGCTTACATTTGTAACAGGTCCCTTCTGCCCCTCAAATAGAATGCCTGTACACAGGGGATTTCTGACCACCAGCCTAGGCGTTTGCAAAAGAGACCAAGTTGGAATATGGTATTGCCATTTAAGCTTCCGTGTAGTGGGCAGGATTCGCATCAGCTAACTGATATTGAGGCCAAACAGTGTTGCAAAAGAATATTAGTCTTTTCTTCTTTAGAGTTTGGGGATCAAACTGTGACTAATTGGAAAGGATGCAGCCCAGTGGGATCCTGCCTGGGATGGACTCCTGGTTTCCCATCTGGAAAGAAGAAGTACCAACAGATTAGAGAGCCCAGCATCCTGGGGTGTAATCTGAGGGCTCAGCATCCTGGGACCCAAGACTCTGTGCATCCAGAATGGATGTCTCTGTTACAGAATGATGTAGAGACAAGGAGTGTGCCTTGTATCTGTCCCTCATTTCTTCCAGAGGGACAAGAGTGTTTGTCCCTACCTTCCTTCAGTTAATGAGAAGGAGCCTACTGACCAGCAGGATTTCCATAGTTCAATGATTAGTTTTGGGAGCTGGAGAGGTTCAGCCAAAGGAAGGAGGAAAGGATAAAGGTTAGAATGTAAGAAAATGCTAGTGGTCTAGGGTGTGACGTCAGTCTTAGAGGTTCCCTCCTTGTCTGCAGGAATAGCACTGTCACTCTGATGTCAGTGGCAGCCTGGGGGCCAGGGGACCCTGAGGTGGCTCAGTGCTTAAAGCTGCAGCTAACAAGTGAGCTTTTTGTTTCCATTGGGTGTTGGCTTTCTGCTCTTCCTCTGCCCTGTCTTGATTGTTTTAAAAAAAAATACTGAAAGCTGTCTTTACTAGTTGCTCAGTAGGGACCTGGGGCCCCAAGGCTAGTCTTTGTCACCTTCTTCTGATGTCTGGGATCACCTGCTGGATAAAATGCATCCCCAGAAGACGTAGGGTTGTTGTTGGTGTGATTTGTAAAGCTTCAGTTAACTGTCTCTGAAAAACAGCAGTATTTTCAGCTTTTCCCTTTTGTCCTTTGTCTGTTCCAGTTTGATAGATCCAGTTAGGCTCCTGATCTGGGATGACATTTCCCCTGATTGGTGTGCACTGTTGAGCATGAGGGCCAGCAAGTCTGTCAGCATGAGCCCTAGCAGCCCGTTTCACCCTGCTTTTTGTTTACAGTGCAGCAATGGGAGAGAACAACTGGTAAACCACTCCCAGTTAGGTTATAAGTCAGTGATTACAACTGACAAAGGATTGTGTTTCGGGTAATATAAGGTTGGTGCAAAAATAATGTCCTATTTCAAGATCTATTTTAAAAATAAAAAAGCCCATGATTATGAAAATATTTATTTATTAGCATAACCCCCTATGCTTTCTAGAACCTCATTCCACCTGTCAACTAGCTTATAAATGCCACACTTGTAAAATTCTTTAGGTTTTAAAGCAAAATATGAATCCAACTCATTTTCAACCTCTTCTTTTGATGTCAACCTAAGACCATCAAAATGGTTCTGTAGTCCCCAAAACAAGTGATAATCAGAATGAGCAAGGTCAGGAGAATATGGAGGATGAAGCAATATTTCCCAACCAAGCTCTTTCAAGAAATTTTTGGTGAGTTGAACTGTGTGAGGACGAGCATTACTGTGATGGAAGATGACACCCTTTGTGTTGACTAAGGAGGGTCGCTTTGGGTTCAAATCTGCTTTCAAACAATGAAGTTGTTCACAGTAAAGATTAGCGGTAATTGTTTGATTGTTGCCTAACAGTTCGTAATGGACAATACCTTCCATATCCCACCATACACTCAACATGCTCTTCTTTGGATGAAGTCCACCTCTTGGTTGTTGGACTCTTCTTCCACCTCGACTGATTCACAATCAGCAGCATTTAACGTTATGGTAAAGGATCCACTTCTTAGCACCTGTATCAAGCCGACCTAAAAGTGGTGCCTGAAGGGGTCGCGAAAGCAATGATTCAGAACAAGCAACACGCTGTTGCAGATTTTCTGGAGACAGTTCATGTGGAACCCATTTTCCAACTACTAAAACCTTTCCGGTCCTTTTCAGTTGGCGTAGCATGGTTGTATGGGCTACATTAAATTGTTCTGCAAGTTCCCTAGAGGTAATGGTGGGGTTTTCTGTGACAATAGCTTCCAACATTTTGGAATCAAGTTTTTCTGGATGACTCTCTTTTGGCTCATTTTCAAACTGAAATCCCCACTTCGGAAATGGGAAAACCACCTCCTGCAACTTCTTTCAGTCCCTGCATCATACCCATAAGTGCGCTGAATAGACTTTGCTGCTGTACTTGCATTGGCACCTTTATGAAACTCATAGAGTAAAACACTTCTAATGTGGTCTTTAGATGGGATGAACATGGGTGCAAATATTACAGATGATTATGAACAATACTTCAATAATTTGAAAAAATAAGGTATAAATTAGTCACTGTGACATCAAAAAGTTATATGAAGAGGCACAAATTTAATAAATACTATCAAAAACTTTCTTTTAAAAATGTCGGACTTCCAGCCAAGATGGAGGCTTAGACAGACACGCTCAGTCTCCCTCTACAACTAGAGAGGAATACAACTGCCTCAAAACAAAAGATAACTAGAAATTCCAGAAAATAAAACTACACGGAAGCCCAACGTATGATGTTATAAACCAGCGGCGCTCGTCAGGCAGGTAAGAGGAGCGAAGATGGGCGGTGCTGTTTGTGGTAGCACCAGGGACAGTGGCAGGGAGAACATTCCTGGCTGCAGTCAAGCCCCAGCAGCTCCCAACCCCAACGCTGGGAAAAGCAGCCACCGCATTGCCTCGGACGGTGAGGCTCAGACGGTGGGAGGACGGATCCCAGTTTCCCAGCGGAGAGTAACGGCAGGAATCCATCTTGGACCCCCGCCCCCACACAAAGCACCACAGCGCCACAAAATAGGTTGCGGATCGCCACCAGTCGCTGGGCAGTGATGACAAAGGGCCACAGCGCGGCGAAAAAAGGTTGCAGATTGCCACTGGTCACTGGGTTGTGATGAGTACACAGGCACTGCCCCATATACCAGCCCAAGAAAGCAAAACGCATCTGTCAAAATGAGGCAAACAACTATAGAAATCCCGGTGGCGCAGCTCACCAGGCAACAGATGAAGAATCTAACAGATGAACAAACAAGAAACCTGTCAGAGTCTCAGTTCAGGGCTATTGTTATTAGGTGGCTTACAGAATTAACAAAAGATTTGGAAAAAGACGAGAAAGGATTGAAAAACACTCATACTGAAAAGAACAAAACCACATATGAGACAGATGGTGAGGAAATAAAATTCAGAGTTCAAATTAACAAACCGGAACATAGAGAAGGAATAAATAGTCAACCCATGCGGAGAGAGGGAACAGGAAGCAAGGAAAATGAGGAGAGGACCAGAAACCTCTGGGACAGCTATAAAAGGCCCAACATAAGAATCATTGGCTTGCCAGAGGGCGAAGAAGATGAACTAGAAATTGAAAAATTAAGTGAAAATATAATAAAGCAGAACTTCCCAAACTTGGGGAAGGAAATAGACTTACAGGTCCAGGAAACACAGAGAGTTCCAGAAAAACTGGACCCAAGGAGAACCGCTTCAAGACACATTATAATCAAATTGTCAAAAGTTAAAGATAAAGAGAGAATCTTAAAAGCAGCAAGAGAGAAGAAAAGAATCATGTTCAAAGGGGTCCCAATTAGACTGTCAGCTGATTTCTCAAGGGAGACCCTACAGACAAGAAGGGACTGGCAAGAAATAGTCAAAGTAATGAAAATCAAAAACCTACAACCACGAATACTCTATCCAGCAAAATTGTCATTCAGAATAGAAGGGCAGAGAAAGTGCTTCCAGGACAAAATAAAACTGAAAGAGTTCATTAGATCCAAACCACGATTATATGAGATGTTAAAGGGACTGGTTTAGAAGAAGGAGGATCAAAACAATGAACACTAAAATGAAAACTGTATCACAAGAAACAACAACAGAAACTAGGGAATTGAAACAAAGGCAAACTAAGTAGGCAACAAGAGTGGGAAAAGAATTATAGGTAT
Source organism: Furipterus horrens (assembly GCF_987537825.1). NCBI lineage: Eukaryota > Metazoa > Chordata > Mammalia > Chiroptera > Furipteridae > Furipterus > Furipterus horrens. The sequence continues at coordinate 48,949,850 of NW_028327180.1, read as the reverse complement.
GGGGAACATATTGTGGGGAGGTCAGCAGGGAGGGGTAAGGGGGTAAGGGAGGGAGATGGTACAGGAATTAAGAAGCATAGTAGGAGGGAGTGGAGTAGACAGGAAGAGGCTGAGAGAACTATATGCACAACCAATGGACATGGACTAAAAGGGGGGGAAAACTGAAGGGAGGGGTTCACCGGGTGGAGGGGAGCAGAGGGAAGGGAAATTGGGACAACTGTAACAGTATAATCAATAAAACATATTTAAAAAAAAAGTCAGACATTACTTCTGCACCAACCTTAACATTTTGAATCAATTAATTTGTTTCCCATTGTCTAATTGTACCTGGGGTTTCTGTTGGGAAATAACAATTGGCTTTGGAAAATCAAAAGGAGCTCTTGGCTTTTTCATTTGTCATTAAAATTATCTTTACCATTTATCTATGTGTCTTTCCTTTTCTTTTTTATTCCTTATTTTCCTTGTTTCCATTTCCCTTCTTGAGTTCCTATTCAAAAGCCCTTTCTTCCTGCATGCCTCTTTCCTTTATCTTTTTCCCTTCCTCAATTCTTTCTCCTTTGCTTCTTCCCTCTACACAATCCATTTCAGCTTGCACAGACCCTCTTCAACTTGCACAGACCCTCTGCAATGTACACAATCCTTCTGCAACTTTCCTAATCTCTTTTAACTCATCTGGAAATCACTAACCCAATTTCAGCTCTATAATTTATCTTTGATTACCAAAACCAAATATTTTCTCCCAACTTGACTAGAATTTTTCATTTTTAGTGACAACCAAAAGTAATTAACATTTTTTAGATTAATAAATTTATAAACATATTTTATAACTTTCAGAAACAGTCTTTCTCCCCACTGGCAGATGCACACAGTGCTCAAAACTGAGCTGTTTTATTATCTAGTGACCTTGACAACTGCAGGCTTGAGAAGGTGTGGGTATTGGTATATATCAGGCTCTGGTGACCTTCAGGCACTTCAATTTTATAAGTGCCACTTTTTCTCTTTTACCTTGGCGGAATGGGGGGGGGGCTATTGCTTCTGGGGAGATAGTAACAGAAGAGAGCCTAGGTTGGCTGCTTGGCTCCCTGGAAAAGCTATATGAAAGGAGTGAGTCAAAGTGGGGCTGCCTTGGTTCATCTGGAAGTCAGAGGAATAGGGTACTTTGGAGATAGGCTCAGGAGTAAGCCCAGGTAGAGCTGCTGCTGCCCACTGTTCCCCTGGCTGCAAGTCTTCTTGAAATTTAGGAGGAAATAAAGAGTTCAAGCCTGAGAAGGGGCAAGGCTATTTCTCAAGAGGGAGAGAGAAAGATACTCACCTGGCAAATGCAATGCCCCTGGGGGACAGATGAAGATAAAGTTGCCTGAAGCCTTCTGGGCAGAGAGGTGTAGCAAACTTACAACAGACCAATGATTTAAACTTATTCTTCCCCTGGCCATGTTTTAGAGACAGAAAAGAGTAGGGACTTGGGTCAAATTGTGCTGTTTTTGAGCAGGACACCCAAAGGCTGTTATACCTTGGTCATCCCCAATGCTCTCACATGCCTCAGTTTCCCCCCTAGTTGTCTAAAACAATCCAGGAGGGCTCAGAGTGCTGGGTGACCAACCCTTATTTTGCACATCCTTGCATAAGCCAGAGTTACATTGCAGTGATGAGAGCTCCCTATGAGGCCCCTGCACATCTTACACCTCTGCAAGGTCCCCACTCACGTAGAGATGCCCAAGAACTTGGACCAGAGGGAGGATGTGACTCTTCAGTCCTCAGAACCCAGGCAAACCTGAGCACTCATTTTAGATTTTACCCTTGTTTCTGCCTCCAAACACAGGCCTAGCATGTTTGAATAACACCTTCTCCCACTACTGTGTCTCCCTTTTAACCCCAAAGGTGAACCAGGTAATAAATATTGCTGGTCCATACTTTCTCCATTTCGGATGGTTGGAGACAAAGGGTGAAATCCAAGTCACAATACCAAAAGATGTTACTGGGGAGACCCAAGGTAGGAGGATCCCTCTTCTCAGTTCTTGCCTTGCTCACAAGAAAAGAATTCAGGCAACAAACACATATAGTAGAAATGAGATAGCAAGTTAATTTATGAAACACACACAAGAAAGCTGCAAGCAGGCACCTGGCTAGTCTGAATGTCTCACACAGAGAGGAAATAAAGTTGGTACATTTGTTCTGTACACCTGAGCCCGAAGCTACAAGTGGGCGTCTAGCTAATCTGAGTGTGCCGACTTATTGGGGTTCAGGGGTTATCCACTTCAGTCAGTTTCTAGGTCCCCTCTCCGCCTCCTCTCTCCAGACCTTGGGATGAATACATAGTCTCAAAGGCTTTTTCCCAGATAGTGAAGATGATATATACAGAACTTCAGGGGCTCCCCTCCTCTGCACTATCATAGTTTTGCTTGTCATGTTCGGAACACCTGGCAATCTTATTGGACTGGGCTCGGGGCTGCTGAATCAATGAGTGAAACATATCTCCCTTTGTTTCTAGCCTCCTGTGAGGCAGAGCTGCCTCCAACGCCACAGCCCAGTTGGAAACTACTCTGTCCAGCGAGGTTTCACAACCGCGGCAGAACAAATCTATCCAGGACACTGTATTTTGTCCAGGGGAAAGGGAGGCAGCTGTTCCCTCTAGTGGAGAAAGCACAAGACCTCCGTTTCTCATGCTTTTTATTGAGAGCGTTATGTGTGGGAGATACAAGGTCAAAATTCATAAATCATCAATAGCTTTTAGGTGCCTGGATTACAGTTGACAGTTATAGATTACAAGTATCAATATAGAGGGCACAGTGACCAGTCTGTGTCAGGGTCTGTTAAACATCTTGACGCCACACTGGCATTAGGTGCAAGGTTTCATACATTCCCTGCTAAAGATTGTCTAAGTTAACTAAGAGGTAAGAAAAGCAGAGCAAGCTCCAAAGCATAATAAGCATTCTTTAAGTCCAGTTCCCATGGAAATGCTCTGAGTGGCCTCTGGTCCTGTTTGCCTCACAGCCTTCCAGTGTTCCATTGAGAGTCAGAGGCCTCCGGGGGGGGCCTGGCTCACAGCTTCGGCTACAATTCCCAAAACCACAGGAGCAGTCCCCCACACTCCTGTTCTAAGTTCTGTATTAGATTGTACTGGGCCGGGCCCTGCTTTATTTCCCATCCAGCCACTCATTCCTAGCTGCTACCTAACACCTTTAATTTACATTTACTATAATTTCTAATTTTACCCCATTGTGGTCAGAGAACATACTTTATATAATTTAGATCCTTTCAAATTCACTAAGGCTTGTGTTATAGCCTAGCATATGGTCTGTCCTATAGAATATTACATGTGCACTTGAGAAGAATGAATATTCTGCTATTGTCGAGTAAAATGTTCAGTGGATGTCTATATCATACATATTTTTAATTTTCTGTATATTATGATGTTTTAACATCTTGAAAAATCTATCTGGTTTTCTATTTTCAAGTTCACTTACCTTTTCTTCTTTATATAAAATCTTTTATTAATCCCATCAAATCAATTTTTTATGTAAGGAACTATGCCATCATGTGCTCATATGTTATTCTTTAACTGGTCCTATTACATAATCCCTTCCTACAACACAAAAGATTTAGGATAGATAGATCAACATCTTTCTTTCATATCTGTTTCTGACCCTCATTACTCCTCTTCCTCCTGCTTCTGTAGAATAATAGTCACACTTCTTGAAAAGATGCTTTACTTCAGTTGAATCTATACCTAAAATGGAGAAAAACTATTGATCTTGGCTGTCATCCAACAGGAAAGTTGCATTCAGGAAATTCAGTGAAGAAAACACTGTTCTAAATACAACTGTTTAGGGGTTGTATACTTTTTCCATCTCATATAAAAATGCAGAGGACTTCCCTCATGGGGCAACAAATAAATTTAATAATTTACCACAAACAATGCCTTTTAATAATCGCCTGCATTATTAAAAGAAACAGGCTAGAAAGGTGATTCAAGTCTCAAAACTTGCACTATTTCTGCAAATAGTTCAGATTTAGGAAGTCATCTTTTAATGAATGAGTATAAAACTACTGACCTCTGTGGCTATGGTTGCAGATTTGTAATTAAGTTCCCCGATGCCGTATCTTAGGTTCTCCATAATGCAAAGCTTGAGACAAAGGCTGACGTGCTCTTCCTGGACTAGGAGGTGACAGTGCAATGACAGGGAAAAAGAAATGAGGGGGAAAGAGGAAGTGAGATGCGGAAGGAGGAAAGCAAATACAAGGGCTGCATTCTTGAAATGGCCAAACTGGCTGTTTGGCCTTGCAGGAAGTCACCTGAGAATGATATGAAACTACCACACCAGGAATAGCCAGCTTGTAGAGGGAGGAAATGTGAACAATTTGTTGTTCTTTCCTGGTTTCCTCTCCCATTGGTCCAGGTCTTCCCAACAGCATGTTAGACTCCACACTTCTGGGCTGTGTTGCCTGATTCCTCTAAGGACCTACTGGGATTTCCATCTACCCTACGTCCAGTACACCTAGAGCACAAGTATGGTGAGCTCTCCTTGTCTCTAGTTTTGTTATCATAACAACAGCATGAGCCCTTTTAAGGACTGCTCTGGCCAGAAGAAAAGGGCAAATGAGAGAAGCTGGGGACACAGCTGGGAAAGATATAGGTGAAGACAAATGGATCTGGAGTGGCACATAACCTGGGTTCAGTACATTTAACCAGTATTTCCACAGTTAAAATATAAATCTACCCCTCTGTCGAAGGGTCAAGCAGCACATATCTTTGTCTTTTCATTCATTCATTCATTCATTCATTCATATATGCCATCGTTCTTTCCTACTTGCTTTTTGTTATTTACTCATATCTGCATTTAGTCAGACAAGCAGCTTGATAAATGATTATAGTGGTTCCCACTCCCAGCCCTTTACAGCTTGGCACTTCCTTCCTCCCGCCCTCTCCCCTCCCTTCCTCTTTTCCTTTCTTTCTCAGCGCTTGAATGATGTCTGTTTTCTTCTCTGCCATAATTTCTCTTAAAAATTCAGCCTTTAGTCTTATTGTTGCTTCTTGAGGATAATGTGTCTTATTTTTCCCTGCCTGTATTTGAGATTTTTCTTTTTGCTTTTAGTTTTAGCAATTTGACTCTGTTGTGCCTTCATGTGAATTTTTAAATATTAACCTGAAATAAAGTTCTCAAACATCTTGAATCTGTAATGTTTACAAACATAGGTTTTATTATTTGGAAATGCTGAGACCCGTGGATAAAGGGGTGATGACTACTGAGAAGCCAGCAGTTCCCAAGAGGAGGGTGACTTCCATGCCATGTGGAAGGGACACAGGGAAACTCCAGGGTGGGTCCAGAGGCAGGTGGAGCAAAGGCAAAAACATGAACAAGAGCCTCCATTGATATTTCCATGAAAAGGCAAGGCAAGGCAGGGTAAGCAGGCTTAGGACTGGCTAGTTGGAATAATTCCAGTGGACTTTATTTCAGAGAGACACCTGCATTCTAATGTTGGCATCATTATTCACAACAGCCAAGATATGGATACAACCTAAGTTTCCACTGATGAATGAATGAACAAAGGAAATGTTGTATATATATAATGGAATATTATCCAGTCTTGAAAAAGGAGATCCTGCCATTTGCAACCACATGGATGAACCTGTAGGACATTATGCTAAGTAAAGCAAGACAGACAGAAAAAATACTGCATAATTTCAGTTAGATCTAAATTCTAAAAGTGTTGAACTCTCAAAAGCAGAGAGAAGAATGGTAGTTGCCAGGGACAGAGGGTATGGGAAGTGGGGGGCTTTTGGTCAAAGGGTACAAAGTTTCAATTATACAAGATGAATAAGTTCTGGAGATCTAATGTACAGCATGGTGATTATAGTTAACAATACTGTATTTTCTCCCTGAGGTTTTCTAAGAAAATAGATCAAAAGTATTTTCAACACAAACACACATGATATGGTAACTATGTAATATGATGGATATATTAACCAGCTTGATTGTTGTAGTCATTTCGCAATGTATATGTATTCAAAATATCACATTGTGCACCTTAACGTATATAATTTAAATTTGTCAGTTTTATCTCAATAAAGCTAGAAATAATAATAATATTTGCCATTATTATTTTAAAAAACAAAAGCCATAGTTAGCTCATTAGGCTGTACAAACACATATTTTATCATCAGATCTGTTATTTTTTATTTTTCCTTCCCTTTCTGTGCTTCAGTGTTGATATCTTTTATGTTTTGTGTTCAAATTCACTAATTCTGTCATCTATTACATCTAAGCTGCTGTTGAATTTATCCAAAAAGTTCTTAACTTTATATATTTTATACATTTTAAGTTCTAAAATGTATATTTGATTATTTTTTATAGTTTACAGTCCTATTAAAATTCTCCATCTTTTCATCAATTTTATACGCCTTTCCTATTGTTCTTTTTAACATAGTTATGATGGGTATTTTAAAATCTTTAGCTGCTGACACCAACATCTGAATCACTTTTGGGTTTGTACTATTTCTTAAAAATTACATTTTATTGGTTATGTTATTACAGTTGTCCTGATTTTCCCCCCTTGGCTTCCCTACACTCAGCACACCCCACTCCCTCAGGTAATCCCCCCCACCATTGTTCATGTCCATGGGTTGTGCATATAAGTTCTTTGGCTACTCCATTTCCTATACTGCACTTTACATCCCCCTGGCTGTTTTATAACTACCTGTTTGTACTTCTTAATCCCCTCACCTCTTCACCCAGTCTCCCCTTGCCCCCCTCCCATCTGGCAACCATCAAAATGCTCTCTGTATCCATTATTCTGTCTTTGTTCTTATTGTTTGCTTAGTTTGTTTTTTAGATTCAGTTGTTGAGAGATATGTATTTATTGCCATTTTATTGTTCATAGTTTTGATCTTTTAAGTAAGTCACATTAACATTTCATATAATAATGGTTTGGTAACGATGGACTCCATTAGTTTTTTCTTGTCTGGGAAGCTCTTTATTTGCCCTTCACTTCTAAAGGATAGTGTTGCTGGGTAGAGCAATCTTAGCTGTATATCCCTGCTTTTCATGACTTGGAATATTTCTTGACAATCCCTTCTAGCTGGCAAAGTTTCTTTTGAGAAATAAGCTGAGTCTTATGGGAACTCCCCTGTAGATAACTAACTTCTTTTCTCTTGCTGCTTTTAAGGTTCTCTCTTTATCTTTAGTATTTGGCATTTTAATTATGATGTGTCTTGATGGGCCTCTTTGCATCCATCTTGTTTGGGACTCTCTGTGCTTCCTGCACTTTCTATTTCCTTCACCAAATTAGGGAAGTTTCCTTTCATTATTTTTTCAAATAGATTTCCAACTTCTTGCTCTTTCTCTTCTTCTGGCAGCCCTGTGATGTGAATGTTAGAACTCTTGAAGTTGTCCCAGAGGCTGCTTATATTATACTATCCTCATTTTTTTAAAAAAATTTTTCTCATTGTTCTGATTGGTTGTTCTTTGCTTCCCTATGTTCTAAATCATTACTTTAATTCTCAGCTTCATCCACTCTACTGTTGTTTCCCTATAAATTGTTCTTTATTTCAATTAGTGTATCTTTGTATCTAACTGAATCTTTTTCATGCTGCTGAGGTCCTCACTAAATTCCTTGAGCATCCCTATAACCAGTGTTTTGAACTCTATATCTTATCGATTGCCTATCTCCATTTCATTTAGCTCTTTTTCTGGAATTTTGATCTATTCCATCATTTAGGCCATGTTTCTTTGTTTCCTCATTTTGGCAGCCTCCTTGTGTTTCTTTCTATGTATTAGGTAGAGCTGCTTTGACTCCATGTCTTGATAGTGTGGCCTAATGTAGTAGGTGTCCTGTAAGGTCCAGTGGCACAGCCTCCCCTATCACCCAAGCTGGGTACTTGAGGTGTGCCCCTCGTGTGGGCTGAATACACCCTTGTCTTGTAGTTGATCTTTGGTTGTTGGAGGTAGATCAATGGGAGGGATTTACCCAGGCCAGTCAGCTGCGAGAATTGGCTGTGACCACTTACCACCAACCTCCACCCTCTGTGGAGGATCAGCTGTGCAGGGGCAGAGTGTTGGTGCTCTGATGTGGTCTGTGTCACCCCAGTACTATTAAATGTCCCATTTGGAGAAGAGACCATGAGTTTGATATCTAGTTTGTCACATCAGTCTGCTCAGTCACCAAAAATACTGTCTCAAAAGCACCCTAAATTTTGACCACCACCCCAATATCAGCCCACGATTGGGAAGTAAGGTTAGTCCCCTCTTATGGATCTAGAAGTAGATGTGGTACCCAAGTCTAGCCAATTAGAATGTTCCATCCCCTTGGCCAGAATGTTATTTGCAGGGCTGGACACATGACCCAGATCACGCCAATGATTATCAAGTTTGAATGATTGAGAAAACAAAAATCCCACCTGAACAAACCCACCATAGAGGAAACCAAACCAATAGGCAGCAAGAGCACAAGTCCTGGTCTTATTCTTTAGCCCCTGAGTTTGGTTTTGGATATTTCAATTTTGTGAGTCAATGAATTCCTTTTTATTGTTGTGGAAGACACTTTCAGCCACATTCTATCACTTGTATTCCTAAGAGTCCTGCTGAACATATAAATTGGTCTAGGAGGTGGAATATTGTATATAATAGAATCTAAAATGTAGACTGTGCTGAGTTAATGTGCTGTGGAGAGGAGTGACTGTCCATTTGTCCCTGAGATGGAAAGTTGACAATTCTTATCATGGTGATATAAAAGCAATTGTTTAAATTATTATCTGTATGTCTTTGTACTCCAAATCTGTTTCTACCAAATCTGAAATCTTAGGGAACTTGGTAGGAAAAAAAATGTCAGGGTGTCTTTGCTACTCATTGCAACCCTCAGGAAATTACAGTTCAAGCTAGGATATTTAAAAGAAGAGAGAGGATATGAATGTCCATCTTTGCTAAGAGAGGTATTTTTGCATGAGGTCAGCCATCTAAAATAAATATTTGTTATTGCTAGGTTGGAAAAGCCAAAATATCTAAATTTTTTGGCAGCAAAGATGGAGGCTGTATTAAAAGTGATGGATAAGAATGGGACCAAGAAGGTGATGGAAACTCAAAAGCATCTCACCTTATTAGAGTAATAAGTATTTCTTATTGTAAAGGGAAATATAGTGGAATACATTCTGGAGCAAAGAGCAAATTAAAATTTGTTCCATAGTTGTTGTGTTTTTTTTTAAATATGTTTTATTGATTATGCTGTTATAGTTGTCCCAATTTCTTTTCCCTCTGCTTCCCTCCACCCAGTGACCCCCATCCCTCCAGTTATCCCCCCCTTTTAGTTCATGTCCACTGGTTGTGCATATAGTTCTTCTTAACCTCTTCCTGTCTACTCCATTCCCTCCTACTATGCTTCTTAATTCCTGTACCATCTCCTTCCCTTTTCCCCCTTCCCCCTCCCTACTGACCTCCCCCCAATATATTCCCCATACCTATAATTCTTTTTCCATTCTCGTTGCCTACTTAGTTTGCCTTTGTTTCAATTCTCTAGCTTCTGTTGTTGGTTGTTGATAGTTTCATTTTTTTTAAGTATATTTTATTGATTATATTGTTACAATAGTTCCAATTTTTTCCCCCTTGCTCTCCTCCGTCCAGCACCACCCCTCCCCAACAATCCCCTCTCCAAGTCCATGCCCATGGGTCATACATACAAGCTCTCCTGCCTCACCCTTTCATATATTCTTCTTCTTCTTTTTTAAAAATAATTAATTAATTAGTTAAATATTTTAACAGTAAAAAATAACAATCCCTCCTTCTCAGACTTAAGACCCTTTACAATCTTATAAAGGACAATGGACGAAGGTCTCGAGCTCCTCTAGCTGCTTCAAGCTGGACATGGTCGTCGTCCTACCTACCCGTGGGTCAAGAAATCCCTAATAAGAGTGGGGGTGTGGAGGGGAGGGTGGCCTTCCCACAAGGGGAAGGATCGTGCAGACTTCAGGTTGGTTGGCTGTCTCTGGACAACGGCGTGCTTGGTTTAACAGGCTGGCATCCTTGTTGTATTCTGGGGGCAACAGGGTTAAAGGACATCATTCAATCCGTAACCACTAGATGACAAAAGACAGGTATTAATTTTTCAATGTCCCACATTAGGGAAAATAAGGGCTTCTTTGGAGGAAGGTATGCCAGGTACATCTCACCTGTCCAAAACCCTTTTGCCCATTATACTTAGTTTGGACTGAGGGAAATATTTTAGGTTTCCCCCCTCTCAGGCCTCTGGGCTCTTTCTGTCCAAGTCATTAGGATAGAAAAGAGAAACCAGTTTCAAAGTGAAGCCCACAGACCACCCCATTCTTCACCAACCCAGCCACTTAGTTCGGCCAAACCGTTGAGTCTCAGGAGGCAGCAATGCAGACAGGATTAAGTGAGGCCTATAGGTACAGACAATCACTCAGGTAATGAGATCGTAGGCTTATGCCCTTTGAAAACAGAAAACACATGTTAATTTATGTAACATAACCCACATACAAGTCTCTAAATCTGTAGGACTGTCTTATCGGAAAGACATCCAGTTGCAAGGCATTTGACATTCTTGCCTGTAAATTAAACATCTTTGATAATGCCACAGACATAGTTTAACTTTCAAATGAAAACAAATTTTAAATGAAAAGAAACTTTAAAGACGGTTAGTTGCACTACTTTATAGTCTACCACTGGGCATTGTGATCTTCTTTGAATCGTGATTTTTCTCCCTAAGATTACCCTCCTTGTCATTAAAGGGACTGCATTAAGTCCATTTTTAATTTATTCTGTTCATTTGCATAAACACAACAAGAGAAGCAAATGATCACTTATGATCTTTAGTTCTGCTTTGCTGGAACTTACGCAAGGAACATTTAGGGTGACCTTCAGTCTCCCCTTCAAGGCACAGAAGCAGATCCACATACCTGGCATTCAGCCTAGCCTGTAAACACCTGTCTTTTCCAGGTCCTCCTGGTTTTCCATTGTGCCTTAAGGTCCCTTCTAGCCATCTTTCAGGAAAACAACCTTCATTCCTTCCCTGGAAAGATTGCTATGGACCGCTCATCCATCCATGGTAGCAGGCCTTTTATCTCATGGACTTTTATTACCTTTGAAAGTCAGTCCCAGTTGCTCAGGGCTTTTTGGTAACAACCAAAGCCCAAGCATGTCTCCTTTAGGCATGACATTCCATTCAAAGTCTTAGTTAAAAAAGAAAAAAAAAACCTCTATTAACAACTGGTCTTATTAGTTTTATGCAAAGAAAGTTAGGTCATTACTTACTTCTTTAGAATGCCAAATTCTGGAGGGATCAGATAGGGAGAAAAATATACAATGTGAAGGAAAATCCTTGTCCTTCTAATATTCACTGAACTTGCATTTCTATTCTTTATATTTTTTCCCTCTACTAAAAAATTTTCTGTTTGTTTGTTTTTCCATTACAGTTGTCTCACTCCCTTCCCCCTCTTGCCTCCCCGCACCCCGCACCCCCTTCCACACCCAGTCTCCACCCAGGTGTCCACGTCCATGGGTCATCCATACATGCTCTCTGACCAGACCCCTCCCCTTCCCATCCCCTCTCTCCCTCACATCTCCCACCTCATTACTGTTAGTTTATTCCTTGTTTACATACCTCTGGTTCAATCCCGCTCATTTGTTTGTGTTGTTCACCAGTCTCCTGCAACAGGTGACAGCATAAAATAATTTTCTTTTGTTGCCTGGCTTATTTCGCTAAGCATAATTCTCTCTAGTTCCAATCATGTTGTTGCAAATGGTAGAAGTTCCTTCTTTCTTTCAGTACTTATTCATTGTCATTTTCCTCCTTTGTACTCGTGTTCCTCTCTCTCTCTGTTTCTTCATTTTCTTAAAGCAGACCCTTTAGCATCTCTTGCAATGCTGGTTTGGTGGAGATGTATTCTTTTAGCCTTCTTTTGTCTTGGAAACTCCTTATTTCACCTTCCATTTTGAATGAGAGCCTTGCTGGGTAGAGTATTCTTGGTTGTAGGCCTTTGTTTTTCATTGCTTGGAATATTTTTTGCCATTCCCTTCTGGCTTGTAGTGTTTCTGCTGAGAAATCTGATGATAGCCTTATTGGAGCTCCCTTGTATGTTATTAGTTGTTTCTCTCTTGCTGCTTTTAGGATTCTCTCTTTGTCTTTCAATGTTGCCATTTTAATTATGATGTGTCTTGAAGTGGGCCTGTTGGGGTTCATCTTCATTGGGACCCTCTGTGCTTCCTGGACTTGCATGATTCTTTCTCTCCTCATGTTAGGGAAGTTTTCTGTCATTAGTTTTTCAAAGAGGTTTTCTATTCCTTGCTCTTCTTCTTCTCCTTCTGGAATTCCAATGATACGGATATTGTTACGTTTCATGTTGTCCTGCAGCTGTCTTAGAGCCTCTTCAGTCTTGTTCAGTCTTTTTTCATTTTGTTGCACTGTCTGTGAGTTTTTTTCTACATTGTCCTCCAGCTCGCTGATCCGATCTTCTGCTTCCTCTAGCCTGTTTTTAATTCCTTCTACTGTGTTCTTCAATTCAGAGATCGTATTCTTCATTTCCTCCTGGCTCTTATTGATAGCTTCCATGTCCTTTCTGATGCTGGTATAATTCTCAGTAAGTTCCTTATAGTTCTTCTGGAGTTCACTGTAGCTTTTCTGGAGTTCTTTGTAGTTTCCGCTGAGCTCATTGAGCTTCTCCATAATCCTTGCTTTCACTTCCATATCTGATAGTTGGCTCCCCTCTATTTCATTTAGCACTCTTTCTGGGGACTCTACCTTTCCTTTCAATGGGGGGTTGTTTCTCTGTCTCCCCATTTTTGTGACTCCTATTGTTTGTTGGTGCTTCTTAGAATGATCTGCACTTCCTGGATCTGCCCCTGGTGGTGTCAGGTCCTGTACCAGTCTGGGCCTAGGCAGCCTGTTGGAGACTTCCAGGGATCTACTGCCTTTGTCTGGCTTCTTTAGTTGTTAATCTATTCAATCTGTGATTAGCTGTCAGGCTTAAGGACCATGGGTGTGGTAGCTTAATTCCTATAGGCAGGGCCTTTGCTTCCCCTCAGGCTGACGCCACTTGGCCGGGAATGGTCTGCCTGCAGTACTGGGGTGAGTCAGCACTGGGACCCAGCCGGCCCCTTCCCCAGCTCTCCCCCCAAAGCCACCACACCAAACTCTCCCCAAGCATTTCCAGTCCTCTCTGTCTTCCCTCTGCTTGTGCCCAGGGTAAGTGGGGGCAGAATATTTTCATATGTGATCCGCTTAAGAGCTCTTTTTCTCCAGCTGTTTCTCTCCGCCTAGCAAGAAACCCTGTGGCTTTTTGTTTTTCTCAGCTGGATACTATTTTACTTTCCACTCTGTTGTTGTAGGCTGGGAAATTCAGCTGGTGGTTTAGACCCTGCCCTTCTCAGGGGGAATCCCCGGCTGCTGAGCTGTTTCTCAGTCCCTTCAGCTGCCACCTGTGGGAGCCCAGCCAGCCCTTCCGCGTCTCTGCACTCCCTACCGGTCACGTTGTGATGTAGCGGCCTTTTCTGTCTCTCCGTGGTTATAAGACTTCTCTCCAGCTGGTGTTCGGTTGGTTATTCCAGATGATTTCTCCAAAATTACATTGTAAATCCAGACTAGTTCTAGGAGGAAGCTAGTGTAGCTTCCACTTACTCCTCCGCCATCTTGTTTCTCGATACAGTTTCATTTTAATGTTCATAGTTTTGATCCTCCTTCTTCTAAACAAGTCCCTTTAACATCTCATATAACAGTGGTTTGGATCTAATGAACTCCTTCAGTTTTACTTTGTCCTGGAAGCACTTTCTCTGCCCTTCTGAATGACAGCTTCACTGGATAGAGTATTCACAGCTGTAGGTTTTTGATTTTCATTACTTTGACTATTTCTTGCCAGTCCCTTCTTGCCTGCAAAGTCTCCTTTGAGAAATCAGCTGATAGTCTAATTGGGACCCCTTTGTACATGATTCTTTTCTTCCGTCTTGCTGCTTTTAAGATTCTCTCTTTATCTTTTTCACCCAGCACCCCAACCCCCCTCCCATGTGACAACCATTAGTTTGTTCTCTATATCTATGAGTTTCTTTCTATTTTGTTTGTTGATTTATTTTGTTTTATAGACTCCACATATAAGTAAAGTCATACAGCATTTGCCTTTCCCTCTCTGACTTATTTCACTTAGCCTAATGCCCTCTAGGTCCATCCACACTGTCACAAATGGTAAGATTTCACTCTTTCTCATGACCAAATTATATTCCATTGTATACATGCACCACTTCTTCTTTATCCAGTCATCTATTAATGGGCACTTAAATTGCTTCCATATATTGATTATTGTAAATAATAATGGAATTAACATAAGGATGCATATATCCTTTCAAATTAGTGTTTTAGATTTCTTTGAATAAATACCCAGAAGTGGGATTGCAAGTTTATATGGTAGTTCTATTTTTAATTTTTTGAGGACCCTCCATACTGTTTTCCACAGTGGCTACAACAATCTGCCTTGCCAGCAACAGTGAACATCTTTGCCAACACTTGTTTGTTGATTTACTGACAATAACCATTTGGACAGTTGTGAGGTGATATCTCACTGTGGTTTTAATTCATGTTTCTCTGATGATTAGTGGCATTGAGCATTTTTTTTATATGCCTGTTGGCTATGTGTATGTTCTCAAAGAGGTGGTTTTAAATGAGAGCGCAAGTACTTCCCTCTGTTTCCCAAGCTCAGTGTAGAACAAGCAGGCAATAAAGCCCAGCTCTCAGCTTCTCCGTGGAAGAGGCTGGACTGCACTGTCCCAATTTTCCCATCTGTTGCCCAAGGATTGGGCTTCTTACTAGCCTGCATCTAATTAAGGCAGGCAATTAACAGTCCTCCAAAAACTGGAATGGGAGTGTTGGCACTTCCTGCATCTCCTCCCTAAACCTACGACCTCTCCCTGAAAAGAGTTGGTCCCCGCATCTAGTGTCCCAATTTTTTTTATAGCTGCCACCTGAGGAACTGTCTCCTAATTCACCCAGCTCTGAGATCTGATGGGGACTGGCAGTCCACAGAGGACTCGTCTAAAAAAATTAAAAAGAAGATAGCACATCCAAATTTATTCTATGAGAATAGCATTACTCTGATACAAAGGTAGACAGGATTACCACAAGAAGTAAAATTATCTCTATTTTCAAATAATAAAATCCTATATGTAAAAAACCATAAAGAATTCATTTTTTTAAAAACTGTTGCTGAATAGAAAATCAACATACAAAAATTAGTTGCATTTCCTTACACCAGCAACTATCCATGTGAAACGGAAATCAAGAAAATTACCCCACTTACAAGAGCATCAAAGACAATAAAATACTGAGGAATAAATTTAACTATGGAGATAAAAACTCTGTACACTGATGATAATAAAACATCGATAAAAGAAATAGAAGACACAAATAAATGAAAAGATATCTTGTGTTTATGGATTGGAAGAATTAATATTGTTCAAATGGCTATACTATCCAAAGCAACATACAGAGTTAATTCAATCTTTATCAAATTCCAATGGCAGTTTTCACAGAAATAAAAAAGTCCTAAAACTCATATGAAACAAAAGAACCCAAATACCCAAATCAATCCTGAGAAAGAGTAATATTGGAAGCAACACACTTCCTAATTTCAAATTATATTACAAAGCTATAGTAATAAAAATAAAAATAAAAATTGATTTCTCACTATTAACAACTCTTTTCATTTTGGTTTGAAAGATTGTTGAGCCCACTTGTCCTCTGGATGAGTCCATATTAATATTTTCCTCCTTCAGAGGTTGAGGGACTAAATGAATCTCCTAAAGACACTTCCTGGGGGTGAATCCACTGCTATCATCTGCATCTCCTGCCTGGAGGCCCAGACCTTTCCCTTAGTACAATGCCCCATTGGAAGAACAAAGGATTCAGAAGAGCAGCTTTTTTCCCCCTGTTCTGATCTTTGACCTTTCTATAAGTTGTCAAAATATCTAGATGAAAATTTTTAAATGCGGTCACTGATATATTTTACCTACATATTTTGATACATAAAAATGTATCAAATATTCTACATGGTTTGATATACGTGAATATGCAGTGTTATGTAAGTAAAATGTACATTATCAGCTTATTGTCTTAATCACTTGCTAACCAGTCACTGACCACATTACAAGCCCTCAGTAAATATTTGTTGGGAATTAAAGGAAAAAGTTACAATTTGCCTGTATGCAGATGTACTCTGAAACTCTGAAATTACTTGTGGTTTATGAGAATTAAAAGTCACTAGATATCAAGCATAAAATTTTTATTTTTGTTATTATTATTTATTTTATTTTTATTTTGTTAAGCAAAATGAGATAAGAGTGAACCATTTTACTATTTCATGTTACTGAGAAGGTAGGGTTCAAGTCCTTGTTTTTCTATTTATAATGTGGGCGGTGGTGATTTACATACCCAGTCTGAGCCTTTTGGTTTCTTCATCTCTAAAAATGAGATAATAATATCTGCTCTACTTCCCCCATGGGGGTGTTTTGAAGTCAAATGGTGTTTGAAAGGAAAAGCGCTATACACCTGTTGGGGTTTAGGGATGACTTGCAGCTTCTTGTTGTTGCTTCCTTCCAAAGTTTGACATAGTATTTCAAAATGTTATATTGCTCCCCAGAAGTAAACTTTCAAAACCAATGATGAAAAATAATAACAAGAAACAAGTTGTGCATCATGCTACAACCAATGTTGTTTCTGAAACCCTACTAATGCCTGCGTGGAAAGTGAATTCCACTTACAATTGTTCTGGCTCAGTTTGTACTATGGCAACACAAGAGCTTGTCCTAACGCCCAGATTTTACTCTTGAAAAGTCACAGTTCTAAGAAGTGCACCAGGAAATGGCTTTGGAATGCAGAGCCCAGAGCCCCTTCTCTGTGTGATAATTTAGGAGTGAAAATGCAAGAGACAAAGCATTGTATGTGCTCAGCATCATCCACCCCAGAGTCCGTAAATGGAGGGAATTCCAGGCTCACAAATTTCCTGGAGCCTGAAGTTTTATAGAAGACCTGTCTCTCCTGCTGATACTTTTGAGTCCTGAAAAGAGTCAGTCAGGAGACAAGCCTGACTGATGCTTTAGCTTCCCATTTATAATTTCTTTAAGATGCTCTGAAGGCACCTGGTTGGATGGCATGTGAGTATGTGAAGACTTCAGAAGGATCTGGCAGCCATTTGGTGACCCCTAACCTTTGGCTCCTCTTTTGTTTGGCAGTTCAACTTCTAACGGCCAGTGGTCTGGGTCTAGGTGAGAGGCAGCATTGCCTGGACTGAACTCTGTACCAGGACATTGCAGTCACAAAAGCTGGGGCTGCACATGGCCCAATGTGGCTCCTCCTCCCTGTTTGCACACTAACTAGTAAATACAAATAATCCAAACACAAAATTCGTAGAATGAGCTCAACCAGGAGAGCACAGCTGGGAGGCATTTCCTAGAAAGCAGGAGTAGCCTCGATTTCCAAATCAAATCTTGTATTTGTCTATCTCATAAATTGTTATTGGGTGCTTATATATCTTCTAAAACTAAAGGTCTCTTAAATCATCTTCAGAGAGAGAACATATTTGAAGAAGAAGAAATTAATTTCTTCTATTTTAATATTTTCACATTTCAAATGTGTCATTTTTTAAAAGATTTTATTTATTTATTTTTAGAGAGAAGGAATGGGAGGGGGAAAGAGAGAGAAACATTAATATGTGGTTGCCTCTCACACACACTCCCCTCCCAACTGGGGACCTGGCCTGCAACTCAGGCATGTGCCCTGACTTGGAATTGAACCAGCAACCCTTTGGTTCACAGGCCGGCACTCAATCCACTGAGCCACACTTGGTGTCATTTTTCAAAAAGTAAATAATAAATGTAGTAGATGGAAACAATGTCTTCTCAAGTTTTCTTGGGTTTTTTAATTTGTTTGTTGTTTGTCCCCACCCAATGACATTTTTTTATTGCTTTTAGAGAAAGAAGAAAAGAGGGAGGGAGGTACTGGGAGAGGGAGGAAGGAAGGAGAGACAGAGGGATCAGCAGTCTTCTTCGAGCCCCAACCAGGAACTGAACCCTCAACATTTTGGTCTACAGGCGGACACTCCAACCAACTGAGCCACACAGGCCAGAGAGCTTGTTTTGTTTTTATAAAGCAGAGTTTGCATTGAATGTAGATTTATAGATTTGTGTTGAGATGCAGTAACATTTTTTGGTTGCTGTTTTGTGTTTTGGTTTTGCTTTTCTATTCTTTGAATTTTTCAAAGAGCACTCAGATTTGGTCACTGTTTTCACTGTGCCTCTGAAACCATCCTGTATTTTGAAATATTTTATTGCGAAAATGTTTGCCTGTGGAGATTTAATCAAATGGGATTCATTTTCCCAAATGCTACAAATTTAAGTTGATTTATTTTAATGACTGAAATTTTTTAATTTAAAACTCTGTTAACAATCTGCCATGTTTTGACTTAACATAGTGGATTAGATAAATGATCTTGTGAGGTTGCCAGAATTTGGTACATCTCACTGGGGATAAGCCCATGTTTTGGGAAGATATACTATAGAAAGAATAAGAGTACCTGCTCTTGTACACAATATTTGACTTCCCAGGTATCAGGATATATTACTTTTGTAGTATTGGTTTGGTTTTGCAGTTAGGAGTTAAGAGAATTCTTCAGTGATACAGAAGCTCATGATTTTTTAGTTTGTTGTTCTTACACCAAGAATATGAGAAGTTATTCAGATGAGTTGTCTATATAACACCAAGTATCTGGATATTTGAAAACCTACAAATGCATTAGTAATCCTTTTCCAGTTTTTAGTCTAGACATGTAGTGCTGTGTATGAACCCAGTATAAGCATCCCGCTATATGAAGGTGATTCATTGCATAATGTCATCACAGATCTTTCCTCTCATGTGAGTGCAATCATGGATACTATGTTTTCCTTTCTTTAAAGATTTTATTTATTTATTTCTAGAGAAAGAGGAAGGGAGGGGGAAAGAGAGGGAGAGAAACATCAATGTGTCATTGCCTCTCCCAACTGAAGATCTGGCCTGCAACCCAGGCATATGCTCTGATTGGGAATCGAACAGGCGACCCTTTGGTTTGCAAGCTGGCACTCAATCCACTGAGCTACACCAGCCAGAGCTGTTTTCTTAATGCACTTTGCCACTGTTTACATCACCATTGCAAAACTGACATTGAGATAGATAGATAGATAGATAGATAGATAGATAGATAGATAGATAGATAAATGATATACTGTATAGGTAGAGAGGAAGAAAGAAAGAAATCTAGAGGAAGTTGCAAAAAAACTGGAAGACAATCAAGTAAATGAATCCATCCTGAATAAGGTATAGGGTGGATTTCATAAGAAGTCCTCCTTATGCCATATCCCAGAGATCCAATTTCTTCACCAGATGGCTATTTTCCTGTCCTGCATGACTGAAAACACATGTAAGGAGGCAACCACCCTTTTTGAAGATTCAAAAGCCTTCTGTCCATATGTTCACATTCCTACTGCCTAACTGCAAACCTCCTTCTTTTTGGTACCTATTGAATTCTTCAGTTTAATTATTGTATACTTCAGCTCCAAAGTTTGTTTTGTTCTTTTTAAGTTTTCTATCTCGCTTTTAAACTTCTCATATATATCTTGCACTGCTTTCCTATCATTAATTGCTTATTTGTGTTCTCTTGTAGCTCTCTGATAACTTTAAGAACAATTATTTTGTACTAATTTCAGTTAATTTCTTTATCTCCATATCTTCAGGGCCGTCACTGGAGGTTACAGTATCCCCTTGGCAGAGCCATGTTTCCGGTTCTCTGCAATTTCGGTAGCCTTGTGCAGGTGGTTGCACATTTGAAAAAGCAATCATCTCTTCCAGATTTTATAGAATGACTCTGGTAAGATCTCCACCCACAGGTGGGGGCACCCTGGCATCTGATGTGTCCCTGGGTCTATTGGTGAAGGGTGCCAAGTGACAGCTGTGTGGCATCATGGGGCTGGGGTGGAGGGCGTGTCTGTTCAACTCAGGCCACCAAGACCACAGCATTGACATTTGTGCGGTCCTTGGCAAGTGCTACTGAGCATCCATAGTGGCAGCAAGAGCCAGCAGCTTCCTTAGCTGTGCCTCTGGGTTCAGTGGTTAGGGACCACTGCAGGCAGCAGTGGGGGCCAGAGCTTGTGGTGTGCACACGACTGGCTGTGCGGGCCAGCTTCATGTCCTGTGCAGACACACATATGTAGTTGTTGAGGCAAAGAGAGACAATTGCTGGAGCACTGGTAGTTTGGAGGCCCCGGCTGTCAACACAGACTACATTGGCTGCTGCGTCTTGGTCCAGGTGCATGGCAGCGCAGTGCGGGGAGGGTGTTGGACTGGTGCATGCAGGTGTTCAGCTGTAGGGGCTAGCTGTCGGTGATCACAGTGCTGCAGGCCAGGGACAAAAGGCAGGGCCCATCTGGGCCCACAGGTATCTCTGGGGGCATGGCTGCCATGTGTGCTCTTCTGTGACTACATCGCCTTTCCTGGGTGTGCACACACAGTGAGAGGTCGGTGACGGGTGTCAGGCTAGCAGTGTGCAGTTGCATGACTGAAGGGCTAGACCCAAGCGCACACACAGATGTGCAATCTGCTGTGCGGTTCTAGACTGTTGTTTCGCAATTGCAAGGACTCAGAGGCCCGGGCTAGCTGCTGATGCAATTGCAGGATTCCAGAGGTGGAAGGAGGGTACAGGGAGGGACTCCAGTGGCTGGACTCAGTGAGTGTGAATGCCCATAGGGAAAGCTGGCAAAATCCACAGGACATTTACGGCAACTGTGCTGGCCATTTATTTCTTCCCTACTGTTGAAAGCAACTGAGTAGCTGAGTTTGTCCGTAAAGCGGGTTACTGCACTTTTGTGCATAGCCGCTACTGGCAGCCACTGCTTTTCTTTACTGTTCTAGCCAACTCTGTATGTCTCAGCTTTGCTGATTTGGGTCAAGTGAAATTGAAGTGAGACCTTCAAGCAGAGCCCCAGAAGGCTAGGGAAGCCAGTCACTCACCCCACTCTTCCTTTCCTGGTGAGGGAAACATTTTCTAGCTCCCAGCAATAAGCAATGCCAGTTTGGGGGATGTGATGATGGAGGGAAAATCAAGCTGCATTCCTCCTCTTTCGATGTGGTTACTCTCAAGTTTTCTTATCGGCTGTGTAACCTAAGTTTCTTAAATGGACTCCAGAATGCTCCCAGAGCTGCTTTTGGTGATAGATAGCTGTCTAATTGTTGACCTTTGCGAGGAGATGGAGGCTGGGGTCTCCTGTGAACCATCTCAATAATGTCATGTTGGCCTCAATAAGGTATAGATGCTGTTCTTACCACAACCCAGGGTTGTAGTATTATCATTGCCAGTATTTCACATAAGTGCAAGGATCTGCTATGTCTCATGCTTAGAAAAGCATGTTTCTGTTGCTATAAACCTAGTTTTACCATTTACCTCTAGCTGTCTACAAGTGACACAACTTTTGATTTGGAGATTGTGTGTCACTTCTTTCTGGTCCAGGAATGGCCTCATGATGCACACAAGGGTACGTGACTGCTAGGATGTGCTCATTGATTTTCATGGGCCATTTCCCTTGGCACCCAGGGTGGGAGGTAAGGACAGGGTCTATACAAGATACATCTTCTCTATTTGCCTGAGAGTTTTGCTGAGTCTCAAATAAGGCAATGTGTGTGAACGCTCTCTTCAAACTATAGAACACTATGGAAAATAGCATATTATTAATAATGCTAAATAAATCGTTAGGTAAATTTATCCTTATGACCCCATGCTGTGACTGCTCACAGTGTGAATTAAGTTTGTGTTATCAAGTCTTCCTAGCTACTGGGCTGGGCAAGTCTCTGATTTCCTTGTCTCTTATAGAAGTTAATTTGTTTATTTCCATATTTTCAGTATTTTACTCCTATAGATATTTACCTCTTTACTTTTCTGTTTAAGTACTTCCTGCATTTACATAGTTGCTTCATGTGACTTAATTTTGTTTTACATTTTGGAGGAAGAGTACATATTAGGCAACTTGTCCTTTTTCATTTAACCTTTTCTAACACTATTGAGAAACTATCAGAAATTGTTCTTTGATATTTCTCACTTTTCACAGTGACACAAGTTTTATGGGGCAAGATTTTTCTATTTTAAAATAAGTCTTTATCTTACTCAATGCACATGGGTTGCTGTTTGTCCTGATTGGCCAGACATTGGACAGCTGTAAAAGACATTTTCACAATTGCTTGGCATTTCAAAATTCTTGCAGATATTGAAAACTCTGAATTTTCCTGACACTCCCAATTTCAGATAAGAATTTCATTTAAAATGTCTACTGCATTAGTTATCAATGTTGATATCAGGCTCACCCTAAAATCTATGCAAACATTTGTGTACCTTTCACACTGCAGGCAAGAAACAAGTCCAACACAGACTGACTTGTTCAAGGTCATGCATCAGGGGGCAAGAGAGTCCTGGAGCTCCTGCCTGACTTTCCCTATGTCATGCTGTCTGCCTAGTGGTAGCCTAGACCCCTTTTGCTGCAGGGAGGTGCCAACCTCAGTTTCTGCAGGACTCCATCCTTGAGTACATATCTAATCATGCTGTCTCTTAGCAGATTTGCCTCTGTGGGAATTTCAGCATCCTGCATCCATGGCCATGTATGGTCTATTGTCATGTTGGCTCAAGAAAACTTCAGAGCCTAGTGCGGTGTGCACAGATCTGACCGGGGCATATGAAATATATGTGAAGAAAATAAGAATTATTCTAATTGCTTTCCAAAAAAGTTACAACTTCGGTGGATTTAACCTCTTACCCATTTTTTCTTCTCATTACTAATAAAAGAATACTTATCACTTTAGATTATTTTGACGTAACAATTTTTCATTGCAAAACAACAAATGATTTTAAAAGTATCTTTAGACATACTTATAAAAATATTCTTCCTTTAGAAAATTAATTACTCATAATGACCTCATTCCTTAATTGCCTCAACGTCTTGCCCTCAAGTTTCCCTCTATAGGAACCTCCATGTCCACAAAAGAAAAGCAGGCGTAGAAGGAAAGCTGAGTGGGAGCAAAGCAAAGCAAGGCTCTCCCCTTGTATCCTTCATAATGTTCTGCATTTATAAATCATTAAATCATTGACCTGAATTGGCTGCGCCGGAAGAGGACGCGAGCACGGCGCTCAAGTCTCGACCATGGCTCACAGGCCGAAAATAAATAAATAAATAAATAAATAAATACTTTCATACCTTTAGAGAAATCATTGAGCATTCTTTATTTGGGAACTTTGCTAAATTCAGTTAAAGGTAATTTTAGAAATACTTTGTCCTCTGAGATAAGCCACCCTTGTTCCAGTGGGCACCTGGTCCATCTCTGAACACTAGTGACTACCCAAAATGTTTCCTAATGCTGAGTCCAAGTCTGTTATCCTAGTGTTTTTTATTGAGGAAAAGGACCCTTGTGCCTTAATCAAGTACTGTGAAAGATACTAGAATTATAGAGGTAATTATAGTTACAGAGATAAAGAAAATGCTTTCTATTTCAAGTTAACAGAGTGTAGCAAGTTTGAAACCATAAATGAATGACAGAGATAAATACAGTGACCAGTAAGTACAATGTGATAGAAGTTATTATGACACAGACATCCCTGTAAGATACTATCCACATGAACTGTGGGCCTGAGTCAAACACCACAGTTGTAAAGTGTGCCACTTTATTCAAATTGTAGACCTCAGGCAATAAGCAGATAACCTCAGAATTCAAACTTATAAATAGCTCACAGAAGGGCACTAACTAGCTGATTGCTCAAAGGCAAGATTTTCAAAGTCATATTTACTGAGATGTAATTTACATTTTACAATTTATCCTTTTTAGTTTTCAGTTCTATGAGTTTTGATAAATGCATTTAGCTGTGTAACCATCATCACAGTACAGAACAATTCCATCACCCCAAAAAGGTCCCTGTGCCCTTTTGTAATCAACACCTTTCCCAAATGCTAGTCCCTGGCAACCACTTATCAGTCCTCAATCCCTATAGTTTAAAGACAGGATTCTCAGTCTTTGTAAGCTTTGGTCTTCTCATTTATTGATGGAAATATTAATAATATCACCTATTTCCTGGGGTTGTTAAAAGAATCAAATAAGATTTTATATATATATATATATATATATATATATATATATATATATATATATATATATGATGCTTCGCACAATGCCTGGTACATTATGAGAACAAGATGTTAGTGGCTTATTATTATTATTATTATTACTATCATTATCATTATTATTAACTGTTGAGCATGGAGTTGAAAGCTAGTGTAGTAAATAAAACAGAGAGTTTACAAAACACAAACTTCTGTGTAATATAGAAGCATATTGTAACATATCTTGACAACTGGTCATCAGGCCTCAATTAGAATGCTTTCATTAATGGGAAACTTGGGATTTCTCAAAGCACTCTATTACATTTGTGGACAGTAATAATTGCTTAAATGTTCTTTTTGCCTTTCCATAACTTCTACTCATAAGTTGTAATGACCTAGAAAACACATCAATTTCTCTTTCACATAATGGGTCTTTAAAGAGAGCACTCTCACCTCCCTTTATTTCTATTCCTGAATCTTTCTCCTACTAAAGAAGATCAAAATTGATAAAGCTGGAAATGATTGATAGAGTCTGCAAGGAGGTAGAGTATAACTCTGTATAAAAGGGAGTGTTCTAAGAGAGTTGTTTAAAGATAAAAGAGGTAAAACTAGAAGTAATTATTTTGACATCCCTTAAGATTTTAGATCCTAGTTGAAGAATCACTTATCAGAGATGCTATGGAGTATTATATGGTAGTTGGGCCAAGGAACCGCTAAGCTTCTTCTAGCCTGAGAAGTATGATTCTACAAACATTTGTTCCTTTTGCTATATCTCTAAAACATTTCATCTGTAATTTTAGAGTCATAGAAATCATTCTACCTCCACAGGTTTCTGCCTTGTATTTAAAATCCACTTATCTTCCTTCACTTGTTTATACAAACTCATCTCAGTCTTTTGTTAATTGCATTTGGATAAGAGAAAATAATATATATCAGAACCTCTTTAAAAACTTTGATTATGGACTTCCAGCCAAGATGGAGGCGTAGACAGACATGGTGTGTCTCCCTTCACAACTAAGAAGGAATACAACTACCCCAAAACTAGAAACTAGAAGTTCCAGAAAATCAAACTGCATGGAAGTCCAACAATCAAAGATATAAAGAAGAAATACTCATCCAGACAGGTAGGTGGGGCGGAGCTGGGGCGGAGAGGACACATTGCGGTGGTAGCAACAGCAGCAGCAGCGGCAGCGGCAGGCTGGCGGAAAGCACAGTTACATGTTTTTAAAAGTCAGGAGGGACACCTGGGGAGTGTTCCCAGCTCCTCACCAGACCTTGAAGTTCACAGTCCCAGCACCGGGGTAAATCAAGCCTCATTGCTTTTGACTGTACAAACCAGTGGGGGTTGGGTGGAGGCAGAAACTGCTGGTCTCTCAGCAGAGTCCACTTGTTTAAAGGGCCCCCACAGTCCTAGAATGTCCGCAGACCCACCCACTCTGGGAACAATGGCCAGGTCGAGAGCTACAGAGGCGCCAGTCCCATATGGAGGTGGGAGAAGTGCCTGGAAAAGGGGCGAGTGCTGGGCAAGCAGCATTGTTCCTTCTCAGACCCCTCCCCCACATACAGCGCCACAACGTGGTGAAACAGGTCGCACGTTACTGACGAATCCCTAAGGCTCCGCCCCTTAAACGTAATAGAAGCGACAGTTCTATCTAAGACACAGAGACAAACACACGCAGGAGACTTCCAGCCAAGATGAAGGCCTAGATTGACATGCTTCGTCTCCCTCCACAACTAGGAAGGAATGCGACTACCACAGGGCCAGAGATAGCCAGAGGTTCCAGAAAATAAATGGAAGTCCAACGTATGAAGTTGTAGGGAGGTGGTGCTCATCCAGACGGGTAGGAGGGGTAAAGCCGGGGCGGAGAGATCAAGCTGTGCTGTCAGTGGCAGCAGTGGCGACGGCAGTGGGACAGCGGTAAGCACAGACACCTGTATCTGAGGGGAGGCAAGGGGCGCCTGGGGAGCACCCCCAGCTGCAGACCATAGCCATCAGCTTGTGATTCCAAGGCCAGGGAAGGCAGACCTCCATTGCCTTGGACTGTGAGGCCAGGAAAGGGTGGGGATGGAGGAGGAGGCTCCCAGTCTCTCAGCAGAAAGTGAACAGCAGGAACCCATCTTGGACCCCCATCCCCACAGAAAACGCTGTGGCGTAGTGAGAGGGGTCGCCCAGTTGTGACAAGTGCACGGGCTCCACCCCCTATAGCGTGGGAGGTGTGACAGCCCTTCCCAGGAGGCAAAGGTAAACACAAAACTGTCGGGATGGCACAGATCGTGATAGAGATCCCAGTGACACAGCTGACCAGACAGCAAATATCTAGTCTAATGGACCAGCAGAGAGATAATCTTTCTCAGGCTCAGCTCAGAGCTTCGGTTATAAAAATGCTTACAGACAAAACAGTAGATCTTAAACAAGATGGGGAAGGAATGAAGGCTAGTCCTGCTGAAATGAACAAAAACACATATGAAACTAGTGGTGAGGGAAAGAAAACCAGGGATCAAATCAACAAATCAGAACATAGGGAAGGAGCAAACAGTCAACCAGTGCAGAAAAAGGAAACAAAAAGTGAGGAAAATGAGGAGATGCTCAGAAACTTATCAGACAGCTATAAGCGGGCCAATATCCGAATCATAGGGTTGCCAGAAGATGAAGAATAAGAACTAGAAATTGAAAAATTATGTGAAAAAATAATGAAGCAGAACTGCCCTAACTTGGGGAAGGAAATAGACTTACAGGTCCAGGAAGCACAGAGAGTGCCAAAAAACTGGACCCAGAGAGAACCACACCAAGACACATTATAATCAAAATGTCAAAAATTAAGTATAAAGACAGAATCTTAGAAGCAGCAAAAGAGAAGAAGAGAGTTACTTACAAAGGGTTCCCAATAAGACTATCATCTGATTTCTCAAAGGAGACTCTGCAGGCAAGAAGGGACTGGCAAGAAATAGTCAAAGCAATGAAAAGCAAAAACCTACAGCCACGGTTACTCTGTCCAGCGAAGCTGTCATTCAGAATAGAAGGGCAGAGAAAGTGCTTCCAGGACAAAGTAAAACTGAAGGAATTCAACTGTTATATGAACTGTTAAAGGGACTTGTTTAGGATAAAGAGGATCAAAACTATGAACATTAAAATGAAAACTGTATCACAACAACCAACAACAGAGGCTAGGGAACCAAAACAAAGGCAAACTAAGTAGGCAACGAGAGTGGGAAAAGAATTATAGGTATGGGGAACATTATGGGGGGAGGTCAACAGAGAAGGGGATGGGGAAAGGGAGGGAGATGGTACAGGAATTAAGAAGCATAGTAGGAGGAAGTGGAATAGACAGGAAGATATTGAGAAGAACTATATGTACAACCAATGGGCTTGGACAAGGGGGGGAGGACAGCTGGAGGGAGAAGTGTCACTGGGTGGAGGGGAACAAAGGGAAAAGAAATTGGGACAACTGTAACAGCATAATCAATAAAGCATATTAAAAAATATAAAATAAAAATATAAAATAAGTTTAAAAACTTAAAAGACTTTGATTATGCAGTAGAAGGTGCTGTAAAGCTCTAGCTAGTCAGAATCCTTAAATAGCACCACAGAATTTTAACAGTTTTTAATGGAAATTTGTTTAAATTCCATTTATGCTGTGGTTATAGTTTTTACAGTTAAAGCATACTTTATGCCTGTCTTTTTATTTTTTGGTTTAGTGGAGATTTCACAATTTCTGTATAACTCTGCTTTATTGTTAAGACTATTAATGGTAGTATCAAGCTGTAATATAATTAAGATTTCAGGGCTAGAAGACAAGCATAAGGATGGATTTTTGCCCCTACATGAGTGTGCATGTGTGAAGGGTTTCTGCATGTCACTGGATCCTCCATCTCCAATAGTTGTCAGAGTACACTTATCTATAGCAATATTTATCTATTTTCTAATTTGTTGTGGCTTGGAAATCAGAGATATAAGCATATTAGAACAAAGTGTCAAGCAAGGGTACATGAATTCTGAAACACTGAGATACAAAATACATCAACTTTTATACATGGTTCTTGTGGGGTTTTTTGCAGCTCCAAGTACTTGAAAATTAACTTCTCATTCTCTCTGTATTTTGAAGAGGAGGGATGAGGCTGTGAACCACTTAAATAATGTAAAATTCAGAGTACATTGCTCTGTTGTTAACCACATTCATTCTCTCACCTTCACAATGGCAGCTGTATCTACAGCTCACAAGCTGTCTTGGGAAGGGGCCCAGCAGGTAAATGGAGAGCAGCATTCTTTTGTTATCAAAAGAGGAGCCAGGCCAGAGTATGATTCTAAGCCAGATACCTTGGCTATTTTTACTAGCTTTTGATAATCATCTCATTAAGTGAATATTATTTCAAGGAAAACTGTGAAGAACACTAGATTCAAAGAAGTCAGAAAGGAAGCAGAGGAGAGAAACTCTCCCAGCAATATCTCCACTCAGAACAATGGAATTGAGAAATGGGAGTCCAGAAAAAAGACAGAAGGACGTTTGTAAGAAGATAAAACCTGCAAGAGTCAGGAAGAAGTAGGACCATATTTCTTTGAGCTCATTTGGCACTGCTTTTCCAGGAGGTATATTTGGCTCTTTGTTGCTGATAAAAGACATGGTCCTGGATCTTGCACAGTGGCACCATCCCAGTTGTGGCACCAGGAGGAAGTTCTGAGGTCACTAATGTCAATGTAAAAACTGTAACCATGAGACTTCTGGTCAAGATGGAGGTGTATGTAGACAGGCTTCACCTTCTCAAGCAACCGTAGAAAGAATTACAACCAGATCTCAAATAAAACCAGAACCATCAGGATATCAAGCTGTATGGAAGTCTGAAAACCAAGGATTTAAAGAAGCCACATTCAACCAGGCAGGTAGGAGGGGCGGAGTCATAAAGACAGATGGAGAGGCAGTGTTGCTCAGAAAAGTGGTGGCAGCAGAACAGATGGCCCCACATTCACATGTGGTGGATAAAAATTCGGAGGGATACCCTTGGAGTGAGCAATCCCAGCCCCAAGCCAGTGCACACAGCCTAGAAAGACAGCACTGAGAAGATAAATCTCCATTATCTCTGACTGTAAAAACCAATGGAAGTTGGGGTGGAGAAAGAAACTGCCAGATTTTCACCACTTAAAGGGCCTTTGGTCTTATAATGTTTGCAAACCCCAGGGCAGCAACTGGAAGGGTGTCAATTGCATATTGGAAGGGGGTGAAGTGACTGGAAATAGAGCAAGTGCCAGGCAAATCACCAGAAGCCAGACAGCAGCATTGTTCCCTCTCCAAGCCCCAAAACAGTGAAGTGGGCAACCCTGCCCTGGCAATTATCTAAGGCTCCACCCCACACAATTTATAGGTAGGTGCCTTTGTTACATAGGCCATGCTAGTAAGACAAGGAGTAAAAGCAGCTCTACCTAATACACAGAAACAAACACAAGGAGGCTGCCAAATTGAGGAGACAAAGAAATGTGGCCCAAATGAAAGAACAGAACAAAACTCCAGAAAAAGAACTAAATGAAATGGAGATAGCCAACCAACCTATCAGATACAGAGTTCAAAACATTGATGATAAATATGCTCAGAGAACTCATAGAGTATGGCAAAAAAATGAAGTAATGAAGTTTACATAAAGTGAAACAAAAATATACAGGGAACCAAGAGTGAAGGGAGGGAAGCTGGGATTTAAACCAATGATTTGGAAAAAAAGGAAGAAATAAAAAGTCAATCAGAACAGAAAGAAACAAGAAAGCAAAAAAATAAATAAATAAATAAATAAATAAAACGAGGAGCAGCTTAGGAACCTCTGGGACAACTTTAAACCTACTGCATCCAAATTGTAGGAGTGCCAAAAGGTGAAGAAGAAGAGCAAGAAATTGAAAACTTATTTGAAAAAATAATGAAAGAAAACTTCCCTAATTTGGCAAAGGAAATAGACATACAAGTCCAGGAAGCAGATAGTCCCAAACAAGTTGGACCGAAAGAGGACCACACCAAGACACATCATAATTAAAGCTGAGAGTTACCTACAGGGGAGTTCCCATAAGACTGTCAGCTGATTTCTCAAAAGAAACTTTGCAGGCAAGAAGGTACTGGCAAGAATTATTCAAAGTGATGAAAAGCAAGGACCTACAACCTAGAGTACTCTATCCAGCAAAGCTATCATTTAGAATGGAAGGGCAGATGAAGTGCTTCTCAGACAAAGTAAAGCTAAAAGAATTCATCATCACCAAGCCATTATTACATGAAATGTTAAAGGGACTTATTTAAGAAAAAAAAAATTAAAACTATGAACAGTGCCCTGGCTGCTGTGGCTCAGTGGATTGAGCGTCGGCCTGTGAGCCAAGTGTCGCTGGTTCGATTCCCAGTCAGGGCACATTACTAGATTGCATGTCAGTTCCCCAGTTAGGGGCGTGAATGAGAGGCAACCACCCAGTGATGTTTCTCTTCCTCTCTTTCTCCTTTCCTCTCTCACTCCTTTCCTCTCTCTCTAAAAATAAAAAAATAAAACAAACAAATAAATAAATAAAAATTTTTTTTAACCTATGAACAGTAAAATGACAACAAACTCACAAGTATCAACAACAGAATCTGAAAAATAAAAACAAAACAAACTGAGGTGATTCCTACAAGCTCTTGTGGTTGACTGGGAGACTCCACTCCCCCTTTTCCCCTTTCTCTCCTCCCCTCTTTCCCCCTTTCCCCCTTTCTCTCCTCCCCTCTTTCCCCCTTTCCCCCTTTCTCTCTTCCCCTCTTTCCCCCTTTCCCCCTTCCCCTGAAAGCAAAAAAAGAAAAAAAGAAGGAAAAAACTAAGCAAACAACCAAACAGAAACAGAATTATAGGTATGGAGATAATTTTGAGGGTTATCAGCTGGGAGGGGGGAGGGGGAGAATGATGGAAAAGGTGCAGGGATCAAGAAGCATAATTGGTTGGTACAAAATAGACAGGGGCATGTTAAGAAGAGTATAGGAAAGGGGTAAGCCAAAGAACTTACATGCACAACCCATGGACATAAACTAAGGGTGGGGGTTTCTGGAGGGAAGGGAGGTACTGGGTGGAGGGAGGCAAAAGGGCTAAAATTGGAACAACTGTAATAGCATAATCAATAAAATATACTTTTAAAAATACCATTTAAAAAAATGGGCTTCCTTGAATCTGCTGGACACCCTCAATCATGTGACCCAGGCAAGACTTGTCCCCTCAGACTGCCGGGAACTGTGCTCCTGAGCTCTGAATTCAAGGCCCAAACACACTTTTAGATAAGTGCTTATAAACTTCAGTGTGCATATGAATCATGCAGTGGTTGAGATACACATTCTGATCCAGCAGGTCAAGGGTAAGCCTGAGATTCTGAACAAGCTCCTTGCCCATAAGCCACTCTTTTCATAAAAGTGTTTGAGAATATTTCAACTCTGATTAAATCAGCTAGAAGTCTTGAAATGAAAGGGAATAAGCAGTTATAAAATAAACTAAATTTTGAACTCCTCAATGTTAGTGCAAAAGAGGCATAAAGAGCATCCAAAAATAGAGGCCTAAATAAAAAATGAGTCTTAACAAACATTTATTTGTCACATTTCTGGAGGCTGGGAAGCCCAACATCAAGTTTCTAGCAGATTCAGTGTCTAGTGAGGGCCCACTTCCTGGTCCCCTGGTTGCCAGCCCCTGGCTTTTCAGGTCACCATGATGCACATCATGAGATGAGTTTAGAAAATACTGAAAGAGAGAGGACACTGGGACTAAGGAGCACGTTAGGGCATGAAATGCTTATTTTGCTGGTGGAAATGAGGCCCTTTCATGGAGTCTCAAGAAAAGCATTTCAGGAGACTCATGCCAGGGAGGATGAGGTTCACTGGTAAGATCTATTTGGGTGAAAACAGAAGGCTGCCCCCAGGTCGCCAATGTCTCTTCAACCCTCTCACTCTGAAAGAAGTCCAGTCTTGTCTTCACCAGGCCCAGAAACAGGGCCAGTGTCCAGACACTTTGCATTATTGGTTCAGTCCATGTCTCTGTCCCATGTGCCTAGTTGAGCCTGGCGATGTGCTCAGGCCTGTGCAGTCTGTGCCCGGCCCCAGGCTGCTGCCAGGGCCACGTGGCTGCAGTGGAGAGAACTCTTGAACTAATGGGAGAAGCACATGTTACCAAGCAAGAGAGAGAGGGCTTCTTTGTGAGGCTGATTACATTATCTTGGCCTTGGGATGGACCAGGCACTTATTCAAACTAACCAATCAACTTCCCAAGTTTTCATGGGCTTCTGATGAGTCCACCCCTAACCAATCTATTTCCTAGATCTTCTGAGGTTCTGTGTCCCTTATCCAATTTGATTCTTTTCCCAGGCTAGACAGACAGGCCTTTATGGTCACCACTTTGGCTTCCACTGTGTGTGCCTCATGGAAGCACCTCTCCTGGTGTCATTGTCATTTTCAATTCTGCACCTGCTTACCTCCCCCTACTCCCTGCCCCCCACAATCCAGTACTGGAGGGCAGCTGCTTCCTGCAATGGGGGAAGGGCGGGGTGTTAATCCCCTTGGCAGGGCAATGGTGCTATCACCTCGATTGTGTGAAGTTGCATGTACTTGGTTAAGCAGGCTCATACTCCCTGGTTCATTATGCTTAATAATGTCTGGTTCCCTTTTCTTCCTTCCTTTATTAATAGCTAGCTACCTGCACTAACAGTTTCAGGTGCATGTACAGCATAGTGGTTAGACAATTTTAGCTTTCTTGAAGTGAAAGTCTGGCTGTATAGAATGAGTCTGAACTTTCACAGAATTTTCTGGAAAGCTATGGCAAAAAATACACGTAGGCCAAGACATGAGAGGAGTGCTTAAAATAATTTTAAAAAGCAATAAATAAGCCTGACTGCTGTGGATCAGTGGATTGAGCATCAGCCTGCGAGCCAAGTGTCACTGGTTCGATTCCCAGTCAGGGCACATAACTAGGTAGCACATCAGGTCCCCAGTTGGGGGTGCAAGTGAGAAGCAACCACACAGTGATGTTTCTCTCCCTCTCTTTCTCCTTTCTCCTCTCTCTAAAAGTAAAATAAATAAGCAAACAAATAAATAAATAAAAATTATTTTTTTAAAAAAAAGCAATAAATAAAAGTCCTGGAGTGTCAGATCTAAGGCTCAGGGAACAGAGGGCTGTGCACAGCAAGGTCAGAAGGAGAACTGGGACTTCTGGCCAAGATAAAAGTGTAGGTAGGCAGGCTGCATCTTCCTCACAACTAAGAAGGAATTTACAACCACTTTAAAACTAAAAAACAAAAAAAACAGAAGATCCAGAAAATAAAACTTCATAAAAGTTCAACAAAGAAATAAAGAAGAAATATTCAGCCAGAAAGTTAGGAGGGGTGGAGCCCCAGCAGAGAGAAGGAGGTGTGAGGCTATGGCAGTGGCTACAGGGGTGGAGCTTGGCAGCAGCAGGAGCACAGGGACTGTAGCTGCAACAAAAAGCAAAGTCATACATCTTAAACCTGGGAAGTGATTCCAGCCCCAAACCAGACCACGCGTGGCATGGTTCCAGCACCAAGGAAAATAGAGCTTCTGACTGCGAAAGCCAGTAGGGGTTGGGGCAGAGGAAGAAATTGCTAGTCTCGAAGGAGGCAGCTTGCGTAGTACAAGAAGAGAGAGACGTACCTAGAAAAGGGGCAACTGCTAAGCAAGTGGCATTATTCCTTCTCAGACCCCTCCCCTACATACAGTGCCACAACATGGTGAGACAGGTCGCCAGCCCTAACGAATACCTAAGCCTCCACCCCTTATCATGTAACAGATGCAACAGCTCTACCTAAATCACAGAGGCAAACACAGAAAGCTGTCAAGATGAGACAGAAGTACAGCCTAAAAGGGGGACCATATCAAGGCTCCAGTGGGAGAACCAAGTGACAAGGAGATAGCAAACCTAACAGATACACAGTTTAAAGCACTGGTGATAAAGATGTTCACAGACTTGACAGAAAAGATTAAGCAGGACAGGGAAGAAATGAAGACTATACTAAGTGAAATGAAGGAAAATCCACATGAAACTAGAAGTGAAGGAAAGAAAACCAGGGTTCAAATCAACAAATTGGAACATAAGGAGTAAATAAAGTCAACCAGTACAGAAGGAGGAAATGAGAATTGAAAAAAAATGAGGAGAGGCTCAGGAACCTCTGGGATAGATTTAAATGTGCCAACATCTGAATCATAGGGGTGCCAGAAAGGGAAAAGAAAGAAAAATAAATTGAAAAAATATGTGAAAAAATAATGAAGGAAAACTTCCCTAATTTGGAGAAGACAATAGACATACAGGTCCAGGAAGCACAGAGGGTCTCAAACAAACTAGACCCAGGAAGGACCACACCAAGACACATCATAATTAAAATGCCAAAGGTGAAAGATAAAGAGAGAATTTTAAAAGCAGCAAGAGAAAGGAGAGTTACCTACAAAGGGGTGCCTATAAGACTTCAGCTGTTTTCTCAAAAGGAACTTTGCAGGCAAGAAGGGACTGACAAGAAGTATTCAATGTGATGAAAAGCAAGGACCTACAACCAAGACTGCTCTATCCAGCAAAGCTATCATTTAGAATGGAAGAGCAGATGAAGTGTTTCCCAGATAAGGTAAAGCTAAAGGAATTCATCATCACCAAGCCATTATTACATGAAATGTTAAAGGAACTTATTTAAGAAAAAAAAATATCAAAACTATGAACAGTAAAATGACAACAAACTCACAGCTATCAACAACAGAATCTAAAAAATAAAAACAAAAACAAAAACAAACTAAGCAAACAGCCAGAGCAGGAACAGAATAATAGGTGTGGGAATCATTTGGAAGGTTATCAGCTGGGAGGGGGAAGGGAGAGAAATGGGGAAATGGTGCCAGGGACTAAGAAGCATAATCAGTTGGTACAAAATAGACAGGGGGGAGTTAAAAATAATATAGGAAAGGGTGAAGCCAAAGAACTTATATGCATGAGCCAGGAAATGAACTCAGGGATTGTGAGATTGCTGGAGGGAAGGGGGTTACTGGGCAGAGGGGAACAAAGGAAAGAAAAATTGGGACAACTGTAACAGCATAATCAATAAACTATACTTAAAAAGAAAAAAAGAATCCTCATCCAGCTGAGAAGCATGTGCCTGAGAAGGAAAGTCCAACCTGCTTGGGAAGCAGTTTTAACCCAGGAAAGTTTAGAATTGAGTACAGTGATGATGAAGTAGAGTAAAACTATAGCACTCATCTTTTTGTGTTAAGCTCAGAAATCTACTTTGTATGTTTGGCACTTTAAGAACTTACAAAGTTTAAGAGAATTAGGCATATTTGAGTGTTAATATCAGACTTGTGGTGCTAATATTAAATGTGCTCCTGAATCATTGATTTTGACCTGTGATTGTAAGTTGAAATTTTACTAAGTTGGTAAAGAGTTTTTGAATACTTAAAAATAGGCATAATAGTAAGTTTACTGTTTCTGACTGATAAGAATCACTTAAGAACTTAGGAAGATTTGTTAGTCAGGTAATAGAAAAACCTAGAAAATGGAGTATAATAAACTTTGCAGCTTAAAAAGACTATGAACATTAAAATGACAACAAAATCACAACTATCAACAACAGAATCTAAAAAAGTAAAATAAAAACAAAAACAAACTAAGCAGACAACCAGAGTGGAAACAGAATCATAGGTATGGGGAGCAGGTGGAGGGGTGTCAGCTGGGAGGGGGAAGAGGGGAGAAGGAGGAAAATGATATAGGGATTAAGAAGCATAATAGGAGGGTGCAGAATAGATGAGAATGTTAAGAATAGTATAGGAAAGGGTGAAGCCAAAGAACTTATATGCACAACCCATGGACATGAACTAAGGGGGGTGGGATTGCTGGAGGGAGGGGGTGCTGGGCAGAGGGAGCAAAGGGAAAAGAAGTTGGGACAACTATAACAGCATAATCAATAAATCATACAAGAATAAAAGAAGGAGAACTCAGCTCCCATGACCTCCAGCACAGCCTCTCTGCTGCTCCTCAAGCTCCACGCATGCCAGTGAAGCCAACTGAAGCCCATGAACTCAAGATCCCTAAGCTGCTTATTGAATTTCTGTCTACCTTATGGGCCTTCTGTGTTCCAAACTAGATTACAGGGTTACTTCTAGCCTCTAAGTTCATTTTACACTTAAATACATAGGGCTTTGTACAAGCAATTATATTTTGGCATTACAGATACCCAGCTTAGTGTTGCTTACAAAGAATTAAATACCAGGGTGGGACTCCAAGATGGTGTCAGTCCTACCACTGAAGGAGGAGAAACTCATGGATGTCAAAGTAGGGGAGCTGCCAAGCTGGATACGGATGCAGGATTTCACCCCTAAAGGTGTTGCTGGAACATTTCAAAGAGGTTACTACTGGTATTACCACAAGTGTGTCACCAAGAAGAAAGGGAGCATTGCTGGGCTTCCTATGGGGCTGGCAGCTGACGGCTTTTCAACTACTGCCATTCTTATAAGAACCTGAAGCATGAGCATCAATGCAAGTACCACTGAAGAGGGCCATATGAACTCCACATTCCTGGCCATGACCTTTGCCCAGCACCTCCGAATCCTTTCACATCGTTTTATTAGCACCTAATAAAAGATGGCTGATAAACATTAAATACCAGGGTAACTGGGAAAAGTTGATATTGAGCTCATTTCTATATTTTTACTCTGTCAATGCTCTAAAATTCATTTTGAAAATTTCTTAGCTTCTCTTAACTTATGACATCCTTTCTTTTTTTTTTTTTCTCTATGGCTTCTGGGCTGGGAGTGAAATTGGAAAGAAAAGGACAGAGCAATAAGATCCCCAGGCTTCTTGCTGACAAAGCCTTGCACCAGACCAGCAGTCATCCTAATTTACACTTATTATTAAAGAACTAACTTTCTTACTTCTCCTAACACTGAGCATATCATATCTAGAGCAACAGAAAATTTACCTAGCAACTGAGTCTTTGATAAGGAATTATTTTTGCACCCTAACATGAGCTTGAGAAGAAGCTTTTCTGAGCACTTAATTTTATTTTATTTAAATTTCAGTTTTAAAAAAATTTAGACCTGGTTTCTGAGATGCTCTAATTACTTAAAATAGTCAATTCACCAAACTAGGCAGAAATTACATTTGAGCTCCATTGTAATTACCTGGATTTGTAACAAGTGAAAACACGGAAGTGATAGTTCACTACGGGGCCCACCTAGTTCCAGGCTCTGGTGTGCAGTAGAGCTTTCGTGCCACCAGTTCAGTATGCCTGAAATGCAGCTGCCTCCAGTCTCATTATGATGATCATTCTATCACTCAGACCTCAGCCTAAAATGGCCACTTCATCACCTCAACTCACATAGCTGTCTGGTCATTAAATATCCGTACTCACTCACCACCATCTGAAATTTTTCTTACTCATTAGCTTACTTATTGATTGGTGGATTAATTAGTTGCCTCCACTCACCAGAATATAAGCTCCTGTTGAGTCACTCTGCCTGCCTGCTTCTCTGCTGCACCCTTGCCACACAGAGCAATACCTAACACATAGTAGGTGCTCAATAAACATGTTGAAAGAATCATGTCAATTTTATTTTAACCCACATAATATATAATACTGGTATTACCAAAACAAGTGTTTTTATATACTTAACTATGTTGACAAAAAATAAAAAACACAAAAGAAGGAAACAGTAATTGATCAGATCTGGCTGGTATGAAAAAATGTGCTATTTAGAGGTTAATGGTAGAAACTGCTCCCCTCTCCTCATTTCCAGTTTTTAAGGCTCTTACTCCCTACTCTCATGGAAAGCAAATCCATACTGTCTCCTTTTTTCATGTCTCAAGAAATTATCAGAAGTGAGACAAGTACCTGTACATAGTAGTACGCATGATTTTTTGAATAAATAAGCATATGTTAAGAGAGTACTTAGTAATCCCATTCAACGACTGAATAATTCTATGGACCGGACCCACTTTTGGAAGCAGGTAAGTTTTATGTGTGCATCTGAGTTAATGACAGGATCATTGTCTAAGAAAGTACAAAGTTCTATCCCTTATCGCCATATCATGGGGCCACATCCCACCAATTTCCTCAATTGGTACAAAGGATGCCCTTATATTTTCATATAATGACCCTTGAATCACTGGGTAAATATTTTACTTTTCTTTTCTTTTCTCTTCTTTCCAGAAACCCTTTACTGTGTGCCAATTTAAAGGAATTATAATGCACAAGAAATCAAGACCTCCCCTGGTCCAGGGTCTGTGGTTTCAGGCATATGTATTATCATGCCCCTCTTTTTTTTTCAAAATCCTCGCCCGAGGACATGTTCACTGAAGAGGGGGAGAGAGAGAAAGAGAAAGAGAAAAAGAGAGAGAGGAAGGTGAGAGAAGAACATGGATCAGTTGCCTTCTGTACGTGCCCAACCAAAGATCAGTCCCTCAACCCAGGTATGTGCCCTGACCGGGAATTAAACCCACAACATTTTTGGTGTACAAGATGATGCTCCGCCCAACTGAGCCACCTGGATAGGGCTTATCATGCCTTTTTTACAAATAAAGAAACTGAGTCCTGAGAAATTGATGGTAAAAGGCCTTGTTTAAGGTCACTCATTGTTGGCACCTGCTCTCCCTCCCAGGAGCACACCCTCGCCTTTCCCTCCCCCATCTCCTTCCCCCACAGGCCTGCATCTCCTAAACTCTCAGGGTCCCCACGAGACTTGCAACCAGGGGAGCAATGGGCAGCAGCAACTCACCCCGGGCCAACGCCCTGCACCCGTCTCCAAGGCCCCTGTTCTCTGACTTTCAGTGAGCCAGAGCAGCCCCACCTAGGCTCATTCCTGTTGCTTCTATGCTAAGCCCTTCCTTGTTTCACTGACCCAGCTTTCATAAAAATCTCTCAAAATCAAAAAATATACATATCACTTATTTTTGAGAGTGGTGATGACAGTAAGGTTACCTGCCCCACACATCTCTGTTCACCGTAATTCTGATCCCAGCTCATTTATTTTTAGCCTGAGTCCCATTATTTACAGTCTCAGTTTAAAACTGAAGCAAAAATACCTCTGCCATTGACGAGTACCAAGTCATTCAATATCAGGGAAAAAAACATTTTGGTTTTCTTCGGTTTCTACAGCCACCAAGTGCTTCTTGTACGCACTGCGGCTGCTTTTATTTGTGTAGCCCTTACCGATTTCCGGGGTCTCCGTGCCGGTTCTCTCTCTTTATGGAGAGGTTGAGATGTTGTTACTGGGTCCATGACAGGAGAGAGTGGGACGGCAAGAGGAAAGGACTCTGGAAGACCCTGACCTAACCTTGATCCTAGCCCTAACCTTTCCCCACAGAGAACCCAAGGCCCATCGTTACCCATGGAGAGTGACAATAGACTAGAGTTAAAGGCGTTGGAAGAGTCTCAGCAGATGGATGACATGCCGGAAGCACTGGCGAGGAAAGAGCGGGTGAGGCAAAGGGAGGGATGTGAGAAGGTGCAAAGGAGGCACCAAGAAAAAGCTGCTGCGTGGGAGGCGGATAGACAGGTTGAAATGTGAGA
Source organism: Furipterus horrens (assembly GCF_987537825.1). Taxonomy (NCBI): domain Eukaryota; kingdom Metazoa; phylum Chordata; class Mammalia; order Chiroptera; family Furipteridae; genus Furipterus; species Furipterus horrens. The sequence continues at coordinate 48,910,187 of NW_028327180.1, read as the reverse complement.
GGAGATCAAAGACGGGAAAGAAAGCGTCAGGAGAGGGCAGGGGGCTGCCATACAGGACAGGCATTGATAACGCAACTGTCCGTGAGAGCAGGCCGGAATCAGAAGCCACCGCTCAATAAACTAATCTTTTCTGTTGCTTCCATATCGGCTTCCTAGTGTCACGCAGAGCTAGTGGAGATGGAATTCGGTAAAATCAAATCAATCTCTCAACTTACTCTTTGTAATCAGTATTCATTTAGATTCAAAGTTATTGTCCTCACCAACACCATTTATACTTTCAAAATGTAATATTTTTAATGGAATCTCGGGTTAAGTAGGCAAATATATATGATGGCTCTGTGAAAATTTTCTAGTGTTCTTTGAAGGGAAATGTTTATAAAAAAAGAGAAGGGCTTAGTGAATTCATCTTTGCTTTTCAGAGAAGAAAAATATGAAGATAAATTTACTGTATTTGATCATTTGATCATTTCAGTTTAGTGTATTCACTTTTAAAATGTTTGAGGTTGCCTAAAATCTGTAGACACAATTTTCTCAGTAAAGATCAATTGGTTTAGACTTCTCATTTCTTGTGAGGAAAATGTGATACAATCTAATGTAATCAAACCAGTAAGGAAAAAGCAGGAAGGGAAGTTTCACGCTGAAAGAGAGAAAATAGTGCCACCTACTGTTAAGCATTTAACATTTTCATTTTCTTTAAAAAAGAATTATAAAATTTCTTTTTAATAAAAATTTTAATTTAAAATTAAAATAGAAAAAGCTCCATGAAACACATTTTTTTAAATCAAATGTAATTAAATAACACTCACTCCTTCTCTTCCTTCCCCTTTTCTTGCTTCACAGAAGTAAGTACTTTCAAACGTTTTGCTGTGTTTTTCTTGTATTAATCTTTATACATCATCTTGGTAACAGTCTTAAACTGCCTCTTGATGTTCCCACTTTAAACACTATCTGTCCATTTCATGTTATTATAAATAAATATTTAGCTTGCTTTCTTCTCTACTTCCATCATACTAAATATTTACTCTGCATTTTTTTGTGGAAGGTCAGAGTTTCCACTACTACATTACGTCACAGTATTACATTACTCTTTCCTTCTAAGTCTCCTAATGTAACATCGCTTTATCACCTTTCTTGTTCTCTGCTTTCCCTGAATTGCCTCTTTGTTTTCATTTGTATAATATTCTGTTAATTTCATCTTAATTTTTCTCATTGGCTGTGTCAATTCCCATTAATAGTTTATTTCCAAAGGCTTACACATATCAGATGTTCTACCAGTTCCATTCTTTCCTGGGAACATTCCTTGAGAAATCTTCACTCATCCTGCTCAGAATCGTTGTCTGTTGCCTCAACTCAGTATCTGCTGTCGGGAAAACTGTTGACCACCTCCCTGTAGTTCCTTCCTAGACCACCCATTTCCCTCCTCTTCGGTGTGTGCCATCTAATAGTTTCTTAAGAAAGGGGGCAAGAGATGTGAATATTTTGAGTCCTTGTAAAAATGAATATGTACTTACTCCACCATCACACTTGATTGACATTAGTTGAAAAAAAACTCCCCAGAATTTTAAGAGTTTACATCATTCTCTTCCTCTCCACCCCACCACCACAGCATTACTGAGGTATAAAACTGACAAATAAAATTGTCTATAGTTAAAATGTACAGAGGAGTGACATCAGTATCATGGTGCAATAAGACATCCCTTATACATGCCCCCCCTCCTCAACAACAACAGTAATTTATCATCCATCCATGGACAAAAGGGCCTTTTGGGAGCTGTGGAATCCAGCACCGCACACAAAGGAACCCGGAGGGCCTCCCCCGCTGTGCCTCAGCCCATGGGCACACAGAACTTAGTCCCAGCGGTGGGCCCTACTGTGGCTCATGAAGAAGCTCTAGCAACTCTTGGCCACAGTCCAGGAGGCCCTGGAAAATGCTGTCTGAGACAGTCACCCGAAGATAAGGGAACCCTTGTGGAAGTCCAGGTTTCCAGAGGATAATTCCAGCACACTGTTGGAGGAAAAAATAGGAGTCTGGGTGCAATGGAGAGGGTAAGAGGAGCAACTTGACTTGACATACACACCCCACCCCCGGACAGCATAGCGTAGGGCAAAGAGAGAATCTCAGGTCCCTGACTTCTCTGAGGGGAAAGTAAAATACATGAGGGACCACCTGAGCTCTCCAGTTGCGTGGGACACTGCCAAGGAAGCAAAGTTCTCTCTCACCCCATCAAGAGTACTAATTTGTAAACAGCTTTTTGTCTAGTATTGAAAATGCAGCCTTTATGTGGGTTCAAGATTGCTATAAGAAAGGCATTCTTATAGACGTTCACATGTAATTAGAGAAAAAGTGAAGTTAGTAAGTGACAAAGCAAAAGGAAGATGAAAGACCTAAAGCTGGAGAATTTAAGGCCAGCAAAGGATAGTTTGATGATTCTAGAAACAGGCTTGGTTTAAAAAATCAAAATGATAGTAGAAGCAGCTTCTCCTGTCCAAGAGGCAGCAGACGAGTTCCCAGATGCCGGAAAGAAAATCACTAAGAAGAAATATCTTCCTGAACAAATTTTAATGCAGACAAAGTCCCCTATTCTGGGGAGGAGAGGGGCAGTGGATGCCACAAAGGACACGTATGAGTAAGAAGGAAAAGCCTGTACCAGGATTTAAGACAGGAAGGGACAGGCTAACACACTGTTTCATGTAGAATGGAGTTGGATTTTTTATCAGAACCATCATTATCTAGAAAGCTGCTAACTAACCCCGAGCCTTGAAAGACAAAGACCAGCTGCCAATCTTTTGGTTGTAAGAAGGCCTGAACAGTGAAAACCCTTTTTCTGGATTGGTTCCATCGATTCTTTATCCCTGAAGTTAGGAAGTACCTTGCCAGTAAGGGACAGCCTTTTAAAGTTTTTTGCTATTGGACAGTGCCCCTGGCCACCCAGAACCCCAGGAGTTCACTACCGAAGGCATCACCATGGTCTACTTGTCCCCAAAACACAACATCTCTAATTCATCCTCTAGGTCAGGGGGTTACTCCTGATCTACACAAGCTACTCTGTGGAAAGGATTGTCAATGCTACGGAAGAAAACCCGGTTGAAAGGACCTCAGGAGAGTATGGAAAGATTACACTATTGAAGATGCCACAGCTGGTATATGCAGCCTGAAACTACCAACTCCTGCTGGCAAAAACTGTGCCCAGGTGTTGTGCATGCCTTCCCAGCATCTACAACAGAGCCAATCAAGGAAATCGTGAAAAAGATTGTGGATGTGATGACAAAAAAGAAAGGAGAAGGGCTTCAAGATACAGATCTTGGAGAAATTTAGGAGCTAATAGACACCACACCAGAGGAATTAACAGAAGGTGACTGGTAGAGTAAGTGCTTCCATGCCAGTGCCCGATGATGAGGGAGAAGACATAGAAACAATGCCAACAATCTGCATTAGACAATCAGGCAGGAGGATTCTGATTATTCAAGACCACTTTTGACATCTTTTACATGGCCCCTTCTATGACACAGGCTCTGTAACTAAAGCAAATGGTGGGAGAAGACTTGGTACTATACAGAAACATTTTCAGAGAAATGAAAAAGTGAAGAAGACAGACAGGAATATATTTCCCTGGAGTTACACCAAGGGTGCCTGCCTCTTCTGCTTCCCTTTGCACCGCCTCCATCTCTGCCACCACTGAGACGCAACACCAACCCCTCCTCCTCCTCCTCCTCCACCTTCTCCTCCCCCTCCTCCTCCTCCTCCTCCACCTTCTCCTCCTCCTCCTCCTCCTCCTCCACCTTCTCCTCCCCCTCCTCCTCCTCCACCTTCTCCTCCCCCTCCTCCTCCTCCCCCTCCTCCTCCTCCTCCTCCACCTTCTCCTCCCCCTCCTCCTCCTCCTCCACCTTCTCCTCCCCCTCCTCCTCCTCCTCCACCTCCTCCTCCTCCTCCACCTTCTCCTCCCCCTCCTCCTCCTCCACCTTCTCCTCCCCCTCCTCCTCCTCTTCCTCCACCTTCTCCTCCCCCTCCTCCTCCTCCTCCTCCTCCTCCTCCACCTTCTCCTCCCCCTCCTCCTCCTCAACATGAAGACAAGGATGAAGACCTTCATGATTATTGACTTCCAGTTAATCAATAGTAAATAATCAACATGCCGTACAGTTAATAAACTTACCTGTTGTGTAATGTGTGTGAGCAAGAACTGTGTGAGACATTTCTGTGTCATCACCATCATTATCATTGCCTAAGTGTTCAGTGTGTAGAGCATCATGTGCAAGACTTATATGGAAATGAGTAGCCTCTCCTTGTACAGACATAAGGTGAATGATGCTTAATATGAAACTAATAATGTGTTAGTTCTTATACTGTTTTATAACTTTGCTTTCAAAGAATTACCATTTAGTCCTCTCTTTTTTCATAATTGGAAAAACAGCATATCAGTGGGTTTTTTAATGTAACAATGTTTCCAATACTGTATTACGAATGAGACTGTAATATTGCATGCCCTGGGTGGTGTGGCTCAGTGGATTGAGCACCAGCCTGTGAACTGAAATGTCGCCGGTTCAATTCCCAGTAAGGGCACATGCCTGTGTTGCAGACCAGGTCCCCAGTTGGGGGTGTGTGAGGCAACGAATTAATGTATCTCTCGCACATTAATGTTTCTCTCCCTCCATTTTTCCCTCCTTTCCTCTCTCTCTAAAAGTGAATAAATAAAATCCTAAAAAATAAATTTTATAATCATTCATTCATTAGTGTATAAACTAGGCTACTGTGAAGCAATTGTATCGATTATACTAGAATTACCATAAAGCAATCCTATTTTGCTTCTTTGTTATCAATGCATAAATTGTTATACCTATAAATATATATAAATTTTTTCACATTATATTTTCATGTTTGATGTCTAGGATTAATAATACATATAACATCTACAGTGTTTTGTATTATACAGGACAATATTGGTACAGGTACTGATATACACTTCATCTTGTAAACAGACATGTAAACTTACGGTATCAATGAACCCAGTACAGTACTAGGAATGTATTTTCTCTTCCTTGTGATTTCCTTAATAACATTTCTTTTCTCTAGCTTACTTTATTGTAAGGATATGGTATATAATACATAGAACATACAAACCATGTGTTAATTGACTGTTTATGTTATTGATAAGGCTTTCAATCAACAGTAGGCTATCAGTAGTTAGATTTGGGGGAAGTCAAAAGTTACATGAGGATTTTTGATTATGTAGAGTTGGTGCCCCTATCCCCTACCTTGTTCAGGGTTCAGCTGTAAGATGGTTGATGAACTGAAAGCCAGAGTAATTCATAGGCCTAGGCTGTGAGCTGCAAGGGCCATCCCAGCCCCGACCCCCTTTGCACAGACAGAGCACAGATCAGCCGCTAGGCTCTGCTGGGTCATTGGCAGCCAGGGCAGCTGGACTCAGTCACTGGACGACAGCACAGTAGACGGGGGATGGAAAGGCAACTCTCTGTCCGCTGGGAACCATGGTAGGTGGTAGTAACTTGATGGAGAATGAAATGTGCCCAGCAGGTAAATGCTGCACAGAACCAGATGGGCACCCTGCATGGGCAGGACTGTGGGCGTAGGCCCTGGAAGGCCTCACTCACTGCTGCTGGCTGGGGACACCGGGACAAGGTGACCACGCATGAGCAGAACCGGTGGGCATCCTGGATGAGGTCTTGATTCCGTCACACCTTGGTCAGCCCTTGGTAATTTGTTTTTTGTTTTGTTTTTAATTTTCATATTTTCGGGCACGTGGCTCATACCCTCAATCCATCATGGAATGGGAGTGTCTAGGAGGGCCGGTTTATCCTTTGTACTGTAGGGCAGAGCAGGGCTCCCCCCTGGGCAAATTCTGCCCACAGCCTGTGCTCCAGGAACCGCAAACTAAGAATGGTTTTTATATTTTGAAATGGTTCGAAAAAAATTCAAAACAAGAATACTATTTTGTGACACATGAGAATTATATGTCATTCAAATTTGAGTCCATAAATAAACTTTTATTGGAACACAGCCATGCTCCATTTTGTTTGTTTTGTTTTTTTGTTTTTTTGCTTTTTATCTGTGGCTGCTTTTGGCAAACATGGCAGAGTTGAGTAGACGCAAAAGAGGTCAATATTTAGGCAAAGTCTAAAGTATTTACTATCTGGCCCTTTATAAAAGCCTGCCAACCCCTGCTCTAGAAAAGTAGTCATTTTTAACACTACGTGCTGAGACATACTTAAAAAGCAGTTAAACTTTTAGTGAATTTTGCCACTTGAAATAAACCTCCTTTGGGTAAAGGCGACACTGTTTTTATTACTGTCAGCAATCCTGGTTATAAACGCAAATCTGCAATTGTTATTTTACTAGAGAGGGGAATCCAACTGCTACCTTTTTTGTCTAAAAGGTAATAACAGGACAGTGCGACTGAATACAGCTCTCATCCAAATAAGCATCAACTACAGAAATGCCAGGTATTCCCCTGCTTTGAAATGGGCTGTTTTAAATTACAAAATTATTGACTTTGAACTTTAGTTTGGAGGCAACTCCTTTGAATATGGCAGTGTTTGCCAACATTAATTAATCATGAAAAACATTTTTTAAGATTTTTATTTATTCTTTTAGAGAGCAAGGGAAAAGGAGGGAGAAACAGAGGGAGAAAAACATCAATCAGTTGCCTCTCCCACACCTCCAACCTGGGACCCAGCCCTCAATCCAGGCATGTGCCCTGACTGGGAATCTAACTTGCGACCTTTTGGTTCAAAGGCCAGCTCTCAACCCACGGAGCCACACCAGCCAGGGCAAAAACTTTTTAAAATACTTTATTGATAAAACACTAACAAGTAATTTATGCCTTTGTTACCTGAGTTACATTTATTCTTTAGGATCAGAAAGATTCTGTTAACTCCCTTGTTTGTGTGCATGTATGTGCATGCATGCATGTGTATGTGTGCATGGATGTGCATGCACATAAGCACATGCATATAAATGTGGCAGGCGTCACGTGCTTTAGAGACCTCTTGAATACCATGCCTCAACCCATTAAATTTAAGTGGACCTCGAGGTTATAATGAATGTTTTGGCCAACACAGAAAGACTAATTGATCCAAAAAGGGGCCAGGACTCATCATGCAGCTCCTACCCTCCCCTAACCAGCCTTCTTGCAGGTTAAACTTACAGATTAGACATTCTCTCCATGCCCATCTTCGCCCAGCACCTCCTTTCGTAGGACCATTTGTCCAGCATGAAGTGTGGATCTTTGGAGAGTAGACTGACAAATGGATTTCTCAGGGATCCAAGTCCAGGAAGGCTCTGGGCTGACATGAATCAGTGTGAAGAGGAGCCTGGTCAGTGAGGGAACAAGACCAAATTATGTCAAGTGCAGATTTCCTTGAGGGAATTTCTTTTTTGACATCTTATAAGGGCATTGAGAAAATACCCCTCCAGTAATGTCATTATTCTTTGAACATATCAGTTTCTACTTATCTAATCTTCTGTACATTACTTAGCATCAGAGGAAAAGATTTTTCTGTTATTGGAGTGACCTTTCACATAACACCCTTCCTTGGAACCCCCTACAACCATCCATCCTGGCCAGAGGATGCCACCCACAGGCACCTCCAGCAGTGGCCAGAGAAGGGACCTCCTGCAGGAGGGGGCGAAAGGAGAGAGAGACACAAGGAGAGGGAGAAAAGGAGAGGTGGGTGGCAAAAGCCTGCAGCACCTGATATTCCCTGCTGGTCTCCCACCCAAAGACAGGCCCCACTTACCCTGCTTTGCTTCTGAGATTAGAAGTGACAAGGCCTTCAGGGTGGTACAATCAGAGCCGTCAGCAGCTGAGGCTGACCCCATAGCCCATGATGCACAGCCTGCCACTCCGGGAGCCACTCCCCAGCAGGTTTCAGAACCCTGGGTCCCAAGCCTTCTGTGAACAGGCTTTCCTCACTCATCATCCAGTGCTCCCTGGGCTGAGCCACCAGCCTGCACCATCTGCATTCCCAGGGATTTGTGCACACTGGGAGTGTGGTCAGTAACATCACTGCCCAGCCCAGCTGAGAGGAAAATCAAGTTTCCTATATTTCACTGCTGGCCCACAACCGCCTGCCCTTCCCTTACTCACGACGCCTTGCTCTTCCCAGGTGGCCCACAAACACAGCTGTGTTTCAGGCTAGGGTTCCAGGAACAGCATGAGCTGCAGCACCTCACAGAGAGCAGTCCCTTGCTAGACTGGGAGCTCCCAGAGCACAGAGAGGCAGCTAGGCCCCAGCACCCAGGACCAGAATGACCATAGCTTTCATCAGGGAATCTTTCTGATGACTTAATCTTCAAAAATGGCCACCATCAATTCCTTTTCTTTTTTTTTTTTTTTTTTAAGATTTTATTTATTTTTTTTAGAGAAAGGGGAGGGAGGAAGAGAGGGAGAGAAACATCACTGTATGAGAGAAACATATAAACTGGCTGCCTCTTGCACGCCCCCTCCTTGGGACCTGCTCCACAACCCTGGCATGTGCCCTGAGTGGGAATCAAACCAGGAACCTTTAGGTTCATAGGCTGATGCTCAATCCACTGAGCCACACCAGCCAGGGCCCTTTTCTTCTTATACAGACACAGAAGACACATGCAAAATATATATGCTTATATATGTATACGTGTGTATGTGTGTGTGTGTATACAATTTAAAGACGGTTGTAGGGTAGACTCCTGCATTCACCACGCTAGTCATTAAATAGACCTTTCCAGCAACTAACTCACAGGCCACTCCTGACTACAATCCCTCTCCACAAGAGTGATCAGGATCCTGGCTTTTGTGACATTCATGTCCCTGCTGGGCCCCAAAGTTTAGCTCCCAGGTGGGCACCTCTCAGCTGAGGCACTGACTTTGCCTGTTTTACTGAATTCGAATGGGTTGTGGTGCTGCCCTCTTTGGGGACTGGCTATCTCTGTGACTCACCCTGCAGCTGGCAGTGGCTGTTAGTGTTCTTGGTGTGCATGGGGCACATTCCCCATTCTCCTGTGAGACACACGGGCCAATGCCAGCTCAGGGCTGCAGGGCATGCTGCCCCGGGCCATGTCACAGGTTTCACTCCCACTTACACCTAGGAGCAGAACGTCAGGGTCAAAGAGCGCTCTGACCTTCCTGGGCAACACCACTGCCTTTCCTAAAACAGAGCATTTTTGTGTGCCAGGCCCTGTGCTAACCTGGGCAAGGGGGCGGGGCAGCATTAATCAAACCATTCTTCAAAGGACTCTAAGCTGCAGACTGCCCATGCTGGGGGAGGGGCAGGCTGCTTTGAGAGGGATAAAGTGAGGAAGGGGCCCTGGCTGGTCAGAGATGCCCCGCCACTGTCCTGCAGTTAGGAATACAGTTGCTGAGCATGGCCCAGATAGCCAGGTGTTAACTGTGTGCAGCATTCCAGGCAGGAAAAAGTGTTTGCAAAGGCTTTGGGACTGAAGAAGGTGTGCCAGTCAACACCCGCTATCAGGCCAAAGTGCCACAGCATGGGTGGCTTAAATAACAGAAGTTTGTTTTCTCTCAGCTCTGGAGGCTGGACATCAGCTAGCACAGGTGCCTCTTCCTCTTCTTGTAAAGGTCCCACCCTCACGGCCTCATTCAGCCCTGAGCACCTCTTCATGGGCCCCATCTCCAAATATAGCCACTGGGCTTTAGGATTTCAATATATGAACTTGAGGGGACATTCAGTCCATACCAAAAGGTGAAGGGAATTTGAGTAACCGAATTGTGCCTAGGAAGAGAGGCTAGGCAGTGTTTGGGCTTTCTACTATGTAACAAACCACCCTGAAACTTAATAGTTTAAAAAAATAATCATTTATTTACTCAGGATTTCACAATTTGGGCAGGGCCCAGGGGACCACTCCTCTCTGGCCCAGGTAACATCAGCTGAAGCCTTGCTCACAACGCTGACAGCTGGGATCTCAGCTGGGGTGATGGTGAGGGGCCTCCGTCCCCCTCCATGTGCTGCATGGGCTTCCTCTCAGCATGGTGGCTGGTTTTGAAGTGCAAGAGAGCAAAACTGCCAATGTTTGAGATTCGACCTGAACGTGGCAGGTAATTTCTGCCCTTGTAGAGGTCACAGAATCCAGGTACAGCTACTCATCCTTTTATTTATTTTTTAATAAAAATGATATATATTTAAGGTATACAACATGTTTTATAAACATAAATGTAGTAGTGAAATAATTACTGCAGTAAAGCTAATTAACATATTTATCTCCTCAAATAGTTAACATCTATGTGTTGCAAGCACCTGAAATCTACTCTCAGCAAATGTCTAGTATTACAGTATTGTTAACTATAGTCACCATCATGTACATTAGATCTCTAGACATACCCATACTATAGAACCACCACTCTGTACCCTTTGACCAAAATCTCCCCGTTGCCCTTACCTCCCAGCCCCTGGTGACTACTCAGGCCCTGTCTTCTTTCAGCCAGGTGCTACAGCAAACACTGCCACCTTTTATTTTGGCCCCTTGTCCTAGGCTATATATCTCCTTGCCCTTCAAGTGCATATATATTATCCACTCTCTCCCCAAGACAACACAACCCCAAATAGTTAAGACACCAGATGGGAGCACATAAAAGCTGTAAAAATTGGGGCGAGCTGTCCCAAATGCCACTGTCTGTGACTTGTTCCTCTGTGACCAGTACAGGGGCTCCACAACTGGGTCTGCAGTTGAGTGTGTTGGTCTGAAGCAAGGTCCATGATCCGATGCTCTGATGGGCCTCTCGCCCAGACAAGGGGAGCGCAGTCATGACTGTAGAGCCAAGTTGAATCCGCCTCGGGGATGAGAGGTGGACAGTTGGCCCAGCATCTCCAGGTCCCCAGCAGAGAAGCCGCACTTGATCACGTGCTCTCCACCTAACTTAGCAGGGGGCCAGTAACAAATGCATGCACCCCAAATTCACTTCTGGTATTTTGGGGTTTCTTTTTAAAGTTTTGCTTGTGGAAAATTTCAAACATACACAAAAGTAGGCAAAACAGTATAATGACAACCTTCCCCATGAGCCCAATGTCAATAATTACCAGTTCATAGCTAATCTATATGATCTATGCCTCCTCCTCCTTCTGGCTTTCATATTATTTTTTTCCATTTATTCTATAGAACAGCACACAGTGAAAAGTGCTGGTGTTCTAAGAGTGTGACTGGCTGAGTTTTCACACCATGAGCTCACCTAGTAAAGATTCTGGCACCCAATTTTGATGTGGGGAACGGGAGGGGCATGCCACCAAGCAATTCTCAAACACCCGCTGGGTATCCTACAAGTCAACTCAACTCTGACACTCTCTACCAGGAGACAGCCTCATACCCCACAGGTGAAGGGCTCAGTCCCACAAGACTGCCCCTTCAGATGCCAGTCACAAGTCCAGGCTGTCACCTGTGCTTCTGACTGGCTGTATATCAGGGGTTCCCCCAACTCCCTCCTTGGGTGGGATTAATTTGCTAGAGTGGCTCACAGAACTCAGGAACTCAGCTTACTAGATGACCAATTTACTATAAAGGATATTAGAAAATGCAAATCAACAGCCACATGAGGTCCCAAACAAAGGAGCTTCTGTCCCTATGGAGTTTGGTACCTGGCACTGTGGCATATAGAAGCATTCTGGTTTCCCAATATGGAAGCTCCTTGAATCTTCTTCTGGGTTTCTTGGCGCCTTCATGACATAGGCATCATTGATTAACTCATTGACCACTGGTGATCGATTCAAACTCCATCGCCCCTCTTCCCTCCCAGAAATCAGGGGATGAGACTGAAAGTTCCAGCCCCCTACTCATGACCAGTTCTCCTGGCAAACAGCCCTCATCTTGGGTGCTTTCCAGAGGTCATCTGATGAACATAAATCCAGTTGTGGTGGAAAGGGACTTGTTATGACTAACAGGAAATTCATTTCACCTTTATGGCTCTTAAGTGATCAGGGAACTGAGGACAAAAAATAATAATAATATAACAAAAGATGCTCTCATTGTTCTTTTTGCTCAGAAAGTGCCAAGGGGTTTGGGTGCTGTGAGCCAGAAACCACAGATAAAGACCAAATATATATGAGAAATATACTTTAGTCACCGGAATCCTGGAGTTATGACCATCTTATGAGAATCTGCACCAGCTTAACTTCAAGAACATATAAAAACTCTGCTTCTTCACAGCTCTAATCCCATCCAGTTAGTTATTGATATCACAATAACATCTTTATGCATTGTGTATCCAAAAACATAGACTAATAATTGTTTTATAATACATTAGTATCTTAAGTCAAGTAGAAAACAAAAATTAGAGCTACAAAGTTACAATAGTACTAGCTTCTATATTGTCTATGCATTTACTTTTAGCAGAGATCTTTATTTCTTCATAAAACTCTGAGTTACTGTCCCGTATCCTTCATTCAAACATGAAGGACTCCCTTCATGCAGAGCAGGGCTAGTGGTAAAGAACTCTCTGGGTTTTGGTTTATCTGGGAACATCTTAATGTCTCCCTCACTTTCAGATAGCTTTGCCAGATACAGGACTGATTCTTGGTTGACAGCTTTTTTCCCTTCAACTCACTGCCCTCTGGTCTCCAAGGTTTCTGATGAGAAAACTTCTCATCAGTGAAGTTGTAGCATCAGTTTGAGATCAATCAGGTTATAAGAAAAATGACTGAATAAGTATAGACACTGTAAGGTCTTCAAAAGACAAAATTACAGATTTTCAAATTATAAATGAAAGGGTTGCTGAACATTCCTACAGGTCTTAATTTCTAATAAAGTAGGCATCAATCTTTAATATCCCACATAAACAAAAAGCTGTTTGGAGGTTTTGTTTTATTTTTTCCCAGAGGGTCATCAAGGGGTCTTGATACCAAAAACTGAGAAAAACCACTGCGGTTAGGTCCCCAGCTGTGATTGGTCCTTATCTTGCTCTGACCTCATAAGGTACCACTGTGGTGGAACTACAAAAATCTCCTATATGAAGTCCTGGGTGGGCAGAAGATTTTGTCCTTATTGCCCAAAAAGCTGATTTGTGGTGACCTGTCAAACTTGGACTTGCTGGCTTCTTTTCTTCTGTTTTTACATTTTGTCTTAACTTTTTTTCTCATTTTTCTTCATTAAACATTTTCTTTTTTAATATTTTATTCATTTTTAGAGAGAAAGGAAGGAAAGGAGAAGCAGAGGGAGAGAAACATCAATGCGCAAGAGAAACACCCATCAGCTAGCTGTCTCCTTCATGCCTTCGACCAGTCTTCTGGCCTGCAATCCAGGCAGATGCCCTGCCCAGGAATTGAACCTGGGACCTTTCAGCTTGTGGAATGATGCCCAACTCAGTGAGCCACAGCAGTCAGGGCTCTTTTTCCTTATTTTTCTTTGTTCCTTTTCTTTGTTCTTTTTTCTTTTACTTCTCATTTATTTTTAATTTTCTTTTTCTCAATTTTTCTTTTCTTTGTTCTTTTCTCATTTTTTTTATTTTTTATATACTTTGTGTTTTCTCATTCTTTATTTAAAAACATATTTAATTAGTATTGTTGGCATCCTCAGTATAGTTAGTGTAGTTAGCTTTTTCTTTTTAGTATTGTTTATTAGCATAGTTAGTAATCATAGTAGTATTGTTTGTTAGTATCAGTTATCATAGTATTGTTTGCCGGTATAGTTAGCCTTGATAGCACTGTCAGTTAGCATAGTTAGCAGGTTAACATGATCCCAAAGCCAATGATCCTGACGAGGAGTCCCATATTGGCCACTACGCTCCTGAACAACATTGGCCAGGAATCCTTTGCCAAGGAGAGGTTGGCCTGGCACACACTGACCAGAATGAAGGTGGCTATCAAAGTCATTAGTCAGCAGGGCTCTTCCAGACTTTTACAAGAAGTCCACTGTATAAAGGTCTTGAATCACCCAAATATTATAAAGTTATTTGAGGTGATTGACAATAAGGAAACATTATTTCCCATTATGGCATGTGAGCAGAGGGAACAAATTTGGTCATCTACAGGACCCTGGCCGCATGACTGAGAATGAGGCCCAAGGCATTTCCCAGCAGCTGGTCTCCACTGTGCAATACTGCCACCCAAGGAGTCTCATTCACAGGGACCTGGAGCCAGAGAATGTAGTTTTGACAGTGAGCTGGGTGTAAAGCTTAGACTTTGGCCTCAGCAATGAGTTGTCAGCTATAAACTGAGCACATTCTGTGGCAGCCTCCCTTATGCAGCCCCAGAGCTCTTTCTGGGCCAAAACTCTGATGGCCCCATGCAGAAGTGTGGCCCCTGGGCATGGTTTTATATAAGATGGAGAGGACTTCTGGGAGCTATGGCAGAGGATACTGAGTGGGCACTACCATGTCCCCTATTTCTTGTCTTTGGAGTGTGAAAACCTCTTAAAAAAATGAATGACCCTCAACTCCAGCGACAGAGGAACTCTGGAAGAAGTAATGAAAGACCCATGGCTAAACATGAGCCAGGAGGAGGAACTCAGGCCTCATAGTTAGCCACCCTGTCACAACATCGACCACCAGGTGACCAAGATTGTGATGAATCTGGGATTTGAATGGAACCAGATCCAGGACTCAGTAATACACGAAAACTATGACAAAGTGATGGCCATGTACCTGATTCTGAGCACCAAAAACCCAAGATAGAGGGCTACACCATTCAAGTAAGGCACACCCTTTCCCTGGGCTTCAGCAGCCACAGTCTTTCCTCACCCACAAGGCTCAGCCATCAGGCCAAAGAGCTTGCCAGTTCCTTCCCCAGCTTAGAGCTGAGAACCACCACTCCTCCACCCAGGCCAGAACAGAAAACCACCACCTCCAGCCCAGCCCCCTAGTGTGGCCCTTAGGATTCCCCCTTCAACTGGAGCACCACCACCAGCAGCAGCAATGGAGATGTCCCAGAAGAAACCAACAAAAAATGCTCCCTCCATGCTGTGCAGCCTGATGGTATGATCCCAGACTCTTCAGCCACAGTCAGGGCTGGCAGGGGTGGCTTGGAGGCTCTTCGGCTTTCTTCAGACACCTCCTCTGTATGCAGTCCACCAAGAAGCAGCATGGAAGATGGACCCAAGTCAAGTCAATGTAATATTTTAAACTGTGAACAGCCAAGGCAGGGGGCGAGTCAAACCACACCCGCTTCATCTTGAATGTCAAACTCGAAGATGCTAAGCTCCAGGGAGGCAGGCACCTTGACCTGAGAGAGCAGCCAGAAGCTGGATGCAAACAGCTGAGGTGTGAGGGTGCAAAAAGCACACACTGAGTGTCAAGGAACCCCGGCGAGAAAACTGGGTCCAGCGGACAATGGAGGTGTGCAAACTGCCCCAGCATTCTCTGCACAGGATTCAAAACATGATGGTACTGGCATCTCTGTCAGTGTCAGAAGCATCTTACTCAAAAATTTTGGAGAGCTTGGGGGGCAGCCTGGAGCCCCCTCAGGGATAAGAGGAGAGGCCAGACTCACTGCAGGTCTACTCCTTGGGTCCCATCTGGGTGAAATGTCAGAGACTGAACTGTTTTTCCTGGGGCTCTTCCCCCACCTCCTCTTCTTTTCTTCCAAGTTTATGGGGGAGGGGGTGGTTCTTATTAAAGAACTGAACTCTTCCAAATCATGTAAAGAATTGCATACTTCAGAAACATGTATCAGATACTCTGTTTTGCATCCTGTCTGCACAGAATTGGGGCTGTGTGCCCTGCAGTTCAAGGAGCATGTAGTGATATAGTACTTGGACTTAATCATAACAAGTAATGGAAAAATAACTGGATAGAATTATCACAGGAACTCCCAATAGCAACCACTGTGATTCCAAAAGAAAAAGCTGTGAGCTGCACTGAAAGACACAAGGGCAGAAATTGTATGTTACCTTCCTACGTTCACAGCACCTAACATTTTCAGGACAGGGCAGGGGTTTCGGACCTGTGCCCTGTGTTATTACAACCAAGAGGTCTGCAATAGAAAAGCATAGTCCCAGGAACCAGCCTTGGGGGTGGGGGGTATGTCAGAGAAGTGACGAGGTACAGGCCCCAAAGCGACTTCAGGGTCACTTACCTGTGCAGCTCAGTCTCCTGGCTATAAGGCAGAAGTCGGGCCTTCCTCTTTTCCCATTGGGAAGGGGTCCTGATCCATGGATTTGACCAAGAAATGAGCATGAGCCCTGACTTGTGTGGCTCAGTGGGTTGGGAATCATCCAATTCCCAGTCAGGGCACATGCCTAGGTTGCGGGCGAGGTTCCCAGTTTGGGGTGTGCAAGAGGCAACCGATCGATGTTTCTTTGGCACACCAATGTTTCCCTCACTCTCTTTCTCCCTCCCTTCCCCTCTCTAAAAATAAATAAATAACTCTTTTTAAAAAAAAAGAAACAGACATGAGGCGTGGGTGTGGGGAAAGCTGGAGTGTTAGGTGGATACAGGACAGAGGTGGGAAGAAAGACTTGGGAAGGGGCATTGAATCCATACCCCTTATTTCCAGGACCACCCCACTGATGCATTTTGCACTGCATCTCCAAACTGAAACATCCCCCAGCTCCAAGCCTAGAGCCCAGTCCACTCAGATGACATAAGCCTCCACTCAGGAGGCTTTCTCCTATGAGCTCTGGCCTTGGCTGGCTCGGCCAGTGGCTGCCTCTGATCTTTCTCATTAGTCCCAGTTCATTTCCACAGCAAGGACTGTGGGTCTGGTTCTAAAGAGCAGGGAATTCTGAGCAGAGAGGGACATGATCAACTGCCATTGAATAATACACCTCTGGCTGCTTGTGTACAGCATGCTTGGGGTGGGGGAGAGCCTCAGTCAGTAACTGAGTCCCAACAGTGATTTTCCTTGCAAGTCTAATGAAAAGCAGAGTTCCCAGTTGCCTCTGCAGCTAAGTGGGTATGTGACCAGGCTCTCCCTCTAGGATGAGAAAGGAAGAGATTTGTGCAACTACTGGGATATTTACCGGGAAAGAAAAGTAGGCCCCTCTTTTTTTTTTTTTAATCCTCACCCAAAGACACGCTTTAAAAAAAAAAAAATAGATTTTATTTATTTATTCTTAGAGAGAGGTGAAGAGAGAGGGAAAGAGAGGGAGAGAAACATCAATGTGTGGTTGCCTCTTGCGTGCCCCCAACGGGGACCTTGCCTGCAACCCAGGCGTGTGCCCTGATGGGACTCGAACAAGCAATCCTATGGTTTGCACGCTGGTGCTCAATCCACTGAGCCACACCATCCAGGGAAAGACATGCTTATTGATTTTAGAGAGATGGGAAGAAAGAGAAAGAGGAAAAGAAACATTGATGTAAGAAAGAAACATTGATCAGTTGCCTCTTACATGAGGCCCAACTGGGGACCAAATCCACAACTCAGGCATGTGCCCTGACCAGGAATCAAACCCATGGACCTTTGGTGTACAGGACAACATCCAACCACACCTGCCAGGATAGTAGCCCTCCCAACCCCCACTTTTTTTTTTTTTTAACTAATTTTTTTAGAGAGGGGGGAGAGAGGCAGGGTGGGGGGAGAGAGATTGATTTAGTTGTTCCACTTATTTATGTATTCATTGGTTAATTCTTGTACGTGTCCTGACTGGCGATCAAACCCACAACATTGGCATATAGGGATGATGCTTCAACCAGGGCATCAGGCCCTTCTTTTCTGCTCTGCCCTGCTGCCAAGAATGTGAGCTCTGAGGCTGGAGCTCTGTCCCAGCCCCTGTGGACAAAAGCAACTTCCCTGGACTGCTTGCCTCCAGACCAAGCAGGAGAGAGATGCCAACTTCTGTCTGCCACACTCAGCAGAGCCCTTTGTTGGAGCAGCTGAACCTTACCCTAACCAGGACAGCAGTTTTGGAGGGGACTTTTCTGTGTCATACCCTAGGATCAGGCTGCTCCAAGAGCCACAGCTGTCTAAAATTTTCAGCCCTCCCTTTCACTGGGTGACAGCCAAGCTCACCTGTAGCCCACTCTCCTCTCATGGCACTTCTCTGGAAATCTAATTCATGGACGTTAAAGCTACCAACTAAGTGAGTCCAGAGTTAATACTGTACTTCCAGGGATGTCTCTTGTTTTTTCCACTCACACTTGTGCACCACCTTCCAAGTATACTCTCTCCCAAAGATGTAGCTTGTTTTAAACTATGCTGTGTTCTTTCCCTGATAGTATCTGTATACAGTATTCTAACTAAATAACTCAAGAAACAGGCTGTCTCACACCTGGTATAACTTGATTATTGCTAAAAAGATGAGTTTGGAATTGACAAGTTCTCTCTAATCTGATAAGTTTAAAAGTATAATTTCAAAAAACAACCAAACTCCACTCATAATATAAAGGCAGAGATTGGGACTTGATCAAGCCTTGGCCTGAGCTGTCAATTTGGATAACCACATATTTAGGACTCCCCAGGTATCTCATCTTGTGCATATAATTTCCTATATGTACATCATTTTTATGGAGCCTGCAATTTCATGGGAAAACATACTCTAATATATATTAAAATATTGAAGTTGTTGAGGATATTGTAAAAAGGTATATAGTTCATTTGTTCTTCATTTATTTGCTCTACACATTTCCAAAGGGATATGTAGGGTTGATTTAAAATAGAATATATAAATAGAAAATTTGAGGTTCAGTGAGGCTAGCAGACCAGAAACAAATGCCATTGAAAAGATGGTTTGTTTCAGTTTCCAGAGGAGGGAGCACACCACATCATGCAGGACAACATCAGGGTGGATCAAGAGGCAGACAGAGGAAGAGGAGAAAACTGGGAAATTTTTCTTTCTAAAAGGAATGAGACGGGAAGAAAAAAAGTTGCCTCCTTTTTTCTGGCTTGAGCACTAACTAAGCAGATGGGATGGCTGGAGTAGAGGCAGCCCCCATGCAATCATGAGGGCCTGACACCAACACCGTGCTAATGGCAAAGCAGAGAAGTGGCTGGCATCTGAGTCACTGATGACATTATTGGACCACCTCTGGACCTCCCATTTCTCACATCTTTAAACGTTAAACATTAGATGCCTTTGTAGTTTAAGCCACTCTTAGCAGGGTTTTCTGTCCTTTAGCCACATATCTAATACAGCCTTCAAGTCTCTGTTGAAAATTTTCTGTCCTTAACTAGTTCTCCAGAACAGGAGTCCCCAACCCCTGGGCCACAGAAGGCCCACACAGCAGGAGGTGAGCAGCAGGCAAGCAAGCAAAGCTTCATCTGTACTTACAGCCGCTCCCTATAGCTGGCATTACCACCTGAGATCCACCTCCAGTCAGATCAGAAGCAGCATTAGATTCTCATAGGAGCACCAACGCTACTGTGAACTGCACATGCAAGGATCTAGGTTGCACACTCCTTATGAGAATCTAATGCCTGATGATCTGAGGTGGAGATGAGGCAGTGCTGCTAGCGCTGAGGAGCGGCTGCAAACACAGATTGTCATTAACAGGGAGGTTTGACTGCACAGAGACCACAATTAATCAATGGCTGAAGACTCACATCAAAACCCTATCAGTGATTGGCAAGTGACAATAAGCTGTATCTGGTGGCAGGCTATAAAGCAATCCCCCTCCTACTCTGGGTCCGTGGGAAAACTGTCTTCCACAAAATTGGTCCCTGAAGCCAAAAAAAGTTGGGGACCGCTGATCCAGACTTGGGTCTCTGCCCCATCTCCTCACCCTTCACCCATGAAAGCAGCTCATGAGCTCTGGAGCTCTGGCTGGATGGCTGTCTTGGTCCATGAACACCCCTGGTGCAGACCTCTGCCTTTTCTCCTCTGTGCACTCTGAGCCTGGACACAGTGGGCCTTCAGGACACCTCATCACACACCACCATCGTGGCCAGAAGCCTCCAGCCATCAAAATGCCTGTAGGTTCACTCTCCCCCAAGCACTACTTCTGGACCCTGGGGGCTACAGCCACTTCAGTGGGAAGAGGTCCCAGCTGTCAGATCTCAGTTCACATGTGTCTTCAAGGGCTGAGCTGGTGATTATCATCAGCCCAGTCTCTCCTGTGGCAGCCATAGGAGGCCACAGTGCAGAGAAAGGAGTTCGAGTTGAGTGTCAAGGGAGACATAGAAAGAAGATGTCCCCAGGTGTAGGGAGGGAGAAGGCTCTTGGCCTCCCCTGTAGGAGCTCCAGATGCTAGCCTGTGAATGGGGGGACTTCTCATGTGGTCACGTGAGCTTGACTCTGTAATTGCCAAGGAAAGCAAGAGAAAGGGATGCTGAGTGTGTGGGAGGTTGGAGAGTGTGATGGTGCCAGTGAAAGGAAGTGTCCCTCCCCACTTCAGTATAAAATGCTTTTGAGTCTCCTAATGGCCACATTGCAGTTACCAAGTCTCAGGCTCACACAGTAAACTGGGCATAGGGCTGGGTGCCTGACCACCGTCACAGGGACAAGCCACATCACACAGCTCCTCAGAGTGCAAGCAGCAGAATCTGGGTTTTTGGTCTGGCTCCATATTTCCGCACTACGGCCCAGTTATCTCCCTTCTGTGAGCCTCAGTCTTGCCATCTGAAATGGGGACATCAATTGCTATCTTATCAGGGTTAATCCCATGAGGATTAATATGGGTAACATAAGTGGCCTAGCCCACCAATTTTCAAATGGTGTGCCACAAGAATTTTTTAAATATGCAATACCTGACTATTTAGTCAGGGGCACTGTCTTCTTTTCCCTTAGATTGTCAAATAAAGAATGACAATGGCCAATACAACTATAGCTGTCCATTGTGAGTGAATCAAAATTATACCTGTATTTTTATCGGATCAGCAAAAATACATATTTTTGGTGTACCACAGAATTTTAGTAATTAGTTGATTTGTGCCATGAGAGGAAAGAGGGCAAAAGCACTGGCCTGGCCTATTGCTTGAATACAGTTGGATCTCCACATTAGACTGGAGTCTGACAGTGTTACCTACAAGTTTCTCCCCTGAAGCTAACCTAAATCATACTGCTGTAGTTCCAGGGTGCTCCATTCAGTCACAATTTTTTGATAGCCAGTGACAGGAACCCCAAGTGGATAAAATAAGCAATCATAACAGGAGGAAATAATTTATAAATCTAAGAAGTCTAAAGACAAATGGCCTCAGGTCACGCTGTACCTGGGTGCTCCATGAGGTCAGCAGGAAGCGTCTTTCCAGGCATCTTGGCTTTGCTTTCTTCCCTCTCTGCTGGTGTCACTGTCAGCTGGGTTTTCCATTTATGAAAGCAAGATGGCCACCAACCGCCACAAGCTCATGGCATAGCCCCTCAGCTCCCCAACTGAAATTGTTTCTCTTGCCCCAAGGTTCCAACACTAGGGGCTGACACTTGGGATCTGATTGGTCACTTGCCTAGCCCTGAGCCAATCACTGTGGCTAGGGAGGATGAGCTATGCTCATTGACCAGATCAAGGACATGTGACCACCTTCTCCAAGGAAACCAGTGTGCTACCCCCCTGGTTCTGGGTGGGGTATACTGTTATGGCTGAGATAGCAGAGTGCAAGTGCAACCAATGCATTCCTGAGCATAATTTTCTGGGATGTACCTACTCATATCTTCTTCCCACACACAACCCATTGCCTTGTTTGCAAAAGGAATTGTGGCAGCACCTCTTCCCTTCCCAAGTCCCGTTTCACCCAGAGCAAAAAGAGACCTCCTATTTGAAGACAGGATTTGGGGTCCACTCCCAACTCCAAGGCCTGCTTTTTGTGTCGCATTACAATCATTTAATCAGTCCCTAATGTCCGCTGAGCACTGGCTATGACTACTGTGGGTTTTCAGGACTGGATATTGTTGTGGAGCAAGTGCAAGAACCAAACGATCGGAGGCAATCAAATTAGAATTTAAAGAGCCTTTATTAGCTGGCCAATGACTGCCCACCCGTCCACAAGCCGGACTTAGGTGGACAGCCCCGACCTTAGGGATTGGGGGTTTATAAAGCATTTCAGGTGCAGGAACTTGGACAGAAATACAGCTTGTATAGACAAAAATTTTCCACTATTCCCCAGGTCATTGCTCAAAGGAATAGGTCACTGCTCAAAGGAATAACAGTTAGGTTAAGTTCCTTGTTCTGCTTGGTCGGAACATGCAACCTCGGGGGTCTGATTCCCAGGACCCAAGTTCAGCTGATTACCCTACTGGCTGGACATCTAAGAAATACCCTTTAACAGATATTCTTCTGAGAGTGACCATCACCCAGGAATCTTCAAAAGAAAATGAGTTTCATCTGAGCAAGCATCTGGAGGTAGCTTCCAGTCCCACTCTGCCATTCACTGTGTGGCTGCAAAGGAATTCCTTCCCTTTCCAGGCTTCTGCTTTCACATCTACAACATGAGGCACTGGGGAAAATGAGATCCTGGAACCCTCTCAGCTCTGGTATACTGTGGTTGGGTCTCAGAACACGTGTCGCCAGCTGGGAGTCAGCTCAGGGCAGAGGAGGATCTGGGGTTTTCTGTGTATGTGAGAACCCTAGACTCAAGTTCCTGTGAGGTTGCCTGATATTACTGTTGCTACAGAAAATCTCTTTTGGGGTGTTTGTGAATCCCAAGCCCTCCCACACTGAAAGTCAAGTTCGGGACTCTGAAGAGGAAGTGGAGGGAAGAAGGGGATGATTTAGAGGTTCCATGGAGCCCATCCATCTCCTCTTCCTTTTCCCTCCCCTCTTCCTCTCTCCTGCTCACCCTCCTTTCTCTGTTGCAGCTGAAATTGGTCCTGATGCCCTGGGAGAATAGAGCCCCCTTATGTGTTGATAGAGGAGGGAAGGATTCCTCTCTAAGGCATGCTGAGTGTGTGTGTGGCTGGGGGTGGGGGGGAGGTCGGATGACTTTCTTTTTCTTCTGGTTGAGTCTAGTTTATCTTCTAGTTTCTTTGAACATTTGAGGATATGAATTAATTGCCCTGGTCATTGTCATTCGTCAGTTCACTCAACTGCTCATCCTCTTATTAATCCATTTGCTCTCTCCTTTACTTAACTCAGGGGGTTTTGTTTGTTTTTTAGCAAGAAGGGATATTTATTGGGAGAACACGAAAGAAAAGAACAAGAACAAACAGATACTAGAACAGCTGAACTTCTCAAAAGGCTAGAGCCAGCATCTGGTAAGACCTGAGAACCAAATCTGCTATGTTTCTTCCCCCAGCCCCAGGCCACAGTCACTCATCTCTGCTTCTCTTCGCACACCAGAAGGTCCTCCTATCCTTTAAACCCATTGGTTTCTCTTTATTTACCCTGCGATGAGGGTGATTACATGAAACCATGGAGGTAGAAACCTTGAGTACATGCATTTTGTATCTTTAGCAAGTTTAGGTGAAGTGGGCCTTGAGAGAAAATGTGGTGATATATAAAGATTTTGAAGTTATTGCTAATATCCTGTAAATTGACTTTGGAGTGGCTGAACAGATTTCCCACTTCTACAGACTTCTGCTGACATCTTCTGCCGATCACCTCATCAAGTCTTCTGGTGTTTCAGTGACATTTCCAAGGTCTTGAGAGCAAGACCACTTGCTACCCAAAGGTTCATATCACAGAGAAGGGGCAACATAATTGACAAATACATATCTCTAACACATTATATCTAAGATCAAAAGGTACTTTACAAAGATGTTTATAGATGAACAGAGGGAGTGGGGAAGGGATGGAGTGGACACAGATGGGTGTTGGACACATAATTTTACATGTCTGTATGTGTCACAAGGAACATCTTCCTGTCACTGGATCATCTTATGTTCGGTCCTCATAAGGATTTTAATTATCTTCCAAATGAAATCAAAGAAAGCATATAAGTATTCCCTAAAGAAACACTCTAAGGTTATAAAACATATACTGAAGAAAGCTACTAAAGGAACCTTGTAGAAGCAGCATCATTGTCATGAGCAGTCTCTGTCTCTCTGTCTCTCTGTCTCTCTGTCTCTCTCTCTCCCTCTCCCCCTCCCTCCTTCCCCCCTCTGGTGGCCAAATGAGAAGTGGCACCAGTGCTGCTGGACTCATGGTTCTGTCCTCAATTGAAGCCGACACCAAACTGAGACACCTTTCCAGGCTTCTTGTAATTAGACCAAAATAAATTTCGTAAGATTTACTATTTGGCTTCCAGTGGAAGTCATTATCTTGGCATTTATCGCTCTGAAAAAAACAGGCCAGTTCCCAAGTGCAATATTGCAGGGAGTATTTATTGAGCACCTGAGTCAGGCCCTGGGTTCCAGGACAGAAAACAGAATTGGAAGTAACTCCTCTACATCACAGCTGTGTGTGTCTGGTTTTTAAAAAATTATTATATAAAACCAAAGGATATTTCTGATACCCTCCTGGTTTTATGAATAAAACATTTTAGAACATTAGAAAATTATAACAATGTATCTGTATAATTTCATCTGAATTTACATAATTTTTAATAGGATCACCCTATATTCCTGGTCACTTTTCACTTAATGTAAGCAATATCCCCTCCCCTTAAATTTTTAAAAGATATTATTTTTATAGCTGCGTAATACTTCTCCTAATATCGTGTACATAAATGAACCATTTCCGTCATTGTTGCTTCCTTCTTCCTCCAGCAACCATATCTTGTTTATCTCTAAAAGCAGAGTTCACTTGCAGTCATCTCCAGGCAGCTTCCAAATCTAGAACTATTTGCTAAGCTTCCGCAGCACTTCCACTTATTGTTTTCTCCTAAGACGGCAGGCACTTTACCATATCCTGTCTCCTTCTTTAAATGTGGAGCTTCTCCCAGGCCAAGATGCTGTTCAATCACATCTCAGTCCAGACCCCCATACAGCACTTGGCATATGGTAAATACTCAAGAGACTTTTGAAAAACACTATAAACTTGAATGAGTCACTCACTGCTGCAGATAACTTTAGCTGTCTGTCAAAATCCATCCTCCCCTCTTAGGGCTGGACTGTATCTCCCAGTCTCCCTGTGACCCTGTCATTGACAGTGGAAGAGGAAACAAAACTGACATGCACCACTGCAGACCTGACCCATGATGTTCCCCCACATGCATGTCTCCATGCTCTCCCCATTTCTGCTGATGGATGTAGATGGGAATGAGGTCCTAAGAGACAGAAAAGGCACATGATGAACTCTGGGTTCCTGAGTGAGTACAGTCTCTCCAGCCTGAATACCCACCCAGCACTACCATTATTTGGAATAACTTATAGTAATATGCTGTTGAAATGGTGGGAGTTATCTGGTAATTCAGCATAATCTAATACATCCACAAAAATCTAATCACAGGAATCACACTGGCATCAATCTAGTACACATAAAATAATAAAATTTAATTTGTCCTTGCTAGTTTTACCCTTCATTGTAACCCTGCTATTCTAACCTAGTCATTTTACCTCAGAAACTTTGATCACTCAAGATATTTTTATTCTGGATGTAGAAATACTGAAATCAGAATTGTAACATTATTTTTAAATGTTTGTGGGAAAGTATTTTCCCAATAAAACTCCAATAAGACACTTTACTTCCATGATCCTACTTGAAAATACAGCACAGTATACTAATTGTATTTATTTATGTTTATTTTTAATTTATTAAAAGTGTTTTAATTGGGATCGGTTCTGTTTTAAATATACGTGACAGGATTTCATGTCTATATCACAACTTACTGATAGTCAATACTGCCTTTATAAGATTATTTATTTATTTATTTTAGAGAGAGAGAAACATCAATTTGTTGTTCCACTTATTTACACATTCATTTGTTGATTCTTGTATGTGCCCTGACTGAGGATCGAACCTGCAACCTTTGCATATCAGGCCAATGCTCTAACCAATTGAGCTACTCGTCCAGGGCCAAGATTTCTTTAGTGATCATTATTGTACCTAGTCAGCTCACCTGAGTCAAAGAATATATATCAAAATTTTTCAGTTTCCTTCTTCCACTAATTTTGGAATGTCAATGATACATTATGTCATGTCCAATTTTAGTTGGTATGAGTTATTTTTAGTGGTAATATTCACCATGAGGGTCCAAGTGTCCTTGAGTTCAAAATGCTGGTGTCTACTCACTCTAATTCTTTGACTGACAGATTCAGCTTTGACCTAGCTTTTGGAACATGCTGCTTGCCTTAAAGGCTCCCCCACCTTCCTCTTACACCCACCTTCTTAGGGAACAGAAGAGGATTTCTCAGAGCTACTTACAAAGTACAGGCAGATGAAAGCTACAAAATGGTTCCACTCCTGTTTAGGAATTAAAAGCAGCTGCCCAGCTCAAATATCCTGGTCTGGAACCAAACTTCTGATATCTCTGGGAATGAGGAAACACATCAATGAAAGAGAGTATGTGGTAGGTAGATGAATGCCCAATTCACCTGAAAATTAGCCCACCCCTCATCTTTATTTGATGTTTAGTGTAGAGAAAGAACACTGGCCATCACCACGTGGCTCTCATTCTTTTTTCCCCTGAAAACATAAGATTCAGTTTTACTTGTTCACCAAACTAAAGGCTCTAATTCCTAACCTCTCTTGCAGCTAAGAGTGACCAAATGAATTTCTAGCTCATTAGATGTGAGCATTAGGATTGTACGGTACTCTGAGGAGGCTGCTAAGATGGAGCAGACAGCCATGCGGGCCCTGTAGCCCTGCATCTTTCCTCCTTCCTGCCTCAGAAATGTACACATTAGCTGGTTTCAGGCTGGTGCTCCAGCAGCCATCTTATGCCAAGACACTGCCTTGAGAACGGACACCAGCTAATAAGTGCTGGGGCAGAAAGACAGACAATGGCTTAATGTTATGGTGAGCAATAAAGAGTCAGCACAGACTGTCCACATCCATAGTTCTTTTACATGAGAAATGAAGAAATCCCCCTCTTGTCTGTGCCTGTATTATCCTGAATTTTCTGTCCTGTTTAGGGAAATCCAGCCTTAAGGGAAATACTAGCTTTGCCCTGAATTACCATGTGAACTTGGAAGAGTCACTTCCCATCTCTGGGAAACATCCTCATATCCACCATGGCAGATGCAGGGGTGATGTCGCCCATATAATAATGAAGAACTTGTACTTTCCCCTGGTGCACATCCATGCCATCTTCTAGTAGTTGCAGAGCCTCAGTTTCTCTTTAGAGAACTATCCCTCCTCCCTCAGTCCACAGGGTTAAGTGAAGCTGAAACAATTTCCTGGCTTCTGGCTGCAGCGCAGAGGGCCCAGAGAGCCACTGGAGGCGCTCCTCCCTGTGAGGAAGACGAGAGGGTGCTCCTGGCACCTGCTGCAACACCCCATCCACAGAGCTGGGAGCCAAGGCCCAATCCAGGCTGGGTGCAGGCAAGAGCCAATGGAAGCCCTTAGTGCCCAACATCCAGGATCTATACTGTGAGGTCCTCTGACCCCACATCAAATAAAAGTTCATCCTGTACAGACTCCTGTTTCTGGGGTTTTATTTACTCCACATTCATTCACTCATTTATTCATTCGGCAATTATTCCTTGGTCTTTTCAGTGTCTGAGCACACTCATCAGGTGGCTACAGTCTAGGAAGACTTCCTTGGGGTGGGTTCCCAGGGAATTCTCTTACGGAAATGGAAGTTGTCTGTCTTTGACCACTGAATGGAGTGACAGTTATGTTTGTGGCTATTTATCTCCTTGCTGCTCCAGACTCAGCTTCAGAGCCAGCTTTAAAACCAGCTCCAGCCCCACCTGGTGTGGTTCAGTTGGGTGGAGTATCATCCAGTAAACCAAAAGGTCATGGTTCAATTCCCAGTCAGGGAGCATGCCTAGGTTTTTGGTTCAATCTCCAATCTGAGCACATACAATCCCCGGTCTGGGCACATACAGGAGGCAACCAATCTGTTTCTCTCTCACATCAATGTTTCTCTCTCTCCCTTCCTCTCTCTCAAAAGGAATTTAAAAGAAAAAAAAAAAAAAAAAAAAAAAAAAACCATCAACATAGATGTTTACAACAGCCTTAATTCATAACTGTCAAAATTTGAAAGTAACTTCAGTAGTGAATGGATAAACTGTGCAGTTCACCCCAGATAATGGAATATTATTCAGTGCTAAAAATAAATGCGCTAACCATAAAGACATGGAGGAATCTTAAATGTGTATTACTAAATGAAAGAAGCCAATCTGCAAAGGCTATATACTGTATGATTCCAACCATATGATACTCTGGGAAAGGCAACACTATAGAGACAATAAAGAGTGATAATTATCAGGGGCTGGAGGAGGAATAAACAGGCAGAACAGAGGATTTTTAGGGCAATAACTCTACTCTGTATGATACTATAATGATGGATACATTTCAACATATATTTGCCTAAACCGATAGAATGTACAATACCAAATGAACCCTAAAGTAGGGACAGGTAGAAAAGGGTAAAGGGGGGGATAAATGGTGATGGAAGGAGACTTGACTTTGGGTAGTGAACATACAATACAATATATAGATGATGTATTATAAATTTTTACACTTGAAACCTATATAATTTTATTAACCAGTGTCACCCTAATAAATTCAATTAAAAAATTTTTTTAGAAAGGAGTGAACCCTAAGGCAAACTAGACATTGAGTAATTACAATGCATCAATGCACATTCATCAATTTTAACAACATACCACTCTGTGGGGGGACGTTGATAAGATGGGAGGCTACAGTGATATTATAGGAAATAGCTGTACTTTTCTCTTAACTTTACTTGGACCTAAAAGTACTAATAAAGGGTTTTTAATTTTTTTCCATTTTTATTGAGATATAATTGGCATATATCACTGTGTAAGTTTAAGGTGTACAGCATAATGGTTTGACTTACATAGATTGTGAAATGATTACCACATGTTTTTAGCCTCCATCATCTCACATAGATACAGTAAAGAGAAAGCAAAAATGAAAAAAAATATGTTCCTTGTGATGAGAACTCAGAACTTACTGTCTTGGTAAGTTTCATATACATCATACAGCAATGTAAAGTACAGTCATCATGCTAGTAGATTCCCAGTATTTATTCTCCTTGTAACTGGCACTCTGTACCTTTTGACCACCTTTCTCCATAACCCCCAACCCCCATCATTCCCAAGCATTTCTTTAAGTTGGCCTACCGTAAAGTCGTATTTTCAAAGTCTGAGAAAAGAAGTGTCCTCTAATTTGGAACTCCCTGAAAGATTAGAATGGAGAAAAAAATTATAGAATGAAGAAATTTACATGCTGTTTCTCAAAAATTCTTTTTTTTCTTAAGAGATTAACACTGATTTATTGTTCTACCCATTCATGCATTCATTGTTGATTCTTGCATGTTCCCTGAAAGGGGATAGAACCCACAACCTTGATGTATCCAGACCGTGCTCTAACCAATTGAGCTACCCCGCCAGGACCCAAAATTCCTTGAGGAGGGAATAGGAGCCCAGACAAGGAAGAACTAACTACCACTAAGTTGTTCGGTGTTTGACAAAAACTCATGCAGCAAATTATAATAATAACTCATTTTTGAAACAAGACTGCTCCAGAATTTAAAATGTCATTAAAAAAGGAAAGTCAGTCAAATTAAATAGGACATTCTCAGTGTCCTATGTGGAATCCAACTTTGATTTCACAACACCAAATTACCTCTACACTTCAAAACCATTCTCCCTGAGAACGTTTCGTTTATACTGTGTAATGGGACAGAAATAAACATCATCGTTGTTTACTAAGTGCAGAATACTATCTAAGTCCTACTGCATTTAACTTCTTTTACAAAGACTTACATTTATATATTTTAAGAATAAGCCACCATATAACCTAGAAATTTAAATATCCAACAAAAATTTGAAAAACAAGTGCAAATAGACCTCCCTCGCTGGTGTGACCCAGTGGGTTGGACATCACCCAACAAACCGCAAGGTACATACTGCGGTGATTCCCGGGAGGGCACATGCCTGGGTTTTGGACCAGATCCCCGGTTGGGGGCATGCGAGAGGCAGTAAATTTATGTTTAGATGCTTCTCTAGTACATCAATGGTTCTCTCCCTCGCTCCCTCCCTTCTCTTCTCTCTAAAAATAAATAAATAAAATCTTTTTTTAAAAAGTAGTTCAGATAAATTGCTGTTATCAGAGGACACAAAGAAACGTTATAAAAAAGGTTATATTTTCTTCTCCCACATATTGTTTAATTAATCCTACTATAATTACCACTAATTGTAACTGTTATATAATTAGTTCTAACTGTGGTTTTGTTCAAATAGTATTTATGTAACAGGAAATGACAAAATAATATAGCATTTCAAGTAAACACAAATTTTTCATATTTTTATGTTAAAGGAGTAACTTTATGTGTAATTATCCATTACACGTTGGCTCTTATCCAGCGTGGCTGTGTCCTGTCCTAGCTCTCCAACCCGCCAGCCCCCTGCTCAGGACCCGAAAAGAGGGACCTCCCGGCCCCAGGTGACCAACCTGAGACCCACCCATCACAAGCCCCGCCCTCACAAGTCCCGAATCTTCAGCGCGTTGTGGACCAGTTCCCGGAACGCCCGCACTTCCCCGACGGGCCCGCCTCCGTAACGTACGTGCTTCGCCACTAAGTACCCAGACAGGCCGGTGCCCGTGCAGTCACGGAAGAGGGCCGGCGGCTTCCGGTTCAGGTTGTCTTGGTGGCGCCCAGCCCGCGTTGCCTCGTCTTTTCCGGTCTCAGCTCCGCGTGGCAGGGCCGGCAGCCGTCCCAGCCCTTTCAGATCCTCTGTCATGGCGGCGCCCTGCCGCTCCTTCCGACCAAGCCTGTCATGCCGGCTCCCTGATTAGTCACTTCTGGACCCAGCCTCTTATATTGCCCTGGCTCTTCTTACTCCCGGCTCCCATGGCAGCGCCCAGGGTCCACCGGAAGTAAAACTTTGAATGTAAGGCGGAGCCTCTGCCCGGAAGCAAGCGCGGCGCTGGGAAAGATGGCGGCTGCGGTGGGCAACGCGCTTCCTTGTGGGGCTCGGCCTTGTGGAACCCGGCTTTGTGGGGCTCGGCCCAGCGGGCAGCCCAAGCCCGTGCCACAGCCGCGCACGCTCCTTGGGGCCGGGCCGGCGCTCATAGCGAGCGGCGACGAACTGATCGCCGCCGTCTGGCCATACCGGCGACTGGCGCTGCTGCGGCGCCTCACGGTGCTGCCGTTCGCCGGGCTGCTCTACCCGGCCTGGCTGGGTGCCGCGGCCGCAGGCTGCTGGGGCTGGGGCAGCAGCTGGGCGCAGATCCCCGAGGCCGCCCTCCTAGTGCTTGCCACTATCTGCCTCGCGCACGCGCTCACCGTCCTCTCGGGGCATTGGTCCGTGCACGCTCATTGCGCGCTCACCTGCACCCCGGTAAGTGCGCTGACATGAGCCCGACCCCCACACGGTCGAGTCTCGCGGCGTGTCGCAGCCACGGCGTTCACGTTGATCCCCAGCCCGACCTGGTTGTCCCATCTGCTGGGTCTGGGTCTCCAGCGGCTCCCTATACCTTTTAGCGCTACTGACTTGCTGTGTGACCGTAGCACAGGTTACTTCCTTTGGAATTCCTCCCAGTGTTGTCATTAGATACCATAAGGCAATACCTGCAAAAAGCTTAGCGCAGGGCCCAACACGTGTCGCTGTTTAATAGCTCCCATCCTAGCGAACTGGGTTGTTTCTGTTGGAAACAGTCTTATCTTTCTTGTAGTCTGCCTCCCACCTTGATTTTCAAAGTGTGAGGTTAGGCCTGTCAACTGGGTTTTCCTGTCTGTGAAGCTTGGTTTGAAAACTGAACGTCAGTCCTGCTGTCCAGTGCTCAGAGGCCTCCAGTACGGCGACGAAAGCGAGCTGAAAATGCAGTTAATAGCACCCTGTTAAGAGAGCAAGGAGCTATATGTGCGCGTGTGACTTAAAACTGTTTGGAGTCTGTCTGCAAGATGAGGGTGATCATGGCATGGACTGCCGCCAGGATGTGACCCTTAGCCCCACGATGCAGATGAGTAAGAGCTGCCCTGGGTAACTAGTTGATAGCAGTGATTGTGCCACCCCACCGCTGTCTGGGCCTGCCCCAGATGTCCCTGGCGGGTTTGGAGCGATGGGCATAGAGGTCAGCCTCCAGCCAGCCTACCCTCTGATCCCAGGTGGGTATCTGCTAAAAGAAGGGGGAAATAGCACCGAGGGCTTCAGAAAGATACAGGAGCCCCAGCTTTGACTCCGAATGCAGACTGAATCTGCTTTCTCTTCTTACACCAACAAGCCTTATTCCAGGGGAGGGGCTCAAACATTTACTTTTGGGATTGATAGATTCAAGTCAGTTCAATGAAAGACCCCAGCAAGGGACAGGAAAATGGAAGGAGGCGAGGGAGAGTTTCACACACCTGCAAACTTCTGACTGCCTTTCGGTCTGCAACTTAAAAGTGTCACTTAACATCCTTTCCAGGGACGGAGAGCAAGGAGGAGCTAAGCCGCTGTGGGGTTGGACAGATAGATCTAGGTTTGCATCAGAGATCTCAGACACCAGAACTTCAATTTCCTGGGTTTCAGTTTCCCCTTTTGTAAAGTAAGACCCGTAACACCTACCTCAGGGTACCATTGTAAGAAGAAACATGGCATCTGCAAAGCTCCTGGTACAGGGCTAACCCATGTAGCACTTTGCACTTTTCTTCCATGATGTTACCAGAGAGTTGATATATGTGTGTTTGTCATTATTTTCTGCCTGCTTCCATTGCCCATGAACTCTGCAGGGATGGGGCCTTGCTTTTCATGGTCACTGCTGTGACTCACTCCCTCTCTCCCTCCCTCAGACACACTGGCAGAACAGCGGTGGGGTGGATACAGCTTGTGAGCTTGTGACTGAAGGAGTGCTAATTGAGGCTCATTCGGTTCTTCCACTTCTTAAGTGCTAAGGAAACAGCAGTGAACAAAACAGACGAAACCTATTCATTGCCTTCATGTTGTTCGTGAGGGAGACTTGTACTCAGCAATCAATGCTAAGGAGAGAACAGGGACGGGAATAGGAACATAACGACAGAACTTCACGTGGGGCATCCAGGTGTGGCCTTCTGAGATGTTTAAGCAAAGGCCTGGAAGCTGTGTGACCACGTGTTCCAGAAAGATAGAACAGCACAGGCCAGGCCCCTTAACTTAGCCAGGATGAGCCTCCAGCCTCATAGCTCTTCCTTGATGGAGGACAAAGCAAGAATAGTAACAGGGTTAGGGGAGGAAGCCAGTCATCACTAGACTAGATGAGCTGTGACAGGACTTTGTTCACATGGATCAAGGGTTGCTCCTCATGCTGGGCAATATTCTTCCTACAGTGGGGGTTGAGGAGGGCTCAGCATCATCACTTTGCCTCTCACAGGAGTACAATCCGAGGAAAGCAACCTTCGTGAAGGTGGTCCCAACCCCCAACAATGGCTCCACTGAGCTCGTGGCCCTGCACCGAGATGAGGTAGGGACCACCTGCCAGCTGCCCAGTGTCGTACTTGGGTGAGATTCCCAGGCACTGACATCCCAGGCTGAGGGCATGTCACAGACAAGCCTTCTCCCACAGGGTGAAGATGGGCAGGAAGTGCTTTCTTTCGAATTCCAGAAGATTAAGTATTCCTACGATGCCCAGGAGAAGAAGCGCTTCCTCCCTGTGGCCTTTCCTGTGGGAAACTCATTCTCTTACTACCAGAGCTACAGAGGGTTCCAAGAAGACTCAGAGATCCGCGCAGCTGAGAAGAAGTTTGGGAGTAACAAGTGAGTCCTGACATCCCCTTGTGCCTCCTGCTAACAGGGCTGGACCTCTGCCAGTGGTCACAGGCCTTGCATTCCCAGAGGCCGGTGGCCCATTTCTGTTTCTGTCCCTTCACACTCCTGGGTCAGGGTGCCTGAAAAGTGAGGCACAAGAGTCCGCCTTTTCAACAGAACATGTCAGGTGGAAGTGGTGTCCTTTGAAAAATGTGCTCTAGTCTAGTCTCCCCTGGATTTGCCTGCTGACGGGAACCTCATGAAGGGCTTTCAGCCAGGAGCCCTTCCTGGGGAGCCTGGCCCTTGGCATGAAAGAGTTGGCTATTGATTCTTGTCTTGTTTTTGTAATTCCCTTCTTCATTTTTAATTTTTTCTTTGCCTTGGCCATATAGCTCAGTTGGTTAGTGTCATCCCAGTACACCAAGGTTGCAGTTTGATCCCCAGTCAGTGCACATAAAAGAATCAACCAATGAATGCATAGGAACAACAAATAAATCTCTTCTCTCTCTCCCTCTCTCTCTATCATTTCTTTAAAATCAATAAATTTAAAAAATAATTTTGAAATTATTTAAGAAAAATAATAATAAAAATTTTATTTTAGAGAGGTGAAGGGAAGGAGAAAGGGAGAGAAACATCAATGTGTGGTTGCTCCTCACACACCCAGCCAACAACCCAGGCATGTGTCCTGACTAGGAATCGAACCGGCGACACTTTCGTTCACAGACAAGCGCTCAATCTACTGAGCCACACCAGCCAGGGCTAAATTCTTTCTCTTTTTCTTTTTTTTAATTTTGGATGCTTTTTATTACTTTTTTAAAATTTATTTATTTATTTGTTTATTTGTAGAGAGAGGGGAAAGGAGAAAGGGAGGGAGAGAAACATCACTGTGTAGTTGCCTCTCACTCACTCCCTCAATTGGGGACCTGATGTGCAACCTAGTCATGTGCCCTGACTGGGAATTGAACCAGCGACACTTGGCTCACTAAATTCTTTCTTTAGATCTAGGTTTTTGCTGGTCTCCTCATACATCTATCCTGGCACTTAGAGAATGGTGATGAAAAAGAAGTCAGTGATCAGGATAGCTCTTAATTATATCAGATAGAATGGCAGGTGCTCTGTACACACTTTCTCCTTTAATCTTCTCCGAAACTGCCAGGGGCAACACGTGCCTGGGAGAGGGCAAGGCTGAGCTTCAGAGTCCCTATCCGGACCACTGTTGACAGTCATCCTGATAACCCTCAGAACCTCTAGGGCAGCGGTTCTCAACCTGTGGGTCACGACCCCTTTGGGGGTCAAACGACCCTTTCACAGGGGTTGCCTAAGACCATCGGAAAACACATATATAATTACATATTATTTTTGTGATTTAATCACTACGTTTTAATTATGTTCAATTTGTAACAATGAAAATACATCCTGCATATCAGATATTTACATTACGATTCATGACAGTAGCAAAATTACAGTTATGAAGTAGCAATGAAAATAGTTTTATGGTTGGGCATCACACAACATGAGGAACTGCATTAAAGGGTCGCGGCATTAGGAAGGTTGAGAACCACTGCTCTAGGGGATTCTTTCTGCACTTAATTGTTTATCACAACTATCAATCTAATAGGAAGATGGATAAGAAAACCAGTTCCCCTCTCCTTCCCCCCTCCCCCCCATCATCCTGGCTCCTTTAAAGGCAGAGGACACAATACAGGGTGGAGTTCAGTTTATTGTTATCACTGGTTTTTTCTCCCATCCCCTGTCTGGAGCCCACTACACACAGTACTGCAGAATGTACCCTTGGCCCACCTCCCCCCTTTGTCACATTCCTGAGGCTTTTATTCGGGGAGTTTTTGGAAGATCCTGGCTCCAGACCTCCCTTCTTCAGAGTGAGGTGGGTCTTGGGCTCTGTATGTCAGGCCCCAGAGAATGAGAGGCATCTGGCTGCCTGGCCCCCTCTGTGCACCTTTAGCTTCAAGGGTCCCATTCCAGTCAAAGGTTCCTTCTCCACTCGCTCTGTCTCCCAAGTAGATGATGGGTTCTCATCTCACCAGCCGCCGCTTGGGTGGAGGGCTGCCTGAAGAGCTTATTGTTGTTCAGAAGCTTCATCCAGGTTCTGCAGAGCAGAGGGCTGGGGGCAGTTAGCATGCCTGCCCCAGCGCAGGAGGAGAACCACAGTTGAATGGAGGGACCTGTCTGGAAGCTTGCCGAGGCTTCTCATTTCCTGAGGAAGCCTGCAGTGCCCCCAGGCAGAGGTGTCAGGGTGGGGCCTTGGAGGCCTCCCACCATGAACAAGGCCTGGGATCTGGTTTCTTGCAGGGCCGAGATGGTGGTGCCTGACTTCTCAGAGCTGTTCAAGGAGAGAGCCACGGCACCTTTCTTTGTGTTCCAGGTAAGCTAGCAGCCCTTCTCCCCACCCCATTCTTTGGGACTTTCATAGCCAGAATGACTTGTGTCCAATTCCATACCCAAAAACCTTGTCCTCAGGGGTCAGAGTCCGTGGGTAGAATGGCCCTCGGTGTGCATCCAGCTCTCAGCAGGCACCCTCATTGCGTTCCCGGGGCAGGTGTTCTGCGTGGGGCTCTGGTGCCTGGATGAGTATTGGTACTACAGTGTCTTCACACTCTCCATGCTGGTGGCCTTCGAGGCCTCCCTGGTTCAACAGCAGATGCGCAACATGTCCGAGATCCGGAAGATGGGCAATAAGCCCCACACAATCCAGGTATGGCCAGCAGGGTCCCTGAGGTTTCAGTGGGCCTGACACAGGTGTGATCCCAGAGCTCACCATACACCACCCCACGCAGGTCTACCGAAGCCGCAAGTGGAGGCCCATCGCCAGCGACGAGATTGTGCCTGGGGACATTGTCTCCATTGGTGAGGCCCAGTTCTGCTCTTTCTTGGTGGCAACTCAGCCGTGGCTTCTGCCTCACTCTCAGGCGCTACCCCACAGGTCGCTCACCGCAGGATAACCTGGTGCCATGCGACGTGCTGTTGCTTCGGGGCCGCTGCATCGTGGACGAGGCCATGCTCACGGGGGAGTCGGTGCCACAGATGAAGGTGCGGGGAAGGGGAGTCCTCAGTCCTCCCAGGTATATCACTGACCCATTCTTGGAGGAGCCGTCTGCCAGAGAATGTTGGGATGCTGCCTAGTAGGCTGGAGGAGGCCGTGGGTGCAGCATCTGGACAGAGCTGCTGGGTCTCAGTGCCCTGGACAGATAGAAGCTGGGTGGTGATGAGAAGAGGAAATGAGAGTCCCAAAGCGCTGGGGCACCCTGGTGCCCTGAGAGAAATTGGGAGGGTATGAGTTCTGGGAGACGACAGGTGCAGGGTCACAGGGAGTCACGAATGTGTAAGTGGAGAGAAGCCAGGGTGGGGCCTTTGTCCCTGGTGAGATCCACTGAGCCAGGCAGCAAGCCCTGTGAGGGCTCCTCCAGCCCCAGGGTCTAGCTCTCCAGAGACAGGGCAGAAAAGGAGGCCGCGGTGGGCCCATCAGCTTCCCTGTCCTGCCTAGGAGCCCATCGAAGACCTCAGCCCTGACCGGGTACTGGACCTGCAGGCCGACTCCCGGCTCCACGTCATCTTCGGGGGCACCAAGGTGGTGCAGCACATCCCCCCCCAGAAGGCCACCACAGGCCTGAAGCGTAGGTGCCTTGGGGCTTTCTGGGGGTGTTCTGGCCCCACCTCCTCACCCCCTTCACGTCTGCTTGGCCATGAGGGAGCCCACACAGACATGAATGACACTGGCTCTGCTTGTTTGCACAGCGGTCGACAGCGGGTGTGTGGCTTTCGTCCTGAGGACTGGATTCAACACATCACAGGTGGAGCATCTTACCTGGCTCTGGGGTGGGTGGGCTTCATGGCAGGTGGTAGGCACTTGAGACTGTGGCCTTTTTAGACCCCAGAAAGTCCATCCCACAGGCTCACTCTGACAGCAAATACTGGTCCAGAGGCTGAGTGGAGGCAAGCCCAAAACCAGGCCCACTCTCCCAGGCTGAGGGTCTGATGGGGAATAGATAGCAGACCAGCTGTTACCACCTGTTTTGGGGTCATGAACAGAGTTGAGCCTGCAAACTCATTTAGTCATCAAGGACACTGCCTGGCAGAGCCAGACCTCCTTTCAGGAACACCTGCCCTGTCTCAGCCACTTCCTTCCCCTGCCCCCAGGCCTTGGCCACTGATTTCCATAGCTCTTGGCTGAGTTGCAGCCACCCATGTGGCCAAGTGGTCCCTGGAGCATCTGTATGGTGGACTGCAGGATTCACTGGTGGGCCTGAAGCTGGTGCTCTCTGTCAGCTGAGCGGGGATCTGGTCCTGATGCCCTCAGGTGGGGGAGGCCACCACCCCCCACACCCCAGGAAAGGCCTCTGGCTCCATCCTTCCAGGGCAAGCTGCTGCGCACAATCCTCTTTGGGGTCAAGAGAGTAACTGCCAACAACCTGGAGACCTTCGTCTTCATCCTCTTTCTCCTTGTCTTTGCCATCGCGGCAGCTGCCTACGTGTGGATTGAAGGTAAGTGCCATGTTCCCCCCCAGAATGCTGGGTCCCTGGTCCGTCACCCCAGGTTGGCAGCCCCTGTCTCCACAGGTACCAAGGATCCCAGCCGGAACCGCTATAAGCTGTTTCTGGAATGCACACTGATCCTCACGTCAGTCGTGCCCCCTGAGCTGCCAATCGAGCTATCTCTGGCTGTCAACACCTCCCTCATTGCCCTCGCTAAGCTCTGTGAGTGCCTGGGGCAGGACTGGGGCACCAAAGGGCTGGGGCCTGGCAGGACCCCTGACACTCGCTTCACCTCCCAGATATGTACTGTACGGAGCCGTTCCGGATCCCCTTCGCTGGCAAAGTGGAGGTGTGCTGCTTCGACAAGACAGGGACCTTGACCAGCGACAGCCTGGTGGTGCGTGGCGTAGCTGGGCTCAGGTGAGTGTGGAGGCCTGGACCAAGAGGTGCCCAGCCAGCAGCAGAAGACTTTCTGGGAGTTCAAGGGCCTGACAGCTGCCCAACTGAGCCCCCAAAGTGAGGGCCTAGCAGAGGCCCTACTGTAGGGGTCTGATCCAGAGGGCTCCCTGTGCAGTCTTAGTGACAACTGCGTGGGAGTCACCTTGGACTCTGAGCAGCTGCATGATATCTTGGGGCATTCATGAGAAAAGTAAAGATGTCACAAGTACCAAACGACACCCCGCTGCCCCTGAGGTGACTGGCGCGGAGTATGGGGGCCCATACCTCCTGGCTGGCAATTCCCAGGGGTCCCTCCACCCTGTAACAAGCTGTTCTCCTGTCTTGCAGAGATGGAAAGGAGGTGACACCCGTGTCCAACATCCCCGTAGAAACGCACCGGGCCCTGGCCTCATGTCACTCCCTAATGCAGCTGGACGACGGCACCTTGGTGGGTGACCCCCTGGAAAAGGCCATGCTGACAGCTGTGGACTGGACTCTGACCAAAGGTGGGGGCCGCATCTTGGGCTCAGTGCAGACCGCTCTCACACCCCTGGGCTGGCAAGACAGACCTTTCAGAGACAACTG
Source organism: Furipterus horrens (assembly GCF_987537825.1). Taxonomy (NCBI): domain Eukaryota; kingdom Metazoa; phylum Chordata; class Mammalia; order Chiroptera; family Furipteridae; genus Furipterus; species Furipterus horrens. Next base: position 48,871,156 of record NW_028327180.1, on the reverse strand, counting down.
TGTATCCAGTTCCAGCTGACGGGTGGGCACAGACCCCTCTGACCTGGGACATGCCACACCTTTGGGTGTCCCCTGGGGTTGGGACCCACCCCATCCAAAGCTACAGGGCAAGGTCCTTCAAGCCCTGGTCTCTCAACTCTGACCCCCTGGAGCCAGAAGCCCATAGGCCCCAGGTCTCGGGGGGGTGGGGGGGGTAAGGGCGGGAAGAAGGAGGGACAGGTGGGGGCCTGGCTACTTCTTTGGAGCGAAGGCCCTCAGGACTTGTACTTATTTGTTTCCAGATGAGAAAGTATTCCCCCGAAGTATTAAAACTCAGGGGCTGAAAATTCACCAGCGCTTTCATTTTGCCAGTGCCCTAAAGCGAATGTCCGTGCTCGCCTCCTATGAGAAGCTGGGCTCCACGGACCTCTGCTACATCGCGGCTGTGAAGGGGGCCCCTGAAACCCTACACTCCATGGTGAGCTGAGCCCAACCCTGGGGTTCAGTGGGGAGGTCAACGCGAGGTGGTTGGTGACATCCCCGTGTTCCCTGCAGTTTTCCCAGTGCCCACCCAACTATCACCACATCCACACGGAGATTTCCCGGGAAGGCGCCCGCGTCCTGGCTCTGGGGTACAAGGAACTGGGGCATCTCACCCACCAGCAGGTAAGGATCCAGGCTCCTCACCTGCCAGCCTCCCCACCTCCACCACGTCCACATCACCTTGTATCCTCTCAGTGCCCCTGTGAGCAGGCACGATTTCATCTTCCTCGTCTCTGGCCTCTACTTCTGGAGATTCCAGGTGGCACTCAGTCCTCAGGCCCTTCTCCTCCATGGCACCTCATCCCATCCTGGAGCAGAGGGTTGCCTCCATCCAGCCTCCTATCCCTGCACCCAAGGGTCCTCACTCACCCTCAGGAAACATCAGAAGGCATCTTGGATTAGCGTCTCCAATCTAGTTCTGCCGCTTCCCAGCCCAGCCACCTAGTTACTGCGTGGTTTGGGGACACCCCCAGTTCTCAGTTGCGTCACCACGTGCCATCAGCCCTTCTCCGACCTCCACTGCCAGCTCTCCTTTCTCTGCTTCCACCTTGATCTTCATCTAGGCCGATTCCACCCAGTGGCCAAGAGATCCTTCCAGAACAAATGCCTGATCATGCACCCACTTCTGCTCAGTGCCACCCCTAGCCCTGCCTGCCCTGTTCCCCTGCCTTCATCTGTCTGATGACACTCAGCACTCTGATCCTGTGATTATATTTATTACATGTCTCCCCAGTAGGCAAGCTTCTCAGGAGTGGGCATTTTTGGGTTTCTGGGATGAGGTAGACGGTGAGCACATGCTGGGTGGCTAACAAAGAAGAGTTACTGACAGAAGCCGAGACCCACGGCCTCTGACAATGTGCCATGTCCACATCAGGAAGCAGAAGCATCATTGGTGGCAGGGACCACCCAGCCATTGCCCAACCCGTGTGCCACAAGGGAGGACAAGCCCTGCTCTGACCTCCCCACCCAGCAATTGTTGGAGCTTGGGAAATTGGGGAGAGATGGGTCATGAGTGTGAGAGCTCCCCGTGTTTGTCCACAGGCCCGGGAGGTCAAGCGGGAAGCCTTGGAGTGCAACCTTAGGTTTGTCGGCTTCATCGTGGTTTCCTGCCCGCTCAAGGCTGATTCCAAGGCTGTGATCCGGGAGATCCAGAATGCCTCCCACCGGGTATGGCTGCTGGACCCTTCCACACCAGGCCCCTCAGGCAGGTGGGTGGGTGGGTATCGGATACTTGCAGACAGGAAGATGTGATAGTAGAGGACACTTCCACTCTCAGTGGAGCAAGAGGAGGCTGAGACTGGGTAGGGGGTGTAGCAGCAATACCCAGACAGGTCACATCTGTCTCAGTGTCTGTAGTCTCCAACCTGGTGGCTTGTGTTGTCTAGTTTGGGACTCAGGATGCAGTTTAGAGTGTGGGGAGTAAGTGAGCAGTCTCAGAAAGTGGCAGCATGATCGATCCCCACCTGGCACTCAGCAGGCCTCTCCATCTCTAACCTGGGAGGCTGGAGCCTGTGGTCACCACCGCCCCACACCACCTTCTGGGCAGCTAATAATCCAAGAAGGGCCACACCAAAGGCTGATTCATAGTCTACACTGTAATGAAAAGGTACAGATGTTCTCAGAAAGACACACGTATATATGTTGTTTTTATAAAGCATCCCCAGGTGGGAGCAGATGTGGCCTTGGATGCCCAGTCCCCATCAGGAGGGCTAGGACCTCCCTCTGTGGCCTCCTTTAGAGGGCACTCAGCCACCAGGTCTCCAGGCTGGAGTTCTGCCCCACCTGAGCCTCCGTCCCTCTCCGTAGGTGGTCATGATCACAGGTGACAACCCGCTCACTGCCTGCCATGTGGCCCAGGAACTGCACTTCATTGAAAAGGCACATACACTGATCCTGCAGCCTCCCATGGAGAAAGGTGAGACCCTGAGGGGCTGGGGGGGCTGTGAATCCAAGAGCAGCTCCTGTCCTGGTGGCCCTCCTGCATGCCAGGCCTGAGTAAACATGCCCAGTGTCATTAAGTACCCATGATGGTGGCAGCAGTGTGACACGGGCCTGTGGATCAGAGCCCTGCTCCTTGGGCCATCTGGCCAAAGACTTCCGTACTCATATGTCTGGTAGCATGCAGGCAGTGACTGGCTCTGGATCAGTGATGACTCAGAATCTCAAGGCAGTTGGTCTTACGCCACCCCACATTTCATGTTGTCACATCTACCTTGGACCTGATAGGCTGCCTGTGCACAATAAGGATGCCCCTTCCAAGCTCAGGGACTGCTGGTGCTAGTGCTGGTGCTCAACATGACCAGGCCCTGGGCAGAGGGCTTGGCGTATGTTACCACATTGTCCCTTCACCCTGCACAAGAGGGATTGCCCCACCCCCACCCCCCACCCCCACCCCCGTGCTATGTAGGAGGCAGCCATCCAGGTCAGCTGTTGGCACCTAACTTTATAGACAAGGAACTAGAGAGAGGTGAACCGACCCACTCAGGTCACTTGGTGTCACTGTGAATAAGCATTTGAACCTGGATGGCCTGACTGCAGCCATGGACCACTCCTAAGAAACAAAACACCAGTTGCTCAGTTGGCTGCAAGTAGTACTCCAGAGTCAGACAACCGAGGAACAGATCCAGCCCCAGCACTTTCTGGCTGGCGGGGTGGGGTCTGTCAGATGCCAAAGGATGGTGCTCAGTGCAGGACCTGGCTGGGGGGCAACATGCACCAGGGGTGTCACAGGGCTGCAGGCCAGGGGAGGGTGTCGGTAAGGTCCAGCCACAGTGGCTTCTGGAATCTCCTGGCCTTTCCCCCAGTTTGCACTGCTGGTCCCAGAGCTCCGTCCAGCTCCAGGCAATGGACTCTTGAGAGGGCAGGGATTGTGGGCAGGTGGCCCAGAGAAGGGGCTATCGGGGCTGTTGATTGGCAACAAAAGGGCAACAATGAAAGCCAGTGGAGGTTAGTTTCCTGCCCAGCCGAGACAGCCCAGGATGAGTCATCCAGTGCCAAGAGGACCAGGGGCTGAGCCATCTGGAAAGAGGAAGCGGACAGCAAGTGTCTGGCCAGAGGAAGTGACTTGAGGTTTCCCAGCCCTTAGAGAGCTGGGTTTCAGGAAGGCCACAAGGGTGGAGCTAATTAAGTTACAAGCTTGGGATGTGCCTGGGTTTGGATTTGGCCCCTTCACATGGTCTTAGGCCCTGGGTTACCCACCTGTATTAGAGGGTGCTGAACAACCTGTGTCGGGCGCATGTAGGTGTTGATGAGGCTTGGCAGAAGTAAGAATGGGTGGGGGGTTAGGATGGCACTCCAGAGAGGAGAGACTGGGACTAGGCATATGGAGTCTGCATGAGGGGTCTGCTTTGTGTCTGAGCCCCATCCCTGACCCTGGGCACTGGCCCTGCAGGTCGACCCTGCAAGTGGTGCTCCATCGACGGCAGCGTTGTGCTGCCCCTGGCCCAAGGCTCCCCGAAGGCACTGGCCCTGGAGCATGCCCTGTGCCTCACAGGCGATGGCTTGGCCCACCTGCAGGCTGAGGACCCTGAGCAGCTGCTGCGCCTTATCCCCCACGTGCAGGTGTTTGCCCGTGTGGCCCCCAAACAGAAGGTGAGTGCAGGGATGACGGACAGGCAGGGCTCTAAGGCAGCACACAGCCCTCACTTGGTCCTTTGCCCACACAGGAGTTTGTTATCACCAGCCTGAAGGAGCTGGGCTACGTGACCCTCATGTGTGGGGACGGCACCAATGACGTGGGCGCCCTGAAGCATGCAGATGTGGGTGAGCACTGCGGGCAGGGGCTGTTTCTTCCTTCGCTGTTCTGCCAGCGAGGGTTCAGCATAACAAACCTCCCCAAGCATGAGGCAGTGAGAGGCTAGGGCGGGCCTGACAGAATCAGGGATCCAAGTGTCTACAAGGGCAAGAAGGACACAGGTGTCTAAGGAACTGTGTGGCTAGGGCCACCAGGGCCATTGGGAAAGTTTGGGGAGCCAGGAAGCCCTGCAGGGCAAATGCAACATGGGTTTACTGAGGCCCCCTGGGCACCGTGTGGGCACAGAGTCCAGGGAGAAGTGGGACAAGTGGAAAAGACCACCAACTGGAGCTCAAGCATTTGCCAGCTGTTCAACAGCCTCAAATCTATTGACAGAGCACATTTCTGCTTTACTCGCCAACTATAGCATTCACCAAGAATTATTTACCTCTTAGAATGATAGTCCTTGGCAATAAACTTCTTTGGAATTCAGTGAGTCTTGACCCATTTAGTGTTGTGTGCTTTGGGGACTTTTGTGTTTAATTTTAAGTAGTTTGTAGAAAGTAAGATAAGTGCTCTCTGAGGTACTCCTTGAGGAGGTGGAGGTCCAGTGAAATGGAGATGTTTGGCTCCAAAGCCTGTGGCTCCATCTTGGCATTGATAGACACCCAGCTCTGGCCCAGGGCCAGTGGGTTCCCCTGGACCCTAATACACACATCTCCCCACCACCCAGGTGTGGCACTCTTGGCCAATGCCCCAGAGCGGGTTGTTGAGCGGAGGCGGCGACCCCGTGACAGCCCCGTCCTGAGCAACAGCGGTGTCAGGGTCACCTCCAGGGCAGCCAAGCAGAGGTTGGGGCTCCCAGCCCCAGAGGAGCAACCCACCTCTCAGAGGGTGAGTCTTGGGAGGGGTCGCCAGCACCCCCTTGTGGCCAGGTCTCACCCACTGCCACCCGCCCCACAGGACCGCCTGAGCCAGGTGCTGCGAGACCTCGAGGATGAGAGCACGCCCATTGTGAAGCTGGGGGACGCCAGCATCGCGGCGCCCTTCACCTCCAAGCTCTCTTCTATTCAGTGCAGTGAGTCCCGCCACCTGCTTTGTCCCCCTGCTGACCCTGCATGGCACCTGTGCCCACACCTGCCTCCCCCCTCCCCCACAGTCTGCCACGTGATCAAGCAGGGCCGATGCACACTTGTGACCACACTGCAGATGTTCAAGATCCTAGCACTCAATGCCCTCATCCTGGCCTACAGTCAGAGTGTCCTCTACCTGGAGGGCGTCAAGTTCAGTGATTTCCAGGCTACACTGCAGGGGCTGCTGCTGGCCGGCTGCTTCCTCTTCATCTCCCGCTCCAAGGTGGGCTGGGACCCCAGGCAAAACAATGGCTCCTGCCCCACCTGAGGGCACCCTCTGCCTCTGAACCATAGCACCAACCCTGGAGGTGCTGAGAGGTTTCTGGATTCGTGGCAAGGGACACTTGGGCCAGGCAGGACAGGCTGTTAGAGGTGCTGCCAGATGTCATCTTTTTCTTCCTCACAGCAGCCCTCCAGGTGGGAGCTGTTGTCCCCATGTTACAGATGGGGGTGCAGGGGGGAGCCCACTGAGGCTGTTCCAAGTAGCACAGCTCAGTCCCCAGAACTGTCCACGGGCAAACAGAGCTCTAGATGCTGGTGCCACCCCATGGGCCCAGGATGTGGTGACTGCTCTCTGTCCTGGGCCTACAGGAAACGTGGGTGGGTGGCCCAGGGCACTCTGGACTTTGACACTCGCCCATCCCCTCACAACCCCCATTGCCCACCACTGCAGCCCCTCAAGACCCTGTCTCGAGAGCGGCCCCTGCCCAACATCTTCAACCTGTACACCATCCTCACGGTCCTGCTCCAGTTCTGTGTGCACTTTCTAAGTCTTGTCTACCTATACAGCGAGGCCCAGGCCCAGAGCCCCGAAAAGTAAGTGCCAATTTAGCAGCAGGTGCACGGGGCACCCAGAGGAATTGGCATCCCTGTGACGGGAGGTGGGAGGAGGGTGCAGGTGCAGAAGTTAGCCTGGGGCAGCCAGGGTCAGGCAGAGCCCTGGCTGCGTGCAGGGGCAGTGGGAAAGGCCCTGACCCCTGTGCAACCCGCAGGCAGGAACAGTTTGTGGACCTGTACAAGGAATTTGAGCCGAGCCTAGTCAACAGCACTGTATACATCATGGCCATGGCCATGCAGATGGCCACCTTTGCCATTAACTACAAGGTGAGGTCCAGCCCTGGCCAGGACATGCCCACCCAGCCCCCAAGATACACAACTGTTCATCTCTCTGTCCCCGAAGGGCCCACCCTTCATGGAGAGCCTGTCTGAAAACAAGCCTCTGGTGTGGAGCCTGGCTGTGTCCTTCCTAGCCATTGTGGGCCTGCTCCTTGGCTCCTCACCTGACTTCAACAGCCAGTTTGGCCTTGTGGACATCCCTGTGGAGGTGAGTATCCCTGTGGAGGTGGCCCCAGGGCTTGACCTGGGCCTATCTGCAGGCACACAGCTCATCATCGCTCTCTGCCCTGCAGTTCAAGCTGGTCATTGCCCAGGTCCTGATCCTTGACTTCTGCCTGGCACTCCTGGCCGACCGTGTCCTGCAGTTCTTTCTGGGGACCCCAAAGCTGAAAGTGCCTTCCTGAGGCAGCAGTGCCAGCACCCACTGCCCACCTTGCTACCACCAGGGGCCCAATGTGGGCCCTAGAAGGGAACACTGCCCCCATGGCAAGGCTGGCACACCCTTGCCCACCAAGACTGAGCTGGGACCCCACACACATCCCAAGGCCATCCACAGGCCTGACTGGCAGAACCAGCCCCCAGCCAACACCTTTGGTAAATAAAGCAGCATCCACAATTTTAAGAAGTCCTGTCTCCATGTCTCTGTATCACACAAGGTGTCGCTGGCAGGCTGGGTGTGCACCAAGGGAGATGCTGTTACCCTCCTAGAGGGCCGTGTGAGGTTGTTAATGACACCCCCTGCAACAGTCAGTGCTTGGGTAGGCTGAGCTTCCTGCACAGAAAGCTCTGCATACTCTTGCTTTAAGAAGCACCCCCATATTTCTATGGTCTCTCAGCTTTGTATTTTGATACCTCAGGCACTGGAGAGAGTCTTAGGATCTATTGCATTTTTCCCTTTTTAGTAGTATGCAAAATAACAGCATGCCTCCACCCCCGCCACTGCCTGTGTGTCTTAGATGTAAGGAAGTTCAGTATTAGAATACTGACTCAGGTTGGGGTTCTTGGTCAGTCACAGTCAGACTTTGACCCAGTACAGCCTGGCTCTGCCCTCATACTAACACTTTTTTTTTTTTTTTTTTTTTTTTTAAATTCTCACCTGTGGGTATGTTTTCATTGATATAGAGAGAGAGGAAGGGAGGGGAGAGAGAGAAGCAGTGATTGGTTGCCTCCCATCTGCACCCCGATTAGGGCTCAGACTCGGCCTACGTATGTGCTGTGACCTGGGGTCGAACCCATAACCTTTTGGTGTACTGGACAATGCTCCAACCAACTGAGAGCCACCTGGCCAGGGCAACACTCCTTTCAAAGAGCGCTTACTCACTGCAACTCAGGAATGTCAGAGTAGGCATGCCACAGGAGAACTGAGAGTAGTAGCCAGTTGGCAACACACCTCAGCACTGAAAATCTTCAGGAAGCAAAGTTACAAACGTGAGGTCTTCATTTACAGCCAGAACTTCTACTGAGTGAAGAATGTGGGTGCATTTGTGTAAATGACAAGCTTCATGTGATGACCACGGGCGAGGTGACTTAGGCCTAGACTTCTGGGCAGCCTCCCCTCCCCACTAGTGCTCATTAGGGGACTAGATATTCCTGCCCTGCCCTGCCTGCCCCATTGGCGGTCCTCAGCTTCCACAATCAGCAAAGTGCTGCTGCAGTCCCAGGGAGCCCCTGGGAAGGGGCTGGGACCAGCTATGGATGCCTGTGATTATCAGGTGAGCACTGACTGGCTAAGGTCTCCAGAGAGCAGTGGCCTAAGACCCCAGCCTGCAGAGGGATGCCAGTCCCTGGGACAACTTGAGGCGACTCAGTTGGGAGAACTCTGGAATTGGGTTTGCCAAGGATGCTTCTTCGGGGGCTCAAGGCAGGGGCCCTGTGCCACCCTCCCCCATGACTAAGAGGCTCTAGGGGCGCTTCTGGCTAACAATAATGGGGCCTCATCTAGCTTTGAGGGTCACTAGGAGTTCCCCAGGCCAGGGGTCTTCAGCCACAAAGCATTAGGGTGCTTTGGGTTCATCTGTAATTGGTCAGGAGTGCAGCCCTCCACAAGGGGCTCCATGTCTCTTGCCAGGATGGGATGCGTTCAGGGATCCAAGAGACCCCTGAGCAGGGCTGTCACTGGGTGTTCAGTTGGGTCAGAAACAGGAACTCTGGGGTCACTCCTGAGAGAGGGTGCTGGGGCTTTGGGGCCACGCAAAGACGCAAAGATCTGGGGAGGGAGAGCCCTGGCCAGGGTGCAGTCCTGGAGTGTTCAGGTCTGGGACATTTCAGGCTGGGGTGATGGCCCAGGAGACTCGGCTCTACAGCATCTCTGCTCACCCTCGGGCAGGGGGCGTGGCCTGAAGCAAGGGCGTGTTTTCAGTGATAAACTCGGGGCGTGGTCAGCCATGGGGCGGAGCGACAGGAAAAGGAGTGGCTGCTCTGGGAGGAAATCTGAGCTAGGCCCCACTGGCCGGCGCACGATCCCATCCCAGTCCCTGTCCCCACCGAGCCATTCCTGGGCCATGGACGCTGCAGAGCCGGGTAGGCGGTCCGGGATATGGGATCCAAGAGGGGCATCCCTAGCCATACCCCGCTTCCTAAATTGAAGGGCCGTGGTTGTCCCTCTCTGTCCGTAGAGCAGGGAGAGGAGTTCCTGACTGGGGAGGACGCGGGGATCCTCCATTGTGGGAACTCCCAAGCCGAGAGGGGCCCGGGACACCAGTCTCAGACCACCTGCCCCTTTGGAGTCTTCACCCCGGATCACTGGGGGAAGGGGCCCAGGAAGGGGAAGTGGCTGCTTCTGCTTCTGTTATTTGTGATGGGGGCAGGGTGTCACCACCTCTGATGGAGCGAGGAGAAGGCGGCAACGCAGCAGCAGGATCCCCACCCCGCTGCTTTATAGCCCAGGGAGGGGCAATGCTGATCTGGGCCCCCTAGAAGAGGGCTGTGGCAGAAATGCAGCAAGGTTCCATTTACATTTGGGCTGTCTTTTCTGTCTCTGCCGTGCAAGTTGAGTGCCAGTCTTTATGTCTCTCGCAGTTCCAGTCTGCCAGTGTTTCTGCCACAGCCTTGTGTCCGTCTATCCCACATGTATTTTCATCTGTCTGACCTGCGAACCATGTGGTTCCATTGTCAAGTTGGCTCTCTCCCCTGGGGACAGTGTGACTGCATCTATTTTGTCTCTTTGCTTCTGAGCCCGTGCATTTGTGGTTGTCTCTTCTCTCTGTGTTGGGTTGTGCCTGAGTCAGCCCCACCTACCAAAGCCCATGCTCTCTCCATCCCAGCTCAGACACCCACTCCATCCCACACTCCCCATGGAACCAGAGCCTTTTCTCTGTCTCTCTCCTCTTTCTCTCTGCCTTCCCACTCTCCAAACAACCAGCCAAGGTCCTGTGGAGGCTTTGGTGTACCCACGTGTGACATTCCCCCACCCCCAGGGCTACCCCCAGTTCCTGAGAGCAGGAAGAGATACAGTGACATCTTCCGGAGCCTAGACAACCTTGAGATCTCACTGGGGAACGTGTGAGTCTGAGACTGGGCCCCCCCAAAATCCTGCCAGGATCTGCAAAACCTGAATATCCCAAAATCCACTAGAAATCTCCATAGTGGTCCTAGAACCCCCACATGTCCTCCTTATGATCCCTGAAAACATATGAGATCCCTATAATCCCACTCTCTGAACCCCAAAGTTACCTATAATCCATCAAATTCTGTCTCAAGTCCAATAAAAAAGTTCACCTTGTTCTCCCCCAAAACCCCATCCCTTAGACCTCCCAGATACAAGAGATGTCACTGAGGTGATACCCAGGACCACCTGCCAAACTGCCCTGGGTTCCTCAGCACCCCTAGGTGAGACAGACTGGGTGGAGGGTGGTATCCTGACACCCTTACCTCCCAGGACCCTTGAGACACTGGCTGGAGACCCTGCCCTTTCAGGAGACCCAGAGCCTGACAAGACCCCCACAGACACTGTGGTGAGAGGCAGAACCAAGGGGTCAGGGTGGAGGTGGCCTCCAAGAGGAGGGGCTTTAAGGAGGTGGGCCACTGCCCTGCTTGCTCCTTAACCTGTCTCCCTCCCCCTCAGACCAGTGAAATCCGCCATTGGAGTGGCCCCTCCCCGGAGGGTCCTGCAACCCTTACAGGTAAGTGTCTTTGAGGCCCGGGTGTGGGGTCAGAAAGAAGCCCTTCCCTTAGCAAGTCATCACCTACTGCCTGTCCTGTGCTCCTGGGACCCTGCAGTACACACAGCAGAGCCCCCACCTTCAGGGAGCCACCAGTCTGGGTGGAAAATCAGTGCAAAATTGCAAGTCATTGTAAAAGGGTATTTTGGGGAGTCTTAAGGTGTAGAATAAGGGTCACTGGTCTGGTCTATGGGCTCAAGTGAGGCCAGGGTTCCATGCGAGTTTAGGATTAAGAGGTCAGAGCTCTGCCCATCTGCCCCAGGGGAGGAACTGGACTTGCGGCTCACTCGGACCAAGGGTGGTGTAGACGCAGCCCTGGAATACGCCAAGACTTGGAGCCGCTATGCCAAGGAGCTGCTGTCCTGGACCGAGAAGAGAGCCAGCCTTGGTGAGGGTCCCTTCCACTGGGCCCCAGGATCCAGGCAGCATCCACTCTCTGCCTAGCTCAGACCCCTGCTGTCTCCCCCCAGAGCTGGAGTTTGCCAAAAGCATTATGAAGATTGCCGAGGCTGGCAAGGTGTCAATCCACCAGCAGGTAACCATGACCGGACCCCCAACCCCCAAAGCCCAAGCCCCCAAGAACCCCAGCCCAACCCCCCCTAGACCCTCAGCATCCTCCAACACCCCCACCCCAGAGCCACATGCCGCTGCAGTACATCTACACCCTGTTTCTGGAGCACGACCTAAGCCTGGGTGCCCTGGCCATGGAGACGTTGGCTCAGCAGAAAAGAGACTACTACCAGGTAAGGCGGCCGTGCTGTCCGCGCCTCGTTTCGTTCACAACTGCCCAGCAGGAAGGCACTGTTACCATCAGTGCCATTTTGCTGATGAGGAAGCTGAGGTCCATGGATGCTGAGGAACTTGCCCAAGGTTGCCCAGCAGAGATTCAAACCAGCCTTCCTGTGCAATTGCAAAACTGTGCTTCTGTTTGGTGGTGGGGTGCAGGGCGAGGTACTGAGTGTTCCCAGGAAGTCTTGCCATCTCTGGGTTGAGGAAGAAAGGATGAAGTGACCACTAAGTCTCTGTTGGGACAGGGAGTTGGTCTGGGTGAGCAGGTCTGGGTGAGAAAACCTTGCAGGAGAGACCCAGAAAAGGGTCCAGAGGATGAAAGACACACAGCCCCAGGGAATGGAAGGACCAGGTGGCCCTGAGACCACATTTCCATATCCCGTCATTGCCAGCCCCTGGCCGCCAAAAGGACTGAGATTGAGAAGTGGAGAAAGGAGTTCAAGGAGCAGTGGATGAAAGAACAGAAGCGGATGGTAAGGCCCAGGGTGTGAGGGCAAGCTAAGGGAGGAGAGGAAGGAGCGCCGACGTGCTCCTGCCCTGCCCCCAGAACGAGGCTGCGCAGGCACTGCGGAGGGCCCAGCTCCAGTACACGCAGCGTAGCGAGGACCTGCGGGTGCGCTCCCAGGCATCCCCGGAGGATCCACCCCCCCAAGCCTCGCTGGGGAGCAGCAAGCAGCAAGAGCGGAGGCGCCGTTCTCGAGAAGAGGCCCAGGCCAAGGTGGAGACCCTGCCCCTTGTCCCTCCAGCACTTTGGTGCCTCCCACACCATGCTCTCTCCCACATGCGCCTCGGCCTTGGTTTCTCCAGGCACAGGAGGCAGAGGTGCTATACCAGGCCTGCATCCGTGAGGCCATCTCGAGGCAGCAGGACTTGGAGGCCACCAAGCAGCGGATAGTGTCGCACATTCGCAAGCTGGTGCTGCAGGGGGATGAAGTGATGAGGAGGGTGAGACCCTTGCCTCCAGCTGAGCGCCCCTCCCCCCCTGCCTTCCCTAAACTGCCTCAGGACACGGGGACTCCTGGACTGCTCCATCTCCATAGACAGCTAGTTCCTACCCCCAGACCCTGACTGCTCCTCTGCCTAGGCCCCACTCCCGTGAGGTCCTGCCCCCAGGTAACCCTGCCTAGCTCTGACCAACCTCCCCCACAGCCAACTGCCCTCATCCCTAAGCTGCCTCCCACTGCCCCACCGACCCCACCCCCAAACCCTGCCTGTGCTGTATTTCTAAGGGTCAGCACCCCACCTCCATTCTTGGTCTCTGCTGGGCAGGTGACCCTGAGACTGTTCGGGCTGCGGGGCGCCCAAGCAGAGCGTGGTCCCCGCGCCTTTGCCGCCCTGGCCGAGTGCTGTGCGCCCTTCGAGCCAGGCCAGCGCTACCAGGAATTTGTGCAGGCACTGCAGCCGGAGGTCCCGCCGCCCCCACCACCTGCCTTCTCTTTCCCGGAGTTCATGCCTACCCCGCACAGGTGGGTCCCTGGGAGCAGAGTCAGAAAGAAGTCCCAGAGATGGTGCCAGCTGTTGGCGTCACGGGGCTGAGAACTTGGGTCAGAGAACCCACAGCCTCAGTACTTGGATTCAGTACCCAAGGTTCTCACTTGAGAGCGGGGTTGTCCCAGTCCTGGGAGGGTCAGGACTTGAAGGTTCCTGCTGGCCACAGTGCCTGTGCACATCAAGGCTTGCAGACCCGGGTACTTGAAGCTGGATCCAAGATGCAGTGCTGGGTGCGGTCACCCTTGGCCAGAGTCCTGGTTCTCAAAGCCCTCAAACCTGTCTTCTCAGCTCCCCTCTGGATGCAAGAAAAAAGCTCTCTGGCCCCCCACCTCCACAGCTGGGTGAGAGTGCAGCTGAGCCAGGCCCTTCAGAGGACGCAGGCACGGGCTGGCAGGGTGAGTGCAGAGAGGAACGGGAAGGAGTGGTGCTGGGCAACAGTCATCCTAATAATTGACCTGTCCCCTCCTAGGGACTCCAGGCCCCACTCCAAGCAGCGATGTGGACAGTGTGGGCGGTGGCAGCGAGTCTCGATCCTTGGACTCTCCCACTTCCAGCCCAGGTGGGGCCAGGACCTGACCCTACCTCTGACCATCCTCTAGTCCTGGCCAAGCTCTGACTTTCAATCTCTAACCTATCCTTTGGTCTCCAGTCTACCCACACTCCTGTCCTATTTCTTCAGCCTTTGACCTGTCTGACCCCTCTCCTGACCTCTGACCCTTTCTACAAGGACATGTGTGGGTGGTTCTGAAAGGCCTGAAAACCAGGAAGGTCTCCTTAGCCTTGGAACCTCCCCATGACCCCTATGACCCTAACTTCTGTGACCCTCTGACTCCAGGTTCTGGCACAAGGCGGCTGGTGAAAGTCTCATCTATAGGCACTGAATCCTCAGATGACTTTGAGGAGCGAGACCCTGGTGAGGCTGGAAGCAGGTGGGGCAGGGCGTGGGGGGTGGGGAGAGGTGGTGGACCAGGCCCCCCTGACCCTATTTTACCACAGACCTAGGAGATGGTCTCGAGAACGGGTCAGGCAGCCCCTTCAGGAAGTGGACTCTGTCCAGCGCAGCCCAGACCCACCGGCTGCGGCGCCTGAGGGGCCCAGCCAAGTGCCGAGAGTGTGAGGCCTTCATGGTCAGCGGGACAGAATGTGAGGAGGTGTGGTCCGGGCCAATGACCCAATGCCCTCTGCTGACCCTCAGTGACCTCCCTGACCCCTGGCACCTCCATGACCTTCCCGCCCCTGGGACCAGGCCCTGATCTGATGACTCCCCATGAGCTTCCCATTCCCTAAGGATCCTTACAACCTTCACTTCTCCTGCTGACCCCCAATGACCTCCCTGACTCTGTGACCTTCCCCCCAGTGCTTTCTGGCCTGCCACAAGCGCTGCCTTGAGACTCTGCTGATCTTCTGTGGACACAGGCGGCTCCCAGCCCGGACACCACTCTTTGGGGTCGACTTTCTGCAGCTGCCCAGGGACTTTCCAGAGGAGGTGCCCTTTGTAGTCACCAGGTGTACGGCCGAGATAGAACAGCGCGCCCTGGGTGTGCAGGTGCTGCCTTGACCCTTGATCCTTGACATTCGACCATCCCCAGCAATTGCCTGACCCTCTCCGTGGCTGGGTAACTACCCAGGTGTTTATTTCCCACCCTACTCTGCAGGGCATTTATCGGGTCAGCGGGTCCCGGGTTCGGGTGGAACGGCTATGCCAGGCTTTTGAGAACGGGCGAGCACTGGTGGACCTGTCAGGGAACTCACCTCATGATGTCTCAAGTGTCCTCAAGCGGTTCCTCCAGGAGGTGGGTGCTCAGGGGGCTGGGGCAGGGGCTGGGCAGGCTCAGGCTAAGGACCCTCTGCGGCCTACCCTCACTCATATTCCCTCTGCCATTCCACCCCCAGCTCACTGACCCCGTGGTCCCTTTCCACTTCTATGATGCCTTCATCTCTCTGGCTAAGACCCTGCATGCAAACCCTGGGTACGACCCTGGGACCCCCAACCCCAGCCCTGAGGTTATTCGCTTGCTGAAGACCCTCTTGGTGCAGCTGCCTGACTCTAACTACAACACCCTGCGGCACTTCGTGGCTCATCTGTTCAGGTGTGCACTGTCCCTGACCTTGAAATGGACTTCTGACCTGAGGCATGGATCTGTGACCCCTTCCCTGGACATGTCACTACTGACCCCGGCACTGACCTTTGACCTTTGCCTGTGTTTTCTGAGCTCTGAATCTTAATATATGACTCCCGACTTTGGGTACCTATTCCCGACCCCCATTGCTGAGCATGTAGCTGCTGGTCTCAATGACGAGGACCACTTACCCATGACTTGGGCAAATTGACACCAGTCTGGCCCTCAGGTCCTACCTGAAGAGTGATAACTGTGCAGTCTGTGCCCTTACCCTTCTCCTCACCCCATCCCCAGGGTGGCCGCACAGTCTGAGGAAAACAAGATGTCTGCCAACAACTTGGGCATTGTGTTTGGGCCAACGCTGCTGCGGCCACCAGACTGTCCAGGGGCAGCCAGCACTGGTCCTGTTACCTGTCTTCTGGACTCCGGGCACCAGGCCCAGCTTGTCGAGTTCCTCATCATGAACTATGAGCATATCTTTGGGATGGATGAACTCCCTCTGGCCACTGAGCCCCCACCTCAAGACCCCAGCCCAGTCCCTGGGCCCCTCACAACCAGCCCTGAGCCACCACTCCCATACCTTGCCCCAGATCCCCTGCCCCCAGCCCTACCCTCAGACCTGGGCCCAGACCCTGAGCCCTACAGTGCCCTGGAGAAGCATCCCGAGTCCGCGCCCTCCGAGGTAGGAACCTGCTGGGCCTACAGGCGTGGGGAGGATCTTCTTTCCATTTGATCTTCACACTCACTCTCTTTCCTCTTCCTTACTTTCGCTTTAAATTTTCCTTTCATCCCTTTATGTACCCTGTGCTCATTCTAGAAAGGAAAGTGAGGAATGGAGTGGGTGGAGGATAATAATGGAGTAACAACAGGATACAGCCCTGCAGAGGTACTAACATGGATGATCATTCGTTCCTTCAACAGAATATATGTTGAATACCTACTTTGTGCCAAGCATTGTTCTAGGCATTACATATACATCAGTGAGCAGAATATTCAAAGACCCCATTCTCTTGGTGCCTACATTCTCATGGGAAAGAAACCATTAATAAACAAGAAATATGATGCATAGTTAGTTATATAGGGTGTTATATGATGACAAGTATTATGGAGAAAAGAAAAGGTAGCATAAGGTAAGGGATATCAGGGACACCAAGACAAGAGGTGATGGACAGTTTGTAGCAGTAAGTAGGATGCTGTGGACAGATCTCACAGAGAAGATGGATTTGAGCAAAAACCAGGAGGATGTGAAGGAGAAATAAGCCAGGTGGAGATCAGGGGGAGTGTTCCAGGCAAAGGGAATAGCCAGTACAAAGGCCCTGAGGTGGGAGCATGCCTGATGTGTTCAAGGCACAACTTCATGTTGTAATGAATGAGGAGAAGGTAGTCAGAAGTGAGGAGGCCAAAGAGGGGTCTGTGGGCCACCACCTACTATGCATGGGCACTTTATAGGCTTCCTGTCATTCTCACTACAGCCCTGAGTAGCAGATACTGTTAGTGAAAACCATTGACAGATGAGACTCCTAGGGAGGTTTCCCTGTCCCTCAGATTCTGCTACACCTGCCATTTCTGAGTACACAGACCTCCTCCATAGCAACCCTGAGCTGGGAAAGGTGCTGCTGATGTGCTGTGGGACTCCGAGAACTGGAATAGCTCAGAAAGTGCTCAGGACAGTGTCTGACACATAGAAGGAACTCCAACTGCTATTAGCACTTGGCTAAAGGCAGAACAGTGAAAATACACAGCTAAAAAGCAGGTGTGATATTGCAGAGAATTAAGCAGGAAGGAGATTCACCTCATCCTAGTGTGGGAATGGTTAAGTCACCACCTGGCCTGGCCCTCTGCTGAGCCAAGGCATTGCTGCCCTCCCAGAGCCCGCCATTGAGACCAATGGTATTGCCTTGTGCAGCAGGACAAGCAGTACACTGTTAAGGGCATTATCTCTCCCCAGACACCAAAACTACAAAGGAACTTGCATGTGCAGGAACAAACCCTCAGTTCTCCCAAGAGTCTCAAAGAACTGGGATTTCATTATTGGGGTCTCGGTCGTGGTTTTCTCCCTACAGCTTTCAACTCTACAGAATGACCAAAAAGAAGTTGCCGAAGATACCAAAGATGAGAGAAGGGAAGGTGAGAGTGTTGGGGAATAACCCAGGAATTCTAGGGGTGTCCCTGCCCAGGAGTTCCGGCTGAGAGATGACTCCTGGTGGGGCAGGGAGGGGGGGGATATCCAGAGGACTTAAGGATGACCAGCAATGACCACCCCATTCCACAGTGCCCAGCCAAAGCCCTGAGGACTCACTCCTGGGGACACAGTCCCGTAGCTACTTCAGCCGCCAGCCAGTGAAGTATCCCCGGGGAGGCATTCGACCTGTCAGTCACCAGCTGTCCAGCTTGGCTCTGGTGGCTTCCAAATTGTGCGAGGACACCCCTGTCACATCAGGGCCCCACGGGAGCTTGCGGAGGAGGGGGCTGGGCCCTACTTCTGCCTCCCCCGAGGACAGCCCCCTGCGCCGCACCCCACTGCCCAAGCATTTTGAAATTACCCAGGAGACAGCCAGGCTACTCTCCAAGCTGCACAGCGAAGCTCTGCCCAAGGCCACCTGCTGCCCAAACCCCCTGCCTGAGGAGGAGGAAGCCGAAGACCATCTCTGAGCATCCTAGCACTCTGACCAAGTGGCTCAGGACTGAGCAGACAGACCCACTTCTCCCCAGGAGTTCAATGTTGGGGGTTCTGGAGAGTTCCTACAAGGAAAAACTACATGGCCTAGGGGAAGACTAAAACCCTTTTCCACTCAATGTACCAGGCTTCCCCCGCTAGACACAGGTTACTACCAAGCATCAGAGCCACTCAGGCTCAGAGGTCACTCGCAGTCAATACTCAGGTTCAATACCGATCACAGGATCCTTGGGGTCCATCCTAGTCTCTGACCCCTGGGACAGGGGTGCCTTTGCTACTTTGGTTGTGGCCACTTCCCCACCTCCGCCTGCCTCCTCAGCTGACCCCAAGTGATGGGCTCTTGGAGTGGGGGAGTGACAGCCCAGAGAGGACATCTGGTGGTTCCCGAGGTCCTGTGGTCTCCGAATAAACTGTGTCTTTATACCCTTGAGTGTCTTTCTTTGTCAGGTAAGGGCACCATCCTCTGGCCCCATTTTACCCATCAGGGAAACCGAAGCCCCCTCTCTTTGAGCACCTACAGGCAGTTGAGCTGGATCTGGGCACCGAGCTGAGTCATGCCGACCCGGCCCTCCTGGAGCTCCACGTCTCAAACCCGGTCCTGCATAATCAAGTAGAACAAAGTGTAGATAACCGGAACAATGGAGCTGTGTCCTCTGGCCGGGCCATGGGAGCCCAGGACGGACACAGGCCTGAGCCGAGCAGAGGGCCGGGCCGCCAGGGGCTGGGGACGCGGGGGGCAGAACTGCGTGAAACTTGAGTGCGGCAGGGCGGTCCACCGGGGTGGAGGAGGTCCGCGGGGTATGAGCGGGGGCGGAGTGGTAGCTGCGCGCTAGCGAAGCCACGGTGGGGCGGGGGTCCAGGCGGTGGGAGCCTAGTCGGATCAGGGCGTGGCTTGGAGCTCGGCGGCGGATTGGACGCGCAGGAGCGGGGTTGGGTGGGAGCAGGAGAGCCGACCCTGGGACCACCCGGAGCTGAGACCGGGCGGCGTGAGGTCACGGCGGGAATTCTCCCGCCCCGAGTGACTCAGCCGCCCCGAAGGCCCGAAACTGAGGGCGCGTAGGTGTGCAAGGGATGGGGTGGTGGTCCCGCGCCGGAAGTGGGGAGGGAATAGGGGGCTGAGGTTCCGGGCGACTCCAGCTTCTCCGGGCCGCGGAGGCCGGGCTCCCCCAGGTGGTGGGGGCGGGCCACCGGGACTGGGCAGGGACGGGGTGGTGGGGGTGGGACCCCGCCTCCTGCGCTGTCTGCGGGCGGTGCTAAGCGCACCCAGACTCTCCACTCCCCTACACGGTCGCTGGGCCATGGGTCTCCGACCCGGCCCTACCTCCCGCGAGGCCGCCGCATCTGCAGCGTGGCGTGCGGCCCAGGTGAGGCCAGCACGGAGGGGGCGGGTGGGCGCAAGTCCCTGGGAGGGTGCGGTAGGTGGCCGTGGGGTCGGGGTGCCACTCCCTTCTCCCCTACCCACATCCTCCTTCAGCCTGGGGCTCCGGAAATCCCCGGCAGCTGCCTCCTTTGTCGCGGAGGCCACCAGGGTTCTCCGTCCCACCTGGAACAGACCGATGCTCCGCCCGCTTCGGGAACACTCTTGCCCAAAGCCTGCCGCCCAGCTTCTGGGGTTGTTTCGCTGCCCTCTCAGGTTTCCCTAGTCACCTCCACGCCCCAGCACCGACCACCTGCAGGGTCCCAGCAGTGATCCCACCCTGCCCACAGATGCCTCCTGAGCTCTGCTGTCTGCAGCGACCTCGACACCAAACTGACCTTCCCTCTCCTACTTTCACAGCTCACAGCCCTTTGTCTGTCTTAACCCCCACCACTAACAACACAGATTGGACCCAGATTGGCAGCACGTGGGCAGATGGGTTTTGTTTTGATGCTTTAGGTTACAAAATGAAACCAACTGGAAAAGAAAAAACAAACACGCAGTTTTGATTTGGGAGATATCATTGTAAGAGTCTTACTAGTAGATAAGCAACAGCCATCTCCCACCACAACCCATAGAGCTTGCTTTTCTAGGTCATCCTGGTATCCATAACAGCACTTTGCCATGAAGCATTTGAGTTTGAGAGCTCTGGCGTACCTGTTCCTGCCCTATCCTCTAGGAGCTATTTCTTTCTAGATCTTTTGGACAATCCCCACCTGCACTGACCTTTTCCTCTGTGCCTTCAGGTGGTCACCATGGGCCAGTGCTACTACAATGAGACCATCGGCTTCTTCTACAACAACAGTGGCAAGGAGCTGAGCTCCCACTGGCGGCCTAAGGATGTGGTTGTGGTGGCGCTGGGGCTGACTGTCAGTGTGCTGGTGCTGCTGACCAACCTGTTGATCATCGCGGCCATCGCCTCCAACCGCCGCTTCCACCAACCCATTTACTACCTGCTCGGCAACCTGGCCGCAGCCGACCTCTTCGCTGGTGTGGCCTACCTCTTCCTCATGTTCCACACCGGCCCGCGCACAGCCCGGCTCTCTCTCCAGGGCTGGTTTGTGCGGCAGGGTCTGCTGGACACAAGCCTGACCGCATCAGTGGCCACACTGCTGGCTATCGCTGTGGAGCGGCACCAAAGTGTGATGGCTGTGCAGCTGCACAGCCGCATGCCCCGCGGCCGTGTCGTCATGCTCATTGTGGGAGTATGGGTATCTGCACTGGGCCTGGGTCTGCTGCCTGCCCACTCCTGGCACTGCCTCTGCGCCCTGGACAGCTGCTCACGCATGGCCCCCCTGCTCAGCCGCTCCTACCTGGCAGTCTGGGCCCTGTCCAGCCTTCTCGTCTTTCTACTCATGGTGGCTGTCTACATCCGCATTTTCTTCTACGTTCGTGGGCGGGTGCAGCGCATGGCTGGGCATGTCAGCTGCCACCCCCGCTACCGCGAGACCACGCTCAGCCTGGTCAAGACTGTTGTCATCATCCTGGGTGAGTGGGACCCTGATTCCCCCCAGCTCCTACGATATGTGGTAGAGGAGCGTGACGGGAGATGATTTGGGTGGGGAAGGTTCTCCAAAGCAGTGATACCTGAGCAGAGACCTGAATGCTGGAGAAGGGAAAAGAGTTCCAGGCAAAGGGAACAGAGAGCCGCAGACAGGACCAACCAGGCCAGCACGTCCAGAGAGGAGAGGAGGTCAGCACAGCCTCAGAGGGCACCGATAGGAGTCAGATTTTGCTCTGAATTCTGTGGGAAGCCCTTAAGAGTTTTTAGCAGCGAGTAACATGGTCACTCTGGCTGTTGAAATGTGGGATGGTTTGGGTGGGGCAGGCAGCAAGAGGCCTTCCCATTAGGATATACCCCCCCCACACATACACACACACAAGAACAAGGAGCAACTCTTCCCAATAATCACCTTCCCCTCCCTAAGTAACTGGCCTGTCCCACAGTGACCTACTTTTCCCCATAGAACAGATCTCCATGTAGAAACATTCAGGGCTCTGGCCACAGTGTATCAGTTAGGAAAGGTGACCCTCTGGCACACAAGTTAAAAGAGTCCCTTCTTAGCATTTCTGCCCCATCACTCTGCCAAGGCAGCAAGACAGACCTCTCTGGCACCATAAACCATAGCTGTTGACCAAGATTTAGACACCCCTGCAGTCCTGAGCTCAGAGCTGTGGTTGCCAGGCCCCCTGACAGCTGGCCCTGCTCACCTTGGGCTCCATCCCACAGGGGCATTTGTGGTCTGCTGGACGCCAGGTCAGGTGGTGCTGCTCCTGGACGGTCTGGACTGCAAGTCTTGCAACGTTCTGGCTGTGGAGAAGTATTTCCTACTCTTGGCTGAAGCCAACTCACTGGTCAATGCTGTGGTGTACTCCTGCCGCGATGCAGAGATGTGCCTCACCTTCCGCCGCCTCCTCTGCTGCTTGTGCCTCCACCGGTCCACCCATGAGTCTGCTCGCTACACACCCTCCACCCAAGCAGGCGCCAACACTCGCATCATGCTTTCTGAGAACGGCCACCCCCTGGTGGACTCCACCCTTTAGCCAACCTTGAATATCAGTGGGATGCAGCAAGTGCCAGACTGCACCCCTGACCACTTGTGAATGTGCCGGGCTCAACCCAGTCTGAGGGACAGAATTAAAGGCAGACAATTGGTCTGGATGACACCACTGCTAGGCCTCCCCAACTATGTCTGCTTCTGTGCCTGGGGATATGTGGTCATCTCCATTGCCCAGGAGAATGTCAGATGGGGTTCAGGAATCTGACTCTTTAATTGTCTCAGGTTGTGGGGGTTTTCATGGACATTTTTCTGTTTTTTAATGCACATCCCTGGTAAACCCTGTGGCTTGCTTCTTTGTATGTGTTGGTATGTGTTAAAGGTAGGAGAGATGAGGACACTTAGGCCACACTGCCCAAAATAACAAGGACAGAGCATGGATGCACCATCTGCCTGAAGCTGATTCTTCACTGGCACAGACTGAGGGGTGCGGAGCGAAAGCTGCGAAAGGTTTGTGGCCCCATGAAGCCTCTGGTGTTTGCCTGTCCCCATTAGACTTGAGGGTGTCCACGAGGAGGACACGTTAAGAAGTAAACCTTTCTTTCTCCTCTGAAGTCTCCAAAGCACTTTTTGTCATTAATTCAGTCTGTCGCTGTGTCCCAGAATTGTCCACCTCAGCTTTAGACTGGCATGGAACCCTCAACATAGCATCTCTTCAGCCCTGTTCTCATTCCCCTTCGGTCTCTGGCTGGCTGTTGTTCCATCTCTTGGAGTCTTGTGTCTGTTCCCTCTTGTCTTCTCCGCTTGTTCCCCTGCCTCCATCTTGCCAACTGCCTGTCTTTATCCTCTGGAGCCCAGAGTAGTTCATGGCCCATGTAAGTCCTCTCCCTCCTGCCTGGCCCTTCGTCCTAGTCCAGGTTAACAGCCAGGTGTGTCCATCCCATTGCACACTACATACCTGCAGGCCAGGGGTATTGGGATCTATAGAGCAGGGTGCAAGATTTGAGTGCTACCATTTATCAAGTTTCTCTGATATTGCCTGGCACACTTATGAGCACTGTAGGTGTATTATTTAATCATCACCCGCAAAGAGGGGAAATGAGGGAGAAAGAGAAGGAGAGAAACATCAATGTGCGATTACCTCTCATGCACCCCCAACTGGGGACTGGCCTGCAACCTAGGCATGTGCCTTGACTGGGAATTGAACCAGCAACCCTTTGGTTCTCAGGCTGGCGCTCAATCCACTGAGCCACACCAACCAGGGCTGGTTACAGTTTTGAAAAGTGCACAGAGATGCATCCAGAGACTCGAGAGGCCCCTGGGGAAAGGACTTCAGATTCCCACAAAGTATGGAATTGGTCACAATTCAGACTCACTTTTTTCTTTTCTTTTCTTTTTTAAATGTTTATTGATTTTGTAGAGAGAGAGAAATATCAATTTGTTGTTCCACTCATCTGTGCATTCATTGATTGATTCTTGTATGTGCCCTGACTGGGGATCGAACCTGCAAACTTAACATATTGGGATGATGCTTCAACCAACTGAGCTATCCGGCCAGGGCTCAGCCTGGCTTTTCCCACCTCACCCCACAGCCCCTGAAAGCCTCAGTTGTGTCAGACTCCTGATGATGAGCACTGTCTCAGATGCTCATAGAGGCACCTTGCTAGGCATGGTGTTGACCAGAATCTGGATTCTGTGCTAACACCTGAGGAGAAGATAGGGTTATGTCACTACTTCAGATTCTCACAGAGTAACAGCCAAATTTAAAATCAGAGGCCCAGTTCTTAAGCGGCTAATGTACAAATTGCCAAAGAACCAAAAACATTTAGGTCCTTCTACATTAAATGCAACTGGGCTTCCTTTGGGAAAACCCCCTGCCCTAAGGCAACTTTGTGAGGAGGCAAGAATGACCTGGAGTGCTGCCTACTTCTCCAGGGCCCAAAGTGGGTGGCATGGCTGCTAAGGTCTGGGGCCTGAATCTCCAGAGATGATGACCCAGGCCAGTAGTTTCTACCATGTGCCTGGGCACGTACCCATGAAAGATGCAGTCCTCTCCATGGAGCTTTGGGCTTGTTGGACAGACATGTCACTTTGGGGGCCGAGGCAGCCAACAATTCTGTGACGCGCAAAAGATAGCTCTCTGTTTTGCCTGCTCTGAGCTGACTGCTCTTACATCAGCATCCTCTAGGTTCTAATTCCTTTGGGATTTTGCCCCACCAGTTTTCCCCTCTCTTGTAGATCTCTCTTCTCTACCAAGTGACTTCAAGTTTTTGTCTGCTGGTCTTTTAAGCTTTCAAACACCTATCCCCTACTCCATTCTCTGAAGGACACCAAAGTTACCCACTAATTTTAGGCCTCCTGTGCAAGTACTGTGCTAGCAGATGACCTTTTGATACAGGGCATTGGCTCTCCATGGCACCCACACATGTTCTAGTACTTCCTGTTATTGGAGCCAAGTGTCAACTCTCATCAGGAAGCTTTCAAGATGGTTCTTACACGTCCACATTACTCATTTCCATTCCCTGCTGTCTCTTGGAGTCCCCCAATAAAATCACACCAGATGGTTCTTGCACTTCCTCTTCTGCCCTGAAGGTTTGGCAGCCAGGCTGAGGACATTTTATGAACTTGCATCTGGAGTCTACCCTTAGAGCGAACAGGCTCCAAGTGGTTCCGTGAAGTTAGATAAGTAATTATTGTCCAGTCTGTTTCTTTTCTCTCTCATGAGGAACTGCTGTCTTGGGGTGCACCATGGGGTAGGTCTTCTGTCATTAATTATCCATGTGGTAGTGTTTTCTAGATCTGGAATGCTGCAGAGCAAGGGAATAAGTAAACACGAGAGAGGTCATGCTGAAGCCAGACCTTGAATGGTAAATAGAACTGACTTCTATAGCCAAGGAAATGACTCAGTTCTAACCTCCTAGCCACCATCAACACACACTTGTGACCCTCATGGAAAGCTTCCAGGGAAGAGCCAGGAGGCAGGGAGCCTTAGTGACCCATCTGATGGGGTGGATGGGAGCATTAGGGGATTGAGTAGGGGTCTGGGTCTGGGTCTTCTGGAGGTGAGTGGGGGTGTTGATGGAGCCCAGGGGAGATTCTGAGAAGGAAGGGGTGGCTGGGAGGAAGAGTGGGCTGCTCTGAGAAGTGGGGACGCAGGAAATGTGTTGGTCCCTAAGGAGTGGAGGGCCCAGGTATGAGGGCCTCTGAAGAGGAGCAGGGTCTCTGAAGCCGGGCAGAGCTGGCATCGCCTCCTCTTGGGCTAGCCCAGTGGTTCTCAACCTTCCTAATGCCGCGACCCTTTAATACAGCTCCTCATGTTGTGGTGACCCCCAACCATAAAATTATTTTCATTGCTACTTCATAACTAATTTTGCTACTGTTATGAATTGTAATGTTAATATCTGATACGCAGGATGTATTTTCATTGTTACAAATTGAACATAATTAAAGCATAGTGATTAATCACAAAAACAATATGTAATTATATATGTGTTTTCCAATGGTCTTAGGCAACCCTGTGAAAGGGTCGTTCGACCCCCAAAGGGGTTGTGACCCACAGGTTGAGAACCGCTGGGATAGAGGATGGGGTTGGGGAGCGCCAATGCCTGGACAACCCCACGGAGTCCTGTCCGTTGAGTGGGCTGTTGGGAGCGCGACCCCGGGCGGTAGGCAGCTGTGTGGGCGGTGGCAGGGGGCGGGTGGGTCCATGCCAGCGCTGCTCTGCGATGTTTGGCTGCTGGACCCACGCAAGTGCTACAGGTCCGACGACTGCCCCTCAGCGCCCACTATGCCCCCGGGCCATGGACGCCCAGCCACCAGGGCCAGACGTCCTGCAGCGGATCATGGCCATCACCGGCCAGAGCCTGGAGGAGGCGCAGGCCAGGTGCTGCGGGGGCTGGGCTGGGGCGGGCGAGGGGCCGGGAAAGCAGAAGGGGCGGAGTGGAGGAGGCTTGAGGAGAACCAGGAAGGCATTTATGGGGTTAAAATGGAACGGATTGAAAGGCTTATGGGGCTAAAAAGTGGGTTGGTGGGTTTTAGGAGCTCGTCCTGGGGCGAGAGGGATGAGTTTAAGGGGAGTTTGTGAATGGGGAGGTTTATGGAAGTGGAAGTGTGTAAGAGGAGTGCTGGAGGTATAAATGGATGGGTTACTGGGATTCATGAAGTGGAAAGTTTTGAGGACAGGCAATGACGAGTTGTGGGGAATGGGACTTGGGAATGAAGAGATGGGTGACTGAGTAGGTGTGGGAACCATCAGGAAAAATGTTTAGTGGGGGAGCTGGGTGGAAGCAAAGGACCTTCCCCCCTTTTTTATTAATTTGGCAAATGTTGTTGGATATTATGTGCAGAGCATCAAGCTAGCTACTGGCAAAGTCGTAGTTCTCAAGCAAGTGGTTTGAGGGAAAACATAAGTGCAAAAAACTTGGTATAAATTGTGAGAAAAGCTGTAAGGAAGGGGATGGCATGCTGTGGGAAGCCAGGTGAAGAGGGTGCAACACCTGCAGAGGCCCTGAGATGGGAAACAGAGGGAAGAAAGCAGAACCAAGGACTGCAAGTCTCCCATTGAGTTTGGAAAGAGAGTGGAACTGGATCGCTCTCAGAAAGAGTTTGGGTTTTATTTCAGTTGCAATGGGAAAATCACAGCAATTATAACACCACTGCACTGCCCCACTTACCTCCACCCACCACTGTCAGCCAGCCAGGATTGGTAAACTCTCCTCACGAGGCAGCCCACTATGTCTGGGTTCTTCGCACATTAGAAAATGGGAAAGGACTGAAGTCCTTTCGGAGGATGAGGTCCTGTAAAATGGGGGCCTGTTTTGAGAAGAAGGGTGGTCCTTGGGTATAGGACCAGGGTCTAGTGTGGGCTGTGCACTCATTCACTAGAGATTTCTAGTGAAGAGGGGTTACAAAGCCAGCTGAACAGCAGCCTAGGCAACCTCATAACCTCTCTCTGAAGAGCTAGGAGTGTCACCCACCACCACCACCACCACCACCAGGTTTACTCTTTGGAGTATTGTGCTAGGTGCTAGAGAATCCAAGATAGCTAAGATGTTCTCTGCAGATCACCTGGAGCTCACTGAGAAGTAGAGTGTGTGGGAGACTAACTTATAAATAGTTGTCCTATCAGGAATATTCTCAGTAGATGTGTTTCCTGGCACAAAAGAGCTAGGCAGGGAGAGGGTGGTATACTATTTGCTAGACTACTCCGACAGCAGGGGGCTTTTTTGTCCTTTCCTTTGTATTGCCAGGGCCTGGCACCTAGCATTCATAAAGTATGGTGCATTTATATCCTGGGAGGATTAGCAGGAGCTGGCGCAGGGGGAAAGTGGACTCTTCACACTCAAAAACCATAGAGGCAGTGCTCTACATGTTCGTGTTCCTTCTGCTTCTCAGTGGACAGTTGCTTAAGAAAAGAGCTCTGCCCAGTGATGGCCTTTCTCGGGAGCCTGTCACCACAGCACAGCCCCTAGGCTGCGGCTTTTTTCCTATAGCAATCTCTTGACGCTCTCCTAGATGGGCTTTAAAATAAAATGCAGTCAGTCACCTCTACTTGCTATTCTTGAAAACAGCTCTTTTTCTTTTAAGGCTAAGAAAATGGATAGTGGAGTGTTACACATACTTGACAACATGGCTGTGAGATATCTGGTTCCAGATTTCTTACTGCAGTGGAAAGACTCCGTGGGCTTTTATTATGAGACTTTGAAGCTTCAGATCTAGCCCCCTTCTTTGGATATAGCCTTTAGATCAGTGGTTCTCAACCTTCCTAATACCACAACCCTTTAATACAGTTCCTCATCTTGTGGTGACCCCCAACCATAAAATTATTTTTGTTGCTACTTCATAACTGTAATTTTGCTACTGTTAATAATTGTAAATATGTGATATGCAGGATGTATTTTCATTGTTACAAATTGAACATAATTAAAGCATAGTGATTAATCACAAAAACAGTATGTAATTATGTATGTGTTTTCCGATGGTCTTAGGCGACCCCTGTGAAAGGGTCGTTCAACCCCCAAAGGGTTCTCAACCCACAGGTTGAGAACCGCTTCTTTAGATGAACTCAGGGCTCTAAAAGTCACCCAAGTACAGACAACAATCTTCAGTTCTCAAGTGGGCCACTTACTCCACTGTGCAGAAAACAGCCTGCGTGGGTCTTTTCCTCATAGCAAACTCTGCAGCCTGGTAGATTGTGTCTCTCCAGGTCAGCCGACTGGGTGAGGGAGGCCTTTGCAGGTCTTTGTGACCCTGCCCTCTCACTGGGTGCCTGCTGACCCCTTCATAGTCCCTGGAGTCAAGTTAGCTCAACCAGCTAGCAAGAAAGAAGTTTTCCTCTCAGCTGTGAGGCCCTCTCAACCTGTTTTGTCACCATAAGTGTATTTAAAGAAGGAAAGCACACCTACTCCCCTTAAACCTAGATTCTTACTTAGGTCTTTCTGCATTATTAAGAAGGCAGCTCCAAGTGCTTGTGCATAATTCATTCTGTTATTATAACTAAATAGTTTCGGGATAGTGACCTGTGTGTTCTCCTTTCTGACTACACAGGTAGTGGAGGGGCACTGGGAACTTTAGGATGCACCATCTTAGTTTAGATTCAGCCAAAGTCAACAGGAGACTTCCTGTGTGAGGCGTGATTGATCTCCTTGAATAATCTTCTGACCTTCTTAGGCTATACCCTGAGCTCTTTCTGGAGAAGGGATAGTTCCACATCTTCTCATCTGAACCTTTCACTCCTCATGTTCTAATTCATGTATTATTTTTAAAAGATTTTATTTATTTATTTTTAGAGAGAGGGGAAGGGAGGGAGAAAGAGAGGGAGAGAAACATCAATGTGTGGTTGCCTCTCGCATGCCCCCAACCAAGGACCTGGCCCTCAGTCCAGGCATGTGCCCTGACTGGAATCTAACTCATGACCCTTTGGTTCACAGGCTGGCACTCAGTCCACTGAGCCACACTAGCCAGGGTTCATTCATTTCTTGTATAAGACCAGTAAGGCAGAAATTTTTATCTCATTTTCCAAGAATTGTCTGAATGTTTTGCTTTATCATACATAGCCTTATTTTTGTATAATAATAAATTTTAAGACATTTTAAAGTTCTCATTTACCTTTATGAGGGGTTTATGAAGGTTATCAGACTAAGGTTGAGAGCTCCTCTGTTAGGATTGTCATTTCCCACTTCTCAGAGTCCTTGGTCAATATTTGAGACTTAAGCCCATTTGAAAACCTCTTGCAAGCCCTGGACCCTCCTCCACTCCCTCTGTAGCCTGGCCTTATACCACACCTCCACAGATCATCAAGCCCCAAGTGCCCTAGAGCCTGAACTCCTTTTTTGTTTAGTAACGAAATTCCTAAGAAGTCAGTATGAAAACTCTAGAGCTAGAAATGGCTGAGGAGTGAGTTTTGGAAACCAGATCAAAAAGGGGAGCAGAATGATCAGCGGTGTCATCCTGGAGACCCAGATTCCATACCTGATGTTCTGGTAGAAGCAGCTGAAGGGGGCTGACCCTTCTTTAAGCTATTCTGCATGTTGGAAGGACAGGTGGGTTGTGTTGCAGGATTGGCAGATTTGGCTGTAGTGGTTACTTCTTGACCTGTTTCTTGCAGGTCCATGCAGATACACTAGGGAGTTGCACTGTCCATTGTGTTAGTCGCTCACAAGTCTTTTTAAATTAAAATTAAATAAATTAAATATTCAGTTCCACAATTGCATAGTTACAGGTGCTCAGTAGCCATGTGTGGCTGGCTAGTGGCTACCATATTACCTCAGATAGAGAACATCTCCATCATTGCAGAAAATTCTCCTGGACAGTGGCGTTCTAGAACAGTTCTGCTTAGGCTCCACATGCAGCAAATCTCTGTGGGAGTCTTACAGCGATTCAAGTTGTGAGGTACTAGGTCATTGGGGGGTTGGGAGGCAAGAGTCCACATTTCTAACAAGCTCCCAAGGGTATCAATGTTGCTGATCCCACCCAGACCACACACATGGGGAGGTCAGGCTCTCAAGAGCGGAGTTGATAAAGTCCCATTTATTTCAGTTTTCATAAATCAGTATCAGTTTACCTAGTAGACGGTTAATCTGACAAATGGAAATCATTTTTGAGCCTGAGTTGTATTTGTGGGCATAGTGGGTTTTAAATTAATCACAAGGGTCACATATGAGGGGGGAACCCAAAAAATGAAATTTATAAAAAATTGTGTATTTATTCTTTTTTTTTTTTTTCACTGTTCAAAGTTTATTTGGTGTTTTAGTTGGTATGACACTTGGATCATTGGTTGCATTATTTATATGTAGACTTTTCATTTTACATTATATGGCAATGTACACTAGTCTGATTCATATGGTACACAAAATAAGATCCTTGAGAACAGTTATGCGTAAGACATGCAATATTAGATTTATACATTGGATCCCAGGATGGGATTGACTGGAGAAAAAAAGCTGGACTAGGCACATTGGGTAAAGGAACCACAAGTTAATAGCACAGAGTGAATACACACCCCGTTTGAAGGGCAACTGTAGTGTGTGCAACACTGGCAGTGGTGCCTTTGAGGAGGTGGAACAATTTCACACTAACCAGGTTAGGGCTACACAAGATAAATACCTTCCAGCATCAGGATACAGATGCAGGGTTTTATGGACCATTATCATTTCTATCTTCTATCTTTAGGAAATTGATGATTTTAATCACAGATCAGATAAAAGGGACAATATGCACAATCACCAACTAAAATCCTGTTGTAGCCCAGACAGTGAGGTGGTACAACATTAGAAGACTTTAAAACTGCAGCTCCTGGATCCCCCAAAGGGTATCTGCGCTCTTCTTCAAACGGGCCTCTTCTTCAGGTGTCAGAGTAACCTTCACAACACCTGAGATTCCATTCTGCCCCAAGATGCAAGGAACACTAAGGAAGACATCTTCTTTTATTCCATAGAGACCCTTGATCATTGTGGAAATTGGATGCACCTGCCTAAGATTCTTCATTATACTTTCTGCTAAATCTGCCACAGATAGTTCAATGGCCCAGGATGTGTAGCCTTTCAGTTTGATCACCTCATAGCACTGTCAACCACCTGTTTGTGAACTTGTTTCCACTGTTTCTTATCTGCATCAGTGCCTAAATCAGGGTGCAGAGTCTTTAGGGCAACACCGGCAACATTCACTCCACTCCGCACAGGCACACTAGAGTCTCCAGGCTCCCCAAGGACCCACCCATGACAGCTTAATGGATGAACTCCCAGCCTTTCCCCCATTAGGTAACGGAACCGGGCTGAATCCAGGTTGCAACCACTTCCAATAACACGTTTTTTGGGAAAGCCGCGTATCTTCCAAGCCACATAGGTCAAGACATCCACTGGATTGGAAACAATGAGCAATTTGCAGTTGGGACTGTATTTTACAACATTAGGAATGATGAATTTAAAGATGTTCACATTACGCTGGACCAAATTCAGACGGCTTTCTCCCTCCTGTTGACGTGCCCCAGCTGTGACAATAACCAGCTTGGAGTTTGCAGTTACAGTATAGTCTTTGCCAGAGACAATTTTTGGTGTTCTAAGGAAAAGGCTGCCATATTGGAGATCCATCATCTCTCCCTTTAATTTGTCTTCCATGACATCAACAAGAGCAAGTTCATCTGCCAAGTTCTTCATTAAGATACTGATGGCACAGGCCATGCCAACAGCACCAACCCCAACGACTATAATCTTATTCTGGGGGGTTTGTTCTTCCTTAAGAAGATTCACAATCAGCTGATCCTTGAGAGTTGCCATATTGGACTTAGAACCAAAAGGAATCGGGTGTGCACAACGGGATGGCGTCGGTGGCGCACAGGGATGGATCTGGACTTGGCGGCAGCAGCACGGGTACCTGTATTTATTCTTACATGTTTAAATTTCAGTCACCTTCAAAGTACTCTCCGTTTGATGCACTACACCTACTGAGATGTTTTCCCCACTGCTCAAAACAGTTTTTGAACTTGTTGATTTTGATGCCTTTTAGTGCTTCTGTCGTTTTTTTGTTTCGCCTCTTTCACCTCAGCAAAACATTTCCCTCTGAGGACTTCTTACATCAGGGAAACAAAACAGTCGGTGGGGGTGAGACTGGGTGAATATGGAGGGTGGAGCATGGGGGTCATGCTGTTTGAGTCAAAAGCTGTTGAGCACTCAGTGTGGTGTGGGCAGGTGGGCTTGTAAATCTCCCATCATGAAACGGGCAGATGTGTTGAAAGTCTTCCAAAAAAAAAAAAATTCTCCAAAGCCAAGTACAGTCTCTTGCAACAACACCAGCTGGTACACTGATACAGATGGGTCCCTAGAACACTCACCTAGTGGGGGTAAACTGTACTACAAGGGGCTCGCCCTCCAGAAGATAATTCTGTTGTTTGGGGAGGGGAGGGGTACTCCCCCCTCGTATTAGCATTGCTTTGCCTACTTAATATAGAAAGAAAATAAGAAATAAATAAAATTCAGAAAGTAATTAATTTTTTTCCCTCTATATGAAACACTTTGTCTGGGGCCATGGGAATCTGTTGTTTTAGGGTCTGTTTACATTTTTCAATCTAAGAAAATCAGGCTTTAAACATTCTAGGGTTGTTTCTATATTTTGTTTGCATAGTCTCTAAAACTACAACTCAAATTTGTGTTCATTTGTAAAACTTGATAGTAGAAAATGACTACTGGGGAATGGTAATAAGATTTTTTAGGGCAAAAAATAATTTACCTATAGTGACTAAAAGTATGATGGAGAATGATCACTGTTATACATGTTTTAGGAGCAAGCAATTTGGTATATGGGGTGGTGTGTCTGAGATAAAAATATATTTAAATTGGCAGACTTCCATAGGCAGACATGGCTTGCCTCTTCGCACAACCCCATCAAAGTTACAACTAAAACATAGAACAACCATCACTCAGAATCATCAGATATCAAGTTGATTGGAAGTCTGACAATTATGGAATTAAAGAAACCACACCCATCCAGACTGGTAGGGGCGCAGACATGGAACAGGCTGGTCCATCACCCACGTGTGGTGGATAAAAATTTGGGAGGGATATCTGGGGAGCAAGGAGTCCCAGCCCCACACCAGGCCTCCTGACCCAGGATTCCAGTGCCAGGAAGATAAGTCTCCACAACTTCTGGCTGCAAAAACTAGTGCGGATTGAATTGGTGGAAGAAACTTCTGGAGCTCCACGCAGTTCCTCTTAACCCATACACAGACTCACCTACTCAGACTCACTCCCTCTGAACTCCAGCATTAGGGTAACAGCTTGAAAGGCACCAGTGATATACAGGGAGAAACTCAATGTCTGGCATCAAGGTGAGCAGAGGCCATTGTCCCTTTTCTAACACCTCACCCCACAAAGCTGGCAAATTGATTCCATATCTGAGACTTCATCAACCTGGCTAACACTGTTTGACCTGCCTTAGAGGTCCCCAGAGACACCGCCCCACCCAACTTACAGGCCCACCCAACTTACAGGCCCACCCAAGCTGCTTTTCCATATGAATGGCTGGTCTTGGCTCCTGCTTCACAACGTCCTGAGCCCTACCAAATAAGCAACAGCTGGCCTCAGTGAGCCCCAGACCCAGCACTAGCAGCAACAGCCTAAATTCACAGCTTGGCTTTTACTGGGAATCCCCAAGCCCAGCACAAGTAGCAGCCATCTCAGGTTGCTTTATAGCCCCGGGCAAAACAAAGGTAGGGGCTGACCTTGGTCTGCACCACCTGGGAAACCCCAGGGCCAGCGCACCCAG
Source organism: Furipterus horrens (assembly GCF_987537825.1). Classification (NCBI taxonomy): domain Eukaryota; kingdom Metazoa; phylum Chordata; class Mammalia; order Chiroptera; family Furipteridae; genus Furipterus; species Furipterus horrens. The sequence goes on along the minus strand of NW_028327180.1, from coordinate 48,837,743 downwards.
TGGACAGCTACAGACCACATTGGAGCACCACCACTCTGCCCCTGCACAGCTGGTCCTCCACAGAGAGCAGAGGTTGATGGTCAGTGGTCACAGCCAGTCCTTGGAGCTGACTGGCCTGGGTAAATCCCTCCCATTGATCTGCCAACAGCAGCCAAGGCTCAACTACAAGAGGAGAGTGTACTCAGCCCACACAAAGGGCACACCTCGAGTACCCAGCTTGGGTGATAGGGGAGGCTGTGCCACTGGACCCTACAGGACACCTACTACATTAGGCCACACAACCTAGACACAAAATCAGAGCAGCTCTACCTAATAACATGGAAACAAACACAGGGAGACTGCCAAAACAAGGAGACAAAGAAACATGGCCCAAATGAAAGAACAGATCAAAACTCCAGAAAAAGAGCTAAACAAAATGGAGATAAGCAATCTATCAGATGCAGAGTTCAAAACACTAATTGTAAGGATGCTCAAGGAACTTAGTGAGTACCTCAGCAGCATTTAAAAGATCCAGTCAGAAACAAAGGATACACTAATTGAAATAAAGAACAATTTAAAAGGAAACAACAGTAGTCATGAAAACCAGAGACCTACAACCGAGATTACCCAGCAAAAATATCATTTAGAATTGAAGGGCAGATAAAGAGCTTCCCAGAGAAGAAAAAACTAAAGGAGTCCATCATCATCAAACCATAATTATATGAAATGTTAAAGGGACTTATTTAAGGAAAAGAAGATCAAAACTATGAACAATAAAATGGCAATAAATATATATCAACAACTGAATCTAAAAAACAAACTAAGCAAACAAGAACAGAGACAGAATCATGGGTACAGAGAGTGTTTTGATGGTTGCCAGATTGTGAGGAGGTGTGGGGGTGTGGGGGAATTGGTGAGGGGACTAAGAAGTACAAATAGGTAGTTACAGAATAGCCACAGGGATGTAAACTACAGTATAGGAAATGGAGTAGCCAAAGAACTTATATGCATCACCCATGGACATAAACAATGGTGTGGGGATTGCTTAAGGGAGTGGGGAGTGCTGGGTGGAAGGGGGTGTGGGAGACAAAGGGGGAAAAATCAAGAGAACTGTAATAGCATAATCAATAAAATGTAATTAAAAAAAAGAAATTGGCATTTAGGCAACATAACAGGTACTACAACTATGACCTTCATAGAATTTCTTAGGAAGAAAATTCTGAACTTCTTTTAATCTTTTGATTTTTACACATATGACTTATGTTATTTTTCTACTGGTAGAAATTTGCATGACTTAATTTATTCAGTATTTCTGCAGGTTGACTTTACTTATAATATGGATTAAATTCTAATTATTAAAAGGAGATGATGTTATTTTTTATTATCCTTAGAACTTACCCAAATTGCAAGACATAAACTGTCCACTGAATGGTGTACCTCTCATCTCAGCACCTCTGGAATACTAAATAAGGGAACATAGATAGACCTTTAGAAGTATGCATGTTAATGCATGTTAGCCTCGACTTTCAGCACACCCATTCAAAGAATTCACAGGACCAGAAGAGGAATTTATGGTTTGGAATTTCCCAAAGCCAGATAACATTAACATGAGAGATTCTTTTTGTCCAAACCTGGGAAGTAGAATTTAAGAGTTGAAATTTTCTTTTTCTTCGTTCTTAAAGAGCTTTAATAACTAGTCAACTTAGTAACCTGCGATCTTTGTTCTTAGCTTGCTTGAAGGTTTTGCTTTCAGTCTTAGGTTGACATGCTTATCTTGGCTTGGTCTAATGCCAAATGACAGTCTGGATGTCTTGGTGTACTTGGAGTTGACATGTTTAGTTTTAAATGATTTCCTGAAGCTGTCTAAAATCTTGGATCACAGTAAAACCCCTTTTGAAGTGATTTTTATTAATAAGTAAATAAATGTGCAGAATATTCCAGAAAATTTTCACAAATGAGCAGGTATCACTCATTCATTTAAGTGACAGTTATTGAGTGTCTCATGAAGTCTGAATACAAACTTCCCAGTAATATACAACAAGGCGGGGATTGACTGTGGGAGAAGGGGTGGGCTGAGTTGTGGGGAAGCAATGGGGGGAAAAGTGGGACAACTGTAATAGAGAAACAATAAAAAAAATAAAAAATAAAGCCAGTAAAAAAATAAAAATAAAAAACTTCCCAGTAATCCTAGGAAGTGGGTGGTTTTTCTTTGAGTCCCTAGATGAGGAACTGGTCCTGAATGAGTAAGAACATGCCTGAGGTCAGACAGTGAGGGGGTGGTTGGATGGAGATCTGGCTTTATTCTCTTAAACTCTGCCCTGAACCCTACCTTCTCCCAGAGTTCCTGTGTACTTGCTAGAATATGACATCACTTCCTGCTTCAGGTAGATCTGACTGTTGGGGTAAGGCTTCAGAGGAGCAGAGAGTGATGAAGAATTAGCTACGGGAAGAGAGGCCACATTTCAGTAAGACGAGGGCTTGTGGAGCATGAACAATAGGACCCTAAAATCCAGCCAAAATCAGCCTGGGGTACAGGAGCATGCGCTAGGGAAATGACCTTGATCGGGATGTGAGTCTTGACCCAGCAGAGAAAGTAGGCGTGACATTCTAGACTGGCAGCAAGCCCGCCTACAGGGCAGGCTAGGAGCAGAAAAGCATGCAGTGTGGTTTCTCCGGGCCTGAGTGGAGGGCGTAGCCTCAGAACTGGGACTCATCAGGTAGGGTGACTGCCTGCCTTTGCTGTTCAATCAAGCATGGCCTAGAACTCCTTGCCAAGCAAGTAGTACATGCAAGTACTCTGATCTTCCTCAAGTATTTGTCTTGGATCAGAGGAAATAGGCATTACATCTGTTTCTCTGATCACAGCTGGGAGAATTTGTGCACTTTTAAGGCTGAGAGTGTGATTAGATTTGGGTCTCTTTGCATAATCCAAATTAATCTCCCCATCTCAAGATCCTTAACTTTAATCACATCTGCTGTGTTTTCCCTTGTACCACATTCACGGTTCTGAGGATAGTATGCAGGCCTCTTTGGAGGACATTCTTCTGCCAACCACAGTTCCCATTGTGAGAAATGCTCACAATAAAACACCGGGACACAGGACTTGAACAGCAAAGCGAGGCATTTATTCATGAGTGTGCAGAGTTGGGCACACAGCCAGCCAGGGCATGCATGTGCGAACTAGACAAAGAAAACTTGTTTTATACTAATGCGATCAGTTCCCCTTCTGCTCTCCTTCTCCCTCATTTCTCCATTATTAGTTAATTTGGGTTCACAGTATAACCCGATTAACTACTTAACTCAGGGTGTGATTAAGGGTAATCTAGTTATAGGTCTATGTCCAACTTATTTGCAAAGTTATCTAGCTACATCTTCCCATTTCTCTGTGTTTGGTGATGACAGTCTTCCTCCTCTTGATCCCAGCGAGATGTGTGAGGAGCTGTGGAATGTCATCATTTCCTCACCCCTTTTCCATAATTCATCTGTTAATTATCTCCTTCAGGTTTGAGAGTCATTGGCTTGCTTCTTTATCCCTTACAATTCTCCCTGTCTCTTTTGGAAAATTGACTACTCCAACCTCTAAGTCGTCCCTTCAAAACTCATGAGGATATCTTGATTCTCTGCCTCATAGCAAGGATTTTCTTCAGCATTCAGGAGGAGATTATTCTGTTGGTAAATTACTGGCATCTGTTTAGTTAGTGCCATCTCAATTAATCTCTGAATTAAACCTCTGATGCAGGGAGTAAGACAGCAGCCTAAAGCAGTAAGGACTCCTGCTACTACTATGAGGGAGGGGAGTCAAGAGCTGACATGATCATTCCTCTCCAATTGCCAAACCAGTTTTTTAACCATCCTGTCATACGGTTGTTGATGCCTGAGTTTTCTGCTAGTTCATTTGCTAGGGCGGTCAGTCCCTGTAGAGCCTTAGTGGTAGTCCCATCAGTAGCTGTATTATGGGAGATAAAAGTGTAACACTGTCCCCCGAGCATTACACATACACCTTCTTTTTCTGCTAGCATCATATCCATTGCCATCCTATTCTCCCAGGTCATTCAACTGGTGGCATCTAACTGTTGAGCTATTTCTTCTATAACATCCCTGGTATAATTAATAAATCTCTGCTGATTATAATAAATATAGTTTACCCAATCAACATTCTTATTAATTGTTGACCACCAGAAGAGGACTGACTCAAACCCTGCCGCTATTTGATTCCTAGCCTTAAACTCATCTGGAACTCCTTTAGGTACCCCAGTGGCATCGATACAGATGTGAGGATCGAATGATCCACCAGGAGCTGTTGACCTCTTTTTCATCACCATTTTATAGTCAAAATCCCTCCCATCTCCTTGGGACCTTGGAAGAACCAAAGCCATTTGTATAAATAAGATACTAGCTACCAGCCATAGCTATACAAAGGCATCTTGAAAGCTGTCCTCTTCCTGCACGGCCCCCCCAACTGCAGGCTCTGGGGAACCTGGGGGGACCTTTCTTTGTAACGATTCCCTCCCTCAGACTTAAGACCCTTTATAATCTTATAAAGGACAATGGACAAAGGTCTGTGCTCCTCTAGCTGCTTCAAGCTGAACATGGCCGTCATCCTACCTACCCTTGGGTCTAGAAATCCCTAATAGAGTGGGAGTGAGGAGGGGAGGGTGACCTTCCCAAATGGGGAAGGATTTTGTAAAGTCCAGGTCAGCTGGCTGTCCCCAGGCAGCAGCATGCTCAGTTTCCAAGGGCTGGCACTGCTGAACAAACTGGCATCTTTGTTGTATTCTGGGGGCAACAGATTTGGCAACAGGGTTAAAAGGCATAATTAAAACTATAACCACTAGATGACAACAGGAAGGGATTAATATTTAATGTCCCACATTAGGAAAAACAATTGGCTTCTTTGGCAGAAAGTGTGCAAGGCATGTCACACCTCTTCAAAGCCCTTTTGCCCACTAAACTTAGTTTGGGCTAAAGGGAATATTTTAGGATTTCCCCCTTCTCAGACCTTTGGACCCTTTCTGTCCAAGTTATGGGACAGAAAATGAGAAACCAGGATTTTTTGTTTGTTTCTGTTTTTGTTTTTCTTAACATGATACTTCTATTTTTAAGTATATTTTATTGATTATATTGTTACAATAGTTCCTTTTTTTTTTCCCCTTTGCTCCCCTCTACCCAGCACTCCCCCTGCCCCAGCAACCCCACCCCTCTTAGTTCATGTCCACGGGTCGTGCATGTAAGTTCCCCGGCTTCACCCTTTCCTATATTAGTCTTTTTTTTAATTAATTAATTTTTATAATATTAAAAAATAACAAGTTCTCCCTCTCAGACTTAGGATTCTTTATAATCTTATAAAGGACAATGGGCGAAGGTCTTGTGCTCCTCTAGCTACTTCAAGCTGAACATGGTCATCGTTCTACCTACCCTTGGGTCCAAAAATCCCTAATAAGAGTGGGGGTGTTGAGGGGAGGATGGCCTTCCCACATGGGGAAGGATCTTGCAGACTCCAGGTCAGTTGGTTGTCCCCGGACTGGCATGCTTGGTTTAACAGGCTGGTATACTTGTATTCTGGGGGCAACAGATTTGGCAACAGGGTTTAAAGGCATCATTCAATCCATAACCACTAGATGACAAAAGGCAGGGGTTAGTTTTTCAGTGTTCCACATTAGGGAAAAGAAGGGCTTCTTTGGAGGAAGGTGTGCAAGGCACATCACACCAGTCCAAAACCCTTTTGCCCACTATACTTAGTTTAGGATGAGGAGAACATTTCAGGTTTCCTGCCTCTCAGACCTCTGGGCCATTTCTGTCCAAGCCATTAGGATAGAAAAGAGAAACCAGTTTTAAAGTGAAGCCCACAGACTGCCCCACACATTACCAACCCAACCACTTAGTTCAGCCAAAACCATTGAGTCTCAAGAAGCTGCAAAGCAGATGGGCTTCTTAAGTGAGGCCTATACATACAGACAATTACTCATGTGAGAAATGCTCACAATAAAAACCAGGACACAAGACTTTAGCAGCAAAGGGAGGCGTTTATTCATGAGTCTGCAGAGTCAGGTGCACCCTCAGCCAGGAGAATGTGTGCCCCAAGTAGACGAAGAAAACTGGTTTTATAGTGATGCGATTAGCTCCCCCTCCCTAATGAGATTAGCTCCCCTTCCTCTCTCTTTCTCCCCTGTTTCTCCTTTACTGGTTACTCCAGGGTTACAATCTAATGCGATCATCTACATGCCCCTATTGTGACTTGTAAATATGCTAATGCTGTCAACTCCCTTCTCAGAAATCCTCTAATTACATTTGCCCTTAAGACCCTTTAATTACATTTGTCCTTTGTTACTAATGATTTTCTACTGGTTTGGGAGTCACTATTTCCTTGTTTTCTACAATTCCCCCCTGTCTTCTCTTGGGAAATTGACTATTAAAACCATTCTATTTATCACTTCAAATCTAAGGAGGATTGCTTGACTTTCTTCCTCATAGTTAGGATTCCCTTTGGCCTCTAGGAGGAGGAGATTATTCTGTTGGTAAATTACTGGCATCTTTTTAGTTAGTGCAGTCTCAATTAATCTCTGAACTAAACCTCTGATGCGTGGAATAATACAGCAGCCTAAAGCGGTAAGGACACCTGCCTACCTACCCTTGGGTCTAGAAATCCCTAATAAGAGTGGGAGTGGAGGGGAGGGTGGCCTCCCCTCATGGGGAAGGATTTTTCAGAGTCCAGGTCAGTTGACTGTCCCTGGACAGCGGCATGCTCGGTTTCCAAGGGCTGGCACTGTTGGACAAGCTGGCATCCTTGTCATATTCTGGGGGCAATAGATTAGGCAACAGGGTTAAAAGGCATCATTAAAACCATAACCACTAGATGACAAAAGACAGGGGTCAATTTCTCAATGTTCTACATTAGGGAAAAAAATGGCTTCTTTGGAGGAAGGTGTGCAGGGCATCTCACACCTGTCCAAAACCATTTTGCCCACTATACCTAGTTTGGGCCTAGGGGTATATTTTAGGATTTCCTCTGTCTCAGACCTCTGGCCCCTTTTTGTCCAAGCCATTAGGATAGAAAAGGGAGACCAGTTTTAAAGTGAGCCCACTGACCAACCCATACTTCACCAACCCAACCACTTAGTTCAGCCAAACTGCTGAGTCTCAGGAGGCAACAATGCAGATGGGCTTCTTAGGTGAGGCCTATATGTACAGATAATCACTCAGGTAATGAGTCATAGGCTTATGCCCTATGAAAACAGAAAGAACACACATGTTAATTCACACAACACAATTCACAAACCAGTCTCTAAATTTGCAAGACTGTCTTATTGGGAAGACATCCAGTTGCAAGGCATTTGACATTCTTCTTGCCTGTAAATTAAGCATCTTTGATAATGTCACAGACCTGGTTTAACTTTCAAATGAAAACAAACTTTTAATTAAAATAAACTTTATAGACATAGTTAGCTGCACTAGTTTATGGTCTACCACTGAGCATTGTGATTTTCCTCAAATCATGATTTTGCTCCTTAAGATTACCTTTCTTGTCATTAAAGGGACTGCATTAAGTCCAGTTTTAATTTAGCCTGTTCATTTGCATAAACACAACAAGAGCAGCTATTGATAGCATAAATCTTTTAAGTCTGTTTTGCTGGAACTCACACAAAGAACCTTCAGGTTCACCTTCAGTCTGCCCTCTGGGCACACAAGCTGAGCCACACACCTGCCACCTGGTCTTGCCTGTAAAACTCATGCTTTTTACAAGTCCTTCGAGTTTTCCATTGTGCCTTAAGGTTCCTCCTAGCCATCTATCAGGGAAGCAACCTTCATTCCTTCCCTAGAAAGATTGCCATGAACCACACAACCAACCAAGGTACCAGGCTTTTCTCTCATGGGCTTTCATTAGCCTTGAAAGTCAACTTCCATTCCTCAGGGCTTTCTGGTAACAACCAGAGCCTAGGCATGCTTCCTTCAGGTATGACATTCCAGTCAAAGCCTCGGCTGACAAAACCACCATTAGCAACTTGTCTTATTAGTTATATGCAAAGGAACCTAATGTCATTACTTACTCCTTCAAATTGTCAAATTCTGGAGGGATCAGGTAGGGAGAAAAATATACAGTGTGAAGGAAAATCCTTGTCCTAATATTCACTAAAATTGCATTTCCATGCCTTATACTTTCTTTTGTTAAAACCATACAAACTCCAAACAAACCTTCTGTATACCTTTCACAAGCCTTCATTTTTATGCTTTACACTTTCTTTTGTTCACTTTCCTACATGTGAAGTTTTAAATTTCCCTGGGAAACCTCAGTTTTTCCTTTCAGAGCATAAACAGAGCAATAATTCAAGACACAGATAGCTAGGCCCTCTCTCTCCAGTATGTCCACTGGCCTCCTAGAGAGACATGCCCTTGGCAGAGACATGCTCACTTGTCCAGGCTGGAATGCTCAGCAGCCCTGAATCTTCCTGGACCCTGGGAGGCAAAAGGAATTTTTGCCAAGTGGTTTACTGACAACCTTTACAGAGAATTCCACAGCAGAACAGATGAAGATATGCTTTTATAAAATAAGAACACAAGCACCTGAGATTTCCTTTTCCCAGATTTAAAACTTCCATAACTTTCCTTTTTATCATTACAACTTTCCTCAGACCTTCTGCAATAGTCACAAGCTTTCTAAATACACTTTACTTCTTTAGATTTAACCATAACATGCTTCCAATCCTTGTTCTTTTCCACACGGTGAAGGACTATACTCAAACTCAGCATCTGGCAGCTAAAAGTTCCTAGATTTACAGAGATAGAGCTCAATCCCCCTATACCGGAGAATTTCTACCCACGCCCTGTCTACTCAACCCCCCTTACTGGAAGTTTCTTTTATACAGTCCTGTGTGCTCAACCCTCTTAGAGAGACTTTGCACACAGCCCAAGATGCTTCGTCTGTCTCCAGCCATTTCCCTCACAGGAGAATGGACGCAGCGGAGGGGCACTCCACACTCGCTTCGTGTCTTGAGACACGTCCCAGCCACACACACAATCACCTTCCCGAGGATGCCCAACCACCAAGGCAGTACTTAAGTCCAATTTTCTTACCTTGACCCGTGCACAAGGTTGCCTGGTTGCCGCGGTATTTGCTTTTGTTTCCCCCTTGCGTCGATCTACTGCTGTCCCAACTAGAAGTCTCAGGTCGTTTCTGGACACTGTGAGGTAGGGGGACCCTGGGTCAAGCAAGCCACCCAAAAGCAAGTAGGTCGCATCTCCCTGTCTCAGCTCAGAGCCCCTTCCCTCACACAGATGGAGGATCCCGGACGAGCCCCCAAATTGTAAGATATGCTCACAATAAAAACCGGGACACAGAACTTGAGCAGCAAAGCAAGGCGTTTATTCACAAGTCTGCAGAGTCAGGTGCACCCTCAGCCAAGAGAATGTGCGCTCCATGTAGACAAAGGAAACTGGTTTTATAGTAATGCGATTAGCTCTCCCTCCCCTCTCCTTCTCCCCTGTTACTCCAGAGTTACAATCTAATGCGATTATCTAAATGCCCCTATTGTGATTTGTAAGTATGCTAATGCTGTCAGCTCCCTTCTCAGAAATCCTCTAATTACATTTGCCCTTAAGACCCTTTAATTACATTTGCCCTTTGTTACTGATTTTCTGCTGGTTTGGAAGTCACTATTTCCTTGTTTCCTACACTCAGGTAATAAGATTATAGGCCTATGTCCTATGCAAACAGAAGGAAGAATGCACATGTTAATTCATACAACATAACCCACAAACCAGCCTCTGAATCAGTAAAACTGGAGACATCCAGTCACAGGGTCCTTGCTGGAATTATATTTGACAGTGGCAATTTGACAGGTCTCCCTTGCCTGTAGATTGAACATTTTTGATGATGTTACAAACCTAGTTTTAACTTCTAAATGAAAACAAACTTTTAAAGACAGCTGCACTAGTTTATATTCTACCACTGAGCATCGTGGTTTTCCTCAAATCATGATTTTTCTCCTTAAGATTACCCTCCTTGTCATTAAAGGGACTGCATTAAGTCCAGTTTTAATTTAGCCTGTTCATTTCCATAAACACAACAAGAGCAACAATTGATCACATATAACCTTTTAAGTCTGCTTTGCTGGAACTCACACAAAGAACCTTCAGGTTGACCTTCAGTCTGCCCTTCTAGGCACAGAAGCTGAGCCACACACCTGCCATCTGGCCTCGCCTGTAAAACCCATGCTTTTTACAAGACTCTCAAGTTTTCCATCGTGCCTTAAGGTTCCTCCTAGCTATCTCTCAGGAAAGCAACCTTCACTCCTTCCCTAGAAAGACTGTCACAAACCGCACAGTCAATCAGGGTATCAGACGCTCCCCTCCTTGACTTTCATCAGCCTTGAAAGTCAACTCCCATTCCTCACTTTTTCATCACTTTGAATACTTCTTGCCAAATCCTTATGTCCTGCAAAGTTTCTGTTGAGAAATCAGCTGATAGTCTTATGGGAACTCCCTTGTAGGTAACTAACTGCCTTTCTCTTGCTGTTTTTAAGATTCTGTATCTTAATCTTTGCCATTTTAATTATGATGTGTCTTGGTGTGGACCTCTTTGGGTTCAGCTTGTTTGGGACTCTCTGCATGTCCTGGACTTGTATGTGTATTTCCTTCACCAGGTTAGGATGGTTTCCATCATTATTTTTCTACATATGTTTTGAATTCCTTGCTGTTTCTTCTTCTGGCACTCCCATGATGCGAATGATAGTACACTTGAAATTGTCCCAAAGGCTCTTTATGCTATCCTCATCTTTATAGATTATTTTTTCTCTATGCTGTTCTGACTGGGTGTTTTCTGCTTCCTTATCTTCCAAATCTCTGCTTTGATCCTCTGCTTCATCTACTACACTATCAATTCCCTGTAAACTATTTTTTTTAACTGTTTTATTATGAATAAATTGTTTCAAAGGTCATTGTTGCATATTCCATATAAGGCAACACTGCATAGCTTCATTTCACAAAGGGTGAAAAAACACTGTTTCTGACTTCCCTGTTAATTCTCAGACATGGTTGAACTCTTAAGAGAAGGTGAGGTTTATTTGTTTAGCCCTTTATTGACGGCCCATTATTTCTTTTAAATCTTCCATTAGAAAATATCCCTATTCTGAATCAAAAAGGCTGGACTGCCAATTCTCTGCTATTTTAATGTGTTTTCTTTATTCTAGATGACTGAGAGTACAATTTTATTGCATTTGGGAGGGGCCTGCAGCCATATGTTTAGACCAGTGCATCATTCGAAGACCATTAGAATTAAGACACATCAGAGTTAAATAAAACCTGAATTGTCATATTTGAAACAGAAACGCTCCTCTATTCATTGATCTCCTCTTCATCGTCTTCAAAAGCTTCTTCACCATCGTTGGCCATAGCTTCTTGATATTGCTGGTACTCAGACCCCAGATCATTCATGTTGCTCTCTGCTTCTGTGAACTCATCCATGTCCTCTCCCATAAACCAGCGCAGGAAGGCCTTCCAGTGGAATATGGCAGAAAACTGCTCCGAGATGCACTTGAACAACTCCTGGATGGCTGTGCTGTTGCCAGTGAAAGTGGAGGCCATCTTGAGGCCCCGAGGAGGGATGTCACACACAGCCATCTTGATGTTGTTAGGGATCCACTCCACAAAGTAGCTGCTATTCTTGTTCTGGATGGCCAGCATCTGCTCGTCTACCTCCTTCATGGATATGGGGCCCCAGAAGACAGTGGACACAGTCAGGTAACACCCATGTCTTGGATCACAGGCTGCCATCATATTCTCAGCATCAAATATTTGCTGAGTCAGTTCTGGCACCGTCAGGCCCTGGTACTAACTGCCTCTGGCCGTCAGACGGGCAAAGCCAGGCATGAAGATGTGGAGATGGGGGAAAGGGACCATGTTCACTGCAAGCTTTCGGAGGTCAGCACTGAGCTGGCCTGAGAAGCGTAGCAAGGTGGTGGCCCCACTCATGGTGGCTGACTCGAGGTAGCTGAGGTACCTGTAAGTTGGAGTGGTCAGCTTCAGGGTGCGGAAGCAGATGTCATACAGGACTTCATTGTCAAAGCAGTAGGTCTCATCCATGTTGTCTACCAGCTGGTGGACTGACAAGGTAGCATTGTAGGGCTCCACCACAGTGTCTGAGACCTTGGGGGAGGGCATGATGCTGAAGATGTTCATTATCCTGTCGGGATACTCCTCTCTGGTTTTGCTGATGAGCAGCGTGCCCATGCCCAAACCTGTCCCTCCTCCCAGGGAGGGGGTCAGCTGGAAGCCCTGCAGGCAGTCACAGTGCTCACACTCTTTCCTCACCACGTCGAGCACGGAACCCACCAGCTCTGCTCCTTCTGTGTAATGCCCTTTCGCCCAGTTGTTCCCTGCACTGGTTTGTCCAAAGATGAAGTTGTCAGGCCGGAAGAGCTGCCCAAAAGGCCCAGACCACACACTGTCCATGGTTCCGGGTTCCAAGTCCACCAGGGCTGCCCTGGGCACATACTTCTGAGACAATGACTCATTGTAGTAGACGTTGATTTTCTCCAGTTGCAATGCCGAGTCACCTACGTAGCCTCCCGCTGGGTCTATACCATGTTCATCACAGGTCACTTCCCAAAACTTGGTGCCTCTCTGGTTCCCACACTGGCCCACCTGGATGTGCACAATCTCCCTCATAGCGGGCACCGGCTCTGTGCTCTTGGAGCTCACTCTTCCGACCGTGGGGGCGACTCCCTGTAAACTAGTCTTCATTTCAGTTAGTGTATTCTTCATTTCTGACTGGTTCTTTGTTGTGGTTTCTGTGTCCTTTTTTATGCTCTTGAAGTTCTAAGCTCATCTACTTTCCCCCTAAGTTCATTGAGCATCTTTGTAACCAGTGTTTTAAGCTCCACATCTAGTAGATTGCTTGTCTCTCTTTTGTTTAGCTCTTTTTCTGGAGTTTTGTTCGGTTCTTTAATTTGGGACATGTTTCTTTGTCTCCTCATTTTGGCAACCTCCCAGTATTTGTTTCTGTGTATTAGATAAAGCTGCTATGTCTCCCAGGCTTGATAGAGTCGCCTATTATAGTACATGTCCTGTAGGGTCCAGTTTCATAGCCTCTCAGTTCACCCAAGCTGAGCACTCCAGGTGTGCCCTGCCTCTGTGTGGTCTGTGTGCACCCTCCTGTTGTAGCTGAGCTTTGATTACTGTTTGCATGTCAATGAAAGAGATTTACACACACACACCCCAGGCTGATTGGCTGCAAGGACTGGCTGCAACCACCCTAGGGGATCAATTGTTCAGGAGTCTACCCCATAGAGCAGGACTTACTTTAGTGATGCTCTTGTGCCCACTGAGTCCGCCTTTGAGTCTGTCACTTGTGGAGGTGGTTGGGTGGTGCTTCAACATGGTCTGAAGCTATCCACCAGGTGTACTGGCTCTGGGCCCTCCTTCAAGGTGTAGGCCAAGTTCAACCACAACCTGTGTTTTATGTAGGGCCACCTGGCATGAGCTACAAAGGGATGTGCAAATGGCTACTACTTGTGCTGGCTTGAGGTGCCCAGGAGAGGCCAAGAAGCTGAGAACCAAGGCTGACTGCCACTAGTGCCGGGCCTGGGCCACTTAGCAAGAGGTACAGGGCACACCGAGGTGAGATACTGCTTGTTTGAGAGATTTTAGGAAAGCCTGAAGCATGAGCCGAGACAAACTGTCCATTTGGAAAAGCCACTGGAAACAGCATGGGTAGGCCCACAAGTTGGATGGGGCAGGTCTCAGGAAATCACCAGGGTAAGGCTTATAGTGTTAGCCAGGCTGGTGGAGTCTCAGATTTGGCACCTGCCTACGGGGTCTGTGTGGGGAGGCTCAGAAAAGGAACAATAGCCTCTGCCAGCATTTTTATCTGGAAGATATATATCCTTAGTCATAGAACTTGTGTTCAGCTAGAATTCAAGCAGTCTGAATGGCAGTGATTCTGTAGTTTAATTGTAATTCTGATGTGGTTGTGGGAGCATGCGTGTACCATGGTTACCTATACCTCCATCTTGACTAGAAACTCCTATTTTTCTGTTCTAATTCTTTCCTCTTCTTAGGCACTTTGTAGCCAGAAAGTTATATTCCTTTTAGGTTATGAGGTCATTGTAGCTTGAGTGCCACATTTGTTCTCATAGGCATTTAACTTTATTTTGAAATAATCACAGATTTATATAAATATTCATTAAATTTTCTATTTGTGTATCAGTATGGATTCATGGAGTCCTATTTTATCATGGTCATTTACTTATTATTCATTTTGATGCTCAAATTGTCCCAGATTTGAATAGAAGGAGCCCCGCTTCTAGAGAGCCTTGAGTCCCTCTGACATGATCCTCCGAGTACTCCCTTACTCACTGCTGAAAGGTTCTCTGCCCAGTTTCCAGTGGATGGCAGGCAGTTCCCCTACACCAGCAAGTCGTCGTCGTCGTCGTCGGCAGCCGTCCGTCTCGAGAGACGATGGTGTAGCTTCTTAAGAGTCTATCTGCACTGCCGAGAATGGCTGTGCAGTCCAACTCGGGAGTGACACGGTATCTGTCTCCTCCCGTGTTGAATCGACATCTTGTGATGACGCTGGAGTGTCCTCTCCAGTGAAGCTGAAGCTACAGAGCCTGGGCAGGGTGATATGGAGGGTCTGCTGTTGCCCATGCAGCAGACCCCCCCTCTCTTCGCAGCTGAAGGGTCCAAGGGAAAGACGGAGTCAATACAGCTTGGCTTCAGGTGCGCCGCAGGAGTTGCCGGTGTTGACTACAACGTCAAACCGCCTTAGGGACTCCGGCTGCGGATTTTCTGTCGGGGTTTACTCCCTTAGCCTTTCCCCTGAAGAGGTATGCCGCAAGGCAGCGGAGGTTTTTTGGAATCAGAGTTTTCCTTCTCTGATGTGCCCTGACTGGAAGATCGAACCAGCGACACTTAGCTCGCAGGCCAACGCTCAATCCACTGAGCCAAAAAGAGAAAGATACTTCATGGGGAAGGAATGTTCTCAGGAGGGTTATATTAAGGGACAGAGTAGGGTAAATTCAGAAGAGGAAAAGAAGTACTGGGCAGGAGGTATTCAGGGAGGGGACAGGTAGCCCTGAAGGTGTCCACAGGGGAAGGGAGAAAAGCCCATAAGGAGAGGTAGTCATGGGAGGAGGGTATTCATGGGAGGAATATTCATCAACTGGGCTCACATCGCTGGGCACAACTGTGCCACTGGGATCTTTCACGAGGAAAATGTGTTTGCTGACTGGAAGCCGCACCATCCAATTTACTTTCCGCCCCAACGGATTATAAATGGTCACCTGGAATCTCTCAGCAGTCTGTAATTCTTGGACATCAGCTAAGTGCCCTATCATTCAATTCAATTCTGAAGTGAACTACCTATAGATAATCATCAGATCCCACAAGTTAAGGGCTCAGTCCCACAAGACTATACACTGCTGCCTCCCACCTGTGCTTCTGACCCACTGGCTATTGGTTCCAATGACCTCCTCTTTGGGTTTGATTAATTTCCTAGAATGCTCACAGAGCTCAGAAACATTTCCCTTACTAGATGATTATAAAAGGATATAACTCAGGTACAGCCAGATGGGGGCTTCACTACATAGGCATCATGGATTAAATCATTGGCCATTGTGGATCTGTTCAACCCCAGCCCCTCTCCCCTCACTGGAGTCTGGGAGTTGGGGATGGGGTGGGTCCCCTGGCAACTAGCTCATAGCCTTAGGTCCTGTCCCTCCCAAAGTCACCTAATTTACATAACAAAAGATACCTTTTCCCAGGTGGGTTTCCATTGGATTGGTTGCCTTCCATACACGCCCCAACCGGGGACTGAACCTGCAACCCCGGCATGTACCCTGACCAGGAATTGAATTGGCGACCTTTTGGTTTGCAAGACATGATGTCCAAACAACTGAGCCAAACCTGTCAGGGCCTTTTCCAAGGGTTTTATGAGCTATACGTTAGAAATAGGGGCAAGACCAAATATACGCGTATGTTTCTTTTATTTCTTAAGATTTTATTTATTTATCTTTAGAAAAAGGGGAAGGGAGGGAGAAAGAGAGAGAGAAACATCAATGTGTGGTTTCCTCGTGTGCCCTGACCGAGAATCAAATTGGCAATCCTTTGGTTCGCAGGCCAGCACTCAAGCCACTGAGTCATACCAGCCAGGACACGCATATATTTCTTATAAATCACAATATCATGGCTGCCATAGTATGTTTTGGGCTCATAGTCTACTCTCTTTGCTCCAGCCAGAATCAGCCATTTCTCTGAGAAGCCACGGCTCCAGTTAGAGTAGATCTGAGCACTAGGTGTGCTTGTTGCTATTTAGGTATTACTGCTCTGATCACTCTCAGGGGACAGAGCTGAAGAATATTTGTGACTGATATACATTTGTGTGTATACACACACACTTGCACATCTATTTTTTCCTACATCTGTATATATTGAAAACTGTGAGTTCATTCCAGTGTATTTCATACTAGTTCAGCATCACAGGGTTCATTCTGTATTTTCTCTTTACAGATTTGTAACTCTTTTCTCTGATAATAAGAGCCCTGCTCCCATTATCCTCAGTACTTTTACTTATTTAATCAGTCATTTCCCTCCACTATGAATACCCAGTCCTCCTCCCCGACTCTCCTGTTCCCTCCCTTGGCTCCTGACCTCTGTCCCGGACAGCCCCCTGCTGCTGACAGTTCCTACCTGATGCCCTCCTCACCTTTCTTGAGCTCCACCACCCACAGCTAAGTTCCCTCCTTCAAAGACACTGCCTCACTGTCAGGGCTGCGGCTCCCACTGAACCAGGGCCCAGGCATCTCACAGGTGTTTGAAGGTCTAATGGTCTGGTCTCATCTGTTCTTTATTTAGATTGTGGGGAGCAGATATTACGGCTTCCAGTGTGTGGCAGCACAAAGGTTGGGCTTTTGTGAGGTTGTATGAACTGGATAAGCAGCATCCCTGCCTCCAGTACCTGTGGGCTGAGGGAAACTGGTCACAGGGAACACACTGGCCTCCATCTCTTGCAGTCGCTGGCTCCTTAGTACCACAGAATTGTGTGATATTGATCACCCTAATAGGGATGCCCTTCAGCCCTCCAGCCTTCCTGTGGGTCAGTCTCCTGTCCTCGCCTTGTTAGTCTGTCCCTCTCAGGCTGCTGATCCCATCCCCTCCACTGGCACCTGAGGACAGAGCAGGGGAGGCCTCCCTGCCTGAGTCTGATGTGAAGTAGTGAGGGTCTCCAATAAGTCCAAGTGTGCAGTTTGAGGAGGGGTCTGTTACCAGGTTAGGGAGGGTTCTTTCTATTCCTGCTTTGCTAAGGGTTTTTATCATTAACATTTTATGGTTTTTCTCCTTTAGGTTACTGCAATGATTTACACTGAAAGATTTTCATTTATACTCATTTACATTGATTTCTATTTACATTGATGGTTTACACTGATGGATTTGAAAGTGCCTGTGTACAGAAATAAATCCCTTGGTTATGATTCATATATTTATACACTTACACGTATAGATGCTGTTGACTTTAGTGTGCTCGTCATTCATGTAGCCATGACTTCCTAATAGAGCACCGTGGATTTCTTTGTGTGGTGAGTGGGTGGCTTTTCTTGACTCTCTTCTCTGAAGCAGTTTGTTGGGAAAGGAGTCTCTCTTTTTCTTGAGGGCCCAATAGCACTGGTCCAGAGATTGTCCTAATGGTCTTCCGGGAGAGGTTTCTTAGCACAGATCCTATTTCTAGGGCATGATTCTGCAAGGCCAGGCATATTCCAGGAGCTGGGCGATGGCAGCCACAGTCCCTCATGAGCAGGGTAGTTCTACACCACAGTAATAGAGGGGTGCTTACAAGGCTGTGGTGGGGGTGCTGGGGGCATTCCTGGGACCCCAAGCCATGGGCTGATGGGATTTTTCACAGCAGTAGCAGCAGCTCCAGGCACCAAGGTGCAGGAACAGGAGGACAGTGTACCCCATGCTTCCCTGGTGATCCCGTTGAATCTTCATGGGTGGGATTCCCAACTTAAAGATACAGGAACTTGGTGTCAGAAACTGCCCAGTACCTGGAACAACCAGCACTGACTGAGTCCATATCACACTGGTTTCCCTGACAGAAAGCCTCTGATCTGCAGCCACAGCCAGCTTCCAGGGCCCTGTGGTGGGAGTGGGGCTGCAAGCATAGTCTCACAGGTCCCTGTCGAATCTGGAAGTGGTTTCGGATATCTCTGGCCTTTTGGATGAAATCTTTTCTGTGTTAGGCAAAGATTCCTGGGTCCTATGCATATGCTCCATCCCGAGGGAGGGACCTGGGGGACACCGAAGAGTTCGAAACAACAGAATCAGAAAAAGCAACTGCAGCCCATTGAGACCTTTACTGTTGCTGGAGTTTTTTCTTAAGTAGTTGGGGTCCAGGTACAGAAGATTAGTTGCCTCCTGCCATCCCTTTCACATCCTCCGATGTCAGAGGCATCATTTAGGGAGGAAGCACCTTCACAAAGGATGGTGAAGGTGGTTGTTGGGATTAGCGCATGGCCAGAATTCCTTGTACAATGACCTTATTACCTTTGCTTCTTTGACTGTAGGGGAGACTGGAGCTGGTGGAAGCTGAGCTCAAGTTTGAGAATGGGGACATGAAAGGTTGCTTTCACAGGCCATAGTGACCACCCTGGGTCCACACCGAGGCCTTGTTCCTGCCTTAGTTTAGCCCCCAAAATCCCTGCTTTATGCTCAACACTACTGTTGCTCAGTAAGTAATCAAAAGAGCATTGGAAGGTTTCTGAACTCAAGTCCCCAGGCTTTTCTTCCTAATGTTCTTTGTCATCCATGACTGCCAAACTGCTAATGCCGTGGCTTCCAGGCTGATGGTGTGGATGGGCACACAAGCAGATGGACACAGGGACCAGTGTAACCAGAACAAACACCTGTGCTCAAGATGCTGGGGCTCAGAACCCTAACCCTGAGGTCCCCTCCTTAGGAAGCACTTTGTTTGTCTTTCACTCAGCCCCTACTCCTCTTTCTGTCCAGGCTCTCACAGCTTAGTCCATCTTGAGTGATGGCTGGTGGAGCCCCCACTGTGCTGGGAGGGGGCAGACCTAGCTCCCCCACACCCCAGCTTTTGAATCCTCCAGCCTAGGGGCTCAAGGCCTTGCTGTAAGAACAGAGTTGCTCAGAAGACTGTTGAGACATAGCGAGCAGGAAAAACAGAAGTTTATTGGGAGAATCAGCAAGCGGGGAGGGAACCCTGCCATGGGTGGTCAGGACTCCAAGCTTCTAGGGGAGAAGGGGGTTGCTTTATAGGAGGAAGAAAATAGGGGGTTGCTTTGCCAGCTGTTTGGCTATCTGGCAGCTGCAGGTGCGACAGGCTGATCAAAGCAGAATGTGGTTTAGTTTATTTTCAGTTTGAAGCACCCTTTTATCTCCCAGGCAGCTACAGGCAGGGGGGTGGGGGGCATGGGAACTGGGGATGTCATTCTAGCCTTTTTGCTTTAATAAAAGGAGGTGAGGGGTCGGGTGTGTTTTAGGGCGGCAGAGTGGTTTTGTGTGGCAGAGACTGGATGGGAGAGGGGTCACAGAATCTCTTCTATAACGACTTCCTGCGGAGTTAGGGTGATGGGAGGGGGTTGACTGCCAGCTCGGGGTCATCTTTGCCACGGGTTGATATCTGAAAGATCTTAATAAGAGTACATTATAGACGGTAGCGGTTGTCATGGATTGGACCGTTTTTTGAATAAAGTTAACTAACAGTCTGAGGAAGCAAGGGCCAAGGGCGAGGAATAATAGGAGAAGCAGTGGGGTTATGAGAAGCACTAGGATCGCTTTAAAGGGAGAGAAGTATGAGAGGAAGGTTCCAAACCAGGATTTTTCATATGCCTGTTCCCTAGCTTGGGTAATGACGTCAATGTTTTTTTAGTACTTATAAATTTTTTCTGTTATGCCTGTATTGTTAATGTAAAAACAGCAGGTTTCATTTAGCATGGCGCAGGTTCCCCTGCTCTGGCTCTGAGGATGTCTAGGGCCCTCCTGCTTTGGAGAACTACGTCTGCTAGGCTGTTTAGGGATTCTTGTTGTTTTTCTAGGGCTTGGAGGGTGGCGTTCCAAGTTTCTTGAAGGGATAAAGAAAGATTTAGTACTGATTTTTTTAATTGGGGTATTTCTACAAACTAGAAGAAGCTCCTATATAGGGAGCGCCCTATTCCTGGTTGTTTAAGGATAGGGTTGCTGTACGCATGTTCACCAAACTTAGACCACTGCCGGTCTCGTTTGTGTCGGGGGCGGAATAAGAGGGAGGTCCCGAGGAAGGAGCCAAGGTTGGAGATTGCCTTGGAAGTGGACATTAGCTCGTTCCACCTTCCCTGATGACTGGGGTCAGTATGGGATGTGAAGCCGCCACTTAATGTTTAGTGCCTGAGCCACCTGCTGGGATCTCTGTGAAACAAAGGTAGGGCCATTAAGTGTCTGAAGAGAGGATGGGTTGGGCAGTGGGGCAGGACTAGAAAGGAGTGGATGAATGCCTGATGCCCAATGAGACAGGTTAGGGGAGGGGTACTTAGGAGTTGGGTCACCTTGCTGTCTATTCCTACAACCAACATGGTAGAGAGAATTAGTGGCCCCAAAAATTTGGACAGGACAGAAAATGTGGCTCCCATATTAAGAATAAAGGAGACAAGCTTACCTGCCACCAATAAGTTTACCCTGGGTTTTGAAGCCATGATGATGAGAAGGGGGGCTCTTGAACCTGGGCCCCGTCAGGAAGTGAAAAGTCCGAGGAAGTCTGGGACTGAGAGGCCCGCGTCCGGATCCGCTGCCGGGGTAGGCAGTCTAGTCCCCCGATTAGAGGCTGTCCAGTCAACCTTCCAGTGACCGGTTTTTTGACAGAGAGGGCAGGGACCCGGTGGAGGAAAGCGGGGGTTTGGACAGAGCTTTGTCCAATGTCCCTTCTGACCACACTGAAAATGGGCCCGGAGGCTGCCTGATGGTGGAGGCTTTGCCCTTTGGCTCATTTTGTCCCTTGGAGGAGTTTCCCAGGGCATTAGCTAGCAGAAGATATCACTTGTCTTCCTGCTCCTGCTGCTCCTTTCCCCTCTCCTTTTCTTTTTGTTCCTGTTCATCTTGCCAGTTGTTGAATACTCAGAAGGCGACCTGAATAAGTTCACTTCGGGGGGTCTCGGGTCCCGCCTCTAACTTTTGGAGCTTCTTTTGAATGTCTGGGGCCGATTGACTAATGAAGTGGGTGTGTAAAAAGAGGTGTCCCTCAGGCGAAGTGGGGTCTAGATTGGTGTGTTTTTGGATGGGTCCTGTGAGTTTTGTTAAGAAGGCGGCTGGATTTTCACTGGGACCCTGGGTGACCTCGAGGGTTTTGTCATAGTTGACAGCCTTAAAGCCTGATTTGCGCATCCCAGCAAGGAGACACGCAAGGAAGTGGGACATTTTGCAAAGGTCAGAGGAATTCATCTGGTAGTCCCAATGAGAGGGGGTTGCGGGGACTGCTACCAACCCAATGGGATAGTCAGCGTCAGCAGGTCTGTCGGCATGTAACTCATCAGCATAAGCCATGGCAGTGCCCAGACATGATTTTTCTCTTCGGAGGTTGTGGTAGAAATAAGGATGTTGGTAACATCCTGGTAGGTAAGGTCATAGGTCTGGGTTAAGTATCCAAACTCTTTGATGAAATGAGTGGGGTCCTCAGAGGAAGAACCGAGATGCTACCCAATTTGGGAAAGATTAGCTAAATTGAAGGGGACGTGTACTCACATGACACCATCTCCACCAGCGACCTCGTGGAGGGGATAGAGACCAGAAGGGCAAGGCTCATCAGAGGGGGAGGGAGCCGGGGAAGAGGAGGTAGGGATGGGCCTGCGGGATCAGGTATGGGGAGGAAAAGGTCTGGGGTCTTGGGGGTCTGGGGACTGTGAGGAGTCAGGTGACTGGGGTTCTGAAGGGGGTGAGGGGGCATCCGGTGCAGGGTTGTAGGGACATGGGTGGTCAGCAGGATCGAAGGAGTCCAAGGAAGAAGGAGAAGAAGTTAGAGGGGGTGCAAAAGGTCGAGAGGAAGGTGGCTTTTCCTGAGCAAGGAGAATTTGGTGGGTAGTGAGCTGTTAGCAAAGAGAGTGTTTGCCCCAAAGGGTCTAGAAAGCCTGAGCACTGGGAATTTCTGACCACTTGCCCGACTTCTGGAGGAAGTTAGCAAGGTCTGTGAGGACTCTGAAGTCAAGTGTGCCGTTTTCTGGCCACTGACTCTGGTTAACAAGGGGATTGATTCCCATGAAGGTGATAGATATTGATGTGAGCCTGAGAAAAAGGAGAAGGGTGGATCCAAGCCAATGTTCCCAGCTCCAAAATCTGTCGAGATGAGCATCCCCATTTCAACCTGAGAGTGGATGGCATAAGGCTGAAAGGAGAAGCACTGAGTTGTCCCGGGCATCCCCAGGAGTCATCAGGCCCTGGAGAGTGGGTCTGGATTGACCCGAGGAGTCAGGAGACTCCGGGAGTGGTTCTGACTGAGTGCTCAGATTTAGGGCCAAACTGCCCGGGGTGGTCTCGGATAGACCAGGAAACAGAACCATTGGGGGAGACGGAGGCAAAAACTCACCTGTGAATCAATGACCGGTGTTGACTGAGAGTAAATGGCAGTCGGGGAAAGGGATCAGAGGAAAGGGAGATGGATGGGGTCATTAAGCCAGAGGGGAAGCTCAAGTCACCAACTCATGGAGATCTGAGAGACTCTTAGTCCAAGAATTGGGGCTGGCTCGGGGCCCGAGTCCAACTCGGGAGACCCAGTCGAGCCGGTGGCCCAATCCCAGGTTTTGGCATCAAAATGTAAGAATGGAGTCACTCAGAAGACCATTGAGATATAGCGAGCAGGAAAAATAGGAGTTTATTGGGAGAATCAGCAAGCAGGGAGGGAGCCTTGCCATGGGTGGTCAGGACTCCGAGCTTCTAGGGGAGAAAAGGGTTGCTTTGTTGGCCATTTGGCTATCTGGCGGCTCGGGTGCAACGGGCTGATCAAAGCAGAATGTGGTGTAGTTTATTTACAGTTTGAAGCACCCTGTTGTCTCCCAGGCAGCTGCAGGCGGGGAGGGTGGGAGCATGGAATCTGGGGATGTCACTTGCCACAGCGGGCAGCAGGGAGAGAAGAGAGGTGTTTTGCTGAGCCCCACTTCCTGGTGGGCTCCAGACAAGGCCTGTCCTGTGTCATCCTGTCAACAAAAAAAAGTGAGTCTCTGAAAATATTAGAATGATTTTTATTTGCGGCCTAGCCTGAGAGAAGAGCTTTAAGAAGCCTTGAAACAGTGCTCCAACTTCCTTCGGAGCTGTAGACAGGAGTAAGTGAAAAGTACATGTAGTGTGTTAGAAGTTGCCGTTTGGCACATACGACACATACAGTTTAATGAGTAACAGTTTTACATCAAATGAAAACAGTATATAGAACAATAAAGTTGAGTGGCCATGCCTCTGGCATCAGGAAGTTTTAATTTCAGTCTGGAAACAAATTACTTCACTCTTTGAGGTGATTTTTATCAGGCTGTGGAAAGAGCAGACACTGTTTTCTATGATCATTGATCTTCAGTGTTGAAACTGTAGATCACACACGTGATTAGCCCCCATGGTCTGTGCCTTAGTAAGAAATTTTAGGAAAGCTCATTGTTCTCTTGGTTACTAATTATGTAAGCGCCCTCTCCTTTCCTCAGTGCCATTCCCAGCCAAAGGCTGCAGGTGATATGTTTTCAGTCACTTGGATGCAAAATGGCTGATTGGGGGGGCCAGTCAGGGCATCAGATGTCTCTGGCACTCAGCTGTGGTTTAGGCTTCCTCCTGGGCAAGGAAGTTCCTGGAGTGGGTTTGCCCCTGACCCCACCCAGCCCTACCCCCTCCCTGCACAGGACAAGCTGGAGCACAGCTCTGCTGCCAACGTGAATGCCCCTGAATGTAGGAGGCCAGGGCAAAGGAGACGTCCCCCCACAAGCCTCCCTCCATGCTTTGTACTGTGAGTAGAGAAAATTTTTTAAAACTTGGGGTCATGTTCGGGCTGCCATAGCAAAATACCACAGACTGGGTGGCTCAAACAGCAGACACTTATTTCTCACTGTTGCAGAGGCTGTGAGTTCAAGATCCAGGGGGTGTGAGGGTGGGAAAGAAGTCTTCTTAGAAGGCCACAGTCCCACAGGTCAGAGCCCCAACCTTATGACCTCATTTGACCTTAATCACCTCATAGACCCTGTCTCCACACACAGTCATGTTGGGGGTTAGGGCTTCCACATGTGAATTTGGGGGGGACACAGTTCAGTACATAGCCTTTCCATATCATATTGTTTCTCACAAAAAACATTATGTGTTGATAGTCACAGTGTTATTTTACTTCATTGTTTGGTTTGCTAGTGTTTTTATCATCCTCACTAAATTAGGAACAGAAGGAAATTGCTTTAGTTCCCACCTGCTCTTCTGAGTGCCTCCTTGGTGGCCCTGAACTGAGCTCCTGGTCCCCAAGGCTTCCTGCCCTCCAGTCAAGGGCCCTGGGGGAACTGAGGAGCAGTCTGAGATGCTCTGAAACAGCCCAATGGAGACGAACTTGTTGTAATTGAAGATAATGAATGTCTAAAGACCATAATTAGGCCAGTGACAATACACCGGGAGGACAGACACATCGTGCTAGGGGAGAGGACAGGCTGTGCTGGACGGGTGGTGGGTGGAGGGAAAAAGATACTTTGCAAGCAGGTAAAGTGAAGCCCAAACACATGCCCTTGGTGTGAGTGGCTTCACCCACAGCTGCCACTGGTAGTGGTGACCAAGGCACCAAGTAACTTATTTTTTGTAAGCTAGGCTTTTACTTATACAGATTGCAAAATTATGTAGCCTTAAAGAAATAAAGCTTGTTGGGTGATTGTTTTCATAACAGCATCTTGAAACGTATGCTTGGTTACCACTGTAAGGCATGACATGCAAGTTGTCTCCTTCATGGGCATCTGGGCAGATCCGTTTTTCACAGTTATAAACAATAATGTGGTCATGTGTGTCCTGTAAATGCAACATTTACAGGCATCAGTGTTCCTATGGGATAAATTCTCAGCGCAGGAGCTTGGAGTTCAAAGGACATGCACTTTTTCAACATTAATCAGTATTTCAAAACTGCCTTCCCAAAGGCTACAGCAGTGCACATACCCTGGGAAGAGACATAAGAACAGTCTAATCTCTTCATTATTTAGAGTTTTTATTTTGAGAACAGTAAGCTCCCTGGGCTATATTGTGTGTGTGTGTGTATGTGTGTTTTATTTATTTGTTTGGTGTGGTCTCTGGCTTGTGCTTGCATAAATAAAAGAAAGAAAGACTGCCCTGCCCCGCAGCAGCCCAGCATCACATGCACACACACCCATGAACGCATACACCCCACACAGCCGTCACTAAGTTGCATGCTCCAATCTTGACTGCTCCTTCCCCTAATTCAATTGAAGCTGTAATGGAAGGTGGGGGTGTGGCCTCTCCACCCCTGGGTGTCAGGGCATGCTGGGGGCCCTTTGGGGAAGGACTAGGAACTGTGTATCCCTCTCGGACCACTCCTGAGCCCTGGCCTGGACTCAAGAAGGAGCTACTGAATCTGCCTGGAACAGGAGCCAAGAGTGTGGGTGCTCTCAGAGAGCTGAGCAGGGCCCAGCAGAAGGAACGGTCGTGAAGGCGGGTTTGGAAGGATGTCAAGTGAGGCTCCAGGCTCTCTACATGTGGATGCCAAGGAGAGGCTAAGTCTTTGAACAGAAGACTCGTGTGATTGGGAGGTTGCTGACCTGCAGGTGTGTACCCTGGGCCAGAGGGGAAGAGGGTTTTCATCCACAGGTCACAGGGCTGGAGAGGGGTGGCACAGCAGTGGCCCGGGAATACCTGTTTCCCATTTGAACAGGTTGGCTCAGCCCCGACTCCCAGTGAGCAGCTGCCTCAAAGCCACCTGGACACCTGTGCTTCACTGGGTCAGGGACCAGGCTGCAGTGTCTTTTCACCTTCCCATCTGCTACTCTGTGCGCTGTGCTCAGGAGAAGCTGCCCCAAACAGGGCAAATGTGGCTTCCTTTTCCAGCGCCCGCAGCCAATGGTCACAGATCCAGGGCACCATCTCTCTGGCTGCCCCGTAGCTGACCTGCATCCACCTGTGTGGCAGCTGCACCCCCCGCTGCCACCCCTGCCCATCCAGTGCTGCCCTTGAGCAGGTCACCCTTTCAGCCCACTGAGATGGCTCTTTGGAGTTGCAGGGCCAGTTGTCCCATTTCTCTCTTAAAATTTCTCTGGATGAGCTCCTATTTTCTGGCACCTCCTAAATCAGACTTTTCCTCCCAACCATATAGCAACAGCCCTCCTCCCACTCACACAACAGACGCAATAGACACCAGGCACACACCAGCACAGCCCCACGCTGGTGCCAGCCTATGGCCCGCCTTTGTAGCCATGCCTGTGCTGGATGAGCGTCCGCAAGGTGCCCTCCTCTCCTTTGAGGAGACGCAGTGCGGGACTTAAGGCTTGCCCAGCACCACCCTGACCCCACCCTGCCTTGGCTCCCCAGTTGGGGCCCAGCTGTATGTTGTGAGCTCTGCCCTCACAGCCACATTGAGCTGTGGGTCTCAGACTTGACTCTGGACTAGTGTCTTACTTGGTAACTCAGTGTCTGTCATCAGATAAAAGGAAGTCCTCCCCAAGGATTCTGTGAAAAACGTTCAGACGCGGTACCAGTACTGATGACAAGGTGGCTGTTTTTGCTCAGACAGCAGGCGCTGACTAAATTCTGCCTTTCTTACCCAGTGTTAAGCCCCCATGGCATTCAGGAAGAGGGTCTCCCTGACACCCAGCCCATGGGTCTGCATAATACACTGTTGGCTGAGGGTGTGTCCAGGCCAGAGAAGTGAGGAAGAGGACTAGCAGCATCAGCTGGCACAGCGATACCAGGTGGCTGTCCAAATGACAGTAGCCTTGAGCACTGTGACTACAGATCCAAGCTATCCTGGATTCAACAGATTTACCCCCCTGAGCTAGAGAAATATGAGCAGGCGGTCTTTCTGCGTGGAGAATGAAACGGGGACCGCTGCTTGCCTTTCTTCTGTGGCACAGACCTGGGAGTTCACTCACTCGGCTCGCAGCAAAGTTGTTTGTTTTACTGGAAGCCCTTTGCATTTACTTCTTAGTAGCTAGCCTGTCTGGGAGTCAAAGAGGGCAGCAGGTGGCTGGTCCCCACAGGGCCCCAAACCAGCCTGCTGGGGAGTGACAGCCTGGTGTGTGTGTCCCCACTGCAGGCCTGCCATGAGTTCACCACGCATATCACCAGCATTCTCTGGGAGCAGAGCAGGATGAGGCCAGTCTCACCTGAAGAGGCAGAGCACCTGCTTGGCATCGTCCGTGGCAAGTGCAGCACTACCCAGACGCAGCAGGAACAGAGCCCCTGCGCGCCATGCTCACAGTGCCTCGATGCCCAGTCGGACCCTGGCTGTACCCACAACAGCAGGGGCAGCACTAAGGAAGAGGAGCTGAGTCTGCTTGCTTAGGTTTAAGGTCCCCTGGTGGCCTCCGGGCCCATCCAGGAGCTCTGGCCACAGCCACAGATGTAGCCCTCACACAGCTCTTGAGAGGTGATCAGAAGTGTTGGCTGCTGTTTTTAATACTTCTGTAATCACTTATGGGGGTGAGGAGATGTTGGCAGACTCCCAGCGTATGCACGCTGGCTTTGGTTGTCTGTCCTTGCAGGTGTAAGCGGCGGCGTTCAGCAAGCAGGCCACAGAGGTGCTGAATGAGTACTTTCATTCCTATGTGCTCAGCCCTTATCCCAGCAAGGAAGCTAAACAAGAGCTGGCTAGGAAGGGTGGCATCCCAATCCCCAGGTGATGGCCCTCTCCTGCCATGCTTCCTGGACCCAGAAGGGGAGGAAGGTTAAGTCTAGTGAGAAAGACACCTGGGAAGTTTACTAAATGTGTGGAGCAGGAGCCAAGTGCCCAGGCCTGGAGGCTGCCTGGCTGGGCTCAGGTTCTGGCTCTGTGCTCTGGGACAGGCACATAACCCAACCAGGTGTGGGGACTCCCTGAGGTGATGCTGGTAGAGTGTGGCCTGTGGCCACCTCGGTGTGTTGTGGCGGTTACTATTTAATATTCCTGTATCAGAGGAAGGTGCTGCATGAGAGAGGTGAAGGTATAATTCTAGGAGAAGAAAAAGAACTTGGAGCAAAATTAGGACTTACCATGATAGTCCACCTCTTGAGCCAAAGTAGCAGTTCAGTTACCCTGGGATAAATTCAGGCTCATGCATGTTTGATTGCTTCTCAGATAGTCCAGTGTGAGTGAGGTGGGTACAAGATGGGCAACATCTGGCTCCAGGTGGGTAATGTTGTACCAGTGGGAAGTGGGACCCAGACAACCTTGGGAGACCCTGGTAGTCTTCTCAGTGGGATTGGGCATGTGAGAGGGGAAGCTAGAGCCCAAGAAATGATGAGTACAGACAGCCCACAGCTCCAGGCAGGACCAGGCCACACCCATGGGCAGTGTGAGTGTGTGGATGGGGGTCTAGGTGCAGCACCCCTGCCCCCAGCAGACAGGCTGACTGGAGCTGGCAGTGCCTCATACTGGCTCTCTGAGGCAGCCCATCTTCCGCTGTGTGATTGCAGGGACTGAGTTTCCAGCCCAGCCTGGCTGCCTCCAGTGTCCGTGCCCTTCATCGCCACCCTGCGCTCCAGCCCAGGCCAAGTCCAGCTGTGACTTCATGATGAAGGCATTCAGGAGCCCCACAGAGTCACTCAGGCAGCAAAACTTTTCAGGTGTCCTGGTCACATCTGACCTTCCTCATCCAAAACTGCCATGGTGGCCTCAGCGCCCAAAGAAGAGCTTACGCCACGGGCCCCGCCTCTGATGCGTGGCTGCCTACCTGTTTGCTACTATGAGCAGTTGTCTGAAGGGTGGCCAGGTCCACTTCAGGACCTGGCACCTCTGGAGGGCAGATGTGTCATGGGCCTAAGACTTTCTCTGAGGAGAGGACTCATTGCAAACAAAATTTTGAAAAGCACCGGCCACATTCCAGTGACCCCTGCTCTGTGGCTGGGCCCTAAGACCCCTACCCACCAGCAGCAGAATTTTGTGCTGGAAGCCCCTCCTCACTTTGCTGGATCCCCCAGCTTTCAGGACAACCTGAAATGGCTGAGGAGGGGGGTTTCCAAATTTGGGGTATGGACAGGTGCAGACTGAGTTTCAGCTAATGAGATCAGCTCTCCCCAACCACCAGACCCCCATCCACCCAGGGAATAGAGCCAGCCTCCCCTAACCCACACAGGGAGTTTGCTCTTTGTCCTAAAATACCAGTCGAATTCAACATGGAAAACTGTTGCTGCCATTTGCCTGAAAACTTAGTTCCATATGACATTTTGGAACATTCCCTGGAGATAAACAGGACCAAGAGGAGGGAAGGATCGGTGTGTGAGGAGCAGGGAGCACACACTCGGATGCCCTTTCTTTTCATGGTCAGCCTTGAGAGGAGGATACAGGAACTTGAAAGGAGAAAGAACATCCATGATCTGCCCTCATAATCCAGCTGTTTATCTCTGTTCATTAAACTGCAAAGACCTCTCACCGCAGGTACAG
Organism: Furipterus horrens; assembly: GCF_987537825.1. Lineage (NCBI taxonomy): Eukaryota > Metazoa > Chordata > Mammalia > Chiroptera > Furipteridae > Furipterus > Furipterus horrens. Next base: position 48,808,207 of record NW_028327180.1, on the reverse strand, counting down.
CTGTCTACTTTGGAGTATTGAGGTGTTTCCAGCTGTGCACATCTGCACACATCTGCACTCTTGAAGGCAGGCTCTGGCCCAGGGTCCTACCTGGGCAGTTCTGCCCCCAAGGGACATATTCATTGTCACAGTTGGGGCAGGGCACTACTGGCATCTGGTGGGATGGGGGCTATGGATGCTGCTTAGTACCCTACAGTGCCCAGGGTGTTCCCACCTAGAGAGCAACCCCTGGGGGAAGGGTCTCTTGCATGTGCCCAGACTGATGGCTTATAGAATGGGTGTGATGGTGGCACCCCACCCCTTACCCCCCAAGCTGGCAGCTAGGACAAAACACAGGTGCATGTGAAAAGGCGCTTAGCTCAGTGCTTGGGGTGCATGTCTCCCTGGCTCTGGCTTTCCCTAAAGAGGAGTCCAGAATTCTGTCTGTGTCCCAGACGGGCCTGTTTTCCTTCCAGCAGCAACAGGTCCTTGGGCAGCATGGTCCCTCCCTCTCCTGTAGGACATGCTGGCTCCAGGGTGTCCTCTACCCACTGCAGACACTTCCCTGGGCCCATGGCACAATCAGCACCACCTTCTCAGCCCTGGCTTCTCACCTGCCCCTGGACCACAAGGTATCACACAGGACATTCCTCCCAGGTGGTGGAAGTGAAGTCACCTCAGGGAGTCTGCCATCCAGCAGCTTCTGCCTCTGTGTGTCCGCAGGTCTCCAACTGGTTCAGCAACACAAGGGTCTGTTATAAAAACAACATGGGAACGTTTCAAGAAGAGGCCACACTCTGCACGGGTAACATGGCAGTGGACACCACTGAAGAAGCCAAGTCAGCTGCCCATCCACACCCAGTTCTGGCGAATAAGACTGCCTGGCCCAGCTGCTGTCATTCCCACGGGGCTGGGCCCACTGAGCTGAGATTTCTGTCCTCAAGGGCAGGCATCTTGGTTGAGTCAGCTGATCCCTGCTGGCTGTGCTGTGCTGGGGGGCCTGAACATCTCCTCGAACACCCCCATCCCAGTCTCTTCCTGGTGAGGAGCTAGTAGATCCCACCTGAGGACTTGCTGCAACTTGGGGGCCCGAACACTTGTTATGACTCGTCCCACCCTTCCAGATTCCTCTGGACCCTTCCAGCTGACCAGAGCCAGAGACATGCCTGTCAGCCTGCAGACGCTGTCCTCTCCCCAGCCTGCCCCTGAGGGAGGCAGCTTATCCCAGATGAGTCTCAGGGCACAATCCCAGGGATGCCCTTAGGGTCCCTGACTTGGTGTCAGGGCAGAGATGCAGAGCTCAGGTGGGTGACAGTTCCTCAGCACAGACCATCTCATCAGCCACCTCTTGGCCTCTGCAAGGCTCCCCGGGGGTTCTGGCAACAAGGTGGGCCCTCAATTCATCACAACCAGGGGGCACATCTCTGTGGAGCCCACTCTGCAGAACCCTGTGCCCTTCACACACATCCCACTTGCAGGACTCAGCAACTCGCAGCTGAGTGGTGGGCACAAGCCCCTAAAACAAGACTTTGGTTGTTGAGGGGAAGAAGTGTGCCTCCAGGGAGTGTCTGTACTCTGTGGAGAAGAGCGAGGGCAGGCAGATGTGGCCCTGACCATGGGAATGTGCAGGCAGCCCCTCAGCTGGTGCCCAGGTGTGCCACAGTGAAGATACCACCTAAGTGAGGGGTAAGAAAATGAACCAGAGCTCTGGACACAGCCTCTGGAACTTCCTCTGGGCATTGGGTATCATGCTGGGCCAGCCAGGATTCAGGGGCCCCATCCCTCTCATGATCCCTGAGGCCTCCTACTGACAGTCACAGAGACCCAACCCCACACTAGGGACCATCTTGAGGTGACAGACACAAGTGGAGCTGGGTGGGGCCTCACACAGCCCACCTGTTCCTTTCACATGGGTGTTCCCTGCTGCGCCAGAGTCGACACCCCCACCAACTTACCCCAGCCCTTAGTTAGGGTGCAGGAGATGGACGCCTTCTGGTGCCTTCAGCAAGGTGGTACATGTCCCATCGCCATGGCAACCCCACTGTCCATAATAAGCACCTGGGCAGAGTGGGGAGCTCTGTGCTTGAGGCTTAGCGCCTTGATCATAACGGATGCTGGTATGTGAGTGAATCAGGGTGAGGGTCCCCAGTGGGGACCCTGGCAGTCAAGGCCCACCCTAAACCCTGGAACCATCCCCAGGAGGTCCAAAGCTGCTTAAGTCCCCATGAGGTTTCCCCAGACCATGGCCACGTAATAAGTGGGAATATTGAGGCTTTTGTGCAGATACCGCAATATGAGTACCGCTGCCTGAGCTGCCTGTGTCCCAGTCTGCTTGCCGCAGCCCCTGCCCTGGACAGGCACAGGTGCTCGTTCAGAGAACAGCTCTCAGAGGCTGCCGCTGCCGCTGCCAGGGCTGGGAGCCATCACCTCCGCCCTGGGCTCCAGAAGAATGTCTGAGTTGCCCTTCGGCTCCCTGTCCCACTCCTATGTGCCAGCCTGTCACTTCCCAGTCCTGGAGGTGGACATCTCCCCTTGTTACTCATGGCTGCCTTCTGGGAACATGGGCCAGTGAGTGTCCAACTCAGCACAGAGTGTTGTCTGCATGAGGCCAGCACACAGGGCAGCACTGGCCTCTTGGTGTCTCCATGTCACATGCTGAGGCAGCCCTCAAAGTCTGTGGATTCTTTTGCCTAACAGTGTCCTCTGAGGCCCAAGCACTGTGGCAGCTGCTTGGAACACAGGGGAGGAAACAGCTGAGGTGAGGGGGTCCTGGTGGGCTGGATGGGGTAGAGGGCTCAGCCTGTAAAGGAAAGTTCGAGAGGAAGTTGGAGAGGCTCACACTGCACTGTCTGAGTGGCAGCCATGGTCTCTGGCTGAGTTAGGAGAGGCTGGGCCCTGAGGGTAACATGGAGCGTGTGAAATCTGGGCACCTATGAGCCCTTGGCTCAGGAGCCAGGTCCAGAGCCTGAGTCGGGAAGGAGAACAAATAGCCCTGCTCTCATGAGCTGTAAACAAGACTCGCCACAGAGCAGACCTCACGAGGAGAGCCTTTTCAGTGGTGTTTTCCACCGTGGGAGTACATTCTGTCGACAAACATCTGAGGGTCACATGTGCTTAACACGTCTCTGCACTGCAGACGGAGCCCCTGAGTGTCCAGCCAGGTCTCTGAACCTCTTCCTGTTCACTGCATCTACCATGGTCTCAGGGACCAACCTTAGCTCCAGGCCTGACTGGGTCTCCCTCTTGCTCAGTGTGTAGAAACTTCAGCTGTGCTGCGATGCCATGTCAGTCCTTTTCCAGAGCCCCATGGGGTGGCCCATGGAGGCCAGTTTCCTACTGGGGAAGCATCTCCATGTCATGGGTCAGGCACTGTGGCCCAGGACTCACCCCTCCATATCTCTCCTGTCTCCTCTTCATGGGTCTCCAGGATATGGGCAAGACAGGCCACCAGTCTCAAGGCCACCCCTCTGACACTCTGGTGCTGTCTTTTCAGGCCAGGGGCAGCTGGCAGAGGACTGCTTCACCTGCCGGAGATCCTGTCAGTGTCAACTCAGATGCACTAATTAAATTTGAAAGATAACAGAAAAGAGGACAGTGTGACCTGCCGTGGAGTGCCAGCATTGGTGTTTTTACTACGTGTGCAGCTGGTTACCTCAGAAAACCCAGAACTGACAGCTGACGGTTCTCCCTGAGCTGCTGCCAAGGACACCACACCGACTCTTGCTTGTGAGCTGGGAATTGAAATGGGCCAAGACGCTGCTCGTTTCCCCAATTCTTTTATTTTATTTTATTTTATTTTTTTGAGAGAGAGAAAGGAAGGGAAAAAGGAAGAAAAAAAAAATCAGTGCTAAAGAGAAACATTGATTGGTTGCCTTCCACATGCAACCCAACCATGGACCCAACCAGCAAATCAGGCATGTGCCCTGACCGAGAATTGAACCAGGACCCCTTCCATCTGCGAGACAAAGCCCAACAACTGAGCCACACCAGTGGGGGCCCAGCTCTTTTTTTAATAGTAATATTATGGCAAGATAATGAATTGTATCTTTCAGGACTTGTTACAAATTCTCCCATTAAAATTTTCAACTTCAACTTCGGTATTTTCACCAGATTTTTTTCCGGTGAGAGCTAACGGGGGGCGGGGGGGGGGGGGCGGGGGGGCGTAGCAGCGCAATCACGAAAGTTGTGATTCCATCCATGCCTTTGTCAGACATTGCCTGCTGTTGTATCATTTCATACGGTTTGGTTCAAGTCAGTCGTGGGCTCAGACTTTTATGGGGATAGGATTTGCACTTTTTTTTTTCTTTTTGCTGTTAATACAGATTATACCATTTTCAGCTGAAATACCATTAAAGACCCAGACAGGACGTCCTCAAAGGATGGCGGTGCTTTTACTTTTGGCTCTCGTACGCCCTCTTATGGCCATGGTGTGACTGCAGATCGTGTTTCGATTGGCTACTGACTTGAAGCAGAGCCTCTTGGAAGTTCGGTTTTAATTTGAGGAAAGACCCCTAGGTCAAATTCTGCACATCAAGTCGCATTTTATGATGCTAACGTTTTGTATTGCACTATTCAAAAATGCCTAAAATGTGGCCCCACGACAGTAACCAAGCTGTAAAGATTACAGGAGCACAAAGGGAGTCACCCAGGCACCCCCTGTGCCTTGCCTGCAGGCATAGAGCCTCCAATGCAACAAGTGGCTACGCTGGGGCTTGGAGGCTTCCTGATCTACGCCCCAGCCCCCAGTTAGGAGAGACTGGGGCAGGGCAGTGCTGGGAGACCGCTCATCGGTACAGCTGTTTGAGACGGCAGTTTTCTAGAATCCATTAATATTAAATATGCACACACGTTTTCCCTCACCAATTCCACCCTCTAGGGGGTTTTCTACAAATATTTGGATATAAATGCAAATGATGCATTTCTTGCCCCCCTTTTTATTTATTTACTTATTTATTTGCAAATTGAAAACAAATGTCTATCAGGTGGGGACTGTTTAAACCAGCAATTGCTCAGCTGTGCAGTGGAGTACTACATAACTGTTAAAAAGGCTGATGGGGCTTTTCTCTGGGATGTTAATGTTAAGAGTCGCTATGTCGGCAGCCGTCCGTCTCGAGAGACGATGGTGTAGCTTCTTAAGAGTCTATCTGCACCGCCGAGAATGGCTGTGCAGTCCGACTCGGGAGTGACACGGTATCTGTCTCCTCCCGTGTTGAATCGACATCTTATGATGACGCTGGAGTGTCCTCTCCAGTGAAGCTGAAGCTACAGAGCCTGGGCGGGGTGATATGGAGGGTCTGCTGTTGCCCATGCAGCAGACCCCCCCTCTCTTCGCAGCTGAAGGGTCCAAGGGAAAGACGGAGTCAATACAGCTTGGCTTCAGGTGCGCCGCAGGAGTTGCCGGTATTGACTACAACGTCAAACCGCCTTAGGGACTCCGGCTGCGGATTTTCTGTCGGGGTTTACTCCCTTAGCCTTTCCCCTGAAGAGGTATGCCGCAAGGCAGCGGAGGTTTTTTGGAGTCAGAGTTTTCCTTCTCTGATGTGCCCTGACTGGAAGATCGAACCAGCGACACTTAGCTCGCAGGCCGACGCTCAATCCACTGAGCCAAACCAGCCAGGGTAGGGAGGGTGATATTTGTATATATTCTTTAAATTATAGAGAAGGGACTTTTACCCAGATATATCTGGAGGAAAGCACAGGTCACTGCCATGGCCTCTGGGGAGGAAACTAGGGACCTGGGGGTTGGCAGGATTGGGTGTCTCCTTTCTCCTTCAGCAGTTTGCATTTTAAAAACCTTTAAGAGGATGGTGTAAGGAGGGAAGCTGGAGCCCTTGAGCCCTGATCACTTCCCTCAGCCAGTCCTGCTTATTATCGCCCCCCCCCAACCTGAAGCTTGGAGGAGTTTCATCTAAGAGAGGAACTGGAGACTGAGGCACAGAGGTGATCAGGGTGGGAGTGGGTGAGAGGTTCCGCCTCTGTGTCCCAACACCAGCACCAGGGGTCGCTGTAGCTCACAAATCCTGCAGAGAGCACGGAGATGGAGGAAATGTGAGTCCTGGGGACCTGTGACTGTGGAGTCTAAGGGCTAATCCACTTAAACGGATGGGCTGGGCAGGAAATGGGGACCTCGTCATTACTGTTATACTCAACGTGTCCCTTATAATGTTTCTGATGACCTCCACCCCAGACCCAGGCCCCCTCCTCAAGTTATATTTGCATATAATTTGCATGACCTGCTTTGTTTCTATTTAAACCATGAGGTATTTGCGTATCATTTGCACGGCTTTTCATAGATTTGTCTTGATTTGTGAACCATTTTGGTGGGAGACGGACACTGGGGAACCAGGTCCTGGGCCATGTCTGGGATGTGGGTGAACACTGGAGCCTCCCACCTCCCAGTTCCATAAAATCACATCTCCACTTGCCTGGTCAGGAGCCCTGGAAAGGCATTCTCTGTCCTTTTAGAGCTCCACAGGTTCACTGATGCAGGGACCACCAAAACCCAAGCAGAGTTCCAAGCAATGGGACAAAAGACCAACCAGGAGTCCTGCAGTCATGGGGTCTCCCCTGAGGGATATAGGTCAGAGCCTCTCCAATGGATCACTTGGGTTAAATGCATGCTTTGGCCACATGTCTGAGATGGAAGGGTTGCTAATATTCTCCCTGACCCACGCATTTTAACCTCACTCCTCTTAGCACAGAAAAATTCTAATGTTCATCATGCAAATTGATTAGCAAAGTACCCACGGTTTACTGGCAATTAAGAAAAGGCTGGGCTTTAGGTTAGAGTTTTTCAAGTGGTAGCTAAATACCTGGAGTGTGTGATCCTGAGAGGGTAGGCGTCCCTGCCTGAGCCAGGGCCCTATGCATGACACCCATCACTTGGGGCTGGCTGATATGGGGCACTGGCTGTGAGATCCCTAGGGGTTCTTATTTTAGAATAGCAAGAATTTGGAAAGAGAAGGACAGCACTTTCCATCTCAAAACACACATCCAAATCTGGGGGAGCCAGAGGACCTGAATTTTAAAGTAGATAACAGGCACAGGGACATCTTGTCTCCATTCTGCTAATGTGGACACCAAGACAGGAAGCCAGGAGTCTGGTCATCTGACTGAGATCCACAGCACTGAAGGGGCTCCCAGTGGCCCACGATGGCACCAGCTAGCACAAAAATCACCAGCAGGCACCAAAACCAGCGAAGGTAAATTTGAGGAAAGTGTTGGTGCATTCTCACTTGCCTCCCTCAACCAAAGAATCAGGGAAACTGAGGCACGGGGAGGGATCCTGGGGGTGTAGGACCTCTCCCCCACATTCCGGACTCCTCACTTCCAGCACTGCCCACCTGCCTGTAGCCCTCACAGCCCTTTAGTGCCTTCTCCAACTCCTGGCTCAGATCTAGCTGCCTGGCCCAGGCCTCCTTACACTGGGGGCACCTGTGAGGAAAGACTAGAACCCAGCCTACTCTGCCAGAGCCTCTGTCTCCACGTGCCACCCTCCCTGAGCCCTGGCTTCCTGTCTGTGAAGTGGAAATAGAAGTAGCTCCACCTACAGTGTTCGGTGGGAATCTCATAAGCACATCCCTGCAAAGTGCTGAGGACGGTGCCCATGCTTGCAGAGAGAGAGTCTGGGGTTATATCGTCCCCATTCTGCCAAGACAGAAGGCCAGTTGTCAGGCCAAGGCCAGCCTTGCTCAGACCGCCACACTTTTCTGTGACCCACTGTGAGGGCCAGAGGTGGACCAGACCTGCCTCCCTGACCGTTCTCCACTGAGCCACCATGCGGCAATCTTACAATGACCCAGGCCTGTTTACTTGCTGGGCCCTGGGTTCCCTTTCCTCAGGATCCAATCTCCCCTCCCCCACCAGGTCCTGCAGGATCCATCTTTAACAACATCTCTTTACCAGCCCCTAACTACCCAGCCCAAAAGTGTTCACATTCCTACCCCAGGGCCTTTGCACTGGTCATTTTCTCTGTCTAAGTACCTTCTCTTCCCTTCTTTGCCTGGCTAACTGCCCTGCCCCTACTCAGGCCCTTCTCTGCTCCAAGCCCACTCCCCAACATCTCCAGCCCTGACCCCTCCCCAGCTTTATTCTCCCCTGAGCCACCCCCTACTCACTGGCCAACTAGCAGCCTTAGGACCTCAGCCAAGGGCTAGGGGCACCTGAGGGGCTGGGAAAATTGTTTTCTCCCACTTGGCTCCTTGTTCTCTTCTAGAGTAGAGCAACTCCAGCAGCTGCTGGCCTGGCTCCTGCTAATCTTGCTCTGGGCCTCCAGTTGCAGCCAAGTAACAGGGAGGGGCCTGGGCTGCATTTCCCTAGGGAGAAGTCAGCCCCTCCCTGGTTCTCAGCCTTCCACTTGCCTGGGGAGGGCTCAAAGGTGAGGAGAGCCCTGGCTGGTTTGGATCAGTGAATTGAGCTGCAGCCTGCGAACCAAAAGGTTGTTCCTTTGATTCCTGGTCAGGGCACGTGCCTTGGAACTTTTCCACCTCCAGAAATGGCCACAACCTCTTATCCTCCCAGGGCCACTGATAAGGGTGTGATCCTAGAAATGGGGGTTTTGACGCCCCCACTGTGGGAATTTGGAGGTTCCCCATTTCCAAGCCCTACCTAGTATAAGTTATCAGATTTCCTAGGCCAGAGCATGGAAAGATTTAGAGGCTGAAGAAGTATGTCCAGGCCCAAGTTAGGTGGGCTGTTGCAGCTTCAAGTTCTCCCACATTTGGTTTCAAGATCCCCACTTGCAGTTTCAAGATCTCCCACATCAAATTTCAAGGTGGAAATTTCAAGGTCCTCTTCATCAGTGCCTGGTGAGGCCCCATACCCAATCCCTAGTAGAGATTTCTGTTCCACTAAGACTCCAGGAGGCCTCTCAAAGTCTGCTGCACCAGAGCCCTAGAGGAAGTCTGGAGGCCCCCAGACCCTGTGGAGAAATCCAGGCACTGATTGAGGTGCTTTGGGAAGTTTTAATGTCCCTCACTCAACACCACTGCAAAGCCCTAGGGGGAGGCAATAGCTGAGGGTGGGGAGCTGGCCTGCCTGGGTCACCACAGCTTCAATCCCCATCCCTCTCCTGAGTGTCACTGAGCACCTCCTGCATGCCAGCCAGAATGCACCAAGACCTGAAGAAGAGAGGCCATTGTTGGTCCAGTCCTCTGCCACGGAAATTGAGGCTGTGAGGTTGACTGAGGGGAGGGCCTGGGTTTGACCCAAGAGGCTAGGTTTTGTGCCTAGGAGTCACTGTGGTGGCCAATGGTTCACCCAGAGACCCTGCCCCCACTGAGGAATCATGGGAGCCATGCAGGGTATGTGAGCAAGGCTGTGACCAGAGCTTGTGGGAAGCCAGAGACACTCAGGCCCACCAGTGTGGCTTACGCTGCAGCTCCTGCTTTGGCCTCCAGGGGCTTCCCCGACCCAAAAGACAAGACCCCTATCCTGGTGCCCCAGGGAGCTGGATCCTATGTCCAGAATTGACCCCTGCTACCCTTGGACACCAAGTGAACCCTCTGAGCCTCAATTTTCCCACCTGTAAAGTGGGGCAATAACAGGAACAGCCTCACTGGGTGGGGTCAGTGATGAGATGCAAGTAAAGTGCTTCTGCATCCAGTAGGTGCTCAGTGAATATGTGAGCCACCTGCCCAGCCATGGCTCAGGGCAGGTAGACAGAAGGACAGTGCTGAAGTGTGACCATGGCAAGGAGCACATTCTCGGGAGAGACACTCAGGTCCACTTGGAACATACTGAACCCACAAGGCCTGGGAGGTCCAGAAGCCCAGAAAAGGGTCAGACCCACAGAGGGGTCTGGCTGCCCTGACTTCCCCCCATGGGTGAAGGGTGCCACAGCCTCATGTACGATATCAGCCCTATTATAGGTTCCTGGCTGCTAGGTATGATGGCTGTAAAGGGATGAGCTCCCCATTGTCAGGGGCATGCAAGTACACAAGGGATCTCCAACAGCAGCTGGGCCAGAGGACAAGCCAAGAGGACCCATTCTCCAAGGACAGACTAGGGGGCAGGTCACAGCCTGATGACAAGAGACTGGGGGTGGTACTGCTCAGGGGCTGGATTCCCTGGTCAGACAATAGGTTCTAAAGAGCTAAAGAACGACCATTCCTCAGTCCTGGGCATCAGCAGGCCACTGTTGCCTGTTGAAATGTGAGCTGGGCCTGGCCCCATGGACTGCGTGTTTTTCCAGTGGCTTCTTCAGCCGCGGCCTGACCACAATGTAGATTCCATTGGGTCGACCATTTCCAAGTGTTTGTTTTCAGCTGGGCCAGACAGCGGGTGCGGACCAAGGCCAGGGGCCCAGGCCTCCCAGAAGGCCTAGAGAAGCACCCCCAGGCCCTCCCACTTGGACCTCTGTCTACCTAGAAGCCCCTCATTAAATACACTCAGTAGCCAAATGACAAGGGATGGATGCGGGGGCGGGAGGGGGGATCTTGCTGAAGAGGCCCAGGGGGAGCTTGTGTATTTCATGTGGGGGGTTCTCCATCCCCCACCAGGACCCCAGGTGCAAAAGACCTGACCTTGGGCAAAACAGACTTATTTGGGTTTCACTGTTCCGTCCTTCAAACTTGGGGGTCAATTTGAGACCAGGTCAGCAGCCACAACTGTGGGTCAGAGGCCAGGGTTATGTGTGAATACTACTGTGGGATCCTAGGTGAGGTACTTCCCTCTCTCAGTCTTGGTTCCTCAGTGGTGAGATGGGGATGATAATGGAATCTGCCTGAAAGGATTATTGATAGAATCCAACCCAGTGCATAGTAGATGCGATGCAAACCTGAAGTCTCTTCTACCCTCCTGGCTGGGTCTAGCGCTACCTCCCCATCTGATTGAAAGCCCTCTGAGGGCAGAGTCTGGGTCCTCGAAGGGAGGGAATGAATTGAGGTTTGTTTGACTGTGTCCCTCCCCTGCTTAAAATTATCATACCAACACCAGCCATCAAGACCTTTGGACATCTGATCTCGGTTTGGCAAATTCCTCTTTATCCTTCAAAGCCCACATCAAATGCCCTCTCCTGCAGACACCTTTCCCTGCACTCTCCCCTCCGCTTTCCCAGCCCTGACCCTCCAGGCTGAGGTCGAAATGGGGTTCTGTGAGGGCCAGTCCAGAACTGTGCATCAAGCATACCTGTACCCACAGGTCTGCATGTTGCCATAATGTGGGAGCACATGTGTGCACGTCTGAGTCTGTGTCTGTCTGTCTGTCTGTCCCTGTCACTGTGCCGGGCCCCAGGATGGCAGTCAAGCCAACTCCCCTCAGACCACCTAAGAGAGTGGTCACTGTCCTTAGGAGAGTGGTCTGAGCAGGGCCCCTTTATGAGGGAGCCTGGCTCACCCGGGAAGAACTGGGGGTGTAAGCAGCCAGCCTCTGCCTCTGCTATTAAAGCTCAAGATTCAGCTGGGGCTGGGGGAGGGGGGCGACTGGGGCCCAGGGAAGAGCTAAATCCTGAGTGGGAGCTCCCCCCACCCCCACCTTGGTGGAGGCCCTGCAGGCAGCCTTCGAGGACATACCTGAGGTTTGGCAACACCAGCTGGCCCGCCCCCAGGGCTGAATCAGCAGGAAGAGATTCAGGGCTTCCCAGGAAAAGCAGTTGGGACCTTGAGCACCCCCTGCAGGCCCCAACCCATGAGGTCCCGGGGGCCCTGAGAGGGTGGGAGGTTTGCATGTACCTGGCTGTGGCCCAGTGTGCTGGGAAAGACTGAATTGGGGGCGTGGGAGCTAGAATCGCCCTTACTAGGGTACTCTAGGCATCTGGGGGTCAGAGGGTCCCCAAATGTGGAAAGAAAGCAGGGTGACTGTTGGTGTGTCGATGCCCTGAGCCACCACATGACCCTGCCTCATGGGCCTGCCTGTCGGGTGTATCTGCCTGTGCAGTGGGGACAGTGCCAGTGGGTCTATTGTGTCCAGCGCACTGGGCAAGTCAAGCCACATGCACCTTGGGCGGGGTGACTACATGTGAGGCTGCAGCTGAGAGTGGCAGTGTAGCAGAATAGGCAACAAGAAGGTGGCTCCAGTGGTGTGGGAGTGTCTGTCTGTCTGTCTGACTGGGGAGGACAAGGACAGGGCATGACGACGACAGTGTGACCTCAGGAATGATGACAGGCACCTGGCTCCATGTGCCACATCCTCTGTGCTGCAGGGTAGCTGTGACTCTGAGTAGGTATTCCCCACATCCGTCCCCAAATGTCTGTGTCTCTTGTCCCCTCATCCCTGAGCCCCCTCCCTCCTGCCTGCCCAGGTCCCCACCCCAGGCCCTTGGGTCTGGACCCAGCTCCTGCCCTGAGAGGGGTCAGGACAGTTACCTAGCTGTTTCTCTGCTGTCACCCTGCCTCTGTTTCCACCATTAAAGCCAAGCATTCCCCGGACCGGGATGAAGCCAGGTCTCCCCGCCAGGCTGGCTCCAGTCTTTGGGGTCTGAGGCTGGGCCATACCCAACTCCGAGGGCTGATGAGAGACACAGACAGGGCCAGGGAAGTGGTGGGTGACCACGCCAGGCCCACGAGGCCCCAAAGGAAGAGCCAGCAATGTTCAGCCAGGACGGGAGGCAGGAGGGGAGGGGGTGCCCAGCTGCAGGGTTTGGACCCTGCAGGGGCTGCCATGCAGGAGGGGGCAGACCCCAGGTCCATAAAATAAACACTTTGCAACTAGTGGAATGCTGCAGCAGCTCCAGGGGAATCTTGGTTATGAGAAATTGCAAACTTTCCTTGCTCTGGCACCTTCTATAGCTGGTAATCACCTGCCAGAGGCAGTTCAGGATCCTCACTCAGCATTCAAAGCCAGTTAGCCTCCCTGGGTGCCCCGTCTCCCCTGCTGCCACTCTCCGAGGCTGTCCTCCTCAGGGCTTCTCATTTATCATTTCAGCTACCTGGAATGCCCTTCCTGCTCTGCCACCTGGCAAACCCCAACACATCCTTAAAGACCTGGAGCCTACGTTCCCTTCTCTGGGAAACTTTGCCCTTCTTCCCAGCCCACAGTGTCCCTATTTGCTGTGTCACCCCGGGCACATCCCTTCAGCTGTGAAACGGGGGTATATGTGAACATCACACTTCCTAAAAGCCTATTCTGAACCCAAGACAATAAATAAACATTAGATACCCTTAAAGTGAGTGAGGACTTAGGGGAGCAGGGAGAGCTGGCATCCCATCATGGCTCAATGTATGTTCATTTCCATCTTCCTCTTCTTGGACTCTGTGATTTTTAAGACTCTTGTTTTAAGCATTGTTCCAAGATTTTTCTCCAACTCACAGTGCTAGGAATTTTAAGAACCCCTGGTTCTAAAATTATAAAAGTCTAAAATGCTGTGGGTGGGACCAAGGGCCTCTTTGTGCCCTGAGCTGACCTCAAGGTGGCTCAGGAGCTTGAGTCCCCAGGGGGCCTCATGCCCTCCTCTGGCCCTGGGCCAAGGGGTGTGGTCCGGCAGCCCCAGTTGTGGGGAGAGCAATGGATTTACCAGGAGGCCTATGGCCAACTTCCCGAAGGTGGGGGGACTCCTGGCTGAGCTGCTAGAATGGGGTCACAGGCAGTGTCAAGAGGCACAGGGCTGGCAGCTCAGGGTCATGACATCTTTGTCTGGGAGTCTCAGTTTTCTCATCTGGAAATTGGGGCCAGGTGCTGCTCTCTTGAGGAGTTGTCAGCAGGATGGGGCCACAGTCCCCGCCTGGTGGCAGCACTTGCTATACCTGGGCGCTCCGCCTGCAACACCCTCCCTGGTCCACTTCTCTCTAGCAGCTCCTGATCACTCCTGGCCCAGCCACAGCAGCTGGGGAGGGGGCTTCAGAGTGATGCCCACCCTCCCCTGCTTCACCCCAGGGAAGGGGGCCAGCTGTCAACCCCAAACCCATCTACCTTAGGCCTGGAAGTATCCACAGCCCCAATTTTTTTTTTCTCTGAGAAGCCTAACACCTCATTACCCTCAGCCTGAAGGCCAGCTTCACCTGCAGGCTGCACGCAGAAGAATGCACCCTGGACTCTGCCGGCAGCCTGAGCAGGGCTCTGGGGCAGGCAGGCTCAGAGTTTGGTCACCTTGGGCATGGAGCCTGCCTCCTTGAGCCTCCCTGTAAGCTGGGGGTAGAGACACAGTCGTCGGCAGCCGTCCGTCTCGAGAGACGATGGTGTAGCTTCTTAAGAGTCTATCTGCACCACCGAGAATGGCTGTGCAGTCCGACTCGGGAGTGACATGGTATCTGTCTCCTCCCGTGTTGAATCGACATCTTGTGATGACGCTGAAGCTACAGAGCCTGGGCAGGGTAATATGGAGGGTCTGCTGTTGCCCATGCAGCAGATCCCCCCTCTCTTCGCAGCTGAAGGGTCCAAGGGAAAGACGGAGTCGATACAGCTTGGCTTCAGGTGCGCCGCAGGAGTTGCCGGTGTTGACTACAACGTCAAACCGCCTTAGGGACTCCGGCTCCGGATTTTCTGTCGGGGTTTACTCCCTTAGCCTTTCCCCTGAAGAGGTATGCCACAAGGCAGCGGAGGTTTTTTGGAGTCAGAGTTTTCCTTCTCTGTAGAGACACAGTAAATTCTGGATAAATGCATGTCTCCAGGCTCCTGGGGGGCCTCAAAGCACCTCTCCTCTCTCATCCATCACAGTCTATCCAGGACAAGGCTGGGGTCCCAGCACCGGGCACCTCCCAAGCCTTGACTCCAGCAGAGCCTCAGGGCCCACCCTCAGAGACTGTGGCTGAGGACCCTATTCTCCAGGCCCTCACGTCCACCTCGAAGGGAGTGGCCTAAGCAAAGGTGTGCAGCCTGTTGGGAGTTGTCAGATGGAGAAGAGCCGGCAGGCCAGGTTGGGGTCTGCATGTGAGCCTACCTAACTGTCAAGCTGGGCCCTCTCCAAGCCCCTAGTGTGCACATAGATCTGACACTTCTAAATGCTGGACAGGCAGGTGGTGGGCTGGTCAGGAGAGGGTTCGAGCAGGCAGGTGACTGAGTGGATGGGTGGGTGATAGAAGGGGTAGTGGGTGGGTGGGTGTGCAGAAGGCCCAAGCTCGCCCTGGGCACCTTTCCTTTACTGCTTCCCCAGGGTGGTCAGCCAGGCACAGTGCCTCTTGTTCCAGTTCCTCAGCAATGCCACCAGTGGCCAACATCTCCAGGCCAAGGGATCTCACACGTGTGCTCAGGGAGTAGCTGGGTTACCGAGGGAGCCCTGCCTGCTGTCGGGACTCACTCCAGGGTCCAGGCAGCCCTTTGTCTCTCCCTCTGGGGTCTCATTTTCTCTGTGTGGAAAGTAGGGGTGTGGTCAGAGCAGTGCCTGCCCCATGGGGTTCCAGGAGGACTCACCTAGCCCATGTGCACAGACAGAGCAAGAGCAAGTGGTGGTTCTGCTGCCTCCAGACTGAGGGTCCCAGTGAGGTCAGAGGGTCCAAGATCGTGGCTTTGGACATCCCAGATACCACTTGGCCAAGGTGTGGGCCCTGGGGTGGGGCAGCTGTGGTTTCGGCTTAGGAAGCCCACAGTGGCCTCAATCCCAGCCTCCTGGGACATGCAACCCTGTCAGCGCCCCTCCCTGCCCACTGCAGCCCCGGGAACACAGCCAGGCACTGCCCACAGCCAGGCCCCGAGGCGGCCAGGGCTGCAGCCACCACTGTGCTCTGCGGCCAGGGCTGCACACACGTGTCACAGACACACTTCTGCATGCCACAACCAGGGCAAGGGGACCTACTCTCCTGCAAGAGGCACATCCAGGGCTGTATGGGGCCCCAAGCTGTTTGCACATGAATGTCTTTGTGTGTTGGATCCTGTTTCTGCCAAGGTATGTCTTGGTCTGACAGCCTCAGCCTCCATCCCTTGCTCCCCAAGACTAACACCATGAGTTGGAAATGAAGCATCTTTAATTGATTCCCTGCCCTGACCCCCTGAGGGTCTCCAAGCACCAAAGAAGAGAATTGTGCCCACAGCCCCAGAACCAAGAAGCCCCTTCCCCAGAACTTCACTGAGCCTGGACTCCCCACTCACCCCAATGACCAATCCCACAGGCTTTGTTTCAATAAATAACCCCAAGAACAAAGCCTGGGGGCAGAGAACCTGATAAGGCATGCAGCTCAGCAACACACAGGGGGCTTTAGGCCAAGGTCAGAAATCCTGAGGGGCACGATATTTAAAATCAGGGTCAAGCTACAACTGAAATCAGAGTTGGCATGTGACCTGGGAGCCGTCCCCTCAAGCCTCAACAGTCTCCTGGGATGCTGGCTCCCACAGTCAGGACAAACTTAAACTCCGTTTAACGTCAGACAGCAATAATCGCCTGCCTGGCATTTTCGCCCTTGGACTTCACTCTGACTTCAGAGCAGGGGGTGGGGAGGGGACATCTGGAGAACGGGATGAGACTTCCCAGGGACAAAGAAGTCTGGAGCAAGGCAGAGGAGGGAAGCTGGGGCCTAGGTCAACGTCAGGCCCTGCTCTGGCGGGGACGGAGGGGACCCTCAGCTTGGGCCTGTGCCCGAGCCACCTCGCTCATCTCCCTGCGGATGTCTCCAAGTGCTGTCTCTGGGGACTCCAGCAGCCTCTGGAAGAGGCTGGGCCGGCCAGCCAGCGGTTCCCGGCACTGGAATGTGACAGCTGTACCTGCATCAGCCTTCATCTCCCGAGAGAAGCCATCAGAGGAGCCATCAAAGCAGCGGCCAATTGCAATCTCCTTGGCCAGCCTTGGGCTCTGGTCAGTGACCGTGTAGACACCATAGTTGTGACCCAGAGGGTCCAGCGGGGCCAGCATGGCAAAAGTGGCTGGGTCATCGGCTGGGGCCAGTGGGGGATGCCGCGCCAAGTAATCCCGAAGAAGCCCATTGACGGCCACACGACGACAGCTGCCCTGGGGCATGATGGTGACCAGCGTCCTGTCCACCTGTTGCTGGTCGAACAGCATCCCGCTGCACTTGAACTCTACACAGGCAGCAGAGGTTCCAGGGCGCTGCGAGTCTCGGACACTGCGGACATCCCGCAGCCCATAGAGCTGGCCCTGGGTGCGTGGGTGGCTGCTCCCCACGTTGTGGGAGCGTACCATGTACTCTTGAGGGCCTTGGACCTTCACCTTGAGAAAGCAGGCCCGGAACTCCTGTGGGTTGGGCCACCAGGCCAGGAGATCTCCAGTCCAGGAGGCTGGCATGCCCTCAAGGAATGGGACCACGTTGTACTCGTACTTGTCAGCCTCCATGCGTGCAAAACGGAAGTGGCTGGCAGTCACTGGGGCCTCTTGGCACTCCCACAGGTTGCGCCACGGGTACACGGGGCCGTTGACTTCCGTGGAGTCACCAGGCCTGGGTTTGGCAAGGTTGATACGGAAGCCATTTCGTTTCAGGGCAGGGTCATCATGGTCGGTGCGGCGGTACCCCAGCTTGTCCAGGTAGGGCTGGGCCACACCCACAGTGGCCGGAAGAGGGCGAGGTCGGGAGGGGGCAGGCTCCAGTTCCTCCCCACCCAGGGTGGCCGTGACCAGGGCTGTGTAGGCATCCGGCTGGTCTGCGTCACAGAAGGCAGGGAGGCAGGCACCGTTGGGGCCTGTGACCGCACTATCAAACCGGCCCCAGGCGCGGGGGTTGGCGGAGTAGCCGGGAGCTGGTTCCAGATTGACCAGAGTGACCACCACACCCTCCACCTGCTCGCTGGGGGCGAATTTGTCGTTAGCGTAGGCCCGCACCTTCACGAAGCAGCGGCGGCGCTCGGGCACGTCTAGGTTGAACAGACGCCGCTCTCGGATCTCCACGTTGCCCACCAGGAAGACTCGCTCTTCCCGACGGACCCGTGGGGCTGTCAACCCCTCGCGATGGAAGCTGCTCTCCTCTTCCCACAAGCCTGTGTCGGGATTCAGCGACCAGAGCTTGAGTGCCTCCACATGGCCTGCCATACGGATCTGGCCCGTGGCCACACGCACGGTGAGGGGCCCAGCCTGCAGCTGCTCGGTAGAGCCAGCAGCCCGGAGGTCCACCGCGAACATGCCATAGGTACGCAATGGGGCCAGCTCGCCATCACTGTCCACAAAGCGGAGGTCACTGGGTGCGGCAGCCGCTGAGGTGAGATCTCGGGGGTCCACGAAGGTCACCCGGGCCTCCACAGCTCCAGAATAGGGTTCCCCATTGGCTCTGCGGAAGGCTCCAGGTGGGAAGACCAGTTCGCCCAAAGGGGGTTCCTCTTCCAGCTCCCCGAGGGGGAGCATGTTGCTCTGGCTGGCATCTAAGATGACCGGGGCTTTCTTCCTCATGACCTTGACCTCGTGGTACACACCAGCACCTCGAGGGTCAAAAGGCAGGACCCTGACAGTGTCCATGTAATCGCCACTGGGTTCCACAAAAGTTACCACCAGTCTCTGGGTAGAGGGCGGCACCTCAATGGTGAAGTCACCCTGGTAGGAGGTAAACCCAATGGGCTTGAGGCCCAGCAGGATCTGGGCAAAGCTCAGGGGCTCCCCTGAGTCAGCAGCCACCACGCGTCCCCGGATCAGCCCCCGAGGGGGCAGACATTTCTGGCATCCACACTCGGCCACCACCTTGACCGGAAGGACATAGCCAGAGCAGTGAATCTTCCTGCTTTCCAGGCGGCGCACGGAGCAGCAATGGGAGCCTGGGTCCCCACACCTGGGGCTAGAGCCTGCGGGGCTGGGGCAGAGGGTATCAGGGCAGAGACCCACGTCCAGATAGGTGGGGCCACTGCCTGGCTGACTGCAGTCATCTGGGAGTTTGATCAGGTGCTTACGAGGCTGGGGGTCACAGGCCGGCTGTCCTAGGGCTGGGGAGCAAGAAATCAGCCAGATCAAGGTAAGGGGGGGACTCCATTTGTGGCCAAGGGAGGGGGCTTGGACTAGGGTCAGGGCCTGGGATCAGACTCAAGAAGGTCCGAAATCAGTCTGACTTTGGGGCTCCATTTGGGGTTGAGTCAGGACTTGCTGGAGGGAGGTGGCAGGGTGCTTACCAAGCACAATGAGCCTGGCAGTACCAGAGCGCACGGAGCCTGCATCATTCCATGCTTTGCAGTGATAAGTGCCTGCCTGGTCTGGACGCACTCTCCGCAGCTCCAGGTGGGCACCATACCTGTACTCTCGCCTGTCCAGCAGGGTCCCATTGTGGAACCTGGATGGTGGGTGGGGAACACCATGAGGGCTCTTGGCCCACGGGCGGGGCTGTCCCCATCCCACCCTGAACACAGCCCAGGGAGAGTGCAGAGCATCTCCCTCCAGGTCTCTGAGACACCACATATCATAAGAAATCCAATCCAACCCCAGAGCTAGCACGAGGCCCCTGAGCATAGGTTGGGCACTCACCAGGAGTATTTCTTGGGCATGGGGTTGCCTGAGGCTTTGCAGCAGAAGGTCACATTCTGGCCTGCCTCTCGCACTCGGGACTCGGGATGCTTCACCAGGTAAGGCTTCTCTGAGGGCAAAGGCAGCAAAGGTCAGAGCACTGCCCCATTCTGGCTTCTCCCAACTATTCTTCCCAAGAGCAGGGCCCTTTCTCTCCTTTCTAGGGACACTCTATTCCCCCAACCCAGGTTCACCCCATGTCTGCTCAAGATGATACCCCATCTTAATGCTACTTTCTACAACTCCATGCCTAACCTTGCACCTTCAGTGAGTGCATCACATCTCATTTCTTCCCCCAATGACCTCACTCTATCATATCACCTCAATCCCAAGTGCTTGGCATCACCCAGAGCTTCCTCCCCAGTTCCTTGGCCTCCTCATCCCCTTTGCCACAAGGCACTTACCCAACTTATCAAGAACAATAGTGACCATAGCAGATATGGAGCTGTTGGCCTGGGCCTGGGCCACACCAGCAGAGAAGCCATCCATTTGGGCACTGACATTGGTCCGGCTGCTGGCACAGACTCCAGGCATCCGGAAGGTTCCATGGGCATCACTGGTGGCTATGGTGCCAGGCCAGTCTCTCAGGTAGACAGTGGCCCCTGGCAGTGGTTGTCCAGATGGCATGACCACTGAGCCCAGAAGGATGTGATTGGGGCATCCACATGTGTTGAGGCTGCACCCTGGGGGACACAGGGAGGCAGAGGGGCAGAGGGGTCTACACAACAAAGGTGCCTACGCATAGTGCTTCTTGGAGCAGCCCCTAGTGTGAAGGGGAACATGGGGCTGAGTGGTCAAGGCTGGGAAGGGGGAAGAACCTGAGGTCCCGAGGGGTGCAGAAAATGCCCTGGAGGAGGGGACAGGAGAGGTGACTCTCACAGGACCAAGAGGCTCCTTCCAATATAAGAGAAAATGTCTAGGCAGGGGCTGGGTTTTGGACCCAGAACATCTTCCCCTCCCAACCCCGTGGTTTCTCCATAAAATGGAAAATTCCACTGGAAACTTCAGGGCAGAGACGCCACAGGGATGGCAGAGCCAGGCGGGGTAGGGTGGGGACCCCACCACCCCATTGGCCATCGTGCTCCCCCACCCGGCTGCAGGCTCTGCCGGCAGTCTCCAGACTGTTTGTAGAGCCCAGGCCGGATCGGAATTTCCACTCGACTCCTGGCTGGCCCGGTGTCTGGCCCTGGGAGGGCCTGGGTGTCGTGTCTGCCAGGGTGTGAGCGCGTAGAGGATGGCTGTGAGCTGCAAATGCCGCGTGTGTAAACCCCAAGCGCATGAGCCGCTTCTGTGTGTGTCTGTGTCCACCAGGACATCACCACACTCGGCCATGCACACAGGGGAAGCGGCCCCCCACCCCACCGCAGATCTGCCCTTGCCTGGACATGATCCTCGAAGCAGTCATCCGTCCAAATGTACACATTCACCAAAGGTCCTCGAGAGGAGGGGAGCCAATAGGAATGAAAGGGCCAATGAAAGGGCCAGTCTCCTCGTGAGCCAAGATCAAGTACCCAGGCCCCGCCTCTTTCCTCCAGGCCCCGCCTGTCGGGAGCCACCCACGAGCCCCGCCCTTGTAGGTTTGTCTTTCAACTGGCCCCGCCCTTGAAAATCAGCCCCACCTCCTACCTGGACAGCGAGGGCGCACACACTTCTGTGTCTCCAGGGGACGCCCAGGACATGTATCCCCAGTGGGGCTTGGGCAGTAGCGGCGGCGCAAACGACGACCTGGCCCGCAGCTCCCTGAACAGGGACCCCAAGGGCCCCACTTTCCCCACGCGGCCTCTGCGGGGAAGGGTGGGTAGGGAGGGTCAGGGAGCCACCCACCTTAGGGACTGCGCCTCGGAAAATTTGGTGACAATGTGGCATAGGAGGACGCCCCCGCCAAGTGCATCCAGGGGCAGGTACTCCAAACAGAAGTCCTGCCCACTGCTTGTACCACTGCTCCCCTAGGCGCAACCCGCCCTCCATAAGTTCCCCGAGGTAGCTGGCTGTTCTACCTGCGTCTTGCACACATTTTGGGCTCAAAATACACCCCCACAGAACGGAGTTGTCATAGATAAACAAATGATGGCAGCGAGAAGGAGATGTGCTCCTGGGGACCACTTCCTGCCCCCCACCTGGGACCCCAACTATTCCCAGCCTCCCGCTTCTAAAGCCCCGCCCCTATCCGGTCCTTTCCTCGGCAAGGGCCCTGTTTTTAAAGGACCCCGTTTCTCCCTAGCCACGCCCAAATCCACAAGGCCCCAGGTCCTCCCGGACACTATCCATTCATGCCCTATCAACCTGGGACCCCGCCCTCACCGAGCGGGCAGCGGAAGCGCACATGGTAGTTGGAGCAGTGGCGGCCCCGCGGCTGCTCGCGGTTGAGGCACCAGAAACCGCGTGTGGGGTTCAAGTGCACACGCTCGCCGACGGTGGACGGCAGGGCCCATTCAGTGGTGCGTGCCTCCAGCGCCAGTGGCCGCTGGCACACGCGCGCTGGCCCGTAATAGAAGCGGATTGCAGCCAGGCTCTCGAAGTCGCCGTCACCGCCTGGATGATCCACGTTGAACCAGGACGTCCACTCGCTGGCCTCTGCGGGCATCATAGACGCTGAGAGCCGGGCCGCAGCCTGTCAGGCCCCATCTGCGTGGTACGGTCCTTACATGCTGTCCAAAGGGGGGCCTCCTCCCCTCAAACCCTAATGGATGAAGGCTAACCCAGCCCGCCCACAGCCCCGCCATGATCCAGAGCTCTCAAGGACTGAAGGAGCTGTGAAGGGGTAACTGGGAGTTTGACCTTCCCTTGACCAGCCCTAGTTCTGTTGCCCGGTGCCTGAGCTGGGCATCAGGGCCGCAGAGATCTTGCCACTGTCTCACCTGTCTCCATCCTCAGAATACAGAATGCCTGAGGTGTGAGGAGATACAAAGGCAGCTGGAGGAGGCGGCCTGAGACCAGCCCTAGCTGTGGCTTTCCACTGCTGGGCAGCTTCCTGTTAGTGCCAGTTGGAACCTTGCTCACTGCCTGGCTGAACCCATCACAGGCTGAACCTACCACAGGTGGGAAGGGGTTGGCGTCCCATATCAACCCCCCAGGGGAAGTTTACTCCTTTTCTGATTCAAGAGCAGTGGAATAGAACTTTCCTGGCTTGTAAACTAGAGGCCCAAACTTCAGAACTCCTGCTTTCCGGGGCGGGTGGTCCCAGCCTCATGCCACCATCCCCCTCGGGTTTCCTCTTTGACAAACAACCTGGACTCTCAGCTCCCTGCTTCTAAAACTTAGGAGCACTACTTAGGGCCTGTCATGTCCAGGGACCAAAATCGTACTGGGCTCTTCACCCAGCTTGTGTCCCCTCCTCATATGTCCCCACCAGCCAGAGCTCACACAACAGTCCAGAGCAGAGCCAGAACTCGGACCCTGGCTGACTCACCTTCCCAGTCCTCCAGGGTCAGCGAGAGCTGAACAGGGCGCAGCGATGAACCTTCAGGACCCCACATGGTCTCCGTGGGCTCTTCAATGGGAGTGGTGCCTGTGGAAGGCGTGAGGAGTGGGGGCAAAGAAGGAGCACTAATGGGACCCCCGTGAACTTTTATAGGTAAGATGCTGCCAAGATCATCCCCATTTCACAGGGGAGAAAACTGAGGCTCTTAGAAGCCAGAACCCAGCTCCGGCTGACCCCAAGGACTATAGCACCCTGTCCTCCAAGAAGCCTCCCTCTGACCTTGCAGCCACAACTCCATGGGCCTTGGAAGCCTGTTCACCCTGCTCCGCGGACCAAGTTCTCCCCCTAGGTGTGTTCTGCCTTCAGGTTGAGCTGCACTCCTCTTTGTCCATCTGGCTGTTGGAAGTCCTTCCCTCACTCTACCTCCCAATCCTGCACTTGGGGACCACACTGCCAAGAGGTCTTTGGAATTGAGCCTGGCTTCTCTGGCCTCAAGTTGTCTGAGAGAGTTGGGCTGGGCAATGACCTCAGACAAGTTAAGTCCCTTTCCTCTTGAAACCTCAATCTCTTCATCTGAGAAATGGATCCATCCAATTGCCTGCTCCACTGAGTGTTCCAGAGATGAGACTTTCTTTTCTGAATCGGAGGTGTGTGTGGAAGAGGGGAGGAGTTAGGTGAGAGGGTCCAGGACTATCCAGGGTCCAGACTCCAGGGCTGAGATTGATATAGATAAACCCACAGTCACTCGGAACCCAGAAGACCCTCAAGTTCGTATCTACTCCGGGTGCCCCTACCGTCTCTTAGAGGAAGGAAGGAAGTGGAGACGGTCTCTCCCGCCCCAGGCGGTCCTAGGCTCCGTCTCCCTGGTGTCCTCTCACTACCCACATCCCGGTGCCGGCAAAGGGGACCCAGGCCTGGGGAAGCGAGTGGTCCCTTGGTTCTTTCTCCAGGAGGGCTGCATGCCAGCCCTGCAGCCAGGTGTTCAGGGTAGGCTGGGGCCTTGGGGGCGCCTCACCTCGGGCCCCCGCCAGGTGTGCGGCGGCGACATAGAGACACAGCAGTGGCGGCAGTGACGCCATGGCCGGGTCCGGGAGTCCGAGGGAGTGTCCGGCTCCGCTGCGCGCTCGGGTCAGAATCCCGCTGGTCTGACGGCTGCTGGGGCTGAGGGTGGGGGCGGGACGAGACCGCAGGCCCCGCCTGGCTTAGGCCCCGCCCCATCCATGGCCAAGCTCCTTTGTCCTGGGTGACTCCGGCGTGAGCAACCACTCTGGGTCGCCCCCCTCAGTGCGTCGGGCTTCAGGCTAGCTCGCGTCCTCCTGTCACCAGCCGCTGGAAGTCCTTCCCTCCACCCACCCTCCATTCTCCACGTTGGGTCCCAAGCTGCCTGTGGGAACGTGCCTCTTGGAATCGGTCTTGAAGCTGCCCGACTCTTCACGCTTTAGGCAGCCAGAAATCCTCCATCGAGTGGAACTTCAACCCTGTGGCCTTAAGACCATAGAGCAAGCTGGAAGTCCCTGAATCTACCCTTTACGGAAGTCATCGGGAAGTCCTAATCTGCGTCTGCCCTCCATCCCTCCCATCTTGGGCCGCCTGGGGACAGGTGGGAAGTCCCTACCCGAGTCTGCCCACCCGCGACACACAGAGGAGACGAGGCCAGGAAGCAGTGCGACGTCTGTTTATTAGCCCGCGTCCAAGCCGCGTGGGTGCGGTGGCGGTCACAGCGCCGCCACGCAGTCGGTGCCCGTGTACCCTGGCAGACGCAGAGCGAACTTTCGGCGCACGTCGTCGGGCACGAACCTGCCGGCCACGAAGTGGTGGCGCCCAGAGAAACGGCCAGCGCAGCGCTTGGGCGCTGCCAGTGAGACTAGCACGTCGGGCCGCAGCCCGTCCTCCGAGTCGCCGCCAGTCTCCGCATCCCAGCCTGAAGGGGGGGGGGGGGCATCAGGAGCTGAAAAGAGTGCTCACTCTCAGACGAAAGACCTGCACCCCACCGCCCACTTCCCCTTCCCCATTAGACCCAGCCTCTGATCTCAGACAGTGAGTCTCGGTCACACCCGCCTCGCTGTAGAACTGAGCCTCCACCCTCAGACCAGTCTCTTCCCTTCCCTGGAGGTGTTTTTCCCTTCCCCTCAGACCAGAGCCCTCATACTTTTCTGCCCCTCCCCCCACCTGCTACCCAATCTTCCTCCTCCATCTGATTCAGCCTCTACCTGCAGGCTACATCATTTCTACAAGCTGCCCTTTCCCAGTCAGACCCATGACTCTGGGGGTGGCTATCCCCATGCCTCCCTCCCTGTCAATCCTGAGCTTCCCCACTTAGACTAGAACCTCTATGCACCCAGACTTCTGGGCCAGCCTCCTCTCTCTGACCGAGCCTGACTCAGAGGACAGACCTGCCTCCATCCTCAGGCAAGTCCCCCTATATGACCTGTCTTCTTGCCCCCAGTTCTTGCCTCTGACAGTAAGTGCCCCCCTCCCCACCCAACTTGAGCATCCATCCTCCTTTCTCTAATACTCTGTCCCGTGATATGACATCCCTGCCTTCACCCTCAGGCTAGATCTTGCCTTTTCACAGGACGCACCACCTCACTCACTGGGTCATAGCTTCTGCGCCCTCTCAAATGACCCTCACCTTCTGATGAGGCACCTTGCCTTCTCTCCTGCCTGTCTGGAACTGGAACCACTAAGTAAAAGCCTCCTCCTGGCACACCCTCGCCCCCCCCCCCCCCAGGAACACACCTGTGCCTTTGCCTCCCCTCTCCTCCCCACAGGTGTGCACCACCTGAGCTCTAAGGGTCCCTATGAGACTTGCAGCCAGGGGAGAAATGGAGCCAGGGGAGAAATGGGCAGTGACAGCTCGTCCTGGGCCACCCCACTGAGTCTGCCTTCAAGGCCCCCTTTCCTCTGACTTAGTGAGTAAATAGCAGCCCCACTTCAGCTCCGTTCTCTCCTACAACATTCCTAGAGAGTCAAAGCAGCCTCACCTAGGCTCTCTCCTTTTGCTTCTTCTTCCTAATTCCCTCTTTGTTTCACTTTCCCCAGCTTTAATCAATGTACTCTCGAAATAAAAATAAATAAATAAGTAAAAGCCTCCACCCTCATACCAGACAGCCCACCTCCTCAGAGCCATCCCCTACCCATAACCCTGCTCTTCAGCACCCTGCTGAGATGGCCCTGAGGTCTTACAAGCCAGGGGATGTCCCTCTGAATCCAGCCACCCTCTGTGGAGGGTCCGGCTAGCCAGCGGCTGTTTGTTCCATCTGCCCATGGCCTAATGGCTCCAACAGGCATGGGGCAGTGGCCAGGACAGGCGAGGCCTTTGCCCAGTGAGCTCACGTCTGCCCTGGTGACTGGGCCAGGGCAGGCAGCAGGCATGCTGCACTGGGTGTGGTGGGCAGGGGATGAAGGGTCACCTGGGCAACAGCCTCGGACTCCTCATCTGAAGGATGGATGTGACCCTCTGCCACACCCAGAGAGCATGCTGGGGAAACTGAGGCTCAGAGTGGGCAGAGAAGTCGGGATAACAGCCACTGGAGCACATGGGGCCCCACAGGTCTCTCAGGCCCTGACACGCCCCCCTCCACCTGGCATGCCTGAGGGAATGTCCAGGCTCACGAGGGGGATGGACAGCAGCTTGAGTGTAGCCAGCGCACGTGTGCAGGGGCCCCCGACCTCACGGGGCTCCACGCCAGGGCCCAGCACAGCATCCACCACCAGCCCGTAGGCGTCGTTGATGAGCTGGACCTGGGAGGGCAGGCAGGGTAAGGGACAGCCTTGGGGAACCATCCCCCATCTGCCCCTCAGCCACTGAGGAATGCTGACCTCCGTGGGCAGATAGGACAGGAAGGGGATGTCCATCTTCTCACACTGGGTGGTCAGGTCCCGGTGCAGGGGATCCAGTGAGCGTGTGGGGTAGAAGATGGTCGGTTCATACTCCTGGGAGGGGGAACAGGAAGGGGTCAGTGTGGAGGCTGCCCAAGCTCCTACCTAGCCCTGCCAAGCCTCCAGACCTGGAACCAGGCAGCAGACCCTATGTGGGGCAAGCACCGGGAATATTCTGTAAATTGTCCAGCCTCAATGTTCCTCTGAGACACTACAAAGAGGAGGAAGCGACTTCCACAGGGACAGGGTAGGGGGGTAACCCTCAGAAGCCAAGGGGGTCCTTGCTACTCACAAAAACGTGCAGGTGCCGGGCACAGACCAGCCCCACCGCCCCATTCTGTTCCGGGCCACACACAACCAGCACCGTCCTCTGCTTCCGGGAGGGAGCAGGCAAGGGGAACACCTGTAGAGGGCACAAGGAAGGCAAAGGCATGGTCCTTGGAATTCCTCTTTGCTCAGGTTGGGGAACTGAGGTTCCAGGCTGAGGAAGGGATGGGGCTTGGGCTTGTAGGCAATAGAATAGAACAAAAGGTGGGGCCTTATGGGTGAAGGGTGGGGCCTTTTAGTGCCTCAGTTTACTCCTTGGAGATGCAGAATCCTTGCTTCAGTCTCTGCCAAGACAGAACAGGAAAGCATGCCTCCTGCACCATCAGAGCCTGGACTGTGGTTTGTTTATTCTAGGGCTGAGTTGCAGACATTCTTCCACCTTTTTCCACTGCAGTGGCTGCCCCTCCCCTGCCCATTTTCCAGGCCTCAGGCATCCCAGGGGCCCCAAAGTTGGTGGGGGGAGATATTTTTCCAACCTGCTATGCCTTGTCTCTCTCCTCCGTCCCTCTCCATTGGCCTCTGTCTTCACCTCCCTCTCTGTACCTCTCAGACTCTCTGTGTCTCTCCATATCTGTCTCTCTCCATCTAGTCTGTCTTTGTCTCTGTCTCAGTCTACATCTCTCTGTGGGCCTGTGCATCTGTATTTCCTCTCTCTTTAAGACAGGAGTTAAGCATGATGGTGTTCTAGTCTCTGCGTATCCTGACTCTGCACGTCTCTTCGCTCAGCCCTCTCTCCTCTCCCAGACTCCTTTTACCTCTATTAAATAGAAATGACAATGTCTCTGACAAGCCCTTGGGGCCTCTCCCTGGCTTCACAGGGCCCAGCCTACTCTAACCTCCAACCACAAGGAGAGAAAGTTTTTGTATTTTTGAGTCTCCTCCCTCCCTGAGGTCTCAGTGGGTCCTGACTGACCCTGACCATGCCTGTGACCCACCACACCACATCCAAAGTCATGGAGGGTGACACTGGCTGACTGGGACCAAAGGGCTTCCAGTTGGACTTGGGGCTTTCAGGGCAAAAATTGGACAGTTGGTCACCAAGGGCCAGGCAAGGGTTTACTACACTGGCTAAGATTTTCACTATATCTTTCTCCTTTGAGCACCTCACTCAGGATATGTTTCGTTTGGAAATAAGAACATTTAAGTAAAAAAAAAAAAAAATTGAGTCCATGTAAAAAAATATTGAAGTTTTTAAAAAGTATACAGTGGTAATAAGAAAAGGAAGAAGGGGAGGAAGAGGAGAAGAAGAATTACATGCTGGAGTCCTGACTCTATTGGGCACTTTTCTAAGGAGTTTATGTTTATTAACTGGTGTCAGTTTATTACCCTTGTTCAGAGGTAACATGGGGCAAAGCACTGGATCATAATGTCGTTGTTGCTAATATTCTCTAGTCCCTTGCAGACACCTCATAGGTGGGGTTTGGCAGAGAACCAGACACAGTCATGCTTCTCACCCCCTGAGACCCTGCTCAGGCCCCTCCCCACCTCTGAGCCTCAGTTTCCCCACCTGTGGCACTGGGTTATTTGGGGGTGCCCCAGAACTATCCCTGCAGCTGCCTCAGTCTCTGCTCTGGGTGCACTGACACCCTGGGTCTTGGGTTGCTGACTGGCCTGGCCCAGTGATGAGCCTCTCTGGGCCTCAGTTTCCCCATCTGAGTGATAGGCTGGGGTGGCCCCAAAGAGGAGCTTCTTGAGGACTGGACCATCCTGGCCACGGGGGTCATGCATATAGATAGGCCTTGGCTCTGGTGGGCTGGCCATCTAGCTGGGGTCAAGGTCAAGGGTCAGGGGTTAGGTACCTTGGTCACAGCCACGGCACTAGCATGGCCACATAACTCCACCAACTGCTGCCGCCCAAAGCGATAATCTTCCAGCAGCTCCCGCTCCAGAGCAGCCGCCTCCTCCATACTGAGGGACAGAGTGGGAAGAGATGCTTAGAGATACAGCAAGATGGAGACAGAGTCTCAGACGGGGTCAGAAATGTTCCGAGCCAGTCTCTGACGCTACTCCCCAACTTGTGTTCCCCACCCCATGCCCGCTTGATTGAATGGAACCTGGCAGGCAGCTGGAGGTTTGAGCCGAAGGCTGAGGCGCGATCGCCCTCTGGTGGTCGAGGAAGCACGAGGTGGCGCTAGTTGGTTCCTCCGTTCTTCCAAAGTGGAAGACCCAGCCCCACTCAGAGGCCCTCAGCCCCCAAGGCGGGAGGAACTCAAGAAGGAGAAATGAAGCGTGAAGGACTTTGAAGGGAGGGCGATGGGTGGATTTCAGCTAGAGGAAACCACTGATTGAGCTGACTGAACTAGGGGTGCCTGGGGGAGGTACGTGAAGGCTGCAGAGGCATTTGATAGCTCATTAAGGGAAGTGGATGTGACCCCTCCTCAAAGACAGTGGTAAAACTCAAATAATTGTGCCTAGAGACGTGGGGCCAACTCGCCTGAGGTGAAGCTCTGCTATGGAGTCAATTCACTGGAGTGACTGGTGTCCATTTCATCTTCCTGAGCCTTGCTTCCTCCTTTGCAAAAGCCAAGGCAGGATGGCCTAGATGATTTTTGAGGGCCAGTTCAAAATGCAAATGTGGGGTCCCTTGTTCAAAAATTAATAATTCCATGGTGATGGCAGAGTGTTAAACGAAGTGTTGGGCCCTTCTAACATCAGGAACCAAACTGGCCCTGACTGAGGGCCTTCCAAGGGGCCTGGGCTTGGTAGCCACAGAGGGAGAGCTGACTTTGAAGATCAGAAGGTGTTCCTCACTCCAGAATCAAAGGTTGAGCAACTGGGAAGTGTCTATGGTCTGATGGCAGCTTCCCCTAGGCAGAACTCCTTCCTGCTACAGAGCAGCATCTAGTCCCTGCTCAGCAGACCCTAGAGAGGGTTATAATAACAATAACAATAACAATAATAATTATTATTATAGAACCAGACCCAGAGAATTGGAAGAACATCTGACAACTCAGAGAAGCCAAGTGGCTTGCCCAGGGTCATGCAAGAAGTGAGTGGGAAAACTGAGACTTCTACCCTTGGTGTCTGTCTCCAGAGCTGTTAGGTAGGAAAAATAGTAAACCAACACAGGGAGGAGGAGGGAGACATGTCTCACTCACTCACTCAACAGTCCTGAGCCTGGTCCGATAATATTTCCAGGTGTTCCAACATCAAAAGAAACACCATGCTAACATGGGATGAGGGAGCCCTTGAAATTTTGTATGCATCATTTCCACTATCTGGGAAAGAAAGCCTTGAAACTGAGTATTCATCCCAAGGCCTGGAAGAGGAGGGGGGTTCGCAGTGCCCAAAGAAAAAGCCCATAAACCAACTTTGGTCAATTGCCTGCCCCTGGTCACTATCTGTTTTATGAGTCCCTAATGCTTACAGAAAAAGCCCATAAATAACTCTGGGTAACTGCCCCAACTTTAATTAACTGCCTCCTGTCACATATCTGAACTAATAGAGTCTGGAACAAGATAAGGATTTGGGCTACAGACACCTACACATACCTAAGTTTGGGTAGTCACATCCCCCCAGGGAAGCTGGCACCACCTCTACCTGTCAGTCAATATGTAACGTCTTCACTCCTATCCTGCCAACTATATAAGTCCTAAGAACAAAGGACCTGATGCTCTTGCCACCCCTGCTCTTGCCTCTTGCGGCCTTTACCTTGCCCTGCCCTGAACCTATGCCTTTCACCCCCATCTCGGCAAGGGCCATTCTCTTCCATGAGAACGTATTACTAATAAACCCTGCTTGCACCCTAACAGATTCGCTGATCTGCAATTCTTTTTCTAAAAAAATAATTTACTTATTTACTTGTTTATTCATTTATTTATTTTTAGAGAGAGGAAAAAGGAGAAAGAGAGGGAGAGAAGCATCACTGTGTGGTTGCCTCTCACTCGTGCCCCCAACTGGGGACCTGATGTGCAACCTAGTCATGTGCCCTGACTGGGAATCGAACCAGTGACACTTGGCTCGCAGGTCGATGCTCAATCCACTGAGCCACAGTAGCCAGGGTTTTGATCTGTAATTCTTTACTGTGTCAGCAAGAACCAAGTTTCTCCCATTACAGAGCCACAGACGGAGTGTGAACAAAGCAGCAGAGGAAGATCAACAGATGGCA
This sequence comes from Furipterus horrens, assembly GCF_987537825.1. Classification (NCBI taxonomy): domain Eukaryota; kingdom Metazoa; phylum Chordata; class Mammalia; order Chiroptera; family Furipteridae; genus Furipterus; species Furipterus horrens. Next base: position 48,777,199 of record NW_028327180.1, on the reverse strand, counting down.
GAGGTTTGTTGGGATAAATCCTAGATTCTCTCCTTTGATTCTGTGAGCAGGAAACCACAACCTTCCAGCCAATTTTACAGCATGATCAAGCCAAGCAGCAGGAGGGGCAGAAGTGGGGAATGAGAACTGCTGTGGGATGGGGAGTCAGGGAGGGCTTCCTGGAGGCACTGGCCTGGAGAACTATGGGAGGTAATCCAGGTAACAAGAACATCAAGGGCCAAGGACTCATGGTGTAAGTGAGCTTGGCAGATACAAGGGACAGAAGGGAGTCCAGTGTGGCTGGAGCAATGATAGAGACTGAGAAACTGGTTCAGGAACATACTTTGGGGGCCCACACAATGGGGGAGATGAGGGCTGAGGGCAGGGAGGCCACATACCCTGAGACCCCAGTAGCCAGTCATATTCGACCCTCAGCTTGTCTTCAGCCAATGTCAGATGCGGTTGAAGTACCAGGTGGGGAAAGGAGGTCATGGTAGGGCCAAAGGAAGACACCCCCACCAATTCCCCGCCCTAGGCCAGGCAGGCCAGCCCAGCTCCTGGGAAGGGTGTTCCAGAATGGGTTTATTTTTCTACCTTCATCTTGTGACAGCTTTGGCTACAGCCCCCACAGGAGGGCAGGGATGGGGAGGTAAGATGAGAAGGGTGGAAGGACCGTCCATTCCTCCTGTTCCTCCTCTTTCCCAAAACTTTGCTGTCTTGTCACTACTTGGAACCATTATCTTCCTGCCTAATTGGCCATTGGAGTGATAGTGGGGACTCCATGGGAAAAGGGTGGTCCAGGCTAGGACCCTAGGGTGGTGGCTATGGGTAGGGTATGAGTGGGAACTAGGGCAGAGCCTTTGTGGACTGGGGGTGGAGGGGTGGCCCAGTTATGAGAGTGCCTCTCGCTTCCCCCAGCCTATGCACCAGATGAGAAAGGCTGCGAGGCCTGGAATATGCCCACCAGCCCCAGAAGGGCTGAGGTGACCTGGTTCCAAAGGGCACTGAGTCTGACACATCCAAAATGCTTCCAGGAAGCCAAAAAGTTGGATGCCCATGCCAGACCCTCCCTGTGATCTCAGCTCTAGCTACTTCTCTCTATCCACACCACCCTCGTGCCTCTTCCAGCCAGCCCGCCATTACTTCCCACCTGGCTGCCTACAGCAGTCTCATGTCCCCACAAACTCCACAACCCCAGCCATGGGGGCTTTGAAAATTTGAACACCAGGTTACATCACCCCATCGCAAACGGTCTTTGAATATCCAGAGAATATTCAAATCCCTCACGCCTAGTGCTCCCCATGTTTCCAACCTCATTGCCTCCTCCCCCTTCTTCACTGTTAACACTTCCACTCATCCCACAGAGCCCCATCACTCTTCAACTGGCATTTGAGGTGCCCCATGGTCCCCTATGCCAGATGAACATTCATCTCCCTGTGCCTAGGATGTGCTGGGTGTTTAGGCTGAATCTGGGTATCAGTCAAAATCTGGACATCAGACAATATCAGCCCTAAGAAGAGGAGTTGATTGGACAGTGTGCAGAAGTGGTCAGACAAGGGACTGTGGAACAAATCTGGTTTATCATGAGGTCCACAGCTCTGCTTGAGGTCCCATGTCACACAGGATGACTCAGAACAAGGTGTGAGACAGCCATAGCTGCCAGCTCCAGACACCTAGCAAGTGGCCCATGTGTTCAAAAATTGCCCTAGCCCCGGCTCAGGCAGTGGTTTCTTTCCCCAGGCCTATTTCCTTCTCTGGACCATGGGAGGTGTGAGGATTTGAGGAGCTGAGTCTAAATGTTCAGATGGAGGAGGAGGCCTAGGGGCTCCAGGGTCCCTGGGAGATGGAAAGGGGAGATGGGCCCTGGTCGGGGGTAAGGGGTGATGGGGGGGTGAGGAGCAGTGCTGATGACTAATTCATGGGGCCGGGGGGTCTGCTGCTGATGCAGTTTACCTGGCAATGCAGCTGCTGACGCAGCGGCAGGCACTCTCCAGTGAAACGCGGCCTCGGATTCACCATACCCCCTTTCAGCCATGCTCCTTTTCCAGTACCCCTCCCAGCTATGCCCCGGGCTACACCCTGGCCATGGGGTCCAGGACGGGCGGCCCTACCCCAGCTGACCTGAGGAAACGCCGCTCCTCGGGTGCCTCCTCAGAGTCCCGGCCGGCAGTTGCGCTCATAGCTCAAATAAGCCTCTGCTTGCAGCGCGGATAGTCTGCGACACCGCCTTTTAAGCTACTCCAGAGCAGGCCCCGCCCCCTCCCACCCGGCCAATCAGCAGGCGCCGCCCGCGGCCATTGGTCAGTGGTTGCAGGTGGAGTTAACCCTTTTGTGCTAGGAGCTGAGCTGTAAGGATCGCAGGGATGCCCCCACTGGCAGGGAAACGAAGCCTGGAGGGGAAGAGGTGGGTTGTGATGGCTTGATCACCCCTGCTATGGGATCCTGGCCTGGGAGTAAGGGCACACACCTCTGCCACGCCACTCTGCTCCTCTGCACAGCTCTATCCATCCCTGTGCTCTGGTGAAGTCTGGAGAGGTGGATGGCAGTCAAGCAGGATTTCAACAGAGGTAAGACAGTCAAGGTACGTTTGGGAATACAGGCTGGTGGTAGGCCCAGGGGCAACCTCTGGGTGTTTCCTGTCAAATTCCCAGGTCCAATCCCTGAGTCCCCACATCACGTGTGACCCAGTGGCGCTCCCCCTCCCCAAGTCACTCAGTCCCTGGGACACAGGAAGACGGGTTTCCAGAGCATTTATTCTCTTCCTGGGGAGAGTGGGTCCAGTGGCCAAGGGGCAGACCCTATGTGTACCAGATGAAGCCATAGGTAGCGTTGATAATCTCCTCATTCGTGCGCAGTCCAAACAGCTCACCTGCTATGGGGGTCACCCAGCGCGTTGTGTGGAACATAGACTCGCCCACCTGCGAGGAAAGCAAGTATAGGTGGGGGTGCTGGCTACTCTGTCAGATAGAAGCTGCTGCTTTCCTCTCCTCACACCCAGCACCCACTACTCCTCTCAGCCCTAGGTTTTCTGTGGGAGGCCACACTTCTGCAGTGGCCTAGACTCCTGCCCTCCTCCCTGCAGGGCACCCACCTTCCAGTTGGGCACATCCTTCATGATGATGGCCTCCTCTTCCAGGTTTTCCCGAAGCATCTGCAGGACCCTGCCAAGGAAGGAGTGGGAGGTGGGGACAGGCCTGAGAACCCCAAGAGATGCCTGCATAATGCACCGGCTAGACCCCTCCCTATTCTATCCCCCCATCATCTCCTGTCACTTACAACCCTGCATACACTGACCTCTCCTCTTTCTTTCCTTTCCTCTCTCCCTGGTAAACTCTTTCTATCATTCTGCTCCAGCCCCCTCTTGCAGGAAGCCTTCTGGTTCTCCCCCTTGGGTCTCTACTTTGTCCAGGGCCCTCTCCAAGGGTGACAGCAGTACATGTGTGCAAAAGTGTAGCTGCCAGTCCCCATGTGCATTTTGGCTGTGTCCCCACACCGCAAGCTGAGGAACTCAGGCCTGTGACCTCCTGACCCTGGTCCTGGTGGCCCCACCTCCGGTCGCTTTCTGCCTGTAACAGTGGCATCAGTGCAATTCGGGCCTCAAAGTCCTCGATCTGCAGGCGCCTGTGAAACCCCAAAAAGAACACTTGGATGAGACTACTGTGAGCAGCAGCTGGGGGGTGGAGGGCGGGGTGCAGATGATGGGGTCCCTGGGTACTCAGGGTGATGCATGGGAAGGTGGCTGAGGAAGAGGCAAGCAGCGGGACAGAGCTTGGGCAGTGAGCCCAAAATGGGGACCCAGGTGGCACAGGCATTGATCCACAAGACTGCTGGCTTCACATTTTCTTTTCAATTAAAACTTTTTTTTTAATCCTAAAAATAGCCCAGGCCTGTGACTGCAGTGAAGGAGGAGGAGTGTTCATTATGGGGATATAAGCCTTACAAAACCACATCCCTTTCATCTCAAAATAACCTTAGGGTGTGAGCACTGGGCAGGCAGTTTCTTTCTTCTGCCTGCTCTTCAGCGTCTTCCAAGCCACCAGCCTTGTCTGTGCTGGGGGGCGGTTGGGGGTGGTGAGGAGAGCAGAGCTGTGTTGTGGCCCAGGGAGTGGCCTCTGGCCTTGTCCTCGTATCACCAAGAATTTTAAAGAGGCACAGAAAAGGGGTAGATGAACTTCAACCCCTCTGCTGCTCCATGCCCCAGGCTGCTGACTCCACCACAGCCACACACTGTGGTCACTACTCTGTCCCTTGAGAGGCTTGGCCTGGTCTTGCCTGTCCAATGCAGGGGCCCTAGCATCCAGCATCCACCACATGCTCCTGAGTTCACTCAACAATGTGGAGTGCTCTCCACAAGCTGGGCCTTCACTAGCACTGTGCCCAGAGACCCCTGGCCTCGTGAGACAAGGTAGAGGGGCCCAGACAGTCAGGGGCCAATGAGAAGGAGCCACCTGGCAGGGCATTGGGAGAGCTCAGAGGTGTACAGAGTCTGAACTGAGGCCATCAGCAGGACTTGTTCCCTCAGGCTCCATGTGGCTGGCATGGCCACTGTCTTGCATGATCTGCTTTCTAAGCCCTTATGTAGTCATTGCCTGGTTACCATGGACAAAAGCCTGCTAGGGGAACGTATTCCTGGGATACTCCTCCAATAGGCTATCCTAACCCAGACCCTCAAGTCCCCACAGTGGCAGAGGCTGAAGGGGTGTCTGGCAACACTTGGAGGCAAGCTGCTTGCTTACTAATCAGTCATCGAGGTTAAGATCTGGCAATGGAATTGCTGGGTCCCCAAGGCCTGGAGGATTGACGAGGGGCCCCAATGTACACCAAGTCCATAGACATGTGCCCACCTGCAACTGCACAAGGCCTACCTGCGTTCGCGATTCCACTTCATCATGCTCCAGTACCCAAAGAGCAAGGTCCCAATGCCCACGGCGAACATGCTGTAGCCTGTGGGGAGAGGAGCGCCGGCTCAGCATCTGCATGCGAAACAGGCCACCCTTGTCATTTCTTCTCAAGAAGCAAAACTCACTTGTACAGGTAACCCCAGAAATATACAGACGATGGGAGAAGGTGAAAGCCCCCTCCTGACCCCTTCCCAGAGATGGCTCACATTTCTTCAGACTATTTTTTTGTCTCTGTGGAATGCCCACCAGCCCCCTTCCTTGGACGCCCCCTCTTCCACAGCTGCAGACCACTCTCTATCACGATTGTCCACTTTGCAGGCCTCAGCTTCTCTCTCAGAGGCAAGGCTGTTGCAGTTGCATCACCTTTGCCCCCAAGCTTGGGTTTCTGGAAGGTACAAGTTGGGCAGAGACTGCAGGAGGGCTCAAGGGTCTAGATGTTTATGGTTCAGTGGCTCTGGCACCACAATAGTCTAGAAGATTGTCTGGTTCCCAGTCAGCCAGCCAGTCCCCTCAAAGAAGGTCAGTGTTCATGGCTGAGTTCCAACTCCATGGTGGCTCCTGGCTGCCTGGGCCACCTCCTTGCATGCTGCCCACAGGGGGCAGGCAATGCCCTTCAGGGGCTGCCACCAACCCCTGGTCTCCTGAGGTGCTGCTAGTCCCATCCCAGACCCCGCAGGACATGATGCAATGAATATTTACTGAGCTCCAGCGGGCATCCACTATAATCCTGACTGACAGTTTGTGGGCCCGCTGGGGTCCTCAGGGAGGTCCAGACACCTGGGGCCTAGCTGCTGGAGCTGGCTGGCCCTGCACCCCCTCTCCTCTTTCAAGCAGGGTCTCTTCACTGGCCAGGCCTTGAGGTTGCTGTGACAAGTGAACGAACTCAGCCAGGTCAAGCTCCAGTTGCTATCCAGTAAAAAATGTATGATGCCACTCCCTGGGCCTCATGGGGAGACAAAGTGGAGGCTCTTTCTTCTTCAGCTCAGCTCTGCCACAAGGCTCATTGGGCACCTCCACTGGACCTGGAGATAAATGAGAAACTGGCTCCTATTTTCCCCCTTGGTTCAACTGTTAAAACCACCAGCTCAGTCCCTGAAAGTGTGGCTCAGTTGGTTGGGTGTCATCCTGCAAAGCCAAAGGTCGCCAGTTCAATTCCGTCAGGGAACACGCCTGGGTTGTGGGCTCAGTCCCAAGTCAGGGCATGTATGAGAGGCAACCAATTGATGTTTCTCCCTCAGGAGAAAGAGGAGGAGAGAAACATCAATGCATGCACGAAGGATACATCAATTGGTTGTCTCTCACACACCCTCACTGGGGACCTGGCCTGCAAGCCAGGCATGTGCCCTGGCCAGGAATTAAACTGGCAACCTTTTGGTTCACAGGCCAATGCTTGATCCACTGAGCCACACCAGCCAGGGCTAAAATCTTAAAAAATGAACACACAGGTCAGTGAGGGCAACCTGGTTCCTGCACTGAGAGCTTGCAGAGAGGTAGGACCTCTCCTGATGCACCCAGTGGTTGGCTGCTTGTGTAGGGCATTTCATCAGAACTGCTTCATTCTTCTTAATAGCTGAGGAGAAGCCCAGGAGCCTCCCCTTCTGACTCCACGACAGGGGACAAACCTAGGCTGTCTTTGTGAAAATCCTTTGCCATCAAACCAGGCACCCAAGTGTGTGCCCATCTGTAAGATAAATTCCAGGACTAAGGCAGCCTTTATGATGATGCAGTTCTAACTCATTTCTTCCTCATTCAGGCTACAAGGCCCAGATCCCAGGCCCTGGGTGGGAGATGTCTGTGTCCCTGGAGCTGCCAGTATGGTGGGGGAGTTCGAGTGGCATGCCCAAAAGGGTGTGCGGACCATGGGTAAAAAAGACCTAAATAAATGAAAATGCATTCTGTGTTCATGGATCAGAACTTAATTTAACATTTTGTACAGATGGCAGCACTCTCCAAAATGAGGTAGTCAATACAGTCCCCTTCAGAATTCCAACCCATCCCCTTCCGTCTCACAGAAATTGACAAGCATATCGTGAAATGCATACGGAAATTCAAGGGACCAGAATAGCTAAAACAATTTTGAAAAAAGAACAAAATAGGACTCACACTACACAATTTCAAAACTTATCACACAGCTGTGTGTACAGGACAGCGTGGCACTGGCATAAGGACAGACATGTACATCGATGGAACAGAGCTGAGAGTCCAGAAATAAACCCTTATATTTATGGTCAATTGAATTTATACAAGGGTGCCAAGAAATTCAATGGGGGAAAGAACAGTCTTTTCAGCAAATTGGACAACTAGATAGCCACATGCAAAAGAATAATTTCTCTTTTCTACTCCCATTCACAAAAATTAACTCAAAATGGATTAAATACCTCAGCGTAAAAGCTAAAACTAAAACTCTTAGGAGTCAGTCTTGGTGACCTTGTATGAGGCAATTGTTTCTTAGATATGACACCAGAAGCACAAGAGACAAAAGAAAAGATAGGTGAACTGGACTTCACTGAAATTAGTGGCTTAGTAGATTGGGTGTCATTCTGCAAAGTGAGAAGTCACTGGTTCAATTCCTGGTCAGGGCACATGCCTGGGTTGCAGGTTCAGTCCCCGGTCAGGGCGCATATGAGGCAACCGATCAATGTTTCTCACATCAATGTTTTTCTCCCTCTTCTTCACCCTCTCTTCCCTTCTCTCTAAAAATAAATAAACATCGGCCTGCAAACCAAGTGTCGCCGGTTCAATTCCCAGTTCAGGGCACATTACTAGGTTGCACGTCAGGTCCCCAGTTGGGGGCGCGTGAGAGGCAACCACATAGTGATGTATCTCTCCCTCTCTCTCCTTTCCCCTTGCTAAATAAATAAATAAATAAATAATTGTTTAAACAAATATGTAAAATCTTTAAAAAAAAAACAAAAAACTTTTGTGCTGCACATGATACCATCAACGACATGAAAAGACAACCCATAGAATGGGAGAAAGTATTTACACACTGTATATCTGATAAGAGAATGGTACACAAAATATATAAATAACTATTAAAATTCAATGATAACAAGATGAACAACCCAATTTAAAAATGTGTTAATAATCTGAACAAACATTTCTCCAAAGAAGCTATACAAATGGCCAATAAACATTAAGAAAAGATTCTCAAGACTATTAGTCACCAAGGAAGGGCAAATTAAAACCATAATGAGATATCACCTCATACCCATGAGATTAGTGAGACTCAAAAAAAAAAAAATAATTGATGTTGTCCAGATGTGAAGAAATTTGAACTCCCATATGCTATAGGTGAGAACGTGAAACAGTATAGCCAATCTGGAAACTGGTTTGGCAATTTCTCAAAATGTTAAATGTGGAGTTACCATGACCCAGCAGTTACATTCCTAGGTGAAATTTCATCTAAGAGAAATGAAACATATACCACAGACACTTCTACATGCATATTCAGAGCAGGACTGTTCACAACAGGGGAAAGGTAGAAACACCTCAACTATCCATCAAGTGGGAAATGTCCATCCATACAAGATTATTATTCTGCCATAAAAAGGATGAAGCACTGATGCTACATGAACATTAGAAACACCATGCTGAAAGAAACCAGACACAGAAAAACATACTGTGAATGATTCCATTTATATAAAATGTCCAGAAGAAACAAATCCATAGAGATTGAACGCAGATTAGTGGTTGTCAGCAGCTGGGGGGAGAATGGGGAATGATAACTAATGGGTACGGGGTTTCTTTTTGGGGTGATGAGTGTTGTAAATTTAGATGATGGTGATGGTTGCACAATTGCAAATGTACTAACCATCAATGATTTGTACACACAAAATGGATGAAATGTATGGTATCAACGCTCAATAAAAATGTTAAAGACACAAGGAAAAAAGGGGCCACACAGTGGGCACAGAAGGAAGTGGAGAGAGGAGCTGGGTACGAGAGATGAGATGTGGGGGTAGCAAGTCACTTTGGGAGCAGCGTGGATTTAAGGCAACCTGAGCCAGATTGACAAGTTCTGGGATGCTGACGGTGAGTGGTCCAGGGAGAGATGAAGGCAGTTGGTGCCTGGCTTGGGGCCACAGTGCCATGACAAGAGCAGGGGAGAATAAGATAGGGAGGGGACTGCTGCAGACCATAGGTAAAGAGGCAAGACTGGAAGATCGTCAGAAAGATAGAAGATGAAGGTAGGGTGCAGGATAGAGCACAGGGCCTTTGCACTTGTTGTTCCCTCCACCCAGGGAACTAACTCCTCAGAGAGTTCCCTCAGGCCCACCCTGGCTGAAGCAGGCCCTGATTAGCCTGGGCCCCACCACTTGCTACAGTGGAATTCTGGCGTGATATGGCAGTGAACTCCTTGAGACAGGGCTCACAGCCATGAGCACACTGAACTAGTTAATGAACGAATACAGGTTCATAAACAAAGACCACACCACCAGAAGGGGTATCTTCCTCACACCTCTGCAGCCAAGAAAATACTAGGGTGGGTTTGTATGTGCTACAATGAAATTGGTGTAAAAGGATGCAATTAGGACACCCAACTACAGGCAATGCACTTAGGGCCCATGGGAGGCACAGCTGTGACATGAACAGGAAGAAGACCAGTATAAAGGGTCCGTTCGTGACTTTAAAGAAAGAAAAAAAAGAAAAAAAGATGCTGACTGGGGAGAACCCAAGGGCTAAACTCCTTTTGTAGCCTGGTCTGGGTACAGGTCATACAGGTGCATATATGTAAACAGATCTTGTGCGTCACATCTGAGGGATGCACTAGTCTGGGTGTTGTATTATACTGCCAAAAAAAAAAAGAGAGAGAGAGACTTAGATCACATTAGATTCCTTCAATCTGCTCCAAGATGAGTTGAGTGCTCATATGGTGCTAAATCTAGTCTGTAACCTGTTTTTGTATGGTCCTTGGGGTAACAACACTTAGATCTGTAAACAGCTGTAAAAAAAAGTAGCAGCTGGGGCAATCTGGCCAGTAAAGCATAAAATATTTATCTGGCCCTTTAAAAAAAAGTTTGCCTCCCTGACTGGTGTGGCTCAGTTTGTTGGGTGTTGTCCTGCAAAGTAAAAGGTTGCCAGTTTGATTCCCAGTTAGGGTACATGTCTGGGTTACGGATTCCGGGAGGACCAGAGGCAGCCAATTGATGTTTCTCTCCCACTCTTTCTCCCTCCCGTTTCCTCTCTTAAAAAAAAAAAAAAAAAAAAAAAAAGGATGCAACCTGTTCTGGGATACAAAAAAGCCAAGAAGAGGGAGAGAAGTTGTGTTTTCACTAAACATTAACTTTTCTATCTGAATCATGAGTTTTTTATTTTTACCATGTCCATGATTTTTTTTTTTTTTTTTTTAAATTAAGGCATAGCTCTGGCTGGTGTGGTTCAGTGGATTGAGTGCTGGCCTGCAAACCCAAGGGTCACCTATTCGCAACACATGCCTGTGTTGCAGGCCGGGTCCCAGGTTGGGGAACCTGAGCCGCAACCACAAATTAATGTTTCAGTCCCTCTATTTCTTCCTCCCTTCCCCCATCTCTAAAAATAAATAAATAAAATAAATTAAGGCACAATTTGCATAATATGCAGATTTTAAATGTAAAGTTTAATGATTTATAGCACATTTTGCATTTCTTTGTTAATCCTGGGTGTGCTGTATGGGCGCCTTTTATTTCCTCTCTTAATTCTCCTGTGACGAACCCAATAACAAATTTTAAAGTTACTTAAAACATTTGAAAAAATTAATAATACATATTCCTGGGATATCCTGCAGGTGGGGACCACCAGCGTGCAACCACCATACAGGACAGCTTTTAAATTCCTTCGGTGTTTCGGGTTTTGGTTCCCGCTTTGCTATGGGTGGCCCTAGCTGGGAAGGTCGCAACCTGTCTCGGGCCTCAGTTTTCCCACCTGTAAAATGGAAGCGTGGAACTGGGCTAGGGACGCGGACTATACTAATCTCAGTTTAACCTACTGTGAAGTGAGAATAATTAACAGGACCGGCCTCTGAGCTGTTACGATGAGAAATTAAAAGACTTAGTAATTACTCGACAAAGTGCAGCACTTATCGTTACACGGACGCTATCTGGGATCCTCAGACTCCGCCTCTCATCACACCGCAGGTAGACTGAGGCCTGGTTAGCCTCCCCGGCGCCCCACCCCCGCTGCGGCACCCAAAAGTCCCAGACCCTGACACTAGGCACAGACTGACACTGACCCGACAGTCCCCGACGTGGAAGGTTCCGTTTGTAGTCGATGGGGCCGTAACCCCCCGGCGGGGGCATGTCCTGCTTCACCTTCGAGGACGCCATGTTCGCAGCGCCTTATACTTCCGGTCGTGGGCGGAAGTGACGTACAGCAGCCGCTGCCACAATGAATGTTGGCGGAAGCTGTCGCGTAGCTCTTGGGCGCCGCCAGGGAACTCAGGGGTCTGGTGTGGCAACCCCAGGAGAGCTCAGGCTGCGACGCCCGACCGCGGACAAAGAATCCTTACTTTTTCTTATCCCAGATCGGGCGTGGTGGCTCAGTCAGTGTGGGCAGCTGGAGCCCGTCGGGTCACCCGGGTCCTTGCATCAAAGGACCTCTCATTCACCTTCCCTCTGGGGAGATGTGCAGGGCAGTCAAGCTCCTGGTAGCCGGGTCACCGAGCTAAGCCCCTTTACCCGTTTCCTCCCCCTCCGGGCTTATGCGGGCTGGGTACAAATTGGGAGGGCGGCTGTTCCTCATATTTGTACTGGCGAGGAGCCACTCAACCGTAAGCACGGATTCACTCCTCTGTGGTGGTCGGGAGGCCTTCCTTGTTAGTACCCTTTCATCGGAAACTGGACCATTCAGAGCGATTATTAGTCACAAAGCCCTAGGGCCTGGGGGGGGGGGGGGCCTCCTTCCCTAGGCAGGTGACGACCGCGGTCACTTCACAAGGCAGAAATTGTTACCTGGGCAATAAAGGTCACCGCAGCGGAGGAGGCCAGGGAGTGGGCTCATGGGGGTGCGGGGGTGCAGGTGCCAAGCACCATGGGTTAGGCCCGAGATCGGAGTCCGGCCGCACCCCCGACAGCAGCTGCCTCCTGCTCCCCGCGCGCCTCAGGCGCCACCATGTCGGGCGACAAACTCCTGAGCGAGCTCGGCTATAAGCTGGGCCGCACGATAGGTGAGGGAAGTTACTCCAAGGTGAAGGTGGCCACGTCCAAGAAGTACAAGGGCACGGTGGCCATCAAGGTGGTGGACCGGCGGCGCGCACCGCCTGACTTCGTCAACAAGTTCCTG